>NC_092814.1:28000000-28600000 GCF_023375885.2 Dermacentor andersoni | reverse complement strand
ACTGTTTATAGTAATTGACATGTTTTCACTAACGTGCGGTATTAATGTTGCGCTAGCACCACACTATGTGAATATGGGAGTGAGGGGAGTCAAATAAAGCAGGATATAGGCAATGAAGGTCAAGTTACACTTCCCGTCAGCCTTCCATTTGTGTAATCTAAGTGCGACACAATTGCAGGATATGCAACTAAATCTTTTTCAGCCTTGTATTGTAAAAATTGGTACCTAGACGAACTGGCATGAATTTATTTGTGAAGTTGAGCAAATCAAAGCAAAGCTGGTTTGAGAAGCTTCAGAAAGGAATCTAAACCATCTACCAATACATTCGTAAAACACAACCACAATCCTGCCAAAAACTGCAAATATTTACTGGTATGGTTGTTTACTTTATCCAGTTTTGTTGCGATAGCAATTATATGGACACTCCCGGCACATTTCTGCCGTCGCCGTCGCCGTGAGGTTCCGTGTAAAGTCCACGGGCGATAAATCATCGCCGCGCGCCGTATGCTGTATGTGCGTGCGAAAGCGTGCGAGGGTGAGCCCTCGATCGCGGCTCAATTTCGCGCACGCAACAGCGGAAAGCGGGGACCAAGCGCACCGCCTTCCGTTGCGCCCAAGTCTTCGGGGGGAGGGCAGGGAGGGGGAGCGCGTTCTGCTCCAGGCGGAACAGGCGGCCACGTGCGCCCGGCCGGGTCGCTGTATATTGAAAGCCATCTGCGACGGGTATAGAGTATGCGCTGCACTCTCTTTTCAAGACGTAGTTCTCGCTGATGCGAGCGGCTGCACGAAAGTCAATTCACTCGCTGCTGCGGCCGAGTTTCCTGACTGCAGCGTTTTGACATTGAGTTCCCGCGGTCATCGAGTGAAATGTGTTCGTGTTAGCTTGCGCACGCGTGACACCATGCTTGTTAATTTAGTTATACTCGCGGACAACTTTCTGTGGCTATGAAGGGAAAGCTACGAAGGCAAAGCGCAGAAATGAGCGCACTTCTGAAAAGAGTTCCGCGTTTTACTCGAGGTTAGTTTAGGCGGGGGAAGACAAAACATAAACACCTTATTGGCAACAATTAAATAAGACAGAACACACCAGTGAGTGTAAAGGTTCACTTATTTTGCGGCTTTTTCCTTCCGTGTCTTGGGAAACCCGAAACCGTCGCACGTGGAAGCTGCGTCAATTCAGCGTCTGTTCCGAGCAACCAAACGCACTGTCAAACGCTGCCGGACTACTTGGCGCTGTAACACATGTGCAGCAGCCACGCGCCCGTAGCATTCCCTTCACAGCCACAGAAAGCTGTCCGCGAGTATAGTATGCCTATGTTTACAAGTTTACACGGCCGATAAAACTACTATCCTTACTTCGTGTACCTACCCACTAATTTGCTTGGGCAATCGATGCTTCGCCTTTCGCGCCGAACTGCACCCTTTTTCCCCATCAGCAAAGTTACTTGAGCACTTAGAGTTTGAAGATGTAATTAAGCGCAGCGACAACATTACGAGGAACAAAAAACAAAAATTATGGTGAGGCGTGAAAAAGAACATAAAATAGTAATAAAATGTGTTAGGAAATAACTTAGGCAGTGACAGTGGGCAGGCTCTCACCCTCAAGTAATCGTAGGGGCAGTCCGCCCGGTTTGCATCGTCCTCGATGTCGATGGCGTGCTTCTCGATGAGGATGGCAAACTCCTTCGGCGCGAATATGTACCAGCGGCACACAGCAGAGTCGTCGTAGTGGTCGGGGTAATTTGGCGACTGAAAGTGACCCCGGAACTGCGTCAGGAAGCCGCCACACGCTGCGCAGCAATAGAACGCAAAGGGCCATCAACAGCTGTGCCTCTGCCTCATTGGATTGTCACGTTACTCTGAAGAAAGCAGAACGTGCTCTCGGAGAAATAAGGTATGACTCTCCATCAAATCGCTGTGACTCAGTCATCTATATTTTTTACGCTCTCAAAAGATGATTCCGATTCCAGCAAATATTGACTCGTTTGTCCTTTCGCCACGTGAATTGTCCGAATTATTAGAAAACATTGGAAAGGGACCATCTTCAATCGTACCTATTGCAACCATTACCTCTATAGGAATTTAGGGAAGTCACATTACAAGAACTGGTGGATGTTGTTCGCTCTCTGCCTCCTTCAGCGCCAGGTACAGATGGAGTTACCACAGCCGTGATAAAGATTCTGTATGAATTGTCCCCGCAAAAAATTTTGAATATGGTAAATTACTCTTTAAAGAAATGCTCGGATACCTTCAGAATGGAAAATTGCTAAGATAATTCCGATACTTAAAAGAACAGGGAGGTGGGTATAATTTAAATAATACTAGATCAATTTCTCTCACAATAAATTTCGTTAAACTAATATAAAGGCTTTTCAGTGGCCGAATGACGACCTATATTTCTGAAAACTTAATACTTCTGGGTCTGGGTCCTCCATATGGTGTGCGCACGTAGACTTAGAGAGCCCCATAAAACTTGCTCGTCGCCAAAGGGAATATTGAGCAGTAGTGACCCTAGATCTAGCTAAAGCTTATGATTCTGTGGAACATGGCATCGAATGATGATCTACATTCACTTCATCAATCGTTTCAAATCTACTTATGTACTCTTGAAGCTTCGATTGAGAAGGTGCCTAAGTCTCTGAACATCAGTAAAAGTGCCCTTCTTTTCTTTCCTTTAGATGTTCCCGTTCCCATTTCAGTCATGTATCGTCAAGAGTTCATTCCCAGGTGGATTCTCATAAACACTTGGGACTCACGTATGATGGTACACTAAACAAGAAAAGCCGCATTGAAAAAGTCGCGTCTAAGGCAACTCGTGCCGTCGGATTGTTGCGTAAGATCAGTAACCGTCCGTATGGGTTGCGAAGACACGCATTAATTATGATATATAAAATGTAGGGCCAACCCATCATAAAATTTGGGTGCGTCTTGTTTTCCGGTATCCAAGCTTATAACATTAGGCCTATGATTCTATTAGAAAGGGAAGCTCTGCGGCTAGAGTTTCTTTCAAACTTTATCAATCATAGGCTAGCCTTAGACACCGCAAAATACGTATCCCCCTTGATAAGCAGACCCCCTCGACACCACTACCCTCATTCTCTAACACCAATTTTAACAAGGACTGACACGTTTTGGTACTCTTTTTTTCCACAAACAACAGATGACTGGAATAAACTAACTGAAGCATACCCCCAGCGCCCATGATCTGTATATCATTCGTGCAAGCAATCTTGTTATTTCGTGTATTAATCATAGTTATATTGTAATCAAGTTTAAATTTTACTTAATCGTCTACCTTATTACCAAACAATTTGTGTGAAAAACATGTTGCACACTTGTTTCATCTTGTTCTTCTGTGTATATATTCATTTGTATTTTGCTCACCCTGCTTGGGCTTCTTGTCCGCAGTATAGTATAAATAAATAAATAAGAACTTGCAAATATTGTTCTGTATATGAAAGCGCGAATACCATGTTTAAAAAGTAAATTCAGAATTCTAACTGTCCAAACGTACCTAAAAATTTACGATTCTTCTCAAAGAAGATCAATGTATGTTCTCATTAATGAACCGAGTTCATTTTTTAATAATCATTGACCGCGACTACGCACACCTCACATTGTATCTGTACAGGAACAGCTAAAACCATCAACTGTGCGAATTCAACGTATTCAACCAACAGGTCAATCCAAGATGAGCCTCCAGATAGAATTTAGTTTCCCCTCAAATGCTAAACTAATGACATATCAATATTTAAATCACCAATTACTAGATTACCTTTCTCGCCTGGAAATAAGCAATATAATAGCCACTGATGCTTCACTGACTGAAGAGAAGGCTGGCGTATGCATTTTGTCTCCTTCTGTTTTTGTTGATCCTTTTTTATTCGCCCTCCACATTACACGCCTATTTTATAGCAGAATTATTGGCTATTGTTCTAGCGCTGCGCAAGCTTCCCGCGAATCAATCATAAGCAGTCGTAGTTATAGATTCTTTGTCGGTATCTGTGCCACTTTCCTCGGCAACGTATACAACTATCTTAAACGCATTCCAAAAGTTAGTTCCTATATATAAAAAAATAATTTGCTGTGGGTTCCTGGACACCGCGGTTTATACTTAAACTAAATGACAGATTTATTAGCCTGAACGTCTTTAAGTGGACCTTTGATTCCTATTTTACCAGATACAGCTTATGTCACTGCATCGAAGCACAGAAAACTTTGCCTACAAAATGATTTAAGCAAATTATCGTTGATACCATCTCCAGACTTTCACCATTTCGATTTTTGCTCGAATAAACAGTGTTTTCCCTTTTGGCACTTGGAAGTCACGTAAAACAGCTTTCGCTGTCACATCCGTTAATTGAATTCATCGGCGCAAACGTATACCTGAATGTCCTGGAGCAAAGGGATGGAGCTTAAATATATAATAAATAAAACAGGAGATAACACTGACCCTTGTGGTGCCCCGCGTTTCTGCTTATACCAAGACGATGAACATCCGATTTGAAAAGAGTAGAATTCTCTTTCCCTTAAAAATTCTGAAACCCATGCCGTGATGTATTTTGAGAACCTGTAATTCTCTAGTTGCTTTATCAGTATGCCATGCTCCACAGAATCATTAGCTTTAGCTAGATGTAGGGTCACTAATGCTGAATATTCCCTTCGGCGACGAGCAAGTTGTGTGCGACTCTCTAAGTCTACGTGCGCACACCATATTGAGTAACCCAGATCTAAAGCCAATTTGACGGGGCTAAGTATTTAGTTTTGAGAAATGTAGGCTGTAATTCGGCCATTCAAAATTATTTCTGTTAGTCTAACCAAATTGGATGTGAGAGAAATTGGTCTACGATTACCTAAATAATACCCACCTCCCTGTTTTTTTAAATACCGGATTTACCTGAGCAATTTTCCTTTTAGAAGGTATCCGGGCATCTTTTAAAGAGTAATTCACCATATTTAAAAGTTCTTGCGGGGACAATTCATACAGAATCTTTATCACGGCTGTGGTAACTGCATCTGGAACTGGTGCTGATGAAGGCAGAGAGCTGACAACATCCGCCAGTTCCTGCCATGTGACTTGCCTAAATTCCTCTAGAGGTAATGGTTTCAAAAGTTGCGATTGAAGAGAGTCCCTTTCCAATATTTTCTAATAATTCTGACAATTCACGTGGCGAAAAAAACACAAGAGTCAATATTTGCTGGAACCGGAATCATCTTTCGAGAGCGTAAAAATATAAAAAGGCTTTTTTATTTAGATAGGTAAGTGAATTTGTTCATGTCATACTCATCTTTGGCTTCAGCTATCCTGCACTTGAAAGATGCAGCAACAATTTGGTGGTCACTCTAATTGTTTGGACATTCATTACAAAGAAGTTGCGTCCAGGCAGCTTTTCGTTTTCGGTGAGCCCACGTGCATTCTAAATTCCACCATGGACTGAAAGATCTACCTGCGTTGGAGGTTATATTAACAGCTGCATTTTTCAAGGAACGTTTTAAATCTGCACAGAAGCTCATAGCTCTAATATCTTCTTGCATAGCCGTACGGGAAGGCATCGTAGACATCAAGTATTTTTGAAGCTTGTCATAGTTTACAAATGTGGTATTTTTTCTTCTGAAAAAATCACAAGGAAATCAATCTCAAAAATAACAGGAAGGTGGTCGCTGTTTGTAGCACAGTCTATAGTATATTCCACGAGGATATTGTTAGAGACGAACTGCAGAAAATGATATATATTGCCGATTGAGACTGGCCGCGAACAAACATAGCAACTTTTGAATTTAAATAATATAGGTTATGACCAAGAGTCCATTCTCAGAGGCATTTTCCACCTAAATCAGTCTTAAACCCCAAGACTAATGGTGAGAATCAAGGTCACCATCGAGTACTACGCCTTTTCTGGAAAAAACTAATGGGCTGTCTAGATCATGCACTCCTGCTGTGAAAAATAAATTAACTAAAGTAAAAGGGTAGCAGTCTGGGAGTATTATGTCTAATGCTAAAATTTTGCATTCGGCACACAAACAGTGATGCCATATCGTGGCTTTGTGACTATATTCAGCTGAACCCAAAAAAGCAACGCCACCAAGTCTGGTAGGTCGATCCAAACGAAGCAATTGATATTTCTTTAGGAAATAATTTTGACCATTTGAAAGCCAGGTTTCTTGTAAGATAATTATGTATGGGTAAATATTAGAAGAAGTGTATGATAGATCTATAGTATCAGAAACAATCAAAGGGCAATTCCACTGTAAGATTTCAAAAGAGCCTATGTTTAATATAGAACGGTAGCGGAAACTGCCTGTTCCAAAATACTCTCTTTCAGAAAGTCCTTCTTGGAGAGATTCTCATTTTCATATTTTGTTTTAGCTTTTGACTTAGAAGAAAGTTTGTAGGAAGATCTGGTGCATTTCTGATTATAAAGTTCCATGTCTACATCCGGGTAGTCTTCATAATCTTCCGTTAGGAGTTCTGGTTCCGTCTGTTCTACATATGTAGGAGGTCCTGCACAAGGAGAGCCAGCTAATGGATTGGGTGACGATGTTTATTTTTGAGCTAGTTTTAAAGCAGCTGAAACCTGGGATGCAAGAGCTTGGGTAGAGGCTGCACCAGTGAAACTGCGCCAGCTGACTAGGGATGGTCGCTTAACTTTTTTATTCGATTAACGAATAATCATTCTTCATTTTAGTTTTTAATCGAGTAATCGATTTTGACGCAGGGTTTTTCATTGATTAATTGATTAAGCTAAGATTTTCCCGGCACTTTAGAAAGGTTGACACACATTTATCTACTTTTGTAGGACCTTATTTTAATGTCTGAGAAGGGGAAGCAAGTTTGAAATACAAGTGTATAAAGTTTGGTAACGAATAATCTTTAATTTCGTAAAGACTAAATAGAGTTAGTACTAGTCGCCTTTCTAAACATAAACAAGATATGTCATAAAATGGAACTCACAGCAGAAATAAACAAGATACGCATAAGGTACTAGTGAATTCCTATACAGTAAACAAGAAATAATAAAAACGGCAAAATTGAAAGGTGAAGTCCAACTAAAATATGCAAGAAATCGCAATTTTCACAGGGGAAAATAAAACTACTGGTTTAAGATTTTATACCACATGTTCTTTTCTACAGAGCGAAGGAACGTCAATTGGCTGTTTCATCCAAACAGGATGTTTGGGTGAAACCGACACTTTCTTTGAATAGGCACATAACCGGCATGTTAGAATAGAGTCTCGGAAGCTATAGATTTGCTGTAATCGACATGAACTCCCTCGCTATGTCAAATACATGTTCCAAGTCGGCGCGGATGCTGTGCCACGTCTTTAATGGCCTGGGAGTGACGCGACGATCAACCTCAGGATTGCTATAGTATGCGTTCAATTGCGAGGACCTTTCAAGCCTCCAGCTAAGGGCGGCTAGTTGGTTTTCCATTTTAGACTGTGTGGTGGAATGCGAAGCGGGACAGGGTCACCGGGAAAAAAAATGAGGATAAGTGCTTGACGCGTGATGGTTTGGGCTCCCCGGACTCGATGCAAATTCGGGCTCCCCGGATTCGGGCGAAACGGGCTCCCCGGATTCGATGCAAATTCAGAGCGATTGAGGGGGTCTCGAACGCACTCCTGATATGATGAACAACAAAGAATAGCACCGCGGCCAAATTGACGGACATCGGTGATCTTCTGGAACTGGGACGTGGCCTTTCGAAGCACCACCTGAATCTATTTCGAGTTCTTCATCTGTATTTACACCCATTGGTAGGCACAATAGCCACAAGGACACTATTGATGCCACTGCGTAAAAGTTAGTCTATCGGTCACTCTCAGCTAGGGATATAAGCTGTCATATAACCGAGTCAGTAACCGATATAACCGAGTCAGTAATTTCCACGTTCGCAGGTACATCTTGTCCTACTGAGATAAAAGTATGGCTTCTAATCTTCAGAGTGGACCCGCTTGCCTCGCGTCCATTACAATGTCCCAATTGTTGACGCTATGGTCATAGCATGGGTGGTTGTAAATCTTGTCTTCGTTGTTGCGCTTGCGGCGGGAGTCAATCCACTAGTGACTGCTCGGCCCAATCGGACTCGTGATGCCTCTGCGGTGGAGCCCATAAGGCTGATTGCTCGAACTGCCCTCAAATACTGTCCAAATACTGGAAGTTATGCACAAAAGGCATTGCTCACGCCAAAAGGCCATTGCGGCGGTAAAGGAAAGAGCCCATGGTTTGCCAGTGTGACAGCACGACACCAGGCTGTCATTGATGGAAGCTTGTCAGAGGTAATTGCACAAGCTATTGAAAATTCTATGGCTAAAATTATGGAGCGCATTGTACAAAGCGTCACGGAATGCTTTAACGGAATGGTATCATCACAATTAACACAATTATTACCGACTACTACTGCTCAGCCAATAAACTCTGAAACAAAGCTTGTTCACCCCACTCTCAGCATGATGGGGAAATTGTGTCCACATCCCATATAAAGCACGTCAGGCCTGTTCCAGGTTCCTAAAACAAGGTCACTACTAGCCCAGACAACTCTCATTATCAGGATACCTCAAACATGAAAATTGACGTGAGGGCACAGAAAACGAGTTGTTCTCCCCTGGAAGCTACAACTTCACACTTAGTAAATCGAAGAAAATCCCCCCTGAAGTCAACCTGAACTGAAAAAATTTTGGAGGAGGCTGTTGCCTCTGCGGTGCTCTCATCACTGGAAGGTAGATGGGGGTGCTGCAGTGGAACTGCAAAACAGTATTCGCTGCTTCTACTGATTTAAACGTTCTATCATCTCAAATTTCTCCAGCTGCAATTTTACTGCAAGAAGCTTGGTTATCGCCTGAAAAACTAATTTGTTTGCGCAATTTTAGGTCCTTTCGCCTAGGTCGCCCGTTTAGAGGTGGGGGCTTGTTAATTATGGTCTCAAGCAAGTTTTGCCACAGGGAAAATACATCATTCCAGCTGATGTCTCCAGAATGGGAAATTCTAGCAGTAGAAATTATTCTCCGTGGCAGTAGGCCTTTCTCGTTGGTCAATATATACGTTCCTTCGGGCGTGCAGGATACACGCCTACTAGACTCAGTTTTGGAAAAATGCGGTAAAGAGATAATATTGGCTGGTGAATTCAACTCACATCATATATTATGGGAATCCAGATCAGACCAGTGTGGAAAGCATCTATAATACTGGGCAACAACTAATAACTTTTCGTGTCAAAATTTGGGTTCAGTTACATTTCTTCGCGGACAGTTTAGATCTTTGCTGGATCTTACGTTTCCGGGTCCAGGTCTTTCCATATCCGCATGGGAAACGGTGGGTGTTGGGACAAACAGTGATCATTTTCCAGTTGTGTTTGAAATGGTAGGTCCACAGTCCACCGTGGAGGCTCGAATCCACTCTTTTGTGGATTACCATACATTTAAAAGATGCTTGCAGACCACTTTCAAATCAATTGAAGATTATTCATTGAACGCTGAGGATATTTGTTCAATCTTAGATACTTCGCGCAAAAGGTCAGAGTTCCAGTTCGAAGCACGCAAAGACACTGCTTCTACAAATTGGTGGAATGACGATTGCTCGCGGGACTACAAGTGACCTAACTGCATGGAAACAACTCATGCATAACCAGTCTCTGAAAAACTGGAGCAACTATAAATGTATTGCTGGAACATTTCAAACAATCGTATCCAAAGCAAAAGACAACTACAATGTCCGCCATTTCGAATTTCTTTCAAAATCAAATAATAAGCATGCATTATTGCGCTTTTTAAGATCCCAAAAAATTATTCTGCGCCCCTTGAACTTGGAGTCAATAGATTGAACCACCAATGAAAAAGCTTACTCTCTAGATGTAATTGCGAGAGGGTTAGAAACCCGATTCGTTACCTCCCTTCCCTCCTTTCCTCAATGACAGGGCACATCAGCAGATTTCGAAGAGATTTCTATGTGAGAATTGTCCCAAGCTGTTTCATGTTTACCAGCTGCAGCCCCAGGTGCCCATAGACTCACTACTCAGATGATTAAACTTCTCTTTGACGTCACTCCTAACGGCTTGTTAGATGCCGTAAATTGCTCGATACAATATGCATGGATCCCTCCTGCGTGGAGAATCGCCAAGGTGATTCCACTGCAGAAAGACCAAACCAAAGGGTATGTCCTAGACAATATTCGGCCTATTTCTCTAACATCAAATTTTGTGAACTTAATAGAAAGATTATTAAACGCATGTATGGTTGTTTGTGACCACAAGAGAATTATTGAGCCCCTGCCAAATTGGATTTAGACCAGGGTGTCCATTTGGTGCGCACATGTCGACTTAGAGAGCCGAATTCAGTTGGCTCGTCAAAAAAACAATATGCAGCTCTATTTACACTAGGAATTTCTAAAGCATACGATAGTGTGGAATACCGTATATTAATAAAGAGAATACAGGATATTGGATTACCTGAATACTTCGTAACGTGGACTGCTGACTTCTTGCAGGGCAGGGAGTTTTACTGTGCACAAAGTGGAATTTCATCGGGAGTATTCAGACAAACGCGCGGGGTTCCTCAAGGCGCAGTTCTTTCCCCGCTGTTGTTTGACATCCTACTCAGCTCCATTCCTTATCATCAGAATGTAAGCACGTACGTTTGCGCTCATATTATAGCGTTTTTTGCTTCGGCAAGTGACATTCAGTCACTGTACGAGTGCTTACAGGAATACTTATGCGAGCTAAAAGCATGGCTGGACAGTATCCGCTTGTCGCTTAATGTAAGTAAGAGTGCCGTTCTTGTCTTTCCCCTCTCTCTCCTTTTCTCCCATCTCCCCCACCCTGCTGGCGCTGAGGCGTGCTCTCGCGTGGGTTGCAGAAGATAGTGTCAGCCTTTCCCCCTTTCCCCCACAAGAACCACTTCTCTCTCTCTCTATCTCTCTCTACAAGACCCAGTTAACATATACCTTTCATACGGGCCTTCCACTATTCCACAATTGAAAAAAGTCAAGTACCTTGGAATTATTTATGTTGTAAATCTTAACTGGCGTCATCATATTGAACATATAACGTCAAAAGCTTCCCGTGCAATGAGGATACTAAGAAGGATAAGCAATAATCGATGGGGCATGCGTATAGACACACTCATAATGAATTACCGCATGTATATATGCGACCTATACTAGAGTTCAGCTGTCTGTTATTCCCCGGCGCCTCTGCTCACAAGCTACGTCCACTAGTTTTGCTGGAATGGGAAGCGCTTCGCTTATGTCTGGGGCTACCAAAGTTTGTAGGAAACGCTGTGCTCTACAAGGAATCACGAATACGTTCCCTTGAAATGAGATTTAAAATACTCACCGTTCAAACATGCATAAGGCTCTATGAATTGCCATTAAAAAGGTCACAGTCAATCTTTACCAATGAACGAGCCCAATTTTTTGGAATAACATGGCCTCGATTGCACACGGCACAAGTGATTATAACACAATCGTTATTGAGTGTGTTAGACGCACATATAAATGATGTAATCACGATGAACAGTATCTCAAATTCATTGGTTATTACTTATGAGGACATATACCCAAACAATGCAAAGCAGCTTCCCTCGCATGTTCTTAACGGCTTACTCCAGAATTACTTGAATCAGCTCCACACAAACGTAATTATAGCAACAGGTGCTTCGCAGTGAGGAAAAAGCCGGAGTTGGAATTTTTTTCATCATATTAGATTGGTATTTTTCTATTCGGCTTCCGGACTTCACTCTAATATTCCTAGCGGAATTCCTATCTGTTGTCCTAGCTTTGCGTAAGCTACAAGCTTCCAGGACAACCGCGGTAATAATCACAGACTCTTTATCGCTATGCACCTCACTTACTGCTCCCGGCGAGTCGCATATATTAAAAACTTTGTACTCACTGGCTCCAAGTCATTTTCGGAGTTTACGATTAATATGGATACCTAGGCACAAAAGCATATTTATGAATTGAGCGGTAGACAGCTTGGCCAAGGCTTCTATCAGCGACCCTGTGCTTACCCTTCTACCAACCACGCGTTTCATCACGTCTGTCAGGTTTAGAAGATACATGCTTTTGACATCAAAATCAAATCTAACATCATCCTCAGAACTACACCACTTGCAAATTCCCTTGGAGCAGGAAATTTTGCAAAACCAGACAGACGGAAGTGACATTAACGAGACTGCGTTGTCGAGTCCCATCCCTAAATTTATACATGCACCAATCTGGTCTGGCAATTTCCCCTTTGTGCCATTTTTGCAATTCGTTAGAAACGGTTGAACACTGCTTTCTGGGATTCCGGCGTTTCTCTTTCCTGAGAAAAATGGCAAAGGAAATTAAAGTGCAACAGCTCGGCCTGCCACTGAACACTCCGGTACTGCTGTCTTTCGGAGCGTCTGTGCTTGGGCACTCACACAGAATGTATGCATCGCCTTAGAAAAATTCATTATTGAATCAAACCGATTCATTGTTGACCGTATTATTCATTTCATTTCTCCTTTACTGCCTCATTTATATTATATATAATTTCTTTCTTTTTGGTTGAATTACTGTCTACTGAATCGTTTTGAACTTTCCTCGCTTTAATTTAGTCATCAAAATTATCGATTTATAAATTCCTTACCTGAAGACACATGTAAAGCCCGCCCGACTCTTGGTCAATCCCCGTGAGTGGGTATGCACCATGAACATTAAGGTCATCATCATCGTGATCAACAACAAAGACGTTAAATGAACAGTAGAATACCGCCGCCCGATAGTTGAGCACACCAGACCGAGCTCTTGTTCTTGTTCCCCAGTGAAGTGAATAGCGCAACCCACTCTGGAGGATCGTCCATGAATCGGGCGGTGAAAGAACTATTATCATTTTTTTTATAAATTAAGGTTATATGAAAAAGTATCTTGCAAATGGGATTTAAAGTGGCTACTGTTACAGATATGAATAATCAATTATCTAAGTATTACATAAAAACAATTGTGTGAGCAAAATAAGTATTAAGAATTCTAGCATGCAATTCGTTTTGCCTCACGCAGAAAGATACAGAGGGCTTCACAAATGTTCCTGTGACTGTAACCTAGTACGGTAGCCCCAAAGAAAACAATTACAGGAAGAGTCAAATTCAAGCCAAGCTTCTGGAAGGGTTCTTCTAAAAATCTTTTCCGTTGAATAATGAAACGACGGCATGTCAGAAATAAGTGTTGCAGAGATTCACTCTCATTGCACAAAGGCGATATAGCCTGACCAGACCTGTGGAGGTAAATGTTCAGTGTAGGGGACTCGGCACCGTAGTCTTGTAACCGTTACTTCAATTTTTCTAGAGGAGCACCATTTGTTGTTCCAAGGAAAATAGATGCGGGAAATCAGATGTTGCCAATGATGATTGCGCGAACTTATTTGTAGTAGGATATTTTCTTAATCGTGCCGCAGTGATGAAAGCTGACGAAGGCAAAATGGCGAATATAGGACCATCGTGGGATGCTACTGCGAGCGTATCTGCATATTCATTTAAGGCTAGACCTCTGTCACCTGGCATCCACACTAAACGAACAAGACGTAAGTGTCTTGGGAGAAGAGAACGGAAATGTAATGAATCTGCCAATTTGGGTTTGGTGAGTGAAGTACAAACCGACAGGCAATCAGTTAATATTATGGCTGATGACAGAGATGGTGGTAATTTACGTAAGGTTAATACAACTGTCAATAATTCCGCCTGAAAGATAGGCGTGAAGTCAGGTAGCCGAATGGAAAAAGACCAATTTAGATGTGGTGATTCAATGCCCACACCTCCCTTTTCTTCGCAGACGGAAGCATCAGTTAATTGCTATAACGGTCTTTGCATCCAGGTGTGCAAGGTGGTCTTCCAAAATACTATCCAGATATTGATAGGGCAAATGTTTAGCATTATTTGGAAAAATATACTCAAATTCAGTTTTAGCGACTGGAACAGAGGAATTTAGTAACAGCACCTCGCATAGGCGAACATTTAATGGGTTCAATAGTTTTTGCACGAAAACAACTTGAGGACAACGTGAGAGACATCACTGATAGTTAAAAAATGAGGCTGGTTCATTAAGGAAAACATATTGTGATCTACTCTGTGGTGATGCATATATCTTTAGAAAAGTTTGTACTGTTAGGATATGAAATCGTATGAGAAAAGAAGGCAGGCGTGCTTCTTGATATTGACACGTGTACTTCTTTATCTTTATCGGGCGACCACTTCTCACCACCTAACAAATGTTATCGCACAGCGCAGGATGCGCCTGTATGTAAAAGAAGTTTCTGGAATGTTATCGATGGTTCCATCCGCTGTCTTTCCCCGCAACTTGTGTGATCTGATTGCATGTATGCGCGACGCGAATAGTGTAGAATTTTGTGGGAGGCACACGGGTCCCAGCGGCTACTCTGGAACGTTCGACGACTGATCTATAAAAGCGTACGCGCTTGACCCGCTGATCAGATTTTCGACGATCGCCGACTGCGTTCGCCGCTATCGTTGTGCTTTAAGTGTAGCCTGTCTTTGTGGGCACAGGTTCGCCCAATAAAAGCTAGTTTTGTCTTTCACAGTATTGCTACTGTGTTCGTTAACGTCACTACCACGTGGCAATATAAGATATCGTTAACGACAAATTTGGGAAGCCCAAGACATTAACGTAATTCCTCTCGTTCTAATAGAATCAGAGGCCAAATTTTGTATGCAGGTCCCCCAGAAAACAAAACGCAGCCAAACTCAATTATCTGGCGAACATACGTGCAATAGATCATAATGAGGGCATGCCGACGCAACCCTGATCAATTGCTGCAAGTCTACGCAGCATTCCTACTGCGCGTGCTCCCTTCAAGGTAATATGCTCTATATGCAGACTCCAAATAAGCTTTTCGGTGTACGTTACATCCAAATATTCTAAGTATTCTAAGTAAAGAACCAACTTATAAAGCCCCAAACACACGGCTGCACGTACACCACATCACCACACTGCAGGCGAGACGCCACGCTGCTACGCTGCTACGGTTGCCAGATTAAAACTGACTACTGTCACCAAGTCTAGCAAGCGTCTCAGGAACTGGCAACCTCGGCGCGTAGCAACTTTGCGACGCTCTTGCGGTTCTCGATTTCAATGCATGGGCCCTATGGGTAGCTTGTCCTCTAGAGTCAGTATAGTAACTCTATGCTAATCCCTATTGCAGACATGTTTACTTTTCCACTGCTCTCGCGGAACCCAAGGGCTTCAAGGAGGCCAGTGGTGCCTAAATCAACCACTGGGCAGACGCCTTCACATTCTAATAAAACATGCACCATAGTTTCCCTAGCTTTACCGCAGCAAGCACATGCTTCTTCTTCCTTCTTATGTATCGCTTTATAGGTGCTTCTTCTAAGGCATCCCGATCTCGCTTAGAAAAGTAATGAGCTTCCCTTTGAGTTATCATAAATTCTTTCTTTCCTGATTTCGTTTTTTTTTCCTCTTAAGTAGTTACTCATGGCAGGTTTCTTTTACATGGTCGCCACCCGTGAGATTGTTTCAGCCTCTCTCACTTTCCGCTTGATGTTCTTTGTTGCTGTGTTGCCCACCCTACAGGCCGCATACTTGCTGGTAAGCTTCCTAGTTCTTTTCCTCCACTGTGAATCAATGTTTTTCCTGTACACATACCTCAACAATCTCCCAGCCCATTTACTTTCTTTCATATTCCTCAGTCGTTCTTCAAACTCCAAATATTCAAACCGACACAAGTCACCTTGGTACTATACCTGGTACAGCCTTGTGTCGCCGCCTGCCGGCAGCAGCAGGAAGGCACTGCTACAGCGTAAGCGGCCGCCGTTTCGTCTGCGAATAACCTCCTACATAGGAGGCTATGGTCTGCGCATCAGCTCCTTCCTGCTGCTGCCGGCAGGCGGCACAAGTCTGTGCCAGGGCCGTCTTGTCAGACTCCATTTTTCCCATAGGCGAACAATTTCTCATTTTTGTCTTTAAAAACAGGCGACTAATCGTGCCAAGTGTTATACTAAACAAAGTCGACAGGAAAATGCGATCGTTCTGCAAAATCTGACCAAGAACAGTGCAGCGGCGAGTGCAAAATCTTTTTTTGAACACGCGCAGCCAAATATTCAGTGCCATGTATGTATGTATGTATGTATGTATGTATGTATGTATGTATGTATGTATGTATGCACGTATGTGTGTATGTATGTATGTATGTATGTACGTATGTATGTATGTATGTATGTATGTATGTATGTATGTATGTATGTATGTATGTATGTATGTATGTATGCACGTATGTATGCACGTACGAGGGGAAGTAAAAAAGTAAAAGGACTTTTGCAATTTCTCGCTCTAGGGTTTGGTAACGCTGCTAGTATCCAGCGCTAAATTAGTGTCGTCTGCAACACTTCTTAGTGTCGTCTGTAACACTTCTATGGAACGTCATATCATGAAAAGCCAACAAACACTGACACGAAGGACAACATAGGGGAAATTACTTGTGCTTCATTTATTAAGCACAAGTAATTTCCCCTATGTTGTCCTTGGTGTCAGTGTTTGTTGGCTTCTCATGATATGACTAATAAAAATCGGGCCCCTCGGTTAACCCCCTTTCTTCTCGTTTTCTATGCAACGTGTCACTCTTATTCCCGCGTCAGTCGTTAGAGCGTTGCAGACCGTTAAACATGGCAGTTCCATTGTCAATCTGCACCAAGGAGGAAATGAGGGCAGTGATTCGCTTTTTGTTTGCGGAAGGTGTTAAACCTGCGGAAATTATTCGTCGAATGGAAGCGCAGTATGGTGACAGTTGTTTATCGCGAAGCAAGATCTGCGAATGGATAGAGTGTTTCAAACAAGGAGAAACTTCTTTATGTGACGAGGAAAGCACGGGGAAGGGAAAGCACGGGACGAGGAAGCACAATTTGAAAGTCGATGAGGGTATGGTGATGGAAAACAGGAATCACAGTGGACGAAATCGCCAATACTTTGCATATCAGTCATGCTTCAGCGTATTCCATCTTACACGACGACAGGCTAAATTTTCGGGAGGTGTGTGTAAGGTGGGTCCCGCAAGAATTGTCAGCGCAGCGTAAGGCACAAGGGTTGGACATCTCTCGAAAACATTTGGCCCTTTATCGTCGCGAGGGAGATGGATTTTTACAGCAAATTTTTACTGAAGATAAAACTTGGGCACACATCATCACGAATGGGAAAGTAAGGCTGCGGCCATGGTTTGGAAACATTCATCATCACCAGAAGTTAAGAAATTTAAACGTCAACCATTAGCTGGTAAGATTATGCTAACACTATTCCGGGACATGGAAGATGTGGTAGCCGTTCATTTCAACCCAAGAAGCGAAACTGTGAACAGTGGGAACTATTGTGATGTGTTGCAAACTAAACTGAAACCTGAAATCAGATCCAAAAGTCGTGGAAAACTGCGAAAAGATGTCATCATGCAGCAAGACAACGCTCGGCCATATTCTACCAAACGGACGGCCGAAACAATCAAGGAGTCGGGATTCGAATTGCTGGAACACCCGCCATACTGTTCAGATCTGGCTCCAAGCGATTTTGATATGTTTGGACCAGTGAAGGAAGCGCTCAGGAGAAGATTTGCAACCGATGCAGAAGTCATTGATGCGGTGCAAAATTGGTTACAGGTGCAACCAAAAAGCTTTTTTTCCGACGGAATAAAAAAAACTTGTGAATCATTGGGCAAAGTGCGTTGTAGTCCAGGGAGGATATGTAGAAAAATAATGTACGGTTCAGTTTTCTATCATTAGAGCAAATGTACCTTTCCTCAAAAGTCCCTTTACTTTTTGACTTCCCCTCGTATGTATGTATCTGCGTGTGTGTGTGTGTTTATTAACAGGCTAACGTGTCAATATGGAGGAAAGTTAAGAACTTACAATAGCCGCGTTTACATGAATGCGACAGTAGCGTGTAACATTTCTTAGAGCATCACCGCAATACTACGCGATAGCGCTTGCACGAGGCGCCTTCGACAGAAAGAAGACGCATCCGTCAAGCGCATTTCGCCGGTGAGTTGAGCCCAGCACGCACTGTCGCAATCTTCCTCTGTCGATGCGATACGCCAACGCTTACGCGCGTCGCGTGAGACAATTTCTCGATCTACGCACTCTTTTGGTGATTTAATGCGATTCGTCTTCCAAGCGAATCAGCCGTTTAGGTGGATGCGATGCCTAGAAATGCGATGCGCCTCTGCCGCATTCATGTAAACGCGGCTAATGACAGAGAATGCTTGTCAGAAATTCTGCCTCTAGGGATCGAGCTACCCGACCGGAACGTGCTTCGCCTTTGTCGCCGACGCACAGTATATACAAATGTCAATAGCACAAAAGGCTGATAACTCTGCCGGAAAACAATACGTAACACATTCATATACACTGACAAATACCAATAAAACGATCACATATTACATAGGACAGCTGATCATCCCTCCAAATTTAAGTTTTAAATAGCATAAAATAGCATAGGAGCAATCTGTATGAAAACGACAGGAGTGGCGACGCTTCGAATTTGTTATGACGAGAGTAAGCACCTTGTCATGTCGCTTGCGTGAAACTTCTGAGAGGCAGCTCTCGTCACTCGTTTTCTTTCTTTAGCACAGTCACATAAATTACGACGCGACAACCTCGAACGCAGCAGAAAAATTAATAGGGTTATTCTCTGTTTCTTATTTTTTGCGTGCGCAAGTTATAATGTGGAAAGTCTGTGCACCGGGCCGCAACGATTACTCGGATGGCAAGATGGCGACCTTGACTCACAGGCGTTTCGTGCACGGGCTGCCGGCCATAGGGCTGAGGTGAAGAGCAGCGAGGGTAGTAGCAGGCGCAGAAGCGCGAGATCCGGGCCCCTGGTCAGGGCAGGCGGCCAAGCGCTCATGGGAGTGGCTGCGCGGTGTGGCCTGAGGCTGTCCGCGGCTGTCCCTTGCGCGCGGCCACCTGACACCGGACGGCGGTCGAGGCGATGTCGCTTCCTGCCTCCTTCTCCGCAGCAGCCCGGTCCCGCGGTTGCTCAGACGCCCACGTTGCTGGGCTGGCCCCTCAGGTGATAGCCGTATCCCGAATCATAATAATATCAACGCTGAGTAACTTACCGCGCACAATAACGAGTACACCAACATACATTTTGTCTCACTTTTCCTTATCGTGTGCTGAAAGTTTTTATGCGTTCGCATTATTAGGGTGCTTCACGCACTTTCGAGGGGACTATCTGTGTTTGTATATGTCCATTTTCCCACCTACCTTGGGTCACTGAGTAGTCCGTGGTCGAATGGTTAGCGCATCGGGTTGCTCTGCTGAGATAACACGGTTCGAAACCAACCACCTGACCAACTTGAGTCAACGTCTATGTGGTGATGTGCACATACCTGCCTCTCTTCGATGAACTTCTTTCACGCCGACGAGGGTCACTGTAGATGCGGGACTGGGTAGGCACTAATGTTCGAAGAAACACTTTGACGCCTACTTGGAGTACTGCGGATGTGCCACTCGGTCTGCGTTGGCATTAAATGAACCTCTTCGATGCCAACTTGAGTCGATGTTTATGTGCCAGTAGGTGTGTGTCGCTCTTCAGTGAACGTCTTTGACACCAACTTGGGTAACTATGTGCCACTGGGGATGTGCCGCTCTCATCATCATCAGCAGCAGCCTGGTTACGCCCACTGCAGGGCAAAGGCCTCTCCCATACTTCTCCGACTACGCCGGTCCTGTACTAATTGTGGCCATGTTGTCCCTGCAAACTTCTTAATCTCATCCGCCCACCTTCTTTCTGCCGCCCCCTGCTACGCTTCCCTTCCCTTGGAATCCAGTCCGTAACCCTTAATGACCATCGGTTATCTTCCCTCCTCATTACATGTCCTGCCCATGCCCATTTCTTTTTCTTGATTTCAACTAAGATGTCTTGAACTCGTGTTTGTTCCCTCACCCAATCTGCTCCTTTCTTATCCCTTAACGTTTCAATCATCGTTCTTCTTTCCATAGCTCATTGCGCCGTCCTCAATTTAAGTAGAACCCTTTCGTAAGCCTCCAGGTATCTGCCTCGTACGTGAGTACCGGTAAGACACAGCTGTTATACACTTTTCTCTTGAGGGATAGTGGCAACCTGCTGTTCATGATCTGAGAATGCCTGCCAAACGCACCCCAGCCAAGTCCTCTTGCCAACTTGGGTCACTGAGTATGTGCCCCTGGGTGCGCGTCAAGCGAGGGAGCAACTCTCAGCGTTCGCAGGCACCGGCGTGCCACGCTACCGACTGTGATTGTATGTCTGTGCTCCTTTCTTTATCTCTACTTTGTTATCACTTTACCTCTCCCTCCCCTCTCCCCAGCGTAGGGTAGCAAACAGAATCTTCCTCTCTGGTTAACCTCCCCGCCTTTTCCTCTCTCTCGCTTTCTTCTCGTCTCGGCGGATATGCGCGTACTTCTCAGCAGCGCCACTACATGGCGCGGCGTATACAGAAAGACTAGGGCCCAGGGGTGAATCTCCGGATGGTTGCCATTGGCTGTTTTGAAGCAGACGCTCTTTCGACGCTAGCGCCAAGGTCCCTTTCAGTTACGGCCCTAACAGGAGGGCGATGCTTTAGCAAAATGACGGCGCACACGATTGTTTACGTTGTCACGGCAACAGGAACAGCCGCGTGGCACCTCCTCTCGCGTTTTTTTTTATTTATTATGCCGACCCGCTCCGCTACCTCTCCACCTTTCCCCATGTCCCGCGCGCCTTTACTTTTGCTTTCTTTTTGCCTGCCCACGGCGCGTTTTTTTTTTTTTTTTTTTATCGCGCGCGTGCTCTACCCCAGGCATTGTTTGTGAACTGGTGAGTGGCGCGCCGTGGGTTCCTTATGCGTTAGCACGCACGCAGTCTTGTCTATACTTTGAGTATGCCGGCATATGCCAGAGCGTATATAAATTCCACTTCCAACACAACAGATCTTTGGCCTCGCTTTATTCCCTTCCGTTTCCGAAAACAAATATTTTTTGCATAACTTGGTATGATACACGCTCAGAAAATAAACAAAAGTGAAAAAGGCATGGCATGTACATGACTACTAAACAACACGAAAGTTCACAGACAGTGAAAAAAAAGTAATAAGTAAAACTCGAGAAAACGCGAAGGCCTTTTCATGTGCACACATATAGAAGATTTTTATATAATGCCCTAAAGACCAAAGTGTAGAAGCGCTTCTGATATGCGCACTCATAGCTTTTGATATACTCACTGAGATATTGCACAAAATTGGACGACGTGTATGGCATAGTCATGACAACTAAAGAAGGGAAAACTCACTGGTTATGGCAAAAACAATAACACGCAAAATACCTAAGAAATAGAAGAAAATGTTAAGATTGTTTGATTGACAGCCATACAAAAAAAACAAGCGCTTACTTATAAACCTGCACAAAAGTATATGAAATGTGTGACATGTTCGTTACTACTGAACAAAATGGAAAAGATATGGCAGAATAAAAATATCTGTATTAAAAACGGAAATACACATTATCACATTATTTTGCACTCAGCAGATAACGAAACATGAAACGTCATGCAGCGGGCTAAGCTGGCGCCGGGCCGGCGGGCGCGCGTGGAGACATTCGAAGGTGAGGGAGCTGTGAGAGGGCAAGGGGAAACGAGTTGAGAGGAGGGGCGCAAGGGCACGGCTTCTTGTATCGGCGCGCGCGGGCGCGCGCCGATCTAGGAGGTCGTACAAGGGATGCGGATTTGCTTTCCCGCCCTTCTGATGGATGGCGCCAATTACCTCTGCCACCGGAGCGGCCGAGTTTCCGAGGCCGGACTAGGGTGCCTCGATGTAGCGCGCCGCCGTAGAGAGTGGAGACACTGCCTTCGTGACCGCCATATTGCGGCGAGCGCGTGCAGATACGGTGGGCAATGGAGCGTCGGCCTATATTCTTGTTTAGCATGCGCTTGCGCCAGCAAATTCAGGTGTATAATGGTCTTGCACATTTACTCGCCATCCTAAGCGCTTCTTGCACACAGAAATGAAATAGCGTATGCTTGCGTGCATAGATCTCGGAGGAAATGACTATACTGTGCAGCTAGGTCCGCGTTGGCCAAATGGGATGCTCAAACCAATGAATTACTTGACTAGATTGACTGCTTTATAAAGGAACGCCTTTGGGTGCTGTCAGACATGAGAGTTTATAAGGTGCACAACATGTAGTAGGCTTCACTGTGTCTCTTGCTACAAATCAGCAACCAGTTGACGTTGAGTTGAGGCTCCTAAAAGAAACCCTTTATTAGGCTGGCTTGCGCCCACTAAGAACTGCACAACTTCGCGGCGGTGATAGCAGCAAACGTGCTCGGCTGTCATCAGTGAACAGGATGCCCGCCTCTCTCGGCCGAGCTCAATTTAAAGCCGGTAAGGAAACTTCGAGAGAACATGCTAAAGACAACGACAAAATTCTGGAACCCGACATAGTCGCGCGTGGCTCGGATCAATCGAGATAAATCTGGTCGCATCTCGCGTCACAGAAAAACTGATAATGCGCCGTGCCGGCCGCTTTAAGAATGATCAAACAAATAAAAGCAAGCTTCGCGGCATTACTCTAACCACACAATGCTGGTACCTAAAAGCGGAATACCTTTCTCCGTTCCTTATGCCGTGAAAAGCGAAAACGGCGCATGCCTTTCGTTGTCGAGCCGGCACACAGCGGTACACAACACCTTGGCATGCTGGTTTTTGCGACTGAACACAGTTGAACCGCCCAGCAACTGGCGCACAACGCAGCAGCTTCGCAAACTCCCCAACAATGCTGCTGTACCAACGCTGGAAGGAACGGGCGCAGCAAGCGACTCTCCCCAATATGGCGACCGCGGATCAAAACGGCGGTGCGGCGCAGACCAAAAGGTGTCATCACCCTGTACAGCGGCGTGCTACACCGGTTTCACCTTTGGAGAGCCACCTCCACTCCAGAAGTTTAGGTATATAAATTCCTTGCCTCCAGTATGGTATGTGATGACTGTGGGGAGCAAACGCCAAATAGACGCCGAGCAGATGGTGCGGCGCGTGTGAACATTCATCAGGGCGTTCACTCTTACTGAAACTGGCAAAGAAGGCTGCATGGAACTGCTCAGAAAGCGTATCGATGAACCGAAGTCCCGCTGTGGCATTCAGTACGAATGCAGTGACAACGCAAAAATATTTGTTGTGTCACTCCACCAACAGTGGAAGGTGTATCGAAAGGATGGCAAGCAGATGCTGAGCAGACAACGCGGCGTGGATGAACACATATTGAGGCGCATTCAGCCTTCCTATTGGCTAATGTAAAGTCCCTCAATAAAAATTATAGAGGGACCTTAGGCTAAGGAGCCCTGCAGCTCCCCCGGTGCTGCAAGCAAGTACTGAGATAGAGTATGGATCCTCGAGACGCCTGTGCTGTCGCGCGAGAGATTTGTGACGGTTATTTATTCAATGTTTGTGGCGTAGATGCTGTATTCGGCGGTGGCCATGGTGGTGGTACTCTGTCGCGTTTCTGCGCGTCCTGGGCTGGCGGTTGCGAGACGGGTTCGTCGCTCAAGTACGTCTTTGCCCAGATGCACTGTTCCGTCTTCGCGGCTCAACTCAGCTTCGCGTCGTACGACTCCCGCAGTGCAAACGCGGCTATCGAAGTACGCCAGCAGTTTACTGCGGAAATATTGCCATAGTGCTTCCGTTTGATTTATGCTGCCCACATAACTTTGACAATCATGTACGGTGTTTTCTTCAACAATTTTTATTATCCCACAGAGCCTTCCTCTCGCACTGCAGGCGAAACTGCATGCAGCACCGACGTATTTCATTACAGAGTTTAGGGACGAATATCCAATTTGGCCATACTGCGAATATAAAAAGCTGTACAACCCATCCCTGAATTAAAACACACCATATATGCTGACGACATCACACGCTGGATCAACAGGGGCTCACTAGACCAGATTGGGGATACCCTGCAGACAGCGATGAATGTGGTACACACTTCAGCACAAAGCATCGGGCCTAAACGCTCACCTGAAAAGTGCAAGGTTCTGTTGGTACACAGTAACAGATGGAAACCGCCGCCCATATTCATAGATAGCGCGGGAACCCTAATACCAGAAGCCACACAACTCAAAATTCTAGGCCTCCGCATCCAACGTGATGGAGAAGACAGAGAGAGCAAGTACTAAGGATGATGCGCTGCATATCTAACCGGAACAAAGGTCTGCATGAAGAGGACATGCTGCAATTCAGAGATGTGCTGTACTCCTGTCCCGCTTCGGTAACACATTCCGGAAACTAACCTCAACAAGATGGAAACCACACACTTACAGAAACGCTCATTCGCAAAAGCACAAAATTGCACTCGGCGTTCCGAGCAACACAAACACATGGCTTGTCGAACAGACAGCCAACTACAAGAGACATGAGAAACTCATATCTGTGCACAAATGACGACAATAACTATGGCTATATACCCACAGCCGAGTCCCAAATTGAACAGGAGGCAGGCCGTCACCTGGAGGCAACTCCAGACGAACACCTTCCCTAATCCATTCCGTCTGAAACGTATCTTCCCAGATAAGCATCAGGACGACACGTGCAAATTGTGCCAGGAAGGACCAGCAACACTCAAACACATGCTGTGGGAGTGCAATGTAATTATAGGAGGGATGGCAGTTACTCCGAAGACCCTGTCGTCGAGGTGGGCCGCAGCTCTGCGCAGCTCAGACCTCGGAATCCAGACGTGGGCAGTCCAGCAAGCCCGTGAGGCGGCGTTGAGGCAGGGCCTTGACGTTCCCCCGTGGGAGACCTGAGCCCGGGTCGCGTTAAACCTTGCCGGACGTACAAGAAAGTTGTATCAATCCATCCATTTTAGACCTCAGCAGGCGGAGGCATACTGAGTTCCACAGGCATTACCCCAACAGAAAAACCACCGCCGGAACATAAAATGCTTCCACACACTACTTCTGTCCTACTCAGCGCCCATTCCCCGACACATGGGTCCATCCCGTCACGTAAACAGGCGGGAACAGGAAAGCATATTTTACCAAAAATATGCTCGAAACAGCCCACACCACGCACACCTCTGAAGGAGGAAAAGAAAGAAGTGCCCAGAGCTCACTGGTGCTCTGGGCCTCTCGCTGTTATGCATTTTTTTACGTTCTTGCCATTTTCGTGAGAGTCATTTCATCAAGGATGAGCAAGAAGATGTTCCCGCGACCACCTGAACAAGGTCAGTCGTCTACTCAATCGCTCATTTTTGGACGACGTGCCTTTGGAAGCTCGGACCAGCTCGATTCCTGGGAGAGCTCAACGCCAGAAGCCATGGACTCTGACAGCGAGTACACCGTAGTCATGGGCCGCCGTATGAAGAAGATGCGCCGTATGTCGACTGAGGCGACTTCATCGAATCAGAGTGAGCAGGAATCCTTCATGGTTTCTTACGTGCCGCTCTCAACGTCACATAGCATGAACTCCCTCAGCAGGCAGTTTCTAACCGAATATTTTGAGAGTGTGGCCCCTGGGCAAATCAACGAGATCAAGATCAACACTCGCAAGAACATCCTGACAACAGATGTGAAAAATTCCGCAATACTTGAGAAGTTAAAGACCATTCCACAGTTAAGCGCAATCCCCGTCCGCTCATTTAATACTTACGGGAAGGAGACAACAAGTGTAGTGATTTCCGACGTGGAGCTTGAAATCAAGCATCAAGAGTCTTTTGAGGTCATCGTTGCGCATTCTTGAGATTCACCGCCTGGGGCACTCCCGATGTATCAAGTTAATATTTGCTACTTCGACATTACCAGCGTCTGTCAAAGTGGGCTACGTGATACACCGAGTACGACCATTCGTTCCGAGGCCTATTCAGTGCCGGAAATGTCACAAGATAGGACACGTGAGCGCTGTTTGTAAAACCGTTGCGGCGGAGAGCATGATACCACCGACTGTGAGGCGTCGTCATTTAAATGTCCCAACTGTAAACAAAATTATGGGGTTTTACGTGCTAAAACCACTTTATGAGGCACGCCGTAGTGGAGGACTCCAGAAATTTCGACCACCTGGGGTTCTTTAACGTGCACCTAAATCTAAGCACACGGGTGTTTTCGCATTTCGCCCCCATCGAAATGCGGGCATTCCTTCGAAGGAATGCCCAAAGATGAAACAAGAGGTTCGTATTCTTCGAAAAATTGCAAGAGACCAATCTTCACGTAAGGAGGCTGCTCAATCTGTTCGCCAAAGTGACCAACGCTCGCGACAGAAGCATTACAAAACCATTTCAGGAGAACTACCTAGCGTGGCACAAGTACCACAACCACCTCTGCATGTGCGTGCATCGAGGACGGTAACGGCGTCTACTGATAGTTGAAGGTCGACGAGAGCACGCGGCAAACATTCACCTCCACCGGCTGATACAGACACGGAATGGTCTTTGCTGCCCTCTAGGCCCACGGCCATGCCAGCGGGCCCTCGTGGTCCTCTCCGCCATGAAGCCAAGAATTATAGGGCCAATGAAACCGGCGACACTACGGGCAAGCAAGGAGATGAACACAATGAGAAGGAGAGTGTACAAAAAATGCTGAAGAACGTGGTAAAGTCAATGCGCGTGATTCTCGGTGGTCTCGAGAATCCGGCCGCTAAAGGTGCCCTACAAGTGCTCGCCGTGCTGGAGCCGCTTATCGCAGCTCTTTCAATACTATAAAGCTTTTGTTTGGCGCTTGTGCTGTTCACACAGGGGAGGTCCACACACCAGCTTCGTCCCAGCGCCTTTATCTTTAAGTTCACTTGAATTGGTGACTACAGACTTGATACGAAACCTGATAGTGGCTTCTAGGATGACATTTGTGAATGTTTATCATCAGAGTGTTGAACTTGCTTTCACCTTTGCGCATCCCTCTTGCTATGTCATCATCATCCCTCATCACACCTTTATGTCCCCGTTCCGCCTCCCCCTGTGCAGAGTAGCAGGCTAGAGCGCCTTAGCTCAGGCCGACCTCTCTGCCTTCTTACTTTAAATTAAATTATCTCTCTCTCTGACACCTCCTTCAAGGAAACAGCCGAAGCTGTAACATACATACATACATACATACATACACACACACATACATACATACATACATACATACATACATACATACATACATACATACATACATACATACATACATACATACATACATACATACATACATACTGTAAGCACTATTAACGTACTTCGTCGTTTTCATTTGTACATAGCCATCATCATCTTCCCTGTTCTTCGACTTCTTCGCGCATGAGCTGGGGCGTTGCCTTTTTTGGGGAATAAACAGCGCTGGACAACTTGGTCGGTCTCGGTATTATAAAGCGGTGGAGGTACGTCAAGACCCCGACGTTCTCTCGCGTTCCCGTCCTCCCTGGAGCTACGTTCCGGTCGCCGCGTGCGCCCGGCTACCCCTACAACGATGGACGCTTCCAACCCCGGCTCTTCCGGCGCCTCTAACCCTACCATACAGACGACCCCGCCTGCGGCACCCTCTTGGACTGTGACGAGCCCTCAGCGCGATCCCCCTTTGCGGGACTCCGCGGTGATGACGTCGACGATTGGATCGACCAAGACGACCACGTGAGTTCTTGCAACAAGTGGAACGACACCCAGAAATTGAGGCACGTCGCATTCTACTTGACCGGTGTCGCAAAGACGTGGTATTTTAACCACGAATCCGACATCGCGGATTGGTCCACGTTTACCGCCAAACTGGGGCAAATCTTCGCTTCCTCGTCTGGCCGTGCAGAAGTCGCCAAACAGAAGCTGGGCACGCGCCTCCAACTTCTACAGGAGTCTTACACCTCATACATAGAGGATGTCTTGGCTCTGTGCCGCCGTGTGAACCCTAGCATGACGGAAGCCGAACGCGTTCGCCACATATTAAAAGGCATTGGGTCTGTCGCGTTCAATGCCTTAATCATGCAAAATCCGGCTTCTGTTCAAGACATCACTGCCACGTGTCAACGCCTAGACGAGCTGCAGTCTATTCGTCTTCAACATGACAGCAGCGATCCTCAGGTTCCCCATTCTCCAGATCTGCGTGCTCTTATCCGCACCATCATCCGCGAAGAGCTTCAAATACAAGACCTAAGGCATCCACCTGCTACCTGCGCCCCAACGCCCACCTTCAACTTGCGCGAGGTCGTCAAGCAAGAGTTGACAGCGATGACTACACCCACGACGCCTCTTGCTCCGGTAGCGCGCCCCACACCTACCTTGCACCTACCTTACTACAATGCACCCTTGCTCTGTAATGGTGTAGTTCCGCTCAGCTGGAGAAAGTGTTCGGCTGGCATATGCTATGACTTGCTCTTTAGAGGCTGCATTACGTTGCAGAAGTACTGCGCCAATACCTTGTGCGCTTGCGTCAGTATGAAGTATGGTGGGGACTCGATTATCGAAGTGGCGAAGCACTGGTCCGGAAGTAAGATGTCGCTTAAGAGCTTGAAAAACCGACTCGCAGTCGCTAGTCCATGTGAAAGAGGCACCGGTAACCAGTAGCTTGTGTAGAGGAGCTGCTATTGCAGCGAAGTTGCGTATAAATCGACGAAAATATGACGCCAAGCCGAGGAAACTGCGTAGATCTTTCTGTTGCTGGGGGCGAGGAAACTGAAGAACAGCACTAATCTTTTCGGGGTCTGGCTGGATGCCATCTTTTGAGACGACGTGGCCCAATACTTTTATGCCCTTGCTTGCAAATTTGCATTTTTTTTGTATTGATCTGGAGACCAGCATTTGCAAGGCACTTAAGAACTTCGTCTAATCGATGAACATGTTGGCTGAAGTCAGACGAAAAGATGACAATATCGTCCAGATAACAGAGGCAGGTCTTCCATTTTAGACCACGAAGTACGTTGTCTATCATGCGCTCAAATGTGGCAGGAGCGTTACAAAGGCCAAAAGGCATCACGTTAAAGTCATAAAGTCCGTCTGGTGTAGCGAATGCGGTCTTTTCTTTGTCAGTCTCGTTCATCGGAATTTGCCAATATCCTGATCGAAGATCAATGCTGGAGAAATACTCCGCCCCTTGTGTGTCCAAATAAGCGTCGTCAATTCGAGGTATTGGATATACATCCTTGCGTGTGATCTTATTGAGCGCTCGATAATCGACGCAAAAGTGAACGGAGCCATCTTTTTTCTTTACCAGAACCACGGGAGAAGCCCATGGGCTTGACGAAGGTCGTATTATCTTCCGCGCAAGCATGTCAGCAACCTGTTGTGCAATGATCTTGCGTTCGGACGGTGATACACGATAGGGGCGTCGTCGTATTATAGAGGAACCATCTGTTTCGATGCGGTGTGTAGCCGCAGAAGTTTGGCTCAACACAGGGGAACAGCTATCGAAACAGGCTTTGTGCTTTGCCAAGACCACCAGTAAGGCTTCGGTCTGCGCGGCAGTTAGGTCAGAACCAAGAACGGCTGGAGGAGGAAAAGAAGAATCCAAACCTGAGGTTGATGCTGGCGACGAGGAAGGGCAAAGCGTAACTATAGAGATAGGTTGAGTGTCAGCGAGGGTTGCCAGAGTCATCCCTTTGGGCAGCATCACTAGATCTGGGGTCGTGTTGCAAGCAGACAGAAGGGCGCGGCCACGTGAAAACCGGATGAGACAGGTGGCAATGAGATTCCGCGAGAAGTACAGCGGGAAGAAGGGGCGATTAGCGCGTCTCCGTCGGCGATCTGACTGGATGTTACGGCTACAACGTCTTCGTGACCAGGACGCCGGACGTAGTCGGCAGCGATGGCCAAGTTCACGCATGAAAGTGAAAAGTCCGCAACAATACATACATACATACATACATACATACATACATACATACATACATACATACATACATACATACATACATGCATGCATGCATGCATGCATGCATGCATACATACATACATACATACATACATACATACATACATACATACATAAGACATCATACAGAAGACACCTCTGCCATGGAGCTGGGCTGAGCTTACAGCCGTAGTTGGGGCTGTGCAACATGCACCAGCCAGTGCTACAGCCATCACAGTCTACACACACTCCAAACGCTTGCGGGCTACCTACCAACCAATTTACATGAAATAATTTATAAACAGCCTCAGCAAACCAACAAATCATTCGGGTACCTGGATACGCGTGACTATCCGGAAATGAATGGGATAACCAGCTCGTCCTAGAAACGCTACTTTGGGCGCCGAAATCCTCGATCCAGTACAGACGCTTTTACAAGCAGCGCACGATTTGGCAATACCAAGAGTCCAGACGATTCTTTCCAAAATTATGCGCACCACTTCAACGCAAACAGGGCACACTTATAAGCACAAACCAACAACCTACCCACTCCACTCCACCCTATCTGGGGCTCAGGAGACTCACCGCCTCCAAGATGTAAACACTGCGGACATTTGCATAGCCAGAGGAGGGGGGAGTCGAACCTCCCCCCCCCCCCGCACCCCCTTTCGTAAAGAACAGAAAGTTTCAGGAGGTGGGCTCCGAAAGGGGGACATGGATGAAAGGGAAAGCTTGAATGTGAAAGCAAAGCGAGAGCTAGTGGCGGTCCGAAGGGGGTGGTGGTGTTGACATGGGGCAATCATCTCTCCCATGCACAGAACATTGCGGCCCCACTCATGGCGCGTCTTCACCGCATTCTGGTTCCTGTTAACCATAGCTGCTGAGAGGGGATCAGAGCTAAATATCAATGCTTAAAAAACTGGATTTTTTAGCACAAAAAATGTACATGGGTTTTATAACGGTGGTCTTGTAACAGCTACACATCAGCGTAAACCATACCATCAGAATAAGACGTCAGCGGTAACAGAGGTATATAAAAGCATAAGAGGAAACAAAAAAGCGCCAAGAGGGGCATAACATAAACGCCTGTGAAATAACAAGACGAGTGTTAAAAATTGTACGAAATACAAAAGAAATGTAAATCACTAGCACTGACCGTGATGTGGTGATCTGGAATGGCTTATCCGCTACATCGGCAGGAATGTCAGCCTTCCTGCGTTTTCGTTAAATGTCAGATGATACGGCCCTAAATTGATACATCAGAAATGATTCACGTACCTCTCTTTCATGGTGAGTTAATTGACCCATGAATGTGTTGGCGTAATTCGGTCCTAGTATATATCTAGGTCCCGCTCACCTGCACCTATAGTGCGTGACATTATATTCTAAGTTGTTTAGCTGGAAGATTAGTTTTAGTAGAGAGGCTAGAGTTGAGCTGTCAACAGGTTTATTCAAAGTAGATTCGTTATAAACGCTTATTACCGAAGGAATGCCGTCGTCGTGTGGAATGTTAGTATGGAGGGAAGCTTCGTCCAATATAACAAGTATCCAGTTGGCAGGCACGTCGAGGTCAAGACTGTGAGGGAAAAAATCGTTAGTGGCCTTGCGATGCGAGGGAAATGAATGAGGAATTTCTTTAATGAGACCATCAACATAGCTAGAAAGCGGTTCCGTGACAGTGCCAATAGACGACCGGGGTTGTTGTGACACCTCGGAAGCCGGTCATGCCAGAAGTTCAGGACCTCTCAAACTTACTCACTCCGTGCACATTGATCGGACAAAACATAACGCCTGCACCGCGTCTGCTCTTTGACACACGTTTCGAGTATCGCTCTGTGCCTGCACCGCAGAAATCGAGCTGCACAATTTCTGAACTGCTTGTGAACCGCCGTGAACTGGTTAATTCACAGTGGTGCAGGCAAATTGAACGGTCCTAATATATACAGACAAGATTGTCTGAATATATTGGGCGCGGTTTCCATTCCGCCCAGCACTGGAGAAATTTTAAAGGCTTTTTTTTTTCTTCTTCTTCCTTGAATTGCAGCCCATACCTAGTGGCAGATACCCAGTGACCCATGTTGGTGTCAAAGAGGTACTTGATTGAACAGCAACACGTACCTATTGATCCAGATTGGAGTGATCTCCGGAATTGGAGTGATCTCCGGATTGGAGTGAAACATACCGGAAACTTAGTGAAGTTCCCAAAGAATGCTAGCCGCACTAAAGCAAATGACAATTTGCCTAATGTACCACATGGTGTCCCCATTGCAACTCCCAGCATCTAATGGGACCAGCCTCGAAGATCATGCCTTGCTTTACCGTAGAGAACTTGCTTCTTTCTTTTTCTTGAAAAATCAATAGTGCTAAGTGCTGAACAATCCGTGTCATAAAATCCGTCCTCGCTGCTAAATTGGAGTAAACAAAGCAGTGGTAAGCTTAAAGTCCTTCTAAAATGTTTCCAAGGGAAATAGGCACTGTCCAAATTCACGCCTCAGCGACGGTTCCCCCTATGCGTAGCAAAGCAAATGTCGAAGGCGTCGTTTTTACTGGTTATAGGAGCAGAAAACATTTGCAGGAATTTAAAACAGGCCATTGCAGTACCAAATAAACAAAACCATACAAAACCATAAAGGCAAAAACAAAAACCGACCATGGAGGAACAGACGATACGATGTTGCTGCCATCTTTGGAGTTAACGGTAAATCTCCATAAACCCTTTACACTGCTTTCCGGTTCCGGGTCAAGCATGGCATGGCATGGCCGTTGCCGTGGTCACGTTGCGGGATTCTCGCCGAAAGGTTATCGCGATGTTTTTAGCCCCGTGTAAAATTTAAGTCAACATGGATCCCGTATAACATGTGATTTATAACTGACTTCTAGGAAAGCAAAATGCGTTTGTTAAAATTGCCTATTCAGAGCTCTGCGTGCGCGTGTCGTTGTATGACTCGGACAGCGAGCGGCTCCTCAAGGCACATTCACCTGCGCGCGGCGGCAGCAGCAGCAGAAACTGTATGCGGCAGCCTGTGGTCTTTATCAAGACGATTTCAGTACATTCGCTTGCTGAGAGACGCTCGGCAGAAGAGCACCAAAGGCAGTGTATCGTCGCTTTTCATGCCAGTTCCGGTAAAAGTGTCCAACAACCCGGATGATATCAATGTAGGAGAAGAGCTAACTACGAAACTCAAAAAAGGTAAGCGCGCTTTTTGACAAGCTATTGTAGAATTCATGTACGTTGCTACTCTCCAACTTACGTTACCTCTACCCAAACACTGATAATCTTGATTAATGATTTCAGTGTACCGTTCTTGAGCTTCGCGACGTGCTGTCGACATTGCCAACTTTCCTTGCTGATTTTTCAGAGGATCTTCTTAAGCTGCTAAACCAATTTAGTAAACGCCCGGAGGTTATAAAATGGAGCGAAGAGAATGGTCTAGATGGTGAGGTGCATTCTGCTTTCATTGCTCGCAGCGTTGAATGATGGCTTGTCAGTGGCACCGCACGAATATGCGTTTTTTTTTCTCCCCAACTTGCAGCTCGTTTGTTTCACCAAGCCTTTGTAAGTTTTCGACGGTACTGCATGGAGTCGGAACAGCTTCCAGCAGATTTGCATATAATTTTCAGCGACCTACTTCAAGGCGGCAGTACGTACCATGACACATTTTGGTTAGGGGTTGTTCTCCCTGCATATTTGACTTTACTGCATATGCGCAGGGCACCTGGACGACCTTCTTCCTTACTTTCTCCAACATGCGAGACAGATCTTCCCACATTTGGAATGCATGGAGGAGCTGCAGAAGATCAGTGACTTGAGGCACCCTGGAAACTGGTGAATTGTATTCCTGTGGGTTAGAGAGCGATGAAGCGCACATTCTATGACTCATGTCTGTTTTAAGTCTAAGGGACATGGAATTTTAGCTTTTACAGATGTTTATCCTCTATGCTGCCACTATATACGAACACACCTTGCTACAAGCACGATTGGAGTAGCCATTACTGAAACCACTAATGACCTAATCTTCTACTCCTGTGTGAGCACATAATGCTGGAACCTCTGTGCCAATGTCAGAGCTGCTAAATTTGGACTCAACAGTGCCAAAGAGAAAGAAAAATTGCCAAATAAAAATGAGCACAGGTTACAAATGACTTCGTGACACTGCACTTACCCAAGGACTCCTATGTTTAGTTTAAATTTTATGCGTTGCCTTTTCATAAAATTGGGATGCAAAGGGTTCCACCGAATCGTGGCTTATTTGCATAGACTGAACACAAAATGAAGCAAGTCTCAGGATTTTGTTTCATTTAAAGGGTTGCTCTGTTTACTAAGATGTTGCAATTTTTATCTTTCAGCCTTGCTTATTTCGCCATTTCTGGTCCAATAATTTTTGTAGGAATTGTAGTGCCTTATAAAAAATCTCTGGGGTCGAAAAGAAGCAAAAGTAAACTTGGAAACCTGAGTGCCAAGAACTCTAATTACATAATATGTCGACTTGCACACAGATATTTAAAAACTAGGGGTGGGCAAATATTCGAAGTTTAGAATATGAATAGAATATTATACACTAACTATTCGTATTCCAAAATGAACTATTTGGTATTTTCAAATATCAAAAGTAACCAATATTTCGCAAAATCCAACTCTTAAATGATCTCTTTTTCCACAACTTCAGACCTTCTTTTTTTTTTTCAGCCACCATTTATTTAGCATTTTTGGAAAGCTAGTCATACAGCAGCCATTCATTCTTAGAAAGCTCCTTCGCAACCAGGCTCCGAATATGATAAGAAGCTATTCATGCAGTTATTTTAATGACAACCGGTCCTACTTGTTCAGGATAGCCTGGCTGTCTTTTTGTCACAAGTCGGTACAAGCATGTTACCTCGTTACAGCTAAATATACATTCCTGCTGCACATGTATGCCTCTCCATTTGACTTCAATATTCAATAATTACTGTTCATACTCGATTCATGAGCAAGAAAGTTGAAATTCGCCCACTTCTAATAAAACACTTCTTGAGAAATGCAGCAAAAGTTCACACCATGCACTACATTGGTATTAGACCATTGTTCTACATTATTGAAGCTGGCTGCATAAGGCATGTTACACATGCCTTATGTGTAACATGTGAAGCGTACAGTATACAATGTGAAGCGTACAGTATGTACTGTACGCTTCACATTGATAAGTGCTTGTAGCCTCTGCATTATGATAGGGATGAGCCATTCAATTTTTTGCTTGCTTAGGGGGCTACGAGCCATTGCCGATGATGATAGTTTTTGTACCATTGGACTGCACAATGCATTCTTTTCGAGGCCATTGCCTTAATAATTGGGTAGGATGGTAAACAGCACAGAAAAATAGACCGAAAGCTGCTGTTACTAGCGATGCTGAACCATCTAACCCCCAGTTTCTCATATTATTATAATTCCGTGTGGCCTACTGCAACCTTGGGTTATCTTAAAATGGTTGCATATGTTGAATAAGCACCTGCTATTGATATGTTGCTTCTTGCTTGGCATACATGGTTTGTGCATAATGGGATGACTACAGTGTGGCTTTAATGCCAGTGCCATACAGGTGCAAGAAAAAGCTGTACCTAAGCTGCAGTTGTATCTAAAATGACAGTGTTCAAAATCCAAGGTTGTTGTGACATTGATATCATTTAAAAATTTATGTATACTTACCTTTTGACTAAACACTCATCCTTTGGCACTTCTGTGGTTCTTTCGAGCCTTCATTGATATGCAACAAATTCAGGATGTACTACATGCGTGAATTTTGTACCCAGTTTAATGCACCCATGCACAGTAGCTTCAGTCATGTGTTCCACAATAAAAGGTACCTTAACCTTTTATTGCCTAAATAAACATTTCAATTTCATTTAAAAGTATTTGTTTGGGAGGTTAGGTCTAGCAAAATTTGTTTCAGACTGCTTGCTACATCAGGGTGAAATTTATGGGCTTGTAACAAAAAAAAAGATAAGGGAATTTGTGCTAATGCAAAGGATGACCTTATATTCACATGTTTCCTCACTGTATGACCTTTGACTTAAGAAGCAAACACTCTTGCATTTTGTGGCAGCTCCTAGAAGAGTTGCTATTAAAGGGCTGGCTGCTATTTGGTACAGATTGAATGATGAGGGGGTGGTGGTGGGGTGGGGGGGGTTGGAACAATGCAAATATTTGGAGTGTTCAGCCTTTCTGGCAACTTCGCGTGCTCAGCATTTTCATCTAAATGAAAGATGGTTACATGTTGTCATGTTTCGTTGGATACGAAGCTAGTGTCTGGCCTTCTTTTTTGTCTATTCAGTTTTATGATGTTACAACTGGCATGCTACAAAATTATGAAAAACTATTATAGGAGGTAAAGAAACATACCTTGAGCCATCTCTAGACACCCATAAGAACCTGGATTATCTATAGCTAGTGCACTCCTTGCACTTTTCTGTAGCTAAAAATTGATAGTGTCATCTGGTGCAATGTGGATTAAAGGTGTTTAATCACCCAAAGAGCTGAACTGATTTTGACCACCTGAGGTTGTTGTGGACCGAAGTTCTGGAACATAGGCAATCTTGCATTTTGCCTTGTCATAACGTGGCTTCTGTTGTTAACATTCAAACCTGCTACTGTGTGCTCAGCAGCAGGTCAATTAGACCTGCAATGAAACCTTGTTCAGAGTTACAGTGGGTCTTTTGCAATGGCTACACATTTTGGTTTCACGGGCATGTATGCCATGTACCATTTTTTTTGGGAAAAGTGGAGTTCGGTACAGTATGTAGTGTGTAGGGCAGATAACTGATAGTCCATTAGAGTAACTGATTGGAGGTGCCAAGTTAAGGGAAATACAATTGGGAGCAACTGAGGTGATGTGATGGGGATTGGAAGCACAGGATGGAGTCAGCTGATGTAAGGCAAGAGTAATTGCTCAGAGAGGCCTTCATGCTACAGTGAACACAAGTTGATGGTGATGATTATTTTTTCAAATGTTCTTTGGCTATTGTGCATTGGTAAAAGCTCACTCCAAGGGACATATTCTCAGGAGATCACTTTTGGCGATACTATCCCTTTCGCGTGACGTAGTGCTCAACCAGCCAATAAGTGCGCACTGAAGGTTATATTGCCGAAAGTGACTGTCCGAGAATACGTCCCCAGGTGTGCTCTGGTTTCACAGTGTTTGAAAGCTAGGTGGCAGGGGGAAAGTTCCTTCTTGGCCCTCCATCACTTTAGAGTGCTGTTGCATCACTACATCAGAAGGGTGATGAAAGGGTCTAGCTGGTGGCTGTTCATGCTTTCTTCTTGCGCAATGTAAGAAAATATAGGGACAGTAAAACATGGACAAACGTATGGTGTGCACCAGTCATTTGTCCATGTTTTCTTGTCCCCATATTTCCGTACATAGCACAAGAAGAAAGTATGAACAATCACTCCATCACTCTGCTTCTGCTCTGGTGAAGTTTGTAGTGTATGTACTATTATTTATTTATTTATTTATTTCAAGATTACTGCCAGCCTCTGGTTAGAGGCCTTAAGCAGGAGTGGTTACATACATGACGAACAAGACTGAGTACAAGGTGTGAAGCGTGAGCAAAATGAAATAGCACTGAATTTGAAAATATAAGCAGCGTGTCATTTGCGAAAACGTAGCAATTAGCGCTAACAATGTGAAATTATTCCAGAAGGAAATGTAAACTGCTCTTAGCGCCAAGTTCACAAACACTTAAGAGACAGAAAAACTAAACTAGAATAATATAAGCATACCATTCGTGGTAAACGATTACAGAACATACATCCTGTCAGAGAAATATAATGTGGTAGTGTGTAAAAATGTGTAGCCGTGGCAGAAGCATCAGAAAACACGTGCGTTCAGCTATGTGGAAGGACAAGCCGAAAAGAAAAGAAAAAAAGGAAATGAGGGCAGGTATGTACCCCGGTCATTTACACAATTTCTTTGAGCAGCTTTAAGAATGATTCGATGGTGTCGCAGGCAACCACCGCAGCAGGAAGTACATTCCATTCCCTAATGGTTCGGGGAAAATATGAATTTCTAAAGGCTTCTGTTTTGCAGTAGTAATCTTTAAGCTGCTTAGCGCGGCTAGACCGAGTTGATCGACGAGTTAGAGGCTCGGTATACGTGTCCTTGTCGATGCCCAATTTTCCATGATAGAGCAGATACATGTACTTTAATCGTTCTTTAAATCGCCGTTTTTGCAGGGTAACCAGTTCTGCTGTTTCGAGCATAGCACTTGGTGATGCATACCGGCTGAAGGAATTGAATACAAATCTTATCGCCTTTCTCTGAATTTTTTCCACCTTTTGTATGTTAATATCGCTATGTGGATCCCAGACGACAGACCCATACTCAAGAATCGGGCGGACGAAAGTTTTGTAAGCTAGTAGCTTTATCTCATGGGGTGAATTTCTTAAGCAACGCCTCAAGTAACCAAGCTTCTGCATGGCTTTCTTTTCTATGTATGACACGTGCTCATTCCATTTTAAATCCGAGCTGATAACTACACCCAAATATTTATAGCTTGTCACGCGGTCTAAAATTTGCCCATCGATCGAATACCGGTTGTTTAAAGGGTGTCGTTTCCGCGTCACGGTCATCGCTACAGTTTTTTTCGCATTGATTTTCATTTGCCATGTGCTGCACCATGATTGCACTGTAGACAGCGAGGTATTTAACAGCGATTGGTCAGCGGGACTACGGATTTCTTTATATAAAACGCAGTCGTCAGCAAACAATTTTATTTTAACTGGCAATTCCTGTGCAATATCATTGATGAAAATTAAGAAAAATAAGGGCCCAAGCACTGATCCCTGTGGGATTCCGGATAGTACAGGTCTTGAACGTGAATGTGTTCCGTCTATGTTTACAGTTTGTCGTCTCGAAGTAAGGTATGCTTGAATCCAAGAAAGAAGGGACTCATTTTTAAGTATAGGTTTCAATTTTATCATGAGTTTGGTATGTGATACCCGGTCAAACGCTTTCTCGAAATCTAGAAAAATAATATCAATTTGCCCTTGCTCATCCAGAATAGCTGCGAAATCATGAATGGTTTCTATAAGCTGAGTAGTAGTCGAAAGCCCTTTACGAAATCCATGCTGCCTGGGGTCAAGAAAACCATGAAGCTCAAGATAAGCTGTTAGATGTTTAAAGATAATGTGTTCAAGAAGTTTGGAACATGTGCAGAGTATAGAAATGGGTCGATAGGAAGAAAGCAGCGATGGGTCTCCTCCTTTTGGCACTGGAACAATCTTTCCAAACTTCCAGTCATGAGGCAACTCGGATAGTTGTAACGACTTATTAAAAATCACACATAAGAATTTAGAGCACCACTCGGCATACCGGAATAGGAATGTGTTGGGTATCGCATCGACGCCAGAAGATTTTTTTTGTATCAATGTTAAGTAGAAGCTTTAGAACACCTTCTTCCGTTATTATAATATTACTAATAGGTGGAACGCATTGCAATGTCGAAAATATGGGTTTTTCACCGTTATCAACTGTAAATACGGAACAGAAAAAGTTGTTGAGCGATTCTGCAACTTGTAATTTCTCCGATACTGTTTCACCATTAATGCAGAGGGTGGGCACGGTTTTTGATTTTGAAGAAAAATGCCGCCAGAATTTTGCAGGGGACGAAAGGAGAAATTGTTTCATAGTGACATTGTGGTAGTAGTCTTTTGCTTTTTTAATCTTTTGGTTTAAATGAGTGCGCAGCGCTGAAAGTTTGCGCATGCGACTTTCAGAGGGGTGCTTCCGCAGTTGTTTTCTTGTCTTCTTCGCCTTGCGTTCCAAGCGTACAATTTCTTTTGTTATCCATGGGCGGGTTTTGCGGACAGTGATTACTTTAGTCGGTACAAAGTTATTCACGCATTGCAACACAAGATCTTGAAAGTATTGCCAAAGATCCTCTACTGAGCATAAAGCAGACTGGGAGAGGGAAACAAAGTTGGAAAAAGATAAGTCCAGAGCATCTAATATGCGTACATCATCTGCTCGTGAGAAAACAAGCACTGAGCGCTTTTCATGCTGAACCCGAGCGACATGTCCCAAACACATCGTAAGACATACCATTCTGTGATCTGATATGCCGTTCACTAGGAACTGCAGTTCACTAGGAATATGCAGTTCACTAGGAACTTTCAGTTGAGATGGTAGATTTTAGCATAGGGGGACAAAGCTTAGGTATGCAATAGGGGCTATTTACATTTGGTTAGTGCATGTGAGTGGCTCACAGTGGTTTGGAAACCATTCTGTGTGGCAGGTATCCTGAAGCACGTGCTATCCAGAGGAAAGTGATCTTTCATGCTGGACCCACCAACAGCGGCAAGACACATGCAGCACTTGAGGGTTTTCATAATGCAAGCACTGGCCTTTACTGTGGACCGTTAAAAATGCTGGCTGTAGAAGTTTTCCAGAAGACTAACGAGAAGGTAGGTTATTAAAGATTCCTGCTGTGACCAGTACATCATTGATCATGTGGCACCAGTTACCTGCAAGAATTATATATGGTATACTGTAATGGTTTCAAGATTCCTTTTTCAAGAGTACTTGTGTGGGTATAGCAGCGGAGGCTTAGGTTGTGTGGTGCTACTTCCGCAGAGCTCATCTTGTTGTTTTTTCTATGATTATTGTTGTAAACAAAGGGATCATAGTCTTTATTATGACGCAATGAAATAGTAACAGTGACACATTTGAGAGGTAATCATTGCATTTCATTGCAACAAAAGAAATGAGCAAATTTATCAAACTTATGACAATAATTTTTTTCAAGTTCTAAGAGGATTTCTTTGTGCAAAACAGCATTGCACTTTTTAATTTGGAAAGTGATCCTTGTTTGTTAGTGAAAATTGCCATACGGCTCTATTTTATTTTGCCTGCAACCTACTCCATTAATAGTATCACTGTTGTCCAGATTTCAAATCATGTTACTCTATTTGGAAGGGCTGATAGCTTATAAAGGTACACTAAAGTTCAACTGTTTTTGAAAACTATATTGTCGGTCATTTGATGGAAAACATTCATTTCTAGTGGGAGAAATACAGGTTAAACTTCCCTTTCTTGAATTTATGCCAAAGCCTTATTGCTGGTACATCAGTGTGATGCAGTGGATGTGTATTCTTCATTACGGGCTGCTCTGGAAAAAGATGAGTTTTCCAAACTGGATAGGTTGAGTCATTGGTTCCTTTTTTAATGTAGTGTGGTCCTTTGTCAGTAACTAACTACACCTGAGTAGACTGTATCAATTGATGACATAATGGCAGTCTGGTGTGAGAACTTTAGGTCAATGTCAACACCTTTATTTAATTTTTGTGCCTTCTCTGGCTTACCGGACCTTTCATGGTATCACTAGCTACTTCGATATTGCAGGAACGTAAATAACCATTGTAGCTTAGCTTTAGTGTTAAACTTTGAGGCTACTGTGCCTGGGGAAGCCTGTTCAGGAACACACAGAGGACAGGATACAGCACTTTGTGTACCTCTATTCCAGGGCACACCGTGTGACCTAGTGACGGGCGAGGAGCGGAGGTGCGTGTTGCCCGATGGCCAGTCAGCCCAGCATGTGGCATGCACAGTTGAAATGGCTGCTGTTCATACCCCATGTGAGTAGATGTAGAGTAAATGCTGAATTTCTGGGGACATCTCAGAACCTTTGCAGCAGCACTGTTTCAGCAGCTGGTGATCATTGGCAGTCTGTAATATAGTTAACCACTTTAGAAAAGTAGTTTTCTGGGTGAGTTGGTATTCCATTCTTGTGGCAAACAGTACTCAAGAAGACAAAAGATTGTCTGCCTTTTCTTGCTGTCCTGTTTCTGCATTGTAATAGGAAAGGCAAACCATTCATAAATTTGACATTACCTAAAGTTGTAGTGAAGCTTATCACACTTTGTGTTCCTTTCCATCTCAAAAACCTTGATGAAATTTCGTAGCTAAGCACACAGGCATTGTCCACCAGAGTGACATTGTGCAGTTTTACACCAGAAAAGAGACAAAAAGTAACTTAAAAAAACAAAAGCATTAAACAACAACTGTCTACCCTTTGCATCCTTGAACAGTCATCCCCTGAAGTGTGTCCCTCTTGGGAATGCTGATTGAGTATTGATGGTGTTTTACGTCCCAAAGCAACACTTGAAGATTAAAGAAAGACCATAGTCAAGGGCACTGATATGCACCCAATGCTCATTACATGAGCACTTTTACGTGAACCCCTTGTGATAAGGGGGTTCACTTATTCACTTATGCATGCATCTCCGAGCGGGCATTACTGTAGAAGGGTGACAAGAAAAACAACATTGTAAACAGCATGCAATATTGCAACATACCATAAAGGAAGACATGTATGTGATACAGTCGGGCAGTTCTACTTATGAATTATGAGAGGGAATAACAAACGCAGATATAATCTGATGCAGACTAGTCCCCTAGTGTAAATGACTGAATACCCATTCCTTGTTCGACTACTTATAATTGTTTCAAATTGCTGCCTTCCTGTGGAGCTCTTTCTTATGTTGTATGGTTTTTATGTTCCTGCTTACGTTTGCGAGGAGGCCAGCAAAAAGGGCCTATGGGGATTTTGATATGTGGTACTGCAATAATAAATTATATATACGCACTTTGTACCATTGCTAATATGCAACCATGTGATTAGTGTGATCACACAGGGCTGGCATGTTGGTTTGCTGGCTGTGGTCCAACCAGGCCAAGCCACTGGTCCAAAACACAAAGATGCATTTGCCAGTGTGTTGTTTCAAGTTACTCCAGCCGAGTACAGTTGCCGACTGATTTTTTGGACTAGTGCATGCATGCAGACCTGAACTCTGCTGCTATGGCTGTCACTCTAGCCTGTGCATGTGATCTCGCACTCAATCGCTGATGAGATCTATGAATACAAACATATTGACGGGAAGCTTCCCATAATGGCTTGACTCCAGCCACTTCACTGCCCACTGGTGAGTTTTTGTTACAACCAGACAGGGAGGTGGGTAGACCTCTTCTAGTCGTATCCACTGCCGCTTCATCGGCAGTTGGCAACCAAAGTCACGGTTTGGTGCCAAGTCAGTGTGGCGGCAACTTTATTTGCAGCCACCCTGTTTGCAGCATTGCTTGTTTGCAGATGTCCAAGAAATCGAACCACACACCATGCAGCATTCAAAATTTTGGTTTCCATCATATACATCGGTTCTAAGGGTAGGTGAGAATACTGCAGGAAAGTTCTAAAGATCAGTTGTCTGAAAAGTAGGCCGGCAACGTTATTTGTCAGTTTGCTGCCAAAATGCATATTTTGAGCCATGTGCAAACGAAAATTTGCCTTGCTATGGCCGATACCTCGGATTCTGCATTTTTGGTTTCATTGTAGCAGGAGAATACTCTATTGAAATAAAGCATGGCTAATCAAAATTGAGATCGACTTTGATGATTTGTTATATCCATGTGTTATGGTTTTACTGTACTCCAATGTTTATACCAGAATCTTATGCTATGCTGTTGCTATTTATTATAATCTGTTCTTTACACATACTTGCTCTAACCTGTTTCCTGCAATTATTTCGTATGAGATCAGCAGTATTCTTGTGCAATGATTCTCATGCAATATGGTAAGTATCTAACACATGGTTGAGCAAAACATCGCACGATGTCATTACTAGTACTGCTGCTGCCAGCTGCTCTAGTGTGTGAGTATTCCATAAATGTAAAAAATTTACAGACAAGCTAAATGTCTCTGTCTCTTATAAGGGGCATATTTTATATTCCTTCCTTTTTCACTCATTTTGCATGTTTTTTATTGGCTCATGCACTGCAGTGCTGCCTTTCGCGCCAGGATTGGTGACCTGGCATTTTGCATGATGAGGAAAGAATGGAATTGAAGGAAAAGAACCTAACAAGATGCAGTGAATGTGTTCCTTCACACATAGAGCAGGCAGTAAATTTTAAAGTGCTTTTGCAACACTTCCCAGGGCCACTATGAGCAGAAGTGCTTTGAAAAATGAGGATTACGCTGGTTTCTTGCAGATGATGTGGCTGTGATTGACGAGATCCAGATGATGCGCGACCCCCAGCGAGGATGGGCCTGGACTCGTGCTCTCCTGGGGCTGGCAGCCAAGGAGCTTCACCTGTGTGGCGAAGCAGCTGCTGTAGGGCTTGTGCGCAGCCTGCTGGCCTCACTCGGAGAAGACCTGGAGGTAACCGCTGTGGCTGGGCGCGCCTTGGTGCATGTTCCCAACTAGGTACAGAGAGAGACATTTTATTACGACAGAAAAGCTGAGAGACTGGCTTCAATTGACGTTCTGACCAGCTACTCAATATTGGAAAATGACAATGGGAGTGAAAAAGAGGAAGAGAGAGGACTAGTGATAATGAGGACAAAAATAATGGTTTCAATGAAGATGAACTGCTTAGACTCTTCAAAGTCTCAATAAATGTTGATTACTACAAATTGCGCAACAGGTAGGACACAGAGAAAAGGAACAAAGAAGCGTAGATTTTAAGCAAAGCGTATTTTTAAAATTACAAATGCCTTACATATGATGAATAATATGAAAATGCCTTTCTAAGGATATCGCAGCTACTCTTGCCAGTGCAGCTGCCAAGATGGTGACTGGAAGCCAAACTTTGAGGATGTGACCGTCTGTAACAAGAAATAGGGTTTTTGAGGCATAGGATCGTCGAGGCTTTTCGTATGAGGATGAGGGGTGAAAACTGGAGCAGTTACCATTCATTAACTATTTCACTCAAAGACTACACCTATTTCAGTTCTACATGCAGTACTAGGAAGGCGTTTTGTGTCTGCCTTTTGTATCTTTTTGTGGTGGTCATTAAGTGTCACTTTAGCTTTTCTGTATATACAGTGGAACATCATTATAACGAAGTTGCATGGAACACGAAAATACCTTCGTTATATCCTATGTTTGCTATAAGCATACACACATATATTGACGGGGAGGAAAAAAAACACTCAAGGCCGCAGATTTGTAGTAATGCCTTCCACTTAATTCTATGATATTTTTTATCATCCACTGTGTTAATGGCTGGTTGATCCCATTGAAAATGCAGTGGAGGGTTGCTCTGACCACTGATGAAGGACAAAAAAGAATAGCATTGGAAAGGCATCGCTACGAAATTGCAGCCACTATGTGAAAGAAATGCAGGCGTTGTGCCTCCGACGTGCTATCAAAGTGTCTCCTGCAGATTTTGATAATGCTTCGACATCTTGCCGTGCTGATACAAGGCATGGGAACAACAATAAATTACATATGCTCCACACCACTTCAAATATACAACTGTGCGGTTGGCGTTATCGCACGGGAGATCGGCACGTTGGCTTGCTGACTGTGGCTCCTGCAGTCCAACCAAGTCAAGCCACTGGCCAAAATGTGCGCGCCACCAGCAGACTTTTCGGGCATGGAGGGATTGCACGTGGAACTGTACTCCGCAACCAGATCAGTCCGTGTGTCTGATCTCACTCTCGATAGCCAATTAGGTATACGAATGTGAACATTTTGGCAGCGAGCTTGATATTGGCAGCGCCTTGATGTATTGGTGGCAGCTTGAAGCCAGCCACTCCAGCCGCCACGCTACTTAAGCCGCTAGGCCTAACCAGTGCTGCTTCTCGGAGTCGGCAAGCAAAGTTGCAGTTTCGTGCCAGGTTGACATTGCAGCAACATTGCTAATGGCTGCCATGTTTGCGGCATCGCATGCACGGTTCATGCCGAAACACTGTGCGGTGTCCAAAATTTTGGTTGTTGCCATTATACGCCATGTGCAGTGCCTATAGGGGAGCCACTGAAAGCCACGTAGCGGCAGCCGTTGAAACCACAGGTGGGCCTCGTGTCAGAGATGCCTGCTTCCACTGCAGGCATGACTGAAGTGTGTGCGTGCGATTTGCCGCGACATTGTCTCCTTACGCGCCAAGTGTTTGCCGCAGATTAGATGAGCATCAACAAGCTTGCCTACAAAGTGGAGCTCATCACCAGTATGCCACTTTCATTATAACCTCCCGGCAGCTAATGGCTTCATTTGTTGGCCCGTGAACCAAACTTCTTTATGCACACACATGCTTGTTTTACATGCCGTGTATTTTTATTGTAGGTTGAGGGAGCGCCATTGTGCCTGTGAATGGTTTGTACAGGTGCAGCCACGTGAGAAGCCAGCGATGGTAAAGCGTACAAACCAGCACAATGAGCTTGAGAAAGATGGCACATATATGACTCCAGCAATAAAAGGGTTGATTGTTTTTATACTTGCGTCTTACTACTGTCTGCACAGCATGGATTTGACGTGTTCTATCGTTAAACAAGCAGAGCGTTTCGATGATTTCACAGGAGCGCGCGAGTGAGATATCAGAAGGCGCCTTAGCTGAAAATTTGCCTCCCTGGTTAGTCACGAGCGCATCGCTTTTATATTTTATCTTATTTTCTAGTGTCACCACCATTTTTACTAGTAAACCACGTGCTAAATTGAAATAATTTTGAAAGCAGAGACGAATACAGTGAAGCAACATGAACATATATTGACCCATTTCCTGCAAAAGAAGAAAAAGAGAACAAGCACTCTCTAGCACCACTAACAAGAAAAGAAAGCAGAAAAAGAAAAAAGAAACATGAAGGTTTCAGAATTGACCACAACGCATGACATAGCTGGGGTAAAGTGAGTATGCACTAGTTGCAGACATCAGGGCTTCGAAGTTCAGGCATTTCCCACTACCGCAAAGTGATATTAAGAGGCATTCAAAATGAGCTTGAATGCCCTGTCATAAGCCTTTAATGCTCACAGACGCCAGGTTGTACAGACAACATGCAGATAGCTGAGGCAAGCCTAGATCGAACGTTCTACGCCGCTGGCCAAATTTCAATGCCATCGATAGGTAGAGCAACAGCTGATTCCGTGCAATGCATGAGTGATTGCGTGATGCTTTTATGAAGGCGCCGTTACCTGATATTTAACACGGAGCCCTTTGTTCAAAGCGTCTAAACACAATGAGCGCTTCACAGCTTCACTCCGCATTCTCTGGCTTAGCTTTTCTAGTTTTTCTTTCACGTCTCATCAGTAACAACAACCTAATGTATCTTTGGGACTGTAGATGAGGCGACCAAGTTTAAACGACCCACCATGGTTGCTTAGTGGCTATGGTGTTGGGCTGCTAAGCCCAACACCATAGCCGCGGGATCGCAGCTATGGATCGCGACCATAGCCCAGGTCGCGGGATCGAATCCCGGTCATGGCGGCTGCATTTTGATCGGGGTGAAATGCGAAAACACCGGTGTACTTAAGTTTAGGTGCACATTAAAGAACCCCAGTTAGCCCAAATTTCCGGAGTCCCCCACTACAGCATACCTCATAATTAGATCGTGGTTTTCGCATGTAAAAACCCATAATCTAATAGTATACGTTTAAACGCAGTAGCGTTCACTAAAGGCGCAGCGGCATCAAGCAAAAAAAAAAAAACTAAACGTAATCGCTCTAAAACTGCAGTAAACAAAGCGTGATTGCTTATCTTCTCCGTTGAGCAGCCGCAATCCACCGCCGCCGTCGCTCTTGCTCCATAAGCAGCACCGGAAACTAAGTGTGTGCCTGGGGAGCTTCTTGTACGTGTTAAAGCACCCAACTACGCAACAGTTGTTTCAAGACATCCCTGAAAGCTTGCAGAAGTGTTAAGTCACGATCAAGAACGCAAACATGACAGCATGCATAGCGCTGACGGGAGCAGTGCCCACCCAAGCCCGTCTATGCTTCGCAGCCTTGGCAACAGGCGGAATTGTTGGCGTTTTGCGCATGGCGTATATATTGGTGCTAGGGGTAGGTGGCAGTGCCACAGGAATCGTACAGGTCCAAAAAATTGTGCCTCTGAAGAATTATGCAGTGACTGTATTTTCACATTTTTGCTACCAGAATATATATTTTAGTGCATGTGCACACAAAAATTTGCTTAGATATAACCGATGCCAAGTCAGATCCCGCATTTTCGATTTCGTGATTACCAATAAAATGCTTAAAGCATGACCAATACTTTGTTACATCTGAGACTTCGTTATGCAGTTAAACCTCTATATAATAAAGTTGACAAAATTGGCAATTTGCTTCGCTTTATCGAAATTTCGTAGTTGAAATTCAACCTTTTATGCAAATAAGTACAGTTGACAATCGATTTGTCTTACATAGAAGGGGCTGCAAAATTTTGCGAGTAATTGTGAAATCAAACAAGTAAATTTTAATGATAAAAAGATTCATTCTACGGTTTCATGCTGGGTTGAAGATATCTGCACATCGATGGTACGAATTAGGCGAAGCCAGCCATGCTTTCGCGTCTGTGACAATGTCGCCCGCAGTGGGACGACACTGTCATCAAAATCGCCGGCAGTGAGGAGCGAATGCTTTGTCTGCCTCTCACTTCAACACATCTCCAAAACTCAAGATTACGCAACCTCCAGTACTAAATGCGCAGGAAGATGGCGCACATTATGCTACGCCACCTCAGCACGCCCACTAATTGCATGAGTGGCAGATTACCTCTAAAACAAGGTGCGCAGGCTGTGTATGTGTGCAGCGCTGAAAAATGAGGTGCACACCAACCTGCCACCCCCCACCCTCCTCTCACTTGTTCGTGTTGCCACAAGCTCACTCGCCTCCTCCCTTTGCCATTGCTCACGCAGGAAGACTGCGCTCATCAAGCCACCATCCTTCCCGGCTCATCCTCGCACGCTTTCACTCGCACCCAAAACATGCAGCGCATAGGGCGCGATAGGATCTTCTTGCACTTGGACTTTATATTGAACCTGACAATGCTGGTCGCTCTTGGTCGCATGGTGTGCAGTTTGAAAGGGGCATTTACAAGCATCAGCTTGTAATTCAAACATTTCACCATCTGTGTCCGCAGAAGTTTCCATATTTGTAACGGTATTTTTCGTGGCAGCAGTGAAATTTCGTTACATTTAAATTGTGTATAATAAATACATGGTGTGTTATGAACAAGAAGTTATGAACAGTTAAGTACTTTGTTATATCGAGAATATTGTTATATTAAAGTTCATTATAAAGAAGATTGACTGTAACATTTCTTTTAGTAGTGATCATTAAGTAGGGATGTGGCAATTGAATTGGTCAAATTGTCAAAATTTTGTATTTTCCACTTTATTTTTTGCACTAACCATGGACCTTTGTTTAGCGCGTGGTGAAATATTATCACAAAATACATGGTAGAAATCAAGAAAACAGCACTCTCCTAAAGTTCTGATATCAAAAATTACGAAAAAATTGGGCTTCGGAAGGCGCTGTCATTCCGCGGATGGCTCGGCTACCCGTTGACGCAGCACTGCCATCTTGGTATCATCGTAAATAGGAGGGATCGGAGCTCAAGATCGCCACAGCGATGTGTTTCTCCACCGAAAAATTAACCAGCAAACGCGAGCGAAAAAAGGCAAAAGTGGCGTTGCGATTGGGCGCAGTAGTCACGTGGTGCACAAGGCACACTCCTATTGGCTGTTGTAGATTTGAATTGTTGACGAACCACTCCCGTGCACATTTGCATAGCAGTGAGCTGCCCGTTCTGATCAATGTGATTGACGATCGTGGCAGCTTAATGCGCATGTTCTGTGATGAGCCCCAAAAGAAACAAGTTCCGAACGGCCCATGCGTATGGAAGACCACGAAAGGCGTGGAACGGAGAAAGAAAACTACTTGTAGAAGTGGATGCCGCCGACCTTGTGAACGAAGCACGACTGCCGCACACGGGTGATCAAGAAAGCGTGTCCACGTGCGGTGTGGTCGTGACGGCAACGTGACATCGGCGACAGCAGGAGTTTTCGCATCAAATATTCAGTTGCGGATTTCAGCTCCAACTCTCACTAATGAAGAGGTTGTGCAATGAGGAGACAAGAGCGGACATTTTGAATGCATTGTCATGTACCTCTGCATGACGCATGGATGCACGACACATCAAAAAGGCAACTAAGGTGCATGAAACTGCTGCAAGGAAGTGAAAAGCTACATCAAAATGCTAAAGAAAATATGCCCTCACAAGCAAAGGACTACATTCCAGGCGGGCTTTAGGTGCTCAAAGTAAAGATTTATGTGTTTGCAACAAATCAAACTTTGAGCTCTGTTTTCTCTGCTTTCATTTTTTGTGCAGTTGCTTTCAGTCATCCCAGTGCCATTTCACAACGAATGAACACAAAATCATTGTCTTTTGCACTTGGCTCCTAAAACATTGATGAGCGCAATAAAGCAGTCTATTTTTATCTGCACTTCATAAAAAAAAAATTTATAATGGGCTTTTTGCAAGATTCGTTTGTAAGACAATATGCATAGGAAAGTTTTAAAAAATTATGCTCTTTTCGGGATTTAAAAAATAAAAAGTTAGCTTTATTGCACAGAATGGGCCTTTGTGAACATGCTGATGTGAACATTTTGGCAAACTTATCTGTAATTATTTAACTAATTAATTAATTTGTAGATGACCATTAGAGGCTGTCAAGTGTTGGAACTCGAAAACTACTGTAGATAGCACAAAACTGATTTCAGTAATGATATCAGCATAACAAATTACACCTGCATGCCAAATTTCATCAATATGTTTCCATAAATAAAAAAAATATATTTTCATTGCCGCGCTCCCCTTTTAATGACATATTAGCCGTTTCGTATATAACAGTTGTTCTGAAGTTCCCTGTTAATTCTGATAAAGTGAAGTTTGGCTGAATATCATTTCTGAGAACAATTTAGGTCTTCACTCTTGCTGGAGGCACTCATAAGTTCTAAATGACATCTTAAAGAAATTAAGCACTGGTCATTCAGCTGTATAGTAATATACTTTTATACATAGCACAGAAGTGATAGGGTTTTTGAACAATTGTAGTAGAAGGCAGGCAGTCTTTCGAGGAAAATTGAAGACACCCTCCTGCATGCGCAAGAATATTTTCCGCTAGTGTTTGTGACAGCATTGCCTAGCGACTAGCAAAGTTTATTTACCAGGATCAAAAACTGCTGTAGAGCCTGTTTGGAAATGTAAAATAGAATGGGCCTGAGCATAGCGTTACTATTTTTTATAGGCATTTTACTGATTTTGTTTGGCTTTCACAGTGGGAATGAATAAATTATGCTACATTCAGCATTCTTAATGGACAAGAATCTTGCCGGCAGTTAAAGGGAACTATCTTTTTATTGCTGAAAGTGTTAAACTTGTAGAATAATGATAAAGACCTGCCACGTCATTGTGATGTGTTTCTCAGTTGGGTTATGTTCTGTATTTTATTTATTATACCATATTCATCTGCTGCGGTGGCTCAGTGGCTATGGCTTTATGCTGCTGAGCACGAGGTTGTGGGTTCAGTGCCCAGCTGCATTGTGATAGGGGCATATAAAAAACCGCAGGTTAAAAATAATCCAGAGCCCCCCCCTGATACGGCATACCTCATAGCCTCAGCATTGCCGTGGGGCGTTAAACTCCCACAAATCAATCAAAACAATTTATTATGCTCTCTCTTTGTAGGTTCGGAAGTACAAACGCTTGACACAGCTAACTATTGAAAACAGAGCACTTGGTAAGTATTTGTTAAGTGTATGTGTTTAGAATATACCTTGTGAGTTGTAATTGCCTTTGACTTGACTTTAAGGAAAAATCAACTGTATGTAAACCTATGGGGTAAAAGCAATTAACTGGTGACATCTGAAAGTTATATCTGGGACACTATAGATGCCAGAGTAGAGGGCCTCATTGTGATCTTTAAAGAGTGCCTTAACAGCCTTGCATGTTTCAAATATCCAGCCTATCCTTTTTTTTTCTAGAATCGGAGCCATGCTTTCTTGTTTTTTGTTGCTTGCGAACGTTGCCATGTGGCTGCAATGTCGGAACTGGTGTGCAGAACTGTTATGGCTGAGTATGTTGATGTGTTACTTAGCATAAACAGAATAATGAAGAAAATTCCGCCATTATGTAGGGCTCCGAAGATCTGCAAGAGCCTGTGGAGGCTAGGCAGGCACATGAGAGAGCATGAATGCTCAGCGTGTTGAATGTGTGAACCTTCCTCTCATGCACGATAAAATTGGTCAAAAAGAAACAGGCCAACCTAGATGCAGTAAGGGTTAAAGCAAACAAATTCAGGCTGGTACTTGCAAACAAATATGCAGCCTTAGAACAGCAAGATGAAGATGACATAGAGGTAATGAATTGAAACTGTAACTAGGCTGGCATCAGAAGCAACAATTGAAGTGGGAGGTAATGCACCAAGGCAGCCAATAGTTAAGCTCTCCCAAGCAACGAAGGACCTAATAAAGAAACAACAAAGAATGAAAGTGTCCAACTGAAGAGATCAGATAGAATTTGTGGAATTGTCAAAACTGATCAACAAGGAGAAAATAAGGGATATTCGTAATTATAACGTGAGAAAGACTGAGGAAGCAGTAAAATATGGATGCAGCGTGAAATCACTGAGAAGCAAACGGCATAGGACAAGCCAAGATGTATGTACTGAAAGATAAGCAGGGTATTATCATCAGCAATTTCAAAGATATAGTAAAGGCAGCGGAAGAATTCTATACTGACCTGTACAATAGCCAAAGCAGCCACGATACCTACATTCGAAGTAGTAGTGAACAGGTTACAGAGGCTCCTTCTATAACTAGCGATGAAGTTAGAAGGGCCTTGCAAGACATGACAGTGTCCTGTTCAGCATGTCCTGTTCAGATGACATTGTCCTGTTAAGCGACACTGGGGACGAGTTACAACAAATGATTGAGGACCTTAACAGAGAGAGTGTAAGAGAGGGGCTGAAGATTAATATGCAGAAAACAAGGATAATGATCAGTAGCCTCGCAAGGGAACAAGAGTTCAGGATCGCCAGTCAGCTTCTAGAGTCTGTGAAGGAATATATTTACTTAGGTCAATTACTCACAGAGGACTCTGATCATGACATGGAAATTTACAGAAGAATAAAAATAGGTTGGAGCATATATGGCAGACATTATCAAATCCTGACTGGAAGCTTAAAAGAAAGGTACATTCTACCAGTACTAATATATGGGACAGAAACTTGGAGACTGACAAAGAAGCTTGAGAACAAGTTAAGGACTGCGCAAATAGCGATGGAACCACGGAGGCAGAATATGTAGGAGTTGAAACTCCCGTCAGCGAGGGCGTGCGCGGGCGACCAGATAAAGTAAAAAAAATAGCATACGCCGAGCATGCAGTGGCGGCGCCTTGCGGCGTGTCATGCAAGCCGTAGCGAAAAAAAACAAAAAAAAAACAGACGCCCGGGCGAACAGCACGGGCGCGCTCTCTTCGGCGGAACCCGCGTCTTCCGCGCAGACCAGACAGCAAGCAGACGACACGGATGTTTGCTTCAGCGTGCACGCTGAAACATTGTTTGTGCGCCATTACAAGTCAAACACCAACAGTTCTTGTCGGTGTCTGTTAGAAGACCGTAATACTAACAGCGCTGCTACGCGCAAATGCCCTTCTTCGGAATTCGCTAGCGTAAGATGGGGCGCAAGTGTTTCGTTGAAAAAGGCGAAACCGAGTACAACTCTTGGAGGGAAAAGGTCAGCATAATCAAAGTTCCGAATGACCTTGAAAGTCTGCAACCAAGGGCTGCGGTGATTGCTGGGGACGGCCGCCAGCTCACATGGAGAGATCACGTCTGTGAGAAGCACTTCACGAGCAACATGATGAGACGGGATAAATACTACGGCGAGTTTTGAGACAAGGTAACCCTGGACGACCCGAAAAAAAACCTGGACTGCGGCCAGAGGCTTTTCCATGCATCTTTCTTCCATCCCCAGCATCTTTGACATCCCCAAAAAAGAAGCGGACTCACCGGGAAGCGTCATCAAATATCAGTCATGCTACCATTAAATGATCAAGAATGAGCGTATACGACAAGCCAGGAACATCAACGGCGGTGAACGTCAGCGATGTTCACACAGTGTGCGAGGCCCATGAGCTTGATGAAAATCAACCTGGTCATATGCTCAAAGAAATTGAAGGCATGTTTGCCTTCGACGAATGCCAGCAGCGCTTACAGCAATCCAGTCAAAGTCATCGCGTGGGTGAAAAAACAGGGCCGCGTACAACCGCAAGCTACAGGTTACCTAATTATAGCGGTCACCGAAAAGAATGTGTTTTATTTTTTACTGTGTTCAAATGGTTGAGGCGTAGCACCGATCGCTGTCCAGGCTGTCAGCGCTGAAGAAGCGCGCGTGACTGCCTTGTGCAAGGCGTGTGGGGGCCGAATGTAAGCAATACGCGCGACTGGTTGTCTTGGCAACCGAACCGGCGGTAATTTATTTCTCGGCCGCCAGGTACCGCCAGGTACCGCCAGCACGATAGTGGCTCCGCGGGCTTGTGACCTTTTCTGGTCGCCGCAAACAGCGGAGTTTCCACTCCTAAATGTTTCTTGCTCCGTGGATGGAACGAAGATTGCTAGGCATAACGTTAAGAGACAGAAAGAGAGCGGTTTGGATCAAAGAGCAAACGGGTATAGACAATATTCTAATTGACATAAAGAGGAAAAAATGGAGCTGGGCAGCTCATGTATTGCGCTGGTTAGATAACCATTGGACCATTAGGGTTACAGAATGGGTACCAAGAGAAGGCAAACACAGTAGAGGACGGCAGAAGACTAGGTAGGGTGATGAAATTAAGAAATTCGCAGGCACTACTTGAAATCGGTTGGCGCAGGACAGGGATAATTGGAGATTGCAGGGAGAGGCCTTTGTCCTGCAGTGGACATAAAATAGGCTGCTGCTGATGATGATGATGGCATTTACTGCAGACGGGGGGGGGGCTCTAGTTTGTTGGGTGTTTTCTTTTTCCCCCCGTTCGGTTTGGAATCGTGTGGTCTCCAGGCACTGCCAGAAATGGCCTAGATCGCACGGTTGGCGCAGTCCCCATAAGAAATGCCTTCTGGAGGCCACCCACAGTATCACGTCAACAAAATATACAATCATTCGCTGATGCAAAGAAAACGTAGATTATTGTTTTTATTGAATAATCACATAATTATATGAAGAAATGAGAACTGAAGCCACACTTTGCGCAAGGCCACGTAGTTCTTAAGCGTGCAGTGAGAAGAATATCCGTTTAGTGTACTGAAGTACGAGACCGTGCGACCGCTGGCAGCAGGCGGTTGCACTTGATGCCACTGCGTTGCCAGCGCTCAGCACAATAGTGTTATAGTATTCTAGTCACTATAGTGGCGCAAAGGGACAGTGAACGCTTCGAAGTTGTGTCCTGCCAAAAATGCTTATTTTGAAACTGCCTTCTGCACATTTTGAAGCTATAAGGGCAGATCGCAATGAATGATTATCATATTTAGGCAGTTCTAACACTAATCTTTTTTCTGAGAAAATTGGTCTGAGCATTACCTGTGCATTAAATCAGATATGTTACCAAAACCATGTCCGTGGAGTTGGCCCCAATTTACTGTCAGAGCCACCATCATCGCCATTGTCATCACAAGACGACGACAGAACAAGCTTTTGCATAGGATAGTAATGACGACATTCTACTTTCAAACTTCAATTACTCAATCTCGCTCAGAAGCTAAGTTATTTTACATGCTAAGCTAGCAGCAACAAAGTTGTGTGTTTCTGGCACTTCAGAGATGTACATGCGTCACGTGAACTGACCAAGTAGTTATCATAGACGTGGGGCACCAACTCGTTTGTGAATGTAGCAGGGTGAAATGCATAATATCAAATATGATGGACCTTAGGGAGGGCGATACAATAAAAAGCTGTCTGAGATTGGTGATGACAGATATTAAGTGTAAATAAATTTCCATTCTCTAAACATAAACTCTGTAGGATTCATCTTATTTCTGATTGCCAGAATTGAAGGCATGGTACACATTTTGCATTATAAGATAAGATGTGCATTAGATTTGGGTGCTCATTGTTTTCTTGTACAGTTAAACCTTGATATAACGAAGTAGGTAAAATTGGCAATTTGCTTCGTTATATTGAAATTTTGTTGTATTGAAATTCGACCTTTTATGCAAATAAGTACAGTCGCCAATCTATTTTTCTTACACGGATAGGGGGCGCAGAATTTTCCAAATTATTGGGCAATCGAAAAAAGGAAATTTCAATGGGAAAGCAATTCATTTTATGAAGTTGTGAGTCTGCGATGAATGATACGGTTTCATGCCATGTCGACGATATCTTCACATGGCAGTAAAATTAAGCGAAGCCAGCCACACTTTTGCGTGTACTCCGCCCCCGCGACTGATAGCATTGCCCGCACTGGGACAACGCTATCACGAAAAGCGCCGGCAGCGGGGAGCGAATGCTTCGTCTGCGTCTCGCTCCAACGGGTCACCGAAACTCGAGAATACGCAACCACCAACACTAAACGCGCGGGAAGGTGGCTTGCAGGACGCCACGCCGTCTCGGTGCGCCCACTCCTTGCACATATGGCAGATTACCTCTAAAGCAGGGTGTGTGGCTGCGAATGCCCTCAGCCGCATTTGCAGCCATGTGCAGCCACGGCCGAGATGCGCGTCAGAATTCGCGACGTGCCCCAGCTCGCCCCCCCTTCCCCACCCCTCGCGCATGCTAGCTCCCCTCTTCCCTTTGCTCGCGCAGCACTCTAAAAACAGTTGCACCCTTTGGGGTGTACGTTTGCCGTGGAATAATCGTCATCTGTCTTGCTTGTGTTTCCTTTCTTGAAAACGCTGCGCTCGTTACTTTCCTGTTGGGAATTCTCTGTCATGCTGATAACGCGCGTGCTGTTCCTAACTTGGAAGTACCAGGCTCACAGCGTTAAAGAAAGGAAATGCGAGCAAGCCAGATGACGATTATTGTTCTGTGGCAAATATACACCCCAAAGGGTGCAACTGTTTTTAGAGTGAGGGAAGGTGGCACTCGTGAAGCCACCATCTTTCTGTTTCACCCTTGCACACTTTGACTTGCATCTCAAGCACAATGTGCGTGGGGCACGATAGGATCTTATCGCACTTGGACTTGATACGGAACATGATGCGTCTTCACTTCGGCGGTCGTTCTTGTTGTGCCACATGCGATTTGAGAGGTGTGTTTGCAAGCAGCCGCTTGTAATTCAGTTATTTGACCATCTGCGTCTGCGGAAGTTTCCATTTATTGTCTCGATATTCCTTTGCTGCGGAAGCGAAATTTTGTTATATTGAAATCGCGTACAAACACACTTCGTTATATTGAGCTTCTAGCTGAGCACGAGGTTGCGGGATCGAATCCCAGCCGCGGCGGTCGCATTTCGATGGAGGCGAAATGCGAAAACACCCGTGTTTTAGATTTAGGTGCGCGTTAAAGAACCCCCGGTGGTCAAAATTTCCGGAGTCCTCCACTACGGCGTGCCTCATAATCAGAAAGTGGTTTCAGCACGTAAAACCCCATAATTTAATTTTTTTTAATTGAGCTTCTAAATACATGATGTTCTATGGACAAGAGGATATGAAAATTTAAAGACTTCATTATATCGAGAATTTTGTTATATTGAAGTTCATTATATTGAGGTTTAACTGTATGAACCCATAAAAGCTGGGTGTGCGGTAAATTCAGACTGCAATAAAATCGGATAAGTACTGCCGAATGAAGTAGCGGTGTGTTCAGATGCTTGTTCTGTCTTTTATTATTATTTTTTGCAAAGTTCAGCCTGTCAGGTAGTTTGATCAGTTCTCTTGGTCCCACCAAGTACAACTTAACAGAAGCCAAACTTATGTAGTTATCTGTTATCTGGTTGCTGGCCATTGTGTTTATAAGTGCATAGGAATATGTCCACGAAGTGGTGGGAATTTAAGAAAGCTACAGGAGCCAGCAGGTAGTCGCTTGAGTGAAGTTATAGGCGTACTGCTCCCTATACAGGAGTAATCTTTGGCGAGTATCTTCAGGATAGCATTGTCTGGTGGCTGAACATATTACATGTTCAAAAGTTTTGCAAGGCCTCTTTAATGTGGAGGCGTGCATTATTACTCGTCAGTAGCCCAGTTGTAGCTTTTAGATGTAAAACTCAATAAGTGCTTACTATACAAGTGCTTCTAATTTTTCTAAAATTGAAGTTGTAGCAGTACATTAAGTTAGAAAATTGTACAGCTTGGAGGTGACTGCACTAAAGTTGTTATCCTTCTCTAGAGTACTTAGCAATTTGCCTGTAGATCACAATGACTTCTCTAATGAATGCGACATAGTTCACAAAGTGTATCCACAAGTTATTTTCTCTAGCGATCACTGTCAAAGAGTGTGTAGCATGAGACTCCACAATGTTTCGTCTTTCTTATTGCAGAAAGCTTAGAAAAGATACAACCAGGTGACTGTGTTGTGTGTTTCAACAAGAGTGACATCTACCAAGTGAGCCTACAAATTGAACGGCAGGGACTGGAGTGCGCCGTCATCTACGGGGGACTGCCACCTGGCACCAAGCTGGCCCAGGCGCAAAAATTCAATGACCCTGATCATCCATGCAAGGTGCTTGTGGCAACCGATGCCATCGGTATGGGTCTCAACCTCAGCATTGGCCGTGTCATCTTCTACTCCCTCGTTAAGCCAACGATAAATGAGCGTGGCGAACGACAGATGGACACTATCTCTACATCTCAGGTACTGCTTCACAGGAAGTCAATAGATTTGCAACTGTAGTGGTCAGTACCTCTCTAAGCATTCATCTGACTATAGTGTCGGTCAAAAGGTTGGTGCAGTAAAACTTATAAATGTAAGTAATGATGTACAGTATATTTTTTTTTAAGTCGACTCTGTCTAATTCAATTTTTCATTTAATTCTATTCCGACTGAAGGTCCTGGCCAGTGGCCATACATTTCTATAGGACCAAGCTTGCATTATTTCGATTCTGAAATTGACCTTCACCAGGTAAATCAAACTTGACTGGTCAGTATGCAAATGCTTGACCCTAATGGTGACCTCAATCGCGTCCGCATCTGTCTTGGTGGCACTTAGGTGACAGGGAAAGTGTCATACACTCATCTGCCATTGTAAATGCTTATTTATGCCCTGCCCTGGGAAGGTTTTCAAGCTAAAACAGTACCTCACAATGAATGATTAGAGTATTTAGCTGATTACAGTCAATCCCAGATGTATCAAACTTGGATATATCGAATTATTGTCTATGATATATTGAACAGTTGTAAATTCTCCTAAAAATCCCATGCAACACTATACCGATCTCTTATGTGTGCATAGAACTCCCGTTCACCGTAACATTTGATATATCGAACACTGCGCCACTCCACGCCCCTGCAAGTGTGCTTCTAACAAATTCACAAACACTTCTTGCGCCGGCATAAATAGTTATTGCCGACAAATTTGAAAAACAGCACTGTTTTCGCCGATACTGTCAAACCAAGATATTGATTCTGAAAGGCAGTACCGTAAAAACCCGTGTATAATACGAGGTTTTTTTTCCTATTATTAGCGTCCCAAATTTTCGCCTTGTACTATATGCTGACCCGAACAAAAATTTCAGTGAGAAATTTGGGCTAGAAGTTTTGGGTTCATTATTGCTGCGTGGCTATGGCTTGACTTCATTATTACTGCGTGGCTATGGCTTGGCTTCCTTATTGCTGCATGGCTACAGCTTGGTTTCGTTATTGCTGCGTGACTACAGCATCGTTTCTTTATTGTTGAGTGCGCACCTTGGTAGCACCCGTACAAACCACATTTCGTGAAGTGCATCTTTTTTATTCCACATTGAAGGACCAAGATGTCCGGACCACGAAAACAGTACTCGCTTGCTTTCAAGAGAAAGGTTATTTTAGCCGCACAGGACATCGGCAACAGTGCAGTCGGCGTCAAGGTTTGGTGTCAACAAGGGAAGCATTCGCGGATGGCGCCGACGGAAGGAAGCCCTTTTCGCATGAAACGGAACGTGAAGAAGCTTTCGTGGCCCGAAGAGTGGGACATTCCCGGAAATCGTACTCGCCCTGACGGAGTTCGTACGCCAACAGCGAGCCGCGCATCTAGCTGTGAGCGTGGAGCTTATGCAGGCAAAAGCTAAGGAGCTTGCAAGAGAAAAAGGGCTACCAAGCTCCACCTTCAGAGCGAGCAAGCACTGGATTTATCACTACATGTGCCGTGCTGGATTTTCCTTATGCCGCTGAATTTCGATTTCGCAAAAGCTGCCCGAATCTTTCGAAGAGCTGCTTGTGGCTTTCCAGTGCCACATTATTTCGCTGCACAAGTCCAAGAACTTCCAGCTAGGGCAAATCAGCAATGATGGCCAAACGCCGGTTTATCTGGACATGCCATCACACCTCACCGTGCACGAAAAGGGCTCTAAACAAGTTTATGTCCAGTCCACTGGCAGCGAGAAAACACGAATTACTGTCATTTTGTCGTGCGTGGCAGACGGACGCAAGCTCCTGCCCTCTGTTGTCTTCAAGCACAAGACAGTGGCTAAAGGTGAGGGGCTGCCAAAAAATGTGGTCGTGCGATGCCATGAGAAAGGCTGGATGAACGAGAATCTTGTGCTCGACTGGATAAAGTCCGTCTGGTGTAGGCGGCCCGGCGCACTGTTGTCGTTCCTGTCCATCCTCGTGATGGATGCATTTTGTTGCCATTTGGTCGACTCAGTGAAGAGGTTGTTGCGCGAATCCGGCACTGAACTCGTTGTTATCCCGGGTGGGATGACGTCTCAGCTGCAGCCTTTAGATGTTTGCGTGAACAAGCCGTTCAAGGACATGGTCAAGCGGCGTTACACAGGTTGGATGCGCTCAGGTGAGCCTGCAGTGATGCCGACCAAGCGGCTGAAGCGGGCTTCGCCAGCCACACTATGTGAGCGGATTGTGGACGCATGGGCCAGCATACCAGAGGACCTTGTGCGTCACGCATTCAAGAAGTGTGGCATTTCGAATGCGCTCGATGGCACAGAGGATGAGTACCTCTGGGAAGATGTCTGACAAGGAACTATCCAAAGAGAGCGCAGCTGAAGAAGACAGCGATTGAAGTGCGGAGTGCAATTTAAATAAATGTCTTCCTCGAGTTTACCTAACTCATATAATACGCGGATAAACCTTTTTTTTTCCATGTCGCGTCCGTAAAATTTCACCTCGTGCTATATGCGGGTTCGTATTATATGCATCTATGCATCATATCATATGCATAGCCCAAATTTCTGACTGAAATTTTTGTTTGGATCCTCGTATAGTACTGTATAAGGCGAAAGTTTGGGACGCTAATAATAGGAAAAAAACCTCGTATTATACACGGGTTTTTACAGTACATGTCAGTGGGAATGGCCTTGAATGTTTTGGAAAGCTGAACAGCACTTTCAAAACTAACAGTGTGTGTGTAATGTCGGCACTCTCTGACTAAGGGGCGAGAAGGGAAGGGCTGAGAATGAAGGAAGTACTTACCGCCCGCAAGGCGTCGGAGTGCTGAGTGGACTTCCTAGGATGATTGAGATGCTAGGACGACTGGTTCAAACAGAAAGTCGGTTCCGAAACCTGGCACAACAGTACGCTTGGGTCATTGACAACATATGATGATCGACCGTTTAAATAGCGCATATTGTAACTGACACACGACCAGGCATGTTCACGTGCGATTCGCAGTACAAATGTACTGATGGAGGCACGGCCTGTATCCATACAGGCTAGTTAGCTTCCACAGTGAGCCTGTTTTTACCATCTATTGAATAAAAACGTGCAACATGAACTTCGACGCACGTGAGATGCACTGCTGGCTTTTAGGGTTAGCGTTGCGAAGACCATTCTGCAGCGCAAGCGACTTGCAACGTTGGCGAGCAAAAAATAAGCCAATGTTTGTGCAGCCGACAGGGTATTGGAGAAGCAAATTGGTATGTTCCGGCTTTTCACAATCTCGGGAAACTGTCAGAGACATGCGGAGATCTCAGATAAGCTTCAGATAGTCATATTTTCTATTTTGAATTATTGATATATCAAACTATTTTGTGATTCTCTTCGGGTTCAATATATCTGGTATTAACTGTTTAATGTGCACCTTTTCTCCCATGAAAATTGGTTTAAAAGTTGCCTGCACGACGTAATCGGGTACAAAACCAAAACCACATTCACAGCTTACCATTACAGCCAGCCTAGCCAGTGTCATTGCCATGACAAGATGGCAACAGAACAAGTTCCTGCGTTGCAGGGCGAAGATGGCATGCCACTTTCTGTCCTTTATTACAAAAGCTCAGTCAAATAAGTTATTTTACTTGCTAAGCTAGCAGCAACAAGTTGCATCATATGTTATTGGCATTTCGTAAAATTGCATGGTTTGCAGGATGCAATTGCTGCAGAGTTCTTTGATAAATGCTGAATATCAAACCCACAGTGAACCGTACAAAAGATGACATAGTGGCACAACATGCTATGTATGTAGCGCCGGCAGCCAGCACTAGACTTCCACATTTTGTTTGTTTACAGTGTTTTGGTGCTCAGCACACACTGTTTGTGATAAATGAGGCCCCTATGTATACTGCAGTGACCGCCTACAGCAGCAGATATATGAAAACAATCCTCAGCACAAGTGGCAGTAACTAAAGAAAGAAAAGGCTCTTTCTCTATGCTCCTTGCCGTAAGGAATTATGGAAAGCTTTTTCTTCCTGTGCATTGCAAGCTGGTAAGTTTACCTCATCGGCTCATTTTCATTCTCTCTTACCAGGCTGAAGATTTTGATATGATGCTCCCGCCTAGTTTCTTTGCCCGCTTTGTCACCAAGGGCCTTAACCCTTTTTGGGGAGTGTTGCTTACAGGCAACATTACCAGAAAAAAGTTTTTGAGTACAGCTCTTAGGTGCCCGTTGTTGTGGCGAGCGTCTGCGCTGTCCCTCGTAACCGAGCGAACGAGCACAGCGAAAGATGAAAGTGAATGCAGGACGTAGTGGGGGGGGGAAAGTGGAGGAGGAGGAGGTGCAGTGGAAACCGCCACGCTGAGGAGGAAAGCTGAGGAGGAGAGTAGGGCAAAAGGGTGAGAGGAAAAGCGTAGTGCAGTGACGGTGGCTACGAGATGGCGCCAGAGTAGCGTGCGTCGTCTGGAAGGTCTGGCAGCGGCGGCTGCTGTGAATCGCGCCCACGGGTCACCTGCGTGCTGGCTCTTGCGATTTTCAGGACATCATTGGATTAAGGACATCATTGAATCGATACCATCACAATGTTTCTTTGCTGAATCATGATAAAAAATACCGTTTTTATTGGTGCTATAATGGGTAATAAATTTTGTGAAATCATGTTTCAGTGTATAGTTTTTCATAAGTAACACCAGAGGTGAGTAAGGGCATTGTTGACAAAGCATTGTGGGCGTTTATCACACCTTACTATATCGTTGTAGGGTTGAAGAAATGGGTCTGGTACACTTGGATTCAAACCTTGCTGGTGACTGCTTGGCCGTGATGCATTAATAACGGCAAGCTTTTTCAGATTCTTCTGACCTTTAGTACCCTGCTTTTCTGGTTTCGCCCCTTGCAGGCTCTCCAGATTGCAGGCCGAGCAGGCCGTTTTGGGAGTCGATATGAAGTTGGTCGGGCAACAACAATGAAGCCACAGGACCTACCTGCACTGAAGCAAATCCTTGCTGCCTCTGTGGAGCAAATTGAAGCAGCGGGCCTGCACCCAACGGCAGAGCAGATTGAGCTCTTTGCTTACCATTTGCCCCACGCAACTCTGGCCAACCTTGTGGTGCGTTTATTTTGCTTTGAATTATATATCGTTCATACAGTTATTGCTTGCTGCAATAAAGTACAGCTGTGATGATTAGTGTAAGCGTTAAGAAAAAATAATTATGGTTGTATATGCCTTTCATCATCAGAAAAGCTAGCTCTTGCGTTGAAATTGGCCTTCGTTGCTCCTTGTACTTCCCAAATCAAACAGTGCAAAATGGGCGCATTGGTCAACTTGGCTACATCATCTTTAATTGACAGCAGCAGTGAAGGCACAGGAGCTTCAATCGAGTTGTCAAATTTCTGCTCTGATGTTTATGGTGCTTTAATAATGCCTCTAACACATTGGTACAGGCTCAGGAGGGGGTGTTGTTTTAATTATTGTGATCAAATAATATCATGTGCAGCTTTTTGCTGTCTCACAGTGGGTTACCTTTATCCATTAGCAATGCGAGGCCATATGTGCAGTTGACTCCCATTAATTCTGCACTTGCAAGATTTGGTTGAATTATCTAGAAGTTAGAAATAGCAAGTGGTGACAAAAGGAACAAATTCAGATCATTTTCATTATTTGAATTGGCCTGTGATGTTTCCTTGGTTCTTTGCTTTTGAAGTGCAACTTGACCAGCATGAGGAAAAGAGCACTGACATGTGCTGCCTCAGTATGACATGGCAATAAACAAGTGGGAACAGATGGCTTTACAGGCCGGAGAAGTGCCTGCCACTGAATATTGAAATGAAATAGTTTCATGCCTAGAGAATTAGTGGCGCCGTCTGCTGAATTTGTTGTGTTTTCAAACTTCTAGTAACTACAGTTGAACTCACTTACAATGATCCCAGTTATAACAACCACATTTCACAGCATTTACGATTTTCCGACCCTGCCTTTTGAAACTGCGTCCAGATATAACGAACACTTTCAAAATTGCCGTACTGTTACAACGAACACTTCAAACCCAGGTACTGTGAAAGGAGGGTGCACACGAAGTTCTGAATCACAGAAGCACGACTTGAATGTAAACTTGCAGTTAGATGCGGGAAAGTGCTGGGAACAAAATGAAGCTACGGAAAATCCTATTTCCAGGCCAGAGTGGTATTGACTCATAACTGCCGATGCCAGCTACAGTGTGATTAATTTTTGTTCCTTTTGAAGGTCAAGTCTACATGTAACGGACTATTGATACGACCATTTTTCGCGGAACTATCGAGTTTGTTATAGTAAATTCCTTCGACTGGTACTGTGCACATGATGGGGTACTGGTGGGGGTCGGTGGGTCGAATGAAGCAAAGCAGCATGCTTTGGTTCTTTCAAACAAGCTCTGTTTCTCTCCAATATAAAAATAATCTAATGTAAGGGGTTTGGGTGGCACACATGCATGCATAGGCTCACTCAGAAGTGGCCAAAACATTTTGCATAAACATGCATTAATACTGTGTACTGTGTATGGTATGTGATGCTATCTGTGTTCCTTGGTTTGTGGTGCAGCTTGATTTTGATCTCTGTTTCCATTTGTCTTCTTTAGGACATTTTTGTCAGCCTTTGCAAAGTTGATTCATCGTCCTACTTCATGTGTAATTTGGAGGGCTTCAAGTTTCTGGCTGACATGATCCAGCATGTGCCCCTGCCACTGCGGGCACGATATGTATTCTGCTGCTCACCGATCAACCAGAAAATGCCATTTGTGTGCAGCATGTTCCTCAAGGTAATGATCTTTTATAATTGCGTGTTCTTTTACATCTTTTTAGCCAGCTTATGAGCCCAGTCCATATTTGTTTGGTTGCTCAAAATAGTTTTAGTTACAGCCAGTAAATTACCTGAACCCTAAGTACTGGGTGTTTCCAATATCAAGATGTACAGAACCAGTAGTTCTATGTCACAGATGTTCCATTGCAAAATTTTCTACTGTTGCAGTGAACCACAAAATGTGGAGCCTGAAAGCAGAGGATTTTGCCATATGTATGCCAAAGAGTATAAAATTTCAGAACTGCAGTATAACAACACAGCAACGTTTGGTTATGTTAAGTGTACAGTCGAGCCCACATATAATGCCCCACTTAAAGGGACTGATAATTGGCCAGAATGTGTTGTGAGACGTTGATGGAAATGAAATGACCAGGATTTGTAGTGATATAATTCAGCACGCTGTTCGAGATTCAAGTAGGAAATATAATTTTAAATTGTCAAAGAAAGTAAGAAAAAGCAGTAAGTGGCGAGGCCTGGCGGTGAATCTTGATACTTCAAAATGTAGTAAAGAGATTACTGTATGTAAGTCGACTGTCATTAAGCACAGTATAATTATTGCTCAAAATTGCAGTTAGTATATTATTAGACACTTGCGCTTAATTCTATGCGTATTACGAAGTAAAGAAAGTCCACGGTGACGAGCGGCGCTCGCGTCATCCCACATGCATGGCTGCGCACATGCTGTTGTACGCATGCGAGTATAGCACGAGTCTGCAAGTACCCATAGTTTTATGATCTCCCTGTGATACAAGATGCCATTGACGAGTTGTGTCGTAAATGGGTGCGTTTATTAACTTCGCGTTGGCGCCTCCATCACAATGTATCGACATCGAGCTCTCCGCCGACCGTCGGCAGATTGTCGGCATCAGTACAGTGTGACACAGGCGCTGATATGAAGGAATAAACGCTGTCACCTACAGTCGGCACACCAAAATCGGTGTCAGGTCGGCCTAGTGTGAGTGAGCATTTACAAATCGGCATACTCAAGGCATGCTGCTTGTGGCGGGGACGGTGGTCTGTCGTGCAAGTCGGATTCGTCGCTTTCGCCACCACTTTCGTCCATCGAAGCATGACGTTCGGGTGCTACTTCGTAAGGATCTAAATTCTCAGCACGTATGCGAGCCAAAGTCTTTTGTTCCAGCTCACTCAGGTCTTTGAGAGACGACATTGGAAATCAGAAGCGCACGCTTGGCTACAGCAACACGAACCGCGTATCGCGTGTGAAAGCGTCATTTCGTTTTCGATGCGCTTGGTTTCATTTTGACTACGTAGTCAAATACAAAAGTAATTAGACAGGAAACCATAAAGACGCATAGCTATTATAGCAGTATTTCTACTTTAACACTTTGGAAAACATAAATCACAGGAAAATTGACTTGATAAACAAAATAATACTTAAACAAAGTAACACTTTCTCACACCTACGGCCGCACTTGTCGTCTGCCTCCCACTAGTGCCAGCTTATAATTCCTATCCCGCTCACCTATCATAGTTTTCAGCACACTTCAAGTGAACGACTTCATCCCCACTGCAGATTGAAAAATTTTGTTAAAAGATGTTCCACAGCATTTTCCTCATTACCACTTCATGATTAGATGCTCTGGCCGGTAAGCTTTCCATTGCACTAAAAAAAGTGGGTACCATAAAAATTGGTTGTCAGTCCCTTTAAGACGAACTTTTGCTTAAAACGAACTAGAGCCGTGTGGCTGTGAAAATATACATTATTTTGATGGCATAAAATCGCACGTATAACAAACGTCTTTGAGCCCTGCTGATCGGTTACAGCGAATGGACGGCATAAACCTGCCGCTGCGATGCAAAATAACGACGACCTCCGCCCACATTAGGCGCGCATGGTTCGTTTTCCCAAGCCTCCTCACAGGCAAACTATCTGTTTCGGGCCCTGCTACCCTCTTCCTGCCATCACGCGCTGCCCACGAGTGTCGGTGTGTGGCTTCCAAGGTTGCCCTCCCGGCCGTCCTCACAACTCCGCTCCCCTCTCCTCATTCTTTCTTGCAACTCCCTCGCTGTCTTGGCAAGCACGCTATGATGGCAGTTAAAGTTCAGAAATTTCGTTTTCTGGCCGTTACCTCGAAGCAGGCCTCTTCACACTAGTCTCCATGCTTCCTCACTTCTACGCTTCGTTCTAGTCGGGCGTGAGTTGTAATTCAGGATGGCGAATGGAATGCCGTGAAAAAAGCGCTGAACATGGCAATGAAGCAAGCAATTTTGAAGGAAGTGCCTCAAGGCGCTAAAACCTGCAAGTTGGTGAAGAAGTACAACGTGTCTAAATCAACCATCACGATGATTCTAAAGAACAAGGAAAAGATCGCCAGCTCTGCTGCCAACTCGTCGAACAGAAAGCGCCTGCGGAAAGCCACCTATGCGGATGTAGAGGACGCGCTACTTAAAGCTACACGGAGCAGGGCCTGTATAACACAGACAAACCTGCAATATTTTATCAGATGCTGCCGGACAAGACGCATGCCATGAAAGGCAACTCATGTGCTGGCGGCAAGCACAGTAAAGTGCGCTTCAAAGTACTTCTGTGCACTAATATGGATGGCAGCGATCGGCACGTGCCCTTTGTAATGGGAAAATCAAAGAAGCTGCATTGCTTTCGGAGCGTCGTACCTGTGTGCTACAGGCACAATACTAAGGCGTGGATGACGCGCAATTTGTTCGCAGAGTGGCCGGACGAGTTTGATCGCGACATGCAAAGGCAAGGAAGGCGCTTGCTGCGGTTGCTCGACAACTGCTCAGCGCATAACGTGCGAACTTCTCTGACAGCAGTTACTCTACTTTTCTTGCCACCCAATACCACTTCGAAAGCGCAGCTGATTGATTTGGGCATAATATGCGCATTTAAGGCATCGTATAGGCGCCGCATTGTGGAGTGCTTGCTCATCACTGTTGACCGCCCAGTTGCGAACTTACCACTTTGAGTTTCACAGTATTCAGCCATTGAGATGGTGAAGGTGGCCTGAGCGGAGGTGACGGCCGCTTGTGTGTGGAACTGCTTCTGCAAGGCCGGTTTCGTCAACGCAGTCTGTAGCAATGGGCTACATAAAGAGCCTCAGGCAACTTGTCTATGCCAAGGGCCTCAGTGAAGAGCAGGCTTCTGCTATAAATAAACTGGAGACCGCCCTCATTAGATCTGCACTGCCAAAAAAGATGAGCATCATGAACTTCTTTGTAAATAAATACATTTTGTGTTTCGACTAGCCACTTTGTTTTTTTTTTTTAAGCTGTCGTCCACTTACTACAAACTTCGGAGTATAATTAACGGACACCGCGTAACACCCAGGTTCATTATAAGCGGGCTCGACTGTATCAACCATTTGCAATAAATTGAACTTTTGGACTACTGTGAGACTGCTATCAAATTTTGTAGTTATAAATGTGGAAGGACTGCCCAAGAAGCAATAGAACAAAAAGTGTTAGGCGTAACCTTAAGAAACAGGGAGACAGTGTTGTGGATTAGAGAGCAAACACAGGTAGGCAGTATTCTAATTAACATTAAAGGGCCCCTAAGCAGCCTCTAACATTTTTGTATCTATTTAAAACTAACGTACACACCGCGTAAAGAATGCCATGACTATGATTCTTGGAGAATGCGGCAGTGCTACGTGTCATGGGAATGCTACAAATAAAAAACACAATCCCGTACTTCTCTCCTGGCCTTTCCGGTGCCTCTCAGTGCTTAGTGATGTCAACAGGGTGTTCCAGGTGACGTTGCTAGTTGTTGATTGGTTGGTCATCAGGGGGTGACAGTGCCAACATGATGAGGGCCGGCTGTGAGTTCTGAATTGGGAGGGGGCTCGCCCATCATACGCCACCATGCCTTTTGTGAAGCTTCCATTCAGTCAGTTTCATGCAGAAGGCGATTAGGGGTGGACAGTGAAACCTTTCTTCTGGTATGTTCACATGACCCATAGCTTTTGCTGCACTGTGTGGAGTTGGTGAGTGTATGCGGCAAGGGATAGAGGGCGTGAGTATGGAGGGTAGCTATGGAGAGCGAGAAACAGCTGTGGCCACATGCTCATTCATCAAATGCATGTAACTTTGATACTACTGCACCATTACAAAAAATTATTGTAGCTAATATGTTCATAGTAGAATAGTACATGTCAGCCACTATTACTAATTTTTAAGCTCAGAGTTGTTTAGAGGCCCTTTAAGAGGGAAAAATATGGGTCTGGGCAGGCAGGGACAGAGAACTGGGGGCAGGCATGGGGCATGTAATGCATGGGGCAGATAACTGGTGATGTATTAGAGTTACAGAATGGGTGTCAAGAGAAGCGCATTCGAGAACTACAAAGAACTAGGTGGTTTGGCAAAATTAAAAAATATGCAGGCATAAGATGGGTTCAGCTGACGCAAAACAAGTGATTAGAAATCGTTAGAAGAGGCTTTCATTCTGCAGTGGACATGAATAGTTTGATGATGATGACTCTACAACTGCCTGCTTAATACTATACATCACTTTGAGGAAGAGGGCAGAATGCTTAGTATAGAGCCCCAAGCTGACTGACGTGCATTATTGGCTTGTAATGGCATAGCTATTACTTTATGGTGCCCTGACATCACTCTTTTGCTTGAAAACTATGCTACATTTGGAACAAATGTCAAACTAGGTGCATCTGGGAACTGTTACTGTTTTCATTGTCATGAAGTCCTCTCCTTCCTTGAAGCTTGGTATTGAAGTCCAGTATTGTATTTAAAGACAAAGAATGCCATGGTAAAACTGACGCCCCTCTGATTGGTTACAGTTTGCACGGCAGTACAGCCGCAATGAACAACTAACATATCAGTGGTTAGGGCGCAACATTGGTTGGCCCTTGGCCGTCCCGAAGTCCATCATGGATTTGGTTCACCTGGAAGCTGTTTTTGATGTGTTGGACCTTTACCTCTGGCTCAGGTGGGTGTGCACAGCCTAGACACATGCCATTGCTTGCTTCATCAGTATACCAAACTGGTGCAAACATCATACCCTTGAAGTGTTAATGTTCTAGCGCAGATATACGCATCACAACAAATACATACTCAGGGCTGATTTCAGCTGTCTGTGATTTCAGGCAGGTTTTTAAACGTGCAGAGGGATTTTGTAAAAACAAATTCAAATATAAAGATGGCAGTCCAGAAACCATTTAATTTTTGCTGATTCAGACACTAGGGACATTTGTGCATGCCTCACTAGCTCTCATGATGCAGGCTGCCTAATTCAAGTTAGGAAAGCAAAGGAAGGGTAAGCACACTGGTGTGAACCTGCGGATTACGTGTAGTGACCTGCGGTGGTAGCAGTGGCTATCATTATTTTGTACCACTGATCACCCACGTGATTGCATAATAACATGGCAGTGCCCAGGCCAGCCATTGTGATCCAAATTCATACTTTCTACTTTGTCTCAGTCATGATAGCAAGACATAAATGGTAAATCAGCTATTGCTTAGTTTCAAATAATGCTGAGAATAAAGTATGAGCGTTTTGTCACTGTTTGTGAAAAAAGCTCTGTGGCTTGGCATTGTTAGATCTAAGGCATGAATGAGCCTTGAAAGTGTATTACAGTGAAATCTCATTACTATGAACACCACATTATCAAACGTTTCAGATTGACTTTTCAGAAATTCCCTACTGACTGTTAAAAGTTTCAATGTAAAAATCTTTCAGTACTGCAAACTTTGGAATAACGATCATTATTCAGTTTCTGTGTCATGTTAATGCTTCAGTACTACCAACTCATATTCCAAAGTCTGAGGATTCTTAGATTTCCGTGTGTCCTGAATGGCAGTCAGAACAGTAGGCTGGTTTACGACAACGCATGGGTTCTAAAAACCCAAGACGGGGCTGGGGAAATAAATGCCGGGAAGGGGCCTTTTTCTTTTTCTTCTATTGCTGAGCCGACGATGCATCAGGTTTTGCAAGTGCATGCTTTGCCCAGACAAGTGTCACCTAGCAATGGAGGCGTGCTTCTTTCTGTGGCCATACCAGCTATGCATAGTGGAGAAATGTAACCTGCATGCTTGCAGCAATGCCATGTGGTCGAACTTTCGGAACAGTGTTGTTTGCACGTCATTGCACTTCAGTAGTTCAGGTGCCCGTCTTGAGCGAGATAGTTGCAGTGTCCATGGCAAGAAATGTGAAAAACAAACAAACAGAAAGAAACGTTACGCTTTTAGGTGACATAGAGCTTCTTTGTTGGTGGTTTTCTCCTCGTCAGCATCTCTTTTGCACACGCCACTCTATAAAAGGTGCTGCGGTGGTGCATGGTAGCAGAATATATGGAAAATAGCAACAGCGCAGGCAAAGAGCCAACAGCGACATTTTTTTGGATAGCTCATACGGTGACAGATGATAAATTGATGGGTCAATGGGTGAAATGGTTAATTTTGGGGCTTTCACTATAACAATCTTTCAGAATAATGAACGATTTGCAGTGGTCCCCTGAAGTTAGTTGTATCGAGATTTCACTGTATTTCTGATTATCAGATTGTGTCACATCATTTAGCACTTGTCATATGTTGGTGATATGTAATGCGCCAAGAGTCTAATTCTTCACTACATCACCAATTTACTTATCCACTGAAGCGCAGTAGGCTAAAACATTTATCACATTGCATATTACTTTGGTTCCGCTGAGAGGCAGCGCATGTGCTATGAGCCCAATGTATCACGGTAACACACTGCATACCATGCAAAGCTAAAACTCTCTATTTCGACAGTATGGGACATTATGGTGGCTAGCAATGCATCATACCTTGACCTTTGGTTTAGGTTTGCCTGAAGTGCAGTCCGTAGCAGCAAGAAATTTTGTTTAAAATAAATGTTGCATATTTCTTGCAGTTTAAATCTGAAGTTTTTCCCTATTCAAATAGGTGCAACTTTGCTGGTACCAACTGAGCAGTTCGAATTATCCATCATTTCAAATTATCTGTCAGTTCAAAAAAGATTTTGAATTACTGGGATTTCACTGTAATTCTGTTTTTGTGTGCCTTTGTTGTCTTGTTGCAACCACATGAAACCAGCGGATAATGAAGCCCAGGAAAGCATAGGGGAAATTAACTGTTCTTTTAATTGAAATGTACAAAGAATAAGACAAATGGAAATGAAAGTGGATGAAACGACAATTTTTCAATAACAACATATCAGCTAGCCTGGAAACAAGTTCTACATGGCCCGTTCTGCTTACAATTTCTGTGTGTGTGTACACCACATATTGTGGGGCATCAGAGCAAAAGGACAAAAAATAGTAGGCCAAACTCATAGTGGTATTAAAGCAACCACCTGTGCATCTGCGCAAGAAGTAAAAAATGCAAGATAAGTAACTGGAGAACTAATGTGCAAGTTAAAATGGAGATGAGAGCTCAGTACAATGCCTTAAGAAGACATTAAAGAAGCTTTTTTTTTTTCTTCTCAAAACTCTAGAGGGAGTTTTGAGGCTAGGCTGGTTGCGTGAGAAAAAAATGCTATAAGCCCAAGTTGACATGTCAATGTTGATACAGTCAGCTCTCATTACAACTGACCCTGATAATCCGACAGAAAACGTCCGTTTTATCTGAAGTCTGTAATATCTGAAACGCCTCACTTCCGAAACTTTCGTCGGGATGTCTAACAGCTTTATTGCAAAGAGTGAGTGACGATCATCCAAAGTAAAAACCAACAACAAAAGTAGCAGTTTCGCCCAAAATGCGAAGCATTGATTATGATAACAAATGAAGCAAGATAAGTGCGGCGGCAGCAGCGAGTGAGTTGACCTTCATGCTGTCTCTCGCTTCAACGCGAACTACACATTGAAAGCACAGTGCATACGAAGCTACTGGCACTGGGCGCATTTTGTCCACATCGCAGATCGCGTTCCTCAAGCGCAAAAGAAGACGGCCCGTTTCCGCCCCGCTTTCCTCCCTCGCGTGCATGATACTGAGCCGCGATTGTCGGCTGACCCTCGCAAGACTTGTCAGCCCGTGTCGACCCAGCAAAAGTCCGTTTTATACGTCGCTTTTGACAAAAATTGCCGCCAATTTCGCCCGCTGCAGCTGATAGTCCGTTGTAGCGTGGTCCGTTAAAAGCGAACTTCGTTGCATTAATAAAATAGGTAGAACAAACTTAGGCTGAAGTATGGTCCGTTATATCTGAAAGTCTGTTGTACGCATGTCCATTGTAACGAGTGTAGACTGTATTTGCTGCTGCATACAAGCCAGGGTAGCAACAAGGCATATAGAATAGTGTGTAATGCCTTTCAGCCCCAGATAGATTAGCCAGGCACAGAGACCTAAGAAGCATTCAGATTTAGAAGCAGAGGAAATTAATATTGAATAGGTAGAGATAAGTAAGACAGAGCTGGCAGATTAGTGAAAGTTTATGAACTATAAATATGTAAATGTGTGAAAGAAAATGTAGGTCACAATTTTTTCTTTGGGGCAAAATGGTACCTATTATCTACCTGTCAGTGTCTGTGTTTATTTTAACTTCATCTGCTGAGTATAGTCAGTCTTACTTTTTTTTTTCTTTTTGCTATGTGCTTACACAATGTGTCTTTGGTTGCAGCTACCGCTTCCCAGACCTATTTCCAGATGCTGAGGCTGTACGTGCCATGCAGCAGGAATTAGACCTAATCATTCAAAAGGGTGTGCTCAATATCACACAGCTGCTACGTGCTGGCATGGAAAGTGCTGCTGAGGAAACCGGTACGTTGCAGCTTGCTACTGTTAAATTGGCATGCTTCAATTACAGTGCCATAGGCTGTGATTTCTACCGTAGTTGCATGAATATACAGTCGCTGACTGATTTTTCAAATGTCACAGGGACCAAAAAATAGTCTGAAAAATCTAACAGTGTGAAAAAAACTGTTAACCTAAAAAAAACTATTAGGCTTAGAGCAGCTTGAAAAATCTCTAATAATACCCTGCAACTTACTACGCTTGCAGGCGATCAGATTTGCTTGGATTTGTGTAAGAGTGATGTCTCCATATACAGTTTGACAAAAGCATCACCACGTTCAAAGAAACAAGCCATGTTTCTTTGCCTCACTTGGCTCTTGTGAAGGCAAGCAAGGTAGTGCTGATCAAGCAAATGCGAAGCTGCACAAACACACACAAAGATGTTACGTCTCCGAGAAATACCTGCTCTGTTGAAGCACCACGTGCAAAATGGCAACCAAAACTTAAAAAAGAAAAATGAATCTTGCATTAAGTGATTATGACGGTAGTGCTGACCAAAAGAAGTATGAAACAAGAAAAGTGCTGTCCCCTGGAGCGTTTTGTCAGCCAAGGAAGAGCAGGCATGGGCTCCGAGAGTGGAGGATGTTACGAACTCTGTTGAAAGTGTGCGCCTCCCTATCTTGGAGGCTATAGAGTGGACCATGAAAGTCGAGCCACTGGAAAATCCAACATGGCGACCCCCAAATTAGCTAGCTTGGCTAGGAACGAGCAAATTAGTCTGGAAAATCAAACTTTGGAGCCTAAATTTGTCCGAAAACATGGTCATGAAAACGGGTGTCCATGCCAAAAGGTAATGGAATGCAAAACTATTGAAAAGAAAAAAACGAAAAGAAAAATTCGAGCCGCTGCACCCTCTCCGCTGTCCCAACGATAGAAACTGTTTGCCAGCCTTCTCCGCATTGCCAGCCTGCGCGCCTCTTGCCCTTTGCTATTCCATCCCTCCGAACATGAATAGACCCCGCCAACCGCGCTGCTCCTTTACTTGCTGGCCCCTCATTCTGTGCAGCTCTGCCAACAGATTAAGTCACTCGTGTTCATCTTTGTTGGTTGTGCTGAAGTCGTTCCTTGCCACGTCATTTCTCCGCCTCGTTTGGCTCGCCACCGAAACGAAAGATGGCTGATTCACCTGCTGATCATTGGCAATGCATGATGTTGCGAGGGAACAGAAAGCTCACTGCTATAGACTTGGAAATGAAGTGCAGTATTGTGAAGGTCTACAAAGATGGTAAAAAAGTGTGTGACTTGGTGGAGAAGTACGGACTATCGCAACCGATAGTGTCGACAATCATCCGCTTGGCAGGGAAGTTCAACAAAGAAAACTGCTCGATATACAATGGGTGCAAACGGTTTTGACAAGGTGCCTATAAGGAGGTGGAACAGGCCCGTTATAAGTGGTTTCTCGGTGCCTGTGCCATGAACTTGCCCATCACCGGGCCAATTCTGGCCTCAAAGGCGAAGCAGTTTGCCCTACTCATCAACAATGTGGACTTCCAGCTAGGTGACGACTGGGTTCAGTGCTTCAAAGAGAAGCACGGCATTGTTTACAAAGCCCTCACAGGCAACGCAGATTCGCTTGACATGGAGGCAAAGCAGAAGTGGGTGGAGGAAACGCTGCCCCGCATCCTTGACAACTGAATCGGCACCGACGTACATAATGGCGACAAAATAGGACTTCATCCAAGATGCATGCACTCAGAGGGGACACATCTAAGTTTGGCAAAAACAGCAAGCTGCACTTCACTTGGTTTTTCTGCGCCAACATGGATGAGAGCGACAAGTGCCCCGCATTTGTCATTGGGAAATAAAAAAATCCCCGCTGCTTCCGTGGCACTGCCAGGATACCGGTACAGTACCGTCACAACAGCAAGGCATGGATGACGCAAGAACTTTTTTGTGAGTGGCTCTTGGAGTTCAGTCAATGTTTCAAGCGATCTAAGCAGAAGGCGGTGCTCATCATAGATAATTGTACTGCCCACTACCCCTTGCCTAAGCTCTCAAGTGTGGAAGTTCTTTATAACAAAGCTGTCTATGGCTAGGATCTGGCGGATCTCGTCTGTGCGTAGACAAACAATTTCTCAAATGTGGGTCAATCCTGAAGATACTGCAATACCGGACTGACTTGCAGCAAAGGTGAAGCAGGCATTAAGCACTCCCCATAGGTGGGCCGATCTCGAAGATATGGCAATACCAGGCTGACCCACGGCAGAGGTGAAGCAGGAGTTAAGCACTCCCCATACGTGGGCCGATCCCGAAGATAGTGCAATACTGGGCCGACCTGCGGTGAAGGTGAAGCACGCATAAAGCGCTCCCCATACATTGGCCCATCCCAAAGGTAGTGCAATACCGGGCCAACCTGCGATGGAGGTGAAGCAGGCTTTAAGCACTCCCCATACGTGGGCCGATGCCGGAAATGGTGCAATACCAGGCCGACCCGCGGCGGAGGTGCAGTTTGCCATTTAAGAGCCCCTGAAACGGTTCGGTCAAATATTGTAGACGCGTAGGGTACAGCTAAAGTTAATCATTCGCACCACAATTTGTGTAAAGCCTCTCATATTAAGAGAGTTACGGACGATTACAAGTTACCCTCCTCCATAGCCGTGCATTTTCTCCTCAACTCGTTTGCCGAGTGATCGGGGCTAAACTCCGCCTTCACTGGCTCTGCGTCATGATAGCACGTCGTGCCGTCTACTTCCGGTTCTCTAGAAGTGAGCGTGCAAAGCCACTCCAACCTCTCCGCCAGCTGCTTGGCAGTCGACCCCAAGTGAGATCTATCGAAGCAGCGTGTGTTGCGAGCATTCTGTCGCAGCGCCGAACATGTCTTGTATTCCGGTAACCATAGGCGAGCTGGGCATTTCAATGGAACGGTGGAGGCATAAACTCAAACTATGAAGGAACTTTAGCGTAGACATACGTGAGCGGCCTGATTGGTCTACACGGTCCCGCCACCTGGCAGCGCAGAGCTTAACCAGCCAAACAAAGAGCTAATATTGCTCTAACCAAGTCTAAAACATTTTAAACATTTACAAAAACAACGTGTTATCGATTGTGATCCTGTGAAATATTTACACCAGCAGCAAAGAAGAATACATTTCGTTACGACTACTGTGTTTGGTTGAGGACTGTGCCACCAAGTGGCTGCACCATGCAGACCATTCATCGTTGTGCTTCTGCTCATCCCGTGAAACGGCACGGTCAAACGACCAGGCCCGGTCCCCTTGCACTTGTGTTTACCCAAATACCGGACTCGCGAAACACTATTGTTGTAGTAATCCGCCGGTGTAAAGTGATGGCCGCAAATACGCAAATCCTGGCGCCGATCGGATAACAACGGTCCAATGCGCTGGAGCCACTCCACTCGTCTGCTGCCTCGCAGAGGGACACGATGTCGCAGCTTGACATATTGCCAGTCGCTAAGTTAGCAGCCCACAATGCAACAAAGGCGAATCATGGTGCTTGTGAAAAAACTGAGACTGACACTGACCGCAGAGCTCTCATCAAAACGAAGCACGTTGTAACACAAGCAAACGACACTTGCTGTGTGCCAGAAGGCTTAAGTGTACTGAGAAATTGATCTTGTGCATTCTCTTTCTGTTACTTTCTTTTTATAGAAACAAATTAACTCACATTCCAACTATTACGAACAACATTTGTTCCCCATAACGTTGGAAAAATTATCGATGACGTGCCCTGGGCAGCCAATCGGATAGCTCGCCCTACTGACGTCAATTGGGTGAATGACGTCAAATGGGTAGGGGCAGCTGAAAATTCAGCCGAGCAGTGTGCTGCGATCGGCATTTTAAAATCTTATAATAAACTCCATGCTTTACATGGAGCACTTTGATGCATCAATTAATGATCAGAAGGGCCTGCTCTAACGACTCAGTGCGTTTGTAGAAAATCGTCAAAATTGTTTCAGTGTCCCTTCTTAGGGGCCCACATACACAGCTTCATGGGTCATCCTTCTTCACTGAGTAGAAAGGCACTGAGCTTTTTCCTGCTGCCAAACACAACAGCAGGCTTGCAGCTCGTGGACACTGGCGTGATTGCCTATTTTAAATTCATGTATCGTCACTACGTCCTGAATTGTTAATGGACTATGGCCACCTGGACTAGCTGGGAGCAACCACACTTCAAGATCATTCTTTTGATGGCCGTGCAGTTTATGTTTGGTATGTGGTCCGAAGTAAGTGCTTCTACGGTGAAGAACTTCTTTAGGAAAGCATGCTTTGTCCGAGGCAGCAGTGACTTATACGAAGCCTGCGAAGCTCCCACCGATGAATTGATGCCTGAGCTTTGGTCCATAGTCGACGAGGGTGCTTCAGGATTTGAAGAGCTTCTCCATATGGATGACACATTAGAAACATCAAAACTTCTAACCGATTAGGCGATTGTCACAAATGTTCTTGCATAGGATAGTGAAAACGACATGGACGGCAATGACGGCATCGATGACACAGTAGGGCAGGCTGCCTCAGCATTGACCTCACAGTAGGCCCTGTGGATGATTCAGTCCCTCCGGAGCATTGTTTTCGCAAGGGACCTTTTGCTGCACTATGTGGAGCACCTGGATGCCTTGGAGAAGGATGTTGGCAAGCTTCGCTTTAAAGCAATCAAGGCCGATGGACATGAGGTTTTCTCATGCAAGCTAGCAAGAAGTATGTGGTGAGATGCTTGTGGTGATCTCACCCCAGTTCGGGATTTCTCAAGCTGGGAGGCTGCCACGGCAACCTTCTCCCATTTTTTAGAAGGCCCCTTTGGGGCCACCGAAGCGATGCCTTGGCGGAGCTCGCTTGTCACTTGCCGTCCGTGACCCCTTTTTACGGTTGTTATAGCAGTGCCATTCTTGAATGCCAACAGCTGCGGCTTGTTACACACAATTGGAGCGCATAGGAAGCAGAGTTAAACAGTCAAACGAGTCAACACAATCAGCAGACGGATGGAGGAAGGGGGTGAGGGGGGGCACTGGCCTCCCTGCCATTATAGTTTCCTCACGACAGCTCTGCCATCCCCCTATTTTGCTTTTTTTCATGCAACCCAATTATAACAATTATTGGTGATGACAATGGAGTTTTCGTGGCACCTGAATATTGTTATAAGTGGGTTTGGCTGTACTGAATATTCGAGAAATTGAATAGTAGATATTTCATTTGCAAATTGAATTATTTGAACCTTCACTATTCGATCTGATTCACTGATATTCGTGTATTCGCACAATGTCCGTTTTATCCGAAGTCCATATTATCTGAAACACCTCACTTCTGAAACTTTGGTCGCGATGTGTAACAATGTTATTGCAAAGAGTGAGTGACGAACATCCGAAGTAAAAAACTTAACAAAAAGAGTCGCAGTTTCACCCGAGAAGCGAAGCATCGACTGCAATAGCAAATTAGTAGACTGCTATGCGAAGTAAGTCAAAGTCAAAGTGCAGTTTATTTGCATCGCCAAAAATTAACAATGGTGCGTAGGCCCGGGCAAAAAGTTAACGCAATCACTTGAGGGACGCCCGAGCCCCCCTGTACAAGGCATACAGCGAAAACGCACAGCGTAAATTACATGGTATTGTTCTGGCTATTTAACAAGGGCAAAAACATCTCGTATATACATGTGTTTGTGAACAAAGCATAAAAACAGAAAAAAACACGACGTAACAGTAAAAAAAAAGAATCACAGGAATTCATTGCAGCAAGATAAAATACACAGGATACATTGCAGCAAGATAAGAAAAAATACATAAACGTGGCTTTCAAAAAGAAGATATTAACGAATTAATGCACTTCTGATGTCAACTAATGAACATGTTTCCGGAATTATACCCCTTGACAATAACTTATTCAAAACAGTGGGCAGTGCGCAGGGTGTGTCGGAGCATCTGTTGCCCGTACATTGTACGGGAGAAGGGAATGTGCCAGATTTCTTTCTTACGAAAGGAGTATTCTGAAAGATTTTGTCTGAGGCAGGGTAATTCAAGAAAACTAAGCTGGTTATTTTGGATACATCACTTATATTTTAATGCTAAGTAATAATCGTACACGGTATTAATCGGCGATATTTGGTAATGAGCAAACAGTTCCCAAGTGTGAGCTAGGTAGTCTACGTTTGCAATGTAGCGTACAGCTTTCTTTTGAAGCATATATATTTTATTACTGTTTGTTTTAGTGGTGGTACTCCAAACCAATTAACAATAATTTAGGTGGGATACAAAAAGCGCATTGTAAGTAATTAATTTTATATGTTCAGGCACAAATGCTGAAATTTTGCGAGAATTCTGGTGCACTTTGCCAGTTTACTCAGAATGAACTGAACTTCAGTGTCCCAGCTCATCGTCTTCTTAAAAATTACTCCTAAAATCTTGACAGTGTCTACAAACTGTACCTGTGAATTGTCTATGTGTAGATCGGGTTGAGTGGGAAACTGCCTTGTACTGAATAGAACAGCTCTAGTATTTTTTTTTTGTGTGTGTTTATGAGTAGTGAGTTTGCTTCAGTCCAATCCTTAAGTTTATCCATAGCATTGTTAATAACGGAAACCAGAGATTGTATGGAACTACCTTTGAAAAATAAACTTGCATCGTCAGCATAAATTACAAATTTCGGCTAGCTATCAGTGAAAACAAAGTCATTTTGATATAAAATGAAAAGTAGAGGTCCTAAAATACTACCCTGTGGGACACCAGCAGTAATAGTTTGAAATGGAGATATATGTGGCCCTGTTTTAACGCATTGTACACGATGACATAGGTACAATTTCAATAGCTGAAGTGCAGTGCCACGTATGCCATAAAGGTCTAATTTTTAAGTATGGTATTATGATTTAAGGGGATTGAAAGGCTTCGAGAAATCTGTAAAGATGCCGATGCACAATTCTTTATTTTCAAAAGCATTAAGAATAATTTCTTTTTGTGACAATAAAGCTGATTCGGTAGATTTACCTCGGAAAAAAGCCATGTTGTGCCGTTGATAACGATTTAAACCTATTGCAAAATTTCGTTAACCGTTGTTCAATAATTTTCTCCACACCTTTCGAAAAAAGCAGTAAAATAGAAATCTGTCGATAACTTGACATGCTATGTTTATCACCGCTTTTATGTAATACTATTACCTTAGATTTCTGCATCTGCTTTGGAAAGGACCCGCTAGATAAGGCAAGGTTATAAATATAAGTTAATACTGATGCTATTAGAGTGAGGACAAATTTTGCAGGTGTGATTTGAAAGCCATCTATATCACAAGACCTGTTGTTCTTAAACGAAGTAAAAATACTGCACACTTCAGTGTCATCCATAGGTTCCAAAAGTATACTATTGCTATTCCGTCGTATAGTGTTGCAAGCAAAACCTGAACTCAGACCGGTATTCATAGCATCTTTGAAAAACGTACTAAACTTCTCTACAAGTGCCATACCCTCAATATGTTCACCTTCAAACCAAAGCTCTGTAACTCCTGACGTAGACTGTGCTCGGTTTAATAATTTATTAACTTTTTTCCAAACTTGTGCGCTACCGTCACAGAACTCCTTGTCAAACTCATTGTGCAGAAAGTTCCTTTTTTCGTTTTTGAGAAAAGACGTTACTTTATTGCGGTATTGTTTAAACTTGGCTAGATCACCAAGGGACTTGGTTCTCATAAATTTCTTGTATAACTGGTTTTTCTTTTTAATCATTCTACGGCAATCTCGGTTTATCCATGGCTTACGACTTTTAGTGGACATTTTTACTGTTTTCTCAGGGAAATGATCATGGTATACGCGTTTAAAGCAGGTGATGAATGCCTCATACGCCGCATCTACAGTCTCAGAAGAAAAGACGTCATCCCAGTTTTTATTTGAAAGAGTAGAAAAAGACGCGAGGGCATCTGGAGTAATACTTTGCTCAGTATTCTGCGCTGATAAGTTGTGTTGTTTATTTGTGGCACATTTCGGGAGCACATAAATGGGATAATGAGCGCAGATAGAACTGTGTAATACACCTGAAAGTAAGCTACTAGTATTTACGTTAGAGATAAATACATCAATAAGTGTGGTTGTCTGCATCGTAACGCGTGTAGCCGTCTGAGTCAGTATGCAATTACCACTTGATTCCACAGTTAGTAAAAGAGCTTCCTGCGCAGAAGATCGTTTCAGGAGATCAATGTTAAAGTCTCCCCCAAGAATTAAATTGAACTTGTTGTTGCTTACGTAGCTGAAGCGGCAGTCTAGAAATTCAATAAAGGTATTTATGTCGGCATCAGGGGGTCGGTATGCTACGGAATAAATATAATTGTGTGATAACAAAGTTAAACATTCAACTTCGTTGCATATAAACGAGATTCCGAAAGAACTTCACAGTCGAACATATTTTTAGCCAAGATAGCAAGCCCACCCCCCATCCTACGGGATAAGGAGTGGGCTCTGATATCCGTCCGGCTTGTAAATTTCTTCGCCACAGGTATACCATGTTTCAGTGAACATGATAGCATCGAACTGGAAACTATACTCCTCTAGAAATACTGATAACTCATCTTCTTTGTGTCTCGCCAAATGAATGTTAAAGTGTAGGCAAGAAAAGCACACATCGGAGTTGATTTGAATTATGTTGCTGACATCTCGCGGTGACACGTTCATCATTCAAGATAGACTGCTCGGGCTCGCGAAAACCCGAATAGTTTACACAATCTTTTCTACGTCATGCGTGCTATGGATGTGCAAGACAGGAGATTTTTCCTCTTTTCGCGCATAGACCTTGCCACCACATGTCCAAGCAAAGCGCCAGCTTTTCGCCTTTTTTTGCGTGATTGCCATTCTGAGCAACTGTTTCATAGTAGGGCAAAGGTGCTCGTTGATGAACACAGGTTCGCTAAACCTATGGCCAAAGTCACGCATCGAAAGTTTCAGATTTCTTGCCTTCCCGAGCACATTCTCATGTTTAGATTGACATTTGAACTGAACAACAATGTTAGGAGCAACATTTGAGTTTTTCGCTGGAACACGGTGGCAGACGTCAGTATCTGACTCCGAAATGGGCTCACCAACAATTCTACCAATCTGACTCAGGGTGTCAGGAATGCTTTCACCCTGAGTGAAAAGCAAACCCTTCACCTCGAGGTTACATGTTCTGGAGTACTGCTCGGAGGCAGTGATGCATTGCTCAAGCTGAAATGCTTGCTTTTGAAGGGCTCCGCAGTCCAAAACAAGTTTTTGGTTTGTCTTTATGAGAGATTTGTTTTCTTGCACAAGCTCGTCACGCTCCAAAGTAAGGAGGGCATGTTGCATTAATAAGGTAGGTAGAGCAAACTAGGGTTGAAATACCGTATTTGCTTGCATAATCATCGCACTCACGTAATGATCGCACCCCTGAATTTTGTCGTCAAAATTAAATTCTTTTCTTTCCCGTGTAATGATCGCACCCTGAACTTGTTGCAGCGATATGTCGTGTGCCAAGTCTAGCTTATGAGGTTGCACTTACCATCTGTCAAATGCTGTCGAATGCTACGTGAATGACTGTTCAAGACATACCAAGCGGTCTGAATGCACCAAACATTCTTAAGCAGATGCCCCATTTCATTCCTTTCATCACTTTCCGCACTTCCATGAAAAGAAAAGCTACAACCAAACTTGCCTTTGCTTTATTATTTGTAAGCTTTATAATGGTTGGGGTCAACAACAATAAAAAAGGTGCCTTTCGATTCTTCTCTTCTGCACTCATGGGCACACAACGAATCGTTAGCAGCAACGATATAGCCACGTTTACACTGATACGTTAGAAGTGTACCCTATTTATACGCTGACGCTTGTAACACAGCTAAGATATTCGCCCACCCTTAGTGGAAACCTGCCGTATTAGGATAGTAGTGAAGACAAATGCCGCAGTTTCCGGAGCATTCCCGCCATGTGTTTCTATGTCACTGGCAGCTAAGGGCACCCATCTCTGTTTCTGTCCCCTCAAAGGGGACCTAGCTATGTTATTGTCACAAGCTTTTGCAGATATTAACGATATTATTCATTACTGATATGGAAGAAACTGTTTCAATGCGCGTAATGTACTCATGAGAAGAAAAAAAATTGTGTTTGGCACGTTCGGCTTGCTCTGCCGGCCGCCATTTTCGTTTTTGTGTCCCGCACTGTTAAATAGTGGCAGCCGCCTGTTTGTTGACCTGTTGTCATCCTGCAGCAAATGCGGGATGAAAAAAAAAATTTTTTTCTTTTCGCAGGAAATTTAACCCACGTAATGATCACACCCTGAATTTGCGTCAAATTTTTTTCGACAAAAAAGTGCAATCATTATGCGAGTAAATACAGTATGGTCCATTATATCCGAAAGTCTGTTGTATGCGGGTCCGTTGTAATGAGTGTAGACTGTATTAGTGCATGCAAATATGGTATGTTTTACACCAGCATTGTGCTTGTTCACCATGAATCACCGTGAGGAAAGCCATGACAGTGCTGAGATTTGTTGGATACGCCATGCAATTTTAAGGCTTTCATGAGTTGGGATTGCTTGCATATCGTAGCACATAGTTCAGATTATTTTTTCACGTTCAGCCAAATTCTGCATCCGGTTAACTTTCAGAGTACAGCACTGTTACTGGGAGTATTAAAAGCAGAAGTTATGTGTCAGATTTGCTTGTGGAAGACAACCTGCGGCAGTGTTGAATGAATTTCTTAGCATTAAGATAAAGTTACAAATTGATTTATCAGACATAAAATAGACCCCCAAAATATTAATAATTGGGCATTTAAAAAAAGATGTCTACAGTCAAGTCTCGATATAACGAATCATGCAGGACTGCCGAAAATCATTTGTTGTTTTGAAATATCATTGTTATAAAAAACTTGTCGTTATAAGTCAGTGGACAAACCTAGGAATGAAAATGACATACCTTGTCAGTAGATGCGTGTCCAGACAAGCATACTCTCAAATAAAAATGTTTCACTAACTTCAAAGCTGCATTATTTGAAGAAATCAGTGATTTTCTTCTGGCGCGTCCAGCACACACGACCGATTAGGAATGCGTCTACATCTTCCACTTTGCACAATACCTCATCTGGTACATCATTGCACCGAGCGATGAAAGTGCAGACTTTGTTCGTGTGCAATAAAACATCAATGCTCGACACAATCTCATTTTCTGTGTTTGGTGACCCACAGTCGTCTTCCTTCGGGTCATCATCACAGCAAAAAGTCCGTTTTATATGCCTGATTTTGACAGAAATTGCCACTAATTTTAGCCAATACTCCGTTGTAGCGCGGTCCGTTAAAAGCCAACTTCGTTGCATTAATAAATTCGGTAGAACAAACTTAGGCTGAAATATGATCTGTTATATCCGAAAGTCTGTTGTATGCGGGTCTCTTATAACAAGTGTAGACTATATGTCTGATATTTCTTGATAATGAGCATTTTGCATTTGGGTGATGCACTGTTTGCTGTGTACTTTGCATTGTGATACTATATAGGTGTAAAGGATGTTCACAAACGGCATGGGGGCTGAGAGGTAATTTCGCCCCAGACTTGTCGGAGGTCGCCATTTTCGGGCTTCGCCGAGAGTAAAACCAGCCGGGCGCTTCGGTAATGAGTCGGGAGGCGCTCTTTGGCGGCAGATAGCCCGCGTCGCCAGCTCGGGACATCTTAACCTGTCGCGCGTGCAGTCTGGAAATGTAGGAAAGGGTGTGACGTTGGGGGGCCCTTTGCCCCGGAAGCGTGGACGGAGGCGCCTTGCCTGGGACGGATCACGGGCAAGGCGTCATTAGGGCGTCAATGGGCATGCCTGGGGTACAAAGGGGCAACTTAAAGCCAGAGGGATCGGTGACCCGATGTGTGGTCTCTTGAAAGGCAGGCTGGTACCCGAGACAAATCCATCTGTGCACTTATCTTTATGGGCCCGCTGGAGGAGACGAACCATACTCAAGACGGCATGGTGAATCGGTGGGTGCACTTCGGCAGGGGTGCCCTTTGCGGCACGCAGTGCGCGATGGTTTTAATTAAGGTGTGAGGACGGGGCGACGCAGATGGTCGTTCCCTGTAAGTGTTCTTCAAAGTGTCAGGAGGCTTTTCCATACATGTCGCGGAGACAAAACGGTTGGGATGTTGTTCGTTTATTTGTTGTTTGGTGGTTCCTTTCTCTCCCTCTATCTCTCTGAATGTTCCGAGGAACGCAGGGAGAGGGTGAGAGAGAGTGTGTCCAATGAGTGACAGCCCAGTTGACCCAATCAGGTCACTGGGGTGTCATGATTTGCCGTGAGGGGATTCGGGAGGAGCAACTAAAGGGTTAAAACCTGGCTTCCGACCTCTCACGGGGGTTCCGGGCGCAGGAAAGGTGCTCTGCACTTTCGGCTCTGCCAAGTTAAGGCGCCAGTTCCAGTGTAACCAAAGGGTCTGACGTACGAAAGGTGTTATACACTATTGGCTATGTCGAGTTGATACGTCAGACTTACTGTAAATAGCTGTCGATGTAAATGTTGTGTACATAAAGTCTTTTCTCTAAGTGCAAACGTCTATGGCGTCCCATCTCTGATGGAAGAGGAGAAACAACGACAGCTGAAGAAAAGTTTCTCTACCAAGTAAGCTGGTTACGCCAGCTTGGAGCACTCTGTGCTACGAGAGTAGGAAGGAAGAGGTAGAAAACTTACTGTAGGTTACATGTCACACTTCAAGTCATCCACGCAAGTTTACTTTGCCTCGATGGCAGCTTGGGTCATATTGCAGGAGTTCAGTTTGTGCCTTTCTCCTAAGCCCACGTATGATAGGAAATGGCAACAGTGCCACGAGTGCATGTGATGGAAATGTTGAGCCCAAAATTGTGTTAATGATGATGGCAGTCAAGGGCTTATACACACAACAACTTGGCTATAATCTGCCACACATTAAGCTACAAAAAACTACTCAAACATGGAACTACAGTTTTGAGTTCGAAATAGCCGGGCGCACCTAAGCATCTACAACTGTCCTGCTCGCCCAGAGGATCGTCATCATGGTTGCCGTTGCAGATTCGCCACTGGTCAGTCAAAGGTGTGCAGCCACTCTTGAACTACTCAAGCTAATTGAAGAGTGGCTGTAACGTTGCTGTCTGCTTTAGTGGCTGTTGGCACGCACCGGTACCTGAGACGAGGCAGCAGGAGAGGCGGACAGCAAGTGGCAGCTTTCAATTGGCAAGTCAGCCACCCATATGCCAGAAACAACAGGCTGGTAGCACATTGGTCTGTCAGGTCTGCAGGCAGGCTACAGGACACGAGGCTGCTATGAAATCTTTCCACCAGGTCCACAGGGCGAAGAGCTGTACCAGGCCGCTGATACATTGGCGACGAGCTGTACCAGGCCTCTATGACAGCAGTCTGCTGGTATGTCGGCCAACACAGCAAGCAGGACGTTAAAGGCCATGAACTACGTAACCACTGGACAGCTAGCTGTCATTCCAGGACTGATGCCTCCTCTCTCATGCAACATACATGTCTCTCTCATGGCACGTACTGGCGTTCTTTCTGCGGCCACACATTCAGCATCATCACAGTGCAGCACCATGACAGCTGGCATCCTCACTCTTGCAAAACATTTGCTGACTCATCATGTTTAAAGACGATGTCTGGAAGCCCAGCACAAAATGCAGGACATCACCCGTATGACCAGCCAGCCTTAGATTCCTGCATATGTTCATTCTCTACTTCATGACTGTGCCATTTCAACTTGGTGAGCTTTGTTGAGAGCTTTGCTGCCATAGGTGACATGTCAGAAACCAAGAGTTTTGGGTTGTGATGCCAAGTTGACCAATATCTTTTTGCTGTTTGACTTTCACTTTCACTTGAATACCTTAAAGACCCCGCTAGCGGGTATTACCTAAGGGGTGGGTTTACAAAAAATGAAAACATTAAATGATGTGCACTTTGTTACAATGTGTGGCGTGAGGTAACTTAGGCAGATGAACTGGTAATGGCTGCAATATCATAAGCAAGGCCTTTCGAGCCTTTGGCTGTGCAAGGAAAAAAAAGATGCAAAAGTGACAGTACATGTGTGAGGACTGATTATATTTGAAGAATCACCTGTACGATGGGATATCTGCATGGGTGGCAAAGTACAGTAGAAACTCTTTCATATGTTTTGGGAAACAAATGTGACAAAAAACGTACTAGCCGGGAGAACGTACGATCCGAAGTAACTGAAAAAATTTGACAGACTCAACTATTGTTGACAACTAATGCGAAGCGTTGCGCGGATGGTTTCGGCACAAGACGCCGACGCGCATCAAGCCGGTGGTGCTCCGGCGGCTCGAGACGCGTTTTGTTGTTTTCCTCTTGCGTGGTGTTTAGGAGGGCAATGGGAAATCGAAACAAAATTGAGCTGGTGGGCGACGCCGGATCCGGGCGAAGCGAAATTCGATGGCCACATTGCGCAGCCTGCGGCAGGGAATGACAGCATGTTTGGATTATCGCCTACTAAAAGCGTGCGGTACGCTATCAATGGCACTACGCACCACGCGCTGTAAAAGAGATAGGTGAAGATGGCTTATCGCAATAGGTTTGGCGGTGATAGCTGTGAAGGCACAGTGCAATGACACGGGCGGAGATTTGCTGGTACCGGAATAAGAAACTGTGTGCGCCGTCATTTTCACGTGAAACGAGGGGCTATATACTATTCTCGACGGCGCGTGCTTCGCGCATTTTCTTGTTCAGATGGGGTCTAACAGCCGGAAAACATATACCATCGCAGTCTGCAGCAGGGAACAGCAGAGCGTGTTTCAGTTGTCACCTATTAAAAGCGTGCGCTATGTGTCCGACGGCAACACATGCTGTGAAACAAATCTATAGACGAAGATGCTTATTGCAATAGGATTGGCGGTGATAGCTGTGAATGCCACGTGCGACGACCCCGGAGAAGATTTGCTGGTACTGAAATGAGAAAATGAGTGCTCGCCAGCATTTTCATGTGATACGGGTGGGCAAATATTGTGGTGAAGCTGCCATGGCGGGCAGCTATATACTGTTCTTGATCGCGCATGCCTCGCACATTTTCTTGTTTACATGGGATCTAGTGGCTGGAAAATGTATCATGCGGTTGCAGTTTTGCAACGCACTGAACGTTGCTGCCAAAAAATTTTGTTTTTTGGGAACGTATGAACTGGTAAAAATGAACATAACTAATTGGGCCATTTTTTGAGTTCTCGATTGCGAATGTTGGCTCCGGGAGAACGTATGTAATGGGAATGTGTCGACAAGGTTCTGCTGTATATGGTGCACGATTGAGTAAACTGTTATAAAATTTATGAAATAATGAGCTAGCAATGAAACAACGACGGGAAAGAGTTTGCACACCAGAATCTGCATTTGAAGAAGTTACACTGATATTATATAAGAAAGCAGGTTGAATAAACTGGATGGCATGATTCTGAAAGGTGCCGAGGGCGTTGTTGAGGTAGATTTGGTGAGGGTTCCAAATGGCTGATGCATATTCTAGCTTTGGTCATATTAGTGTCTTGTAAGCTACTAGTAGTTCCACGTGCTGTGGAGCATTTTGTAAAGGATGACTTAAAAACCGGAACAATTTGTTAGCCGATGAGATCACATTAGTCACATCTACACACTAGTTGAGATCGCTTGCAACGGTAACACCGAAGTACTTAAAATCGGTAACTGTCTCAATGGGCACCCTAGAAATGTCATATGTGAAGACCAAGAGTTTACAATGGCGAGAAAATGATCATTGCATCATGACCAGGAATTAGGAACATTGCCAAACAGCGCCTCTAGCGGCCGCCCCTGCAAACGTGCACGTTTTTTATGGGAGGATGTCGTTTTTCGCACATAACTAATCATAGAACCCATGTCTCAATATATTCGTGTGGAAACAGCCTCTAAGTGCCTAGCCCGACATCACATGCAAGCGGTACCATTACTTACGGACGAAAATCCGTATCAAATGTTTGAGTTAGGGGAGTCTATGGAAACGATCAAATTTTGGAGGCGTGTTTTGGCCAGTAAAAAGCTATTTGCGATGAAACTGTTGCATCGATTGGTATATTCTTGGGGATTTGTCAACTTCAATGATTTGGCTTTCAGCTGGTTGCAGCATCAGTTCTTAAAATGGCAAAAAAGTCTATCCAAAATCACAGTTTTCATAACAAGGTTGCGGAATTTATTGTGGTAGATATATAAACCTGGTTTTTGCCTGCAGCAGTGCAACGAAGCAATAGCCAAGTGCTCTGAACTGCAACAGATCAAAATCACTGATTCCACGAGCTCGAGTTAGCTGGTTTGGAGCTGGCTGTGCCTTCCTTTTTTTATCACTTTTTCGCTGCTTAGTCGGGCAGATTTCTGCCAGATGGCATATTACGAAATGCAAGTCATTTAGTTACGGTTCTTGTTTTGTTGTTTTTTACCTACACCAACCTTTTCATACAAAAATGTAACTGGCTGGTTTCGCAAACATGCAAACGTGCTTCCAAACTTCTTTTGCAGTTTAGGTGTAATGTATATTAGACAATAAACTAAGATAATGTGTTCTTTCATTCTTAAGGCGAATATTTATGAAGATATTACTAAGAAACATTTCTTTCCTCTGGAGCTATGTCATGGCGAACTTGTGCATGTGCTACTCTTGTGCTGCTTGAAATGTACCAGAAAAAAAGAATTTGCATCCAGCGTGCACAATTAAAAGACACGAAAGTAGGGAAATTGCCAACAGCAGCAGATGTAGTATTCGTACAAAGGAATATAGTTGAAGTTATTTGACGGAGTACATTCACATTATATCAAAGCAGGGTTCTTGCTGACCTGATCTTGGGTGTAAATTAAGGCTGTCTGAATTATTGCGCAAGTTTGTCAGCATATTAGAAACCGGTACATCAAAACCTAAAAATTCTATCCTCAGTGTGTGTGCATGTGTCTTATCATATGAACCATTCCCATATAGCTTTACGAAATTTCAGAAATACTAAAGGTCTTCATATCCTTTTACCACCACACATGCAAAGCAGTATTGGAAATTATGCGGAAAGGCACAGGGACATGTTAATGTAGCCTGTCACGTAAAAAGAGAGAACAATTCCAACTGCAGATCTCTCTTGAGTTAAGCCTGTAAAGTTGTGCAAAAAGGCCTTGTCCTCAGCTACAATCACCACAGTTGCTATGGCGTTCTTCTGTTCAGTTCTTGACTCACTCTATTGCTGAGTCAGCTCAAAGCATCATGATATAATTACTAGTGCAATTCTTCTGTAATTCTGTGAGAATATTCTTCTGCCCTAAATTTGACGTGTTTGAACAAGTGAAGAAACATGAGAAAGGACCGTAAGGGTTTGCTAGGAATGTTCCCTTATTATAATCGTTTATGACCCACATCAACACGGTTGTTTTGTTATGACCACGCCAGCACCCACTGAGCACCATTTATCATTTTCTCTGCTGCTTGTAAATAAAATCTAAAAGTGTAATTCGTTGTGCATGAGTAGCACAACAGCAGTTGAGCCTTTCATGTGGCCCCACTAAGCCACACATTCCCTCTTCTGCCATGGTGCCACAAAACATATCACTTTCGCCCTAGAATTAAAAAAAACAAAAAAATTGTCACGCAACTGACTACGCAAGGCACTTTGTGTGTATTCGTGGGCTTCTTTCACGCTCAGAAAAACACCTTTATGTAGCACGTATTGAGCAAGAGAAAGCTGTATCGGGAGTTTTTCATATTGTTCTACAATTTTCTCATTAACACTTCTCATTATTTGAGAAGTTGATTAATTTAGACTAATTATTTAATTAGGCAGAATGCAAAATATAATCTGAGTATCTCCAAGCGACGGCAAACAACATTAACTTGGTTCTGTCCAGCTACAGGGCATTTGCATATTTTTAAAGTTTGGCTAAAGTTACGTGGGGCACCCTGTGTGTTACAAATAGCAGGGTGCCTAGTACAGATGCTTGGGAGACACCTGATGTTACAGGAAGAAAATCAAAAGTACTGTTATTGATATGTACTTACCATGTGTGATTAGAAAGAAAGTGTTCAATCCATGATAAAACTACAGGTTGCAAATTTAACTGTGAGAATTCTTGAATGGCACCTTGAAGTCCAACAGAATACACCACTGACAAAGGCAACAGCTGATGTGATAACCGGAATGGCAGCAACTGAATGACTGCAAGAATCCAGAGCTCTGGCATAGTGTATACAAATAATGTCTGAAAAATTAAGCTTGACACCAAACAGTGGCCAAAACATTAGTCACTATTATTGTACATTGATTTTATGTGCGAAGCACTTGATGGTGCTGTGAAGCTTGAATTGAGCAGGACGAAAAAAAAGTTATGTGGATCTCATGGCACTGTGGGAATCGATGTTACCGAATCTTTGTAAGCTGTTTGCTTTGATTGACTTTAATTAGCGATGATTTTGGCAGCGATTGTGTAATTTCTTCAACATTTAGTCCAATACAAGAGTGGTGAGTTCATATTAAGCGTTACTTTGTGAGCACCACTGCTGTTTGTCTGTGTAGTCTGGGTGTCCTCGATGCTGAGTGCATGCTTTGGAGCCATTTTTGTGGTGCGTGTTTTCGTGCCTTTTCTGCATACGTGGCCAGCACGCTGTTGGGATGCTAGCTCCAAGTGCTCTCTTGAGGCTGTGTACGATTGTAATGTATACACTATAACAGCCCAGCATGCGACCTCCACAGCCCAGCACCTGTATTTTTTGTCGCATAAGAAAAGAAGCACAGCACGTGCCGTATGCACTAACTGTGAAACGCTGCCATGGCGGCGTGAGCAAGACCACAGCGGCAGCAGCAGTGACTGGAACATCAGGAGAAGAGGCAAAAAAAGCTTCGCTTTAAAATATGGCGTCCAACAAATTAGTTTCTGTAAACAGACAGACTGCACAGGAAGTGTCTAGACCTGAGCTTTATTCCTGACTTATTGAGTTCATGATAGGTGCTTGCCAAATATAGCTTCCATTGAACTATGCTTTTATATCTCATGCCTATTTCCACTTTGTGCTTGAATGTACACAAAAAATCCTGATGATAAATGAAATTGTGGTGCTTTCAGATCATGACGAAGGGGCCCCCTCAGCCCACGCACCCAAGCTACAGGGCAAGCTTGCTGACCGTTTGCTTGCTCAAGGCCTCCTCACCAAAGAGCAACTTTTAGAACTCCAGCGTGAGTGGCAGCGTGGCAGCCCAAGGGATCGCCGCAACAAGAAGCCAAAATAACATGCACAGACACAACTAGTACATAGTGCCCCAGGTTTTGCAGAAGCCTTCTGTATTCAACATGGTCATTGTGTTTGTAGGGTTTGTTGCATAAATGTGGGAACTGTGCCAAAGTTTCCAGTCCAGGAAGGCAAAAAACGAACAAGTTGAACAAGAGCCATGCTCTGTGTACAGGCAGGACCATATTTAGCGGAAAGAAGTGAGGACGTGGCTTGAGCTCTGTGTCATGCCAGATGCTGGTGCCACATACGTGGATGGCAGTCAGTGTATTGCATAGTCATGAAGTGTGCCATGATATGGCACCCGATGCATCTAAATAATTGTGTGCAGTGTGCGATGTTGACATTTGCTCACTGGCAACAAATAAGCTCCTGCTCTTGGCACACACAAATTTTTCTACTCACCAAGCCACACATTGGCCGGCGCAGTAGAAGAAATTGTGCTGAAGGCAGCTCCCACTGTGCTCTTTACTGTCAGTTACGTCTGTCTTGGCACACAGCAAGAGTCAAGCACTCACATTTTCCCACAATGTTTGTCTCCCCTGTACTGTCCATTTGGCACTTGCTGTGTTGTCAGATTTGCTGCATTGGAACAGTACTGCGAGGTTCTTTCATGGTGTTAGCACTTGTTAGCTAGAATGACCCAGAGTTCTGTTCCTTGCAGCTTTAATGCACATTGCTTCCAAGCACTGGCCTTTCAGTGCTGACAAAGTTCTGTGTGGAAGTGTCATTAAAAGTGCTACCCGCATGAATTGCCAGTGCAGTCTTGCATAAGTGTTCATTGCGTTTAGGAGCGGCTCTTCCACTTTTGGCAGCTGTGTCAGATAGAGCCTGGTTCAGTATTGCATTGTCAAGGTGCATATGTGGAGTTCTGGCAGAACAGACAACATTGTGATACCTGTCTAAAAAGCGTTCACGTGTCAAAGGCAATGCTATTCTTACTGCCACCGTATTCACCCGAATCTAACGTTCACCTTTATTCTGAGAAAATTGGTCAGAAAATCGCCTGCGTGTTACAATCGGATATAAAACCAAAACTGTGTTTGCAGCATTGGCAACAGCCTACTATCAGAGCCATCAGACGCAGCGTCATCGCTCTCACAAAATAGCGGCTAAGCACTTTTTCATGAAGATTGCTGTGGTTGTGTGGATTCATTTTATGCTCGACTACGATTTGGAGTGGTGTTCTCGGTCAATCACTTTCGGGGATACTATCAGTTTGATGAGATTTTGTGTGACTCGCTACCGGATGCGTCAGCATATACGGCTGCCAGCATTTCTGCCGCTGTGTCAAGCTTGCTATTACAGTGAATCTGTTTATCTGACAGACCTGAATGAAGGAGCCATATGCATGGTCTCATAGGGGGTTATCTGGGCTGGCTAAAGTCTGTAGAGTGAACAAAAAAGATAATGAATGATAGTAACGTACAGAATAAAAGAAGGACATGTGATTTCATCATGCACCACACCTGCGCAGTGGGGGTGTCGTCTGCTGTCGTCTGTCTGCCCTCAATATAACGGCGCAGCAGTTGTGGCGGGAAAACATGGGGATGTGCGTCACGGTAGCCGCCACGGTATGTAAGAACCGGATTGTGCATTGCAGAGGTAGACCATTGCAACAGTTGCAACTCCAACAAAAACGGGGGAAATGGAAAGACCACATATTGTGCGCACGGCCGAAGAACAAGCCGAGTATGAGGAGAGGCATCGACAGCAGAGACACAACTATAACCAACGACTTCGTGCCCATGTGAAAATGGAGAATACGGCCAGTGACTTTGCCTCTGAAGAATGTCAGCAAGAGCTTAATTGTCAGCGCCAAGTGCAAGCTACCGATGAAGATTGCGCATTGGAGGCCGCTCGTAAGCGTCAGGCTAGGTCGTTTGAGTCTACGTCCAAGCGGCAGAAGCGCGAGTTGCCACCTCCTTCTTGTTTCACCGTGGCGAATTACAAATTCAAGAGAATGTGCCTGGACGTGGAAGTCTTACGTGCGTAAAATCATGTGAAAGTGTTAATAGTATCTTTAAAATTGATCGCTTGGGAATACCGCCCCTTATGCTTGGTACCTGTTGCCAATGAAGTGCAAATGGTGATGACGGCATGCCGCTTTCATTATAAAAGCTAATGAAAAGAACATTCATTCTGTGTAGATAACTTTTGCTTTTATAAATTTGTTAAATATGTTAAATTCAGGTGCACTTTTATTTTCTTACTTTAAACCCGTGAAAGTTGGGTGCACATTATAATTGGGTAAATACAGTTATTGCTCCTGCCAAAACCTCCCAAGAAATTTTATCCCAACTTATCAGAACATTCACCTCAATTTTTTTTCTTATTTGAGTGCATTGAATTCAGGGCTGTTACATGGTAAACCAGTTCTCTGGGAATCTGCAACTTGTAGGAAACTTTATGAAAGGGAAAAATTGTCACCGGCCTGAGCGTAGCACAAAGCTGTGAAGGAGGCTAGCCTGTGCTTCGAGTTGTCAATTTCGCCTTGCTCTGAAATTGTCCTGGTTAGCTCAGATAATATAAAGCAATCACTCAATAAGGGCATTGGTTCCATGTTCAATCCCAAGCCAGGATGAATTTTTCTTCAGCTGTGAGGCTTTCTTTCTGAGAAACTTGTATTGGGTTTTCTTTGTAGCTTTGTGCTATTCTCTGGTGGATGTTCCTTTTTCTTTTTAGGGCTGTTGCAGCTACATGTGCATTTTGCCTACAAAACAAGGTCTTTCTGGCCTAATTTTAGGAGAGCTGTCTTTGAATAAAATTAGGCCAAAGAAATTCCTTGCTTAAAGTGTTGTAAATTGTGTTCCGTGTCTATGATTTTTGCTTTCCGTGTGCATGTTAATGACAGTCGCTGTGTTGTAGCTGCGTAGTTCAGGCACAAAGTGTCTGGACACAAGGGGGAAACCATGCACTGAGAGGGTTGTGCAGTGGTGTACTTCACAGATTATTATACTCTTCTCGCATGAGCAAATTTAATGTCAGTTTGAGTGGGTGCACTTCACTGTTTGTGTCATTCACAGGCTGTTAGACAGAAATGTTTAATGACATTTTCTGTAGAAGGCACTCGCTGGCAAAATGCCCTTACTCAATCTTACACAAATGTGTCTGTGAGAATGAAGTACAGTGAAACCTCGTTAAACCGTAGTTGGCCAGAGCTCGGAAAAAGTACATACTAAACGGTAGTACTGCTTAACCGAAAATAGCATGAGATCGCCCACTTACCTGCCAAAAACGGAACTCTGAGAGAGTGTGATGTAAGGGGAAAAAAACATGCACTATTTATTTACTTCGCGCAACAAACATGTTATTTTCGTTTGATGCCGTGGCAGCCTAGCAGCGACGACAGTGGCCTCAAACTTGCTGAAGCTGTGAGCCAGCTTTTCAGCCAGCCCTCTCTTCTCGGCAAACGCTCGCATGGCAGATTCCTCGTTGGCGTTGCACATTCTCTGTGCACAGGTGCGGTAGTGCTGCAGAAGTTGCGGGTCACCTTTTCATTGCGGGGTGCTGTTCTCATTGCGACGATTGCGTTCATGAGGCTGACCTAACACGCAGCTTCTGCCACTGTCGTGCCTGAATCGCCCTGCTGTCGCTTTCCGTGTCGTCCTTATCACTGTCGCTAGGCGACACTTCGGCAACAACTAAGGCAACGATGGCGAAAACTTGAACCTCGTAGCTGGCATCTCTTCGCGGTCGCAGCAGCGCTGCCGAGCAACTTCGCATTCCAAATTTCACGCACCATAGTCAACAGTAGACTCATGTCACGTGCCAGCGCTGAGTTTTCGTGTCACGTTCGATAGCACGAACGATGTCTAATTTTTCTTCTATGCAGAGCACCAGGCGTCTTTTTTATTCGAGTTTCGGCATGACGCGAGTTCTTGCTTGCACGATGCCACAATGCTCTCTGGCACGGCGCCGAATGATGTTGATGAGGCTTCACGCGCATACACACAGGGCGCTTGGAGGCCATTGTGCTGATCTCTGAGGCTTGTTGTTCTGCCGGGCTGCCCGATGGAGACGACGCACCGCTGTGTTTGCACGACGAAAAGTGGAAACACTACGTGTTAACTGATACGTACGCAATAAGCTTGTACGGTTTATGCGGATACGAAACACATTATGTTCAATGGCCGCTGAGTCGGGGATTTGACTTTCCCACTTATAAAACAAAACTACTGTTTAAGCGGGTAATGTTTAACGAGGTTTTACTGTATTGTGTACACCCCAGAAACGTGGTAAAATAAAACCCCATTAGCTTGTGTCTGCATAAGCACAGTAAACCCTGTTAACACAGAGCTGCAAAAAGCGGAAAACATTTTAAGATAAGCAAAATCACCAAAATAGAAGCCTGCTGGTCGTGCATAGACCACATGGAGCATTTTCAAAATGCCACCAGTAATACACTTAATCACTTTTGCGTACATTGGTACTGGACGCATCGGCGTCTACAGATTGAACTGCAAGAGAGTGCAATTGTCACGTCTTTAGCAAAAGGCCACAAGTGATGTGGCATTTACGCCTCATCATTGTGCAAGCATAAAGCGAGCGCTACTGTCTGCAGGCAACAGCTTTCCTTGTGCTACGCCGAGCATGCTGTCTTGGTACAGTGCCAGGGAGATTGTAGCCTGTTGATGCTGGCACATCTGATGCTAGTCGCACGAAATCTCCCGGAAGTGATCGCCTAAAAATACCGCCCCTGATTGCACCTGCCCAAAAGGGCCGATCTTATTGCTCGATGTCATGATTAATACACTGTAATCACAATGATGTGGCACTGACAGCTTCCTAAATGATAGGGGAAAACAGGAGATCAACTCCCAGCTCACCACTGCTGCGTGACGCCACAGCAAAGTGGCAGCGTGCAGCTGAGCAGCCAAGCAATTGCTAGCCAGCGATGATAGATAGAAAGAAGGGGAAAAGATAAACCAAGAGCACAGCCCGGCACGGCATCTGGCTTAGCTAGACAGCTGCTGCTGGGTGAAAAGCGAGTGCAAATAATGCTGTCGTCACTGCCTCATCTTTTTCCTGGTAGTTTTGAACTCAAGGTTTCTAGATATCCAGAGTCCAGCGCAGAAACTTTTCAAGATCAGGGATGAAAAACACATAGGTTGACAACAAGTAAAAAAAATCACGCCTTAACCGATATTTTGAGATAGAGTTCGAGTTCACAGCGTTCACTGTACACTTAATAACAGACTGGTACACACTACAGAAGAAAGGTAACCGAGTATGGCAAATCAGTTGTGTGAAATTCTGGAAGGTGGAGAAAGGTTCATGTAAGAGAAAATAGTCATCCACCCGAATACAGCATGAAGCCACAAAGGAAACTCATACAGAATTATCAGAACAATTGCCATATTCAATGTCCCTGTGCTTCGAGCTCAGGCCAGTGAGTCCACGCCGCATCCTTTCATGACGCAACAAACGTGGCACTACAACCCAGCATATGTATTGCAGCATTTTCACCAATGTCACAAACATTGAGGCACACACTGAAAATTAGCTAATAAATGTAGGTAACCATCCAGTAAATTATGGATAAAGCATAGTGAAAGCTAATTGAACAGCGTTCTGGCATGGTGGCACTTATGCCACTCACAAACACGAAACCATAGCGAGATCTACTGTACCAATAATACAGGCTTTGTGACCTGCAGTTAAGATGAGGAAACGAAAGCGTTGCTGAAAGCGTTGAAGGTAATTGTAAAAGTTAAGTGAATAGCATAAATTAGATGCACTAGCCATGCTTCTGAAGGATGCTTATTAACAGTGTTTGATAATGGCAGCATTAATTAATGTCAAGTTGTTTTAGTAGACAGCATGACGACGATGAAATGATGGAGAGAATGGCGTAATGACGTCCACATCACCAAGATGGCATGAAGACAATGGGATCACTTCAGCACGAGGATGGTGGTGTGACAACAGCGGCATGATGGCAGCAGGAACGTGACAGTGACGACACAGAACATGACCATGGCATTACAGCTGTGCACCTGACCTGTCTTATCTGATTGTTCACACAGTCCAGATAACCATCCAACCATTCGCTTGGGAATCATGCAGAGTTGATCTAAGGGAAGCTGTGGTAAGCCTGAAAGACAAAATGGCTCATCTCGACAAGAGACATGCAGCAGACTTCGTCGATGAAGGTGCCCCGCAACCGTCTCCCCAGGCGGCAGAAAAACGCAACAGACTGCCATCACTGTCCACAGCATCTAAACCTTTCAGACTCCTTTCAGCTCTCGTGCGTCAGCACGTGCGTCTCGGAGAGCTTGTTGGCATTCATCGACTAACACACACAATAACTCTGGTTGCACGAGATCACGGGCCCTTTTCATTGGCACCATTGCATCAGTGGAGAAAGCCCGGCTGCCGACCATGGTTGTCGAAATTTTTTTACATATCTTTTCTAACTATACGCCTTCACAATGGCTATTGAGTATAGCTTAGAGACATCAAGTGCTAGCCATCCTGAAGATGTCTGAACTATTGCTTGACATAGCTCTAGCTGTTTCTAGCCTGCTCAAGCTGTATCAAGCTACCTATAGCCAACTTGTGCTTCCTGAGAGTTGTAAGTAAAAAAAACGAAAAAGTACCAGGATGTAGTCATAAATAGGTGATATGCAAAATTCTCGTGTCTGCAGTCTCCTCGTAATATCTAACCAAGATTACAAAGCTCAGACTCTAATCGTTCAGGCGGTGCGGACTGGTGCCACCATCAGTGCTACACTACGCTCCTCTTAGGGATACTGAATAAAGCTTCTGCCACCGAGACTTTTAGCCCATATGAAAGCTGGGACGCTAAAATGGCAAACACTGCACGTTTTTTTGGAATAAATCAATGGAATATAATGAATTATTTTCTCATAAACTGCCGCTCCTAGCAGCCGCGCCGCCACACACAGAATGTGACATTTAGTCCTACCGGATGCTGTTGCTGTGGCCTCCGAGACCGTCCCGTGCGATTGAAGCGAATTCAGAGGCCACCATAACTGCTGCGATCGCTTCTTTCCATAAAGTTTCATACAATAACTACTAGAGGGAACTCTGGCTCTGCAATCGTTCAGCCACAATTGAAATTATAGTACACTCTAATTGAAATAATGACAAGTACATGGATTTGCCCTATCTTCGTGCATGTGGATTCAGATGCTCTTGTGGCTTATATGCCTTCATTGTAAATTTCAGAGCAGCCTATACTTTTCGATGTGCAGAAGACGCTGCGAACACACACAATCGCTGCTAATTGCAATGGTTCAGCTTGTTGAGGTAGCCAAATCGAAACGCACCAAGCGTCTCTAGGCACGGGCTTGCCCGCGATAAATTCATAGGGGCGTTTTTGATAGCCTGTCGATGTATGCGTCCCTGGTGTAATGGTTTCAATATCTGGCTTCTATGCTAGAGGTCCCGTGTTCTAATCCTGCCATCTGGCAATTTTAATGTTTATTTGTTTATTACGCAGTACTTTGTTAAAAAGGACGAGTTTACAAAGTCACGAAGCCGCTTGAAGCCAGAAGGACTAAGTCAGGGCCGGATTAAGAAAAATGGGCGCCCTGGGCTAATCCGCATGCAGGCTCCCTTTCCCTATACTGAACCCCCCGCCCCTGTCGCCTGCTACGCTACTGAAAATATGCCACATTTTATTTTAATGCCACCAAATTAAAAAGAGCAAAGTGCAATTAACGGGATTATTATTATTATTACTATAAGGAAAACAACGAAACATGCTTGAAACGTGTGCTGTTGTAAACACCAACACATATGTTCACTTTGTGATTAATCTGCATTCTGTTTTCAGCAAAAGCTAGGCTTTAAGGAAAAGTTTAGTGCACTAAAGACGAACAAGAACGTAGAAAAGACAACACAGCTCAGATGTCGATCCTTCTGAAGCTAGGCTTTGTTTGCATCACTAAGTTTAATCCCGTGAGGAGACGCATGGTTGTATCCAAAACATTCTTTATTAAAATTCAAGCACCAGACTGCAGTAATTGTTATACACGTTACTCTATAAATATGCAATAGATATATACAATACTTAAGCCAATACAAACACCATAAAAATGCACTAGAATACAGATGAAAATTACCAACTGTAATTACAAAACATTATTTGAAAATATTTTCTTTAAAGGTAAGACAAGCAGGGACGACACCAAATAAACGTGGCACTACGAAAAACAACAAAAATACAGTTCTTTATAAGCACGCTGAATATCACAAGAAGAACAAACAAGAGACGAACAACGAAGATTTGCATTTCTTGTATCACACTGCTCAGCGTTTCATTGGCAACGTGGAGGCTGGGAGGCGACACAACGAACTTATTGGAACTATTCATGTATGGCGCAAACAGCCCTCTTTTAAAATGGCATCTTTCGCGCCTTCGCTTTGGCGAAATGAGATATAGTCTGTTCGAAGGATAGATTGCGGAGGAGGTCACTCTCAATGGACATGATAGCAAGCGAGTTCACCTTGTCGTCAAGCAGGCTCAAACGAAGGCGATTTTTTATCAGCGACAACTTGGAAAACGATCGTTCGGTCTCACAGCTTGCCACGGGTATGCTTAAGTACATTCGCAAAGCAATAGAAAGGTTCGGAAACACATCAATAAGCTTTTTTTCGTGAAGCAACTTCATTATTCCCAGGGGACTCGTGTCCTGGCACACAGAGTCGTGCAGAAAGTTCGGAAATTGCACGATTTCAGCGGCAAATGCTGGTGCCAAATCATTTTTGTAGGTTTTCACCTAATTCTCAGCCTGCTGCGCCAGAGAGGCCTCGCTCCCAACTTCTGTCAGCAATTTTAAGAATCCGAACCTTTCGCAGAGTTCAGTGTAGGCAGCCTTTCGCACTCGCAAAGCAGAGCCTAGACTGTCAAGTACAACATTGTAGGTCTCTATGATAAACTTTTTCTACCTTGTAGCGCACTATCGCCTTTTCCGTCTGGGTGCTTACTCAAGATGATGCGTTTGCCCTCGTCCTGATAACATTGATTGGTACTTAGCGTGCGTGCTCTCTCTTCGAAGGTATCAAAGAGGTCGCAAAGAATTAACAAAGCCTTCTAGAGAGCTCAGCTGGTCTACAGCACTTGAAATGTCTAGGCCTGGTTTCTGAATTGCTACGCTTGTATTGTCAAAGCGCTCCAAGATTTCACTCCAGAAAATCGTCATGAATGCGATCTCTAGTTTTGTCATTCTCTTGAAGAGAGAGTGCACTTCGTTCCTAGTGTCACCGTTTTATTCCGTGTTCTTTGATATAGCTTCAAGGCAACACAAGACTGCATTGAAATTTTTCAGAATGGCCTTACATGAGTCAGCATGTCTTGACCACCTGGTCACAGAGAGACTTTTCAAAACAAGCTGCTGGCCAGTTCCGCCCATGCTGTCCAAAAGATACCTCCATCGCTTAGGTGAGGCAGCAAAGAACACATACAGTCTCTGAATTACAGTGAAAAATTTGACTGCCTCAAGGCAACTGTCAACACTACACGTGCCAACTAAGTTCAGTGAATGACCAGCACACGGGTCGTAGACTGCCAATTCGTTCAGGTGTTTGATTTGAGCTTGCAGTCCTTTGTATTATCCTGACATATTACTCGCATTATCATAAGCTTGGCCCCTACAATCATCAATTGAGATGCCATTGGTCGTCTAGACGGACATCACGGTATCGAAAAGATACAAGCCGGTATGCGATTCAATTGGAACAAATCCAAGAAAGCGTTCGTACACTTTCCCATTTAAATAGTATTGTAAAACAACTGACAGCTGATCACCGTGAGTAAGGTCTGGAGTTGAATCAACAATTAAGTATTTTGCGCGTTTCACATCGTCAACGAGACGTTCCTTGACAGCCTTTGCCACATGCTCGATAAGTTCATCACAAATGGTTTTTGACAGATACGATGGGCGACCTTTTCCTTTGTTCCCGTAGCGTTTGATGTGCTCCTCTAGAAAGGGATCGAACTTGGCAATGGCCTCAAGCACTCCCATAAAATTGCCATTTCTCGGTGAACCAAAAATCTCCTCACTGCCCCTAAATGCTAGGTTGCGCTCAGCTAGAAGCTAAACTACAACGACTATGCGCTTCAACACCTCTGTCCAGTGAGCGGTCTCAGTGACAAGATGCTTAACCAGCTCCTTGTCGATTGTGCTGCTCGAGTTAGAGCGGGCGAGCCATGCTGCCACGTAGTTCCGGTGCTCGACGCTATTTTCATGTGCACAAACCTTTTCTTCTGCTCTTTTCCAATCAGAAAAGCCATGCGTGATGAGAGCACTGGGGTTGCTTGAAATCGAAACTAGTTTGCACATGAAAGAGTAAACGGAACCTTTGGACTCCGAGTACATTAACCAGTGTCACTCGTACACCTCCCCATTTACAGCCTTTCGCACGAAAAGATGAGGTGACATATAGCCTTTCTGAGTTTTGTATTGCCTTTCGGAAGACAAAATTTTCTGCCCGATTTTGAAAATACAATGGCCCTTTCTCAAGGCATACACTCCGAAAGCTGTCAGTAATAACGTCCGGCCACTTAGCAGGGTCATTTCGGAGAATTTCGCAACATACCTCTTGCTGCGGGGCTGTCTGTACTTCTCTGTTGCCGCAACGAGAAGCCGTCTCATTCGTCCTCTTGAGGCACACTTTGTGGGTGGGAACATGATTATTTGAAGCCAAACAGGAAACAAGTGAGTCAGTTCTTGGAGTGTTGTTTCCTGGTGCTCGTCAGTAGAAGGAGGCTCATCGGGGAGGTTTGGCACCTGTTGATCAGCAGTAGTAGAAATCGGGCGTGGCGGACCGGACACCTGCAGCTCTGTGGCAGGGGCCCGGCCGAGTAGCATAGACGTTGCTGACTCAGGAACAGGACAGGGCTCGGTTAGCGTCGGTTGCTCATAAATATGGACGACCGAGGTTGGCACCGTTTTCACAGGATCCAGACAACCAAGATTAGTCAAACCTTGCTTCTTGCCAAGAAACCATGGTGATGGAGTTGTCAAGTCCTCCACAGAAGCACAGTCGGTACTATTGGGAGTTTGACACGGAGTCTGGGTAGAGCGATCATACTGCTCCGCGGAAGTTGCATTCAGTAGGTACTTCGTCATCTGTGGTGGCTTCTTTGCATGCTCTTCTAACTTCGCCTGTCGTTTAGACGCACCACTTTGATGCTTCCGACCGAGCATTTTCGCACGAATGGATGCTAATTGTTCACCGGGTACTTCGTCAGTCCGACGCGACCGCAGGTATCCAACGGTGGCCGTCCCGATGACTGGCGCACGCTGCCTGGATGGTCCGTAGCTGGCCGAGAGTGGCGCGTCCCCCGGGAGCTCCTCAGCGGGCGGGCTTATGCAAGCTTAACCGGCGGCTCGGGGCTGAATCGTAGCCCGCGATCAACTTCCTTTTATTGACGCGCGCCGCGTCTGTCTGTTACTAGCGCCAAAGCAGGCGTTCACATACGCATAGAGTTCCTTGTACAAATTGCCTCCTCCGTACAAACTCGCTCCTTCTGTTCCGGTCTCGTCTTCCGATTGGCTAGGGGCAATCGTCTGTTCTGGGAGGTTCTCGATTTTTCTTTCGCCCCATCGATGCCGAGCGCGAGAACGAAGGGGAGAGGGCGACTCCTAGCGCGGGCGAAGTTACGCGCACCCCGTCGCCTCTGGGTCATCTTTTTCTACTTCTTTCTGGAAAGTTCGGCGGCCAGTCTGACCTACTTTTTCCTTCGAGCGCGCGCGAGGGTGCGCAGCCACTAGGCAGGAATGGGCCTTGGAGACAGGCCCTTGTGTCCAGCTCTCCAACTTCCCCCTTCACTCTTCCACAACCCTAGCCCGAACAGTGAACATTCCATGCCCCATGGCACGCGGACGAAAGCACGTGTGAAGTCTTCTTTCCTTTCCTGCCTAGACTCTGCCATCAGACTCATCATCATCTGTTATCGGACTCATTCTCCCCCTCCCAAATTACCAGCACGGTAAAGAAAAGTTGAATGAGAGGCACTGTTTGGTACTGCAGCACATCCTTTCTATGGGAAGGAGAGCGGCGGAACTATTTGAGAGGTAGAGGGTGGTGACGAGGGGCAAGGGAGATTTAGGTCCTCATCCCACATTACATGTTTTAGGTGTTTCCCCCTTGCACCTACTCTCCAGACAGCACTGGACAGACGGACTGACAGAAAAGCACGAAAACGAGCGAGGATTATGGAAGAAGGTAAATGGGCTGGAAGAGTGTTGAGGTATCTGTACAGGAAAAACATTGATTCACAGAGGAGGAAAAGAACTAGGAGGCTTACCAGCAAGTATGCGGCCTGTAGGGTAGGCAATACAGCAACAAAGAACGTCAAGCGGTCAGTCAGAGAGGCTGAAATGATTTCATGGGTGGCGGCAATGGAAAAGAAACCTGCCACGAGTAACTACGAAATCGGGAAAGAAACGATTTATGATAACTCACAGGGAAGCTCGTTACTTTTCGAAGCGAGATCGGGATGCCTTAGAACACGCACCTATACCTGGGCGACCCCCGCAAAGGTAGACATCTAGAAGCCGCGCAAGAGTTGGGCCTCACGCTAACCAACGATACTACCGCCCGCACAAGAATCGGCAGCCGAGGCTAGGTAGACACTAACCCGGACCTGACGTTTGTCGTCAACTCGTGTTGACGCAAGTTGCCTGGACTACGCAAGACTACGCCTGGACGAAAACCGGCGAAACTCTGGGAAGTGACCACTGCATCCTTCACACGGAAATCTATGCACGCGGCAAGCGTCGGCGGAAGCATCGCTTCTCGGTTACAAACTGGGACAAATTCCGCGAGTCCAGAAGAATGCAAGCCAGTGAGGGATCCATCGCCAATATCTCGTCCTGGACGGGCCAACTCCTGGGCGACGTGGAAGAGCATACAGAACATCTTGACCCGGAAGACGCCCTGGAAACCTCCAACGTCGACAGCAGGCTGCTCCACATGTGGCAGGCAAGATCGAGCATGCTCCGGCGTTGTCAACAGCAGGGGAAAGATAACCAAGTCCTAAAAGAAAGAACCACTCGACTCGACACAGAGATCTCCGATCACGCGACCGAGGTCACCCGGCAGCAATGGTACCAAATATGTGATCGCATGAGGGGACGCCTCAGCGCAGCCCGTACGTGGCACCTCCTACGCCACCTCCTGGACCCGCACACCACTAGGGCCGAAGGCAGAAGAAACATGGACAAGTTAATCCACAGGCATGCTCAGGACCCGGGGGCGTTCCTGACCGAGATGCGAGACAAGTACACCGGCCCGCAACTCAAGACACCGTTACCTGCGGCCTACCAGGGCCGGCCGAACGCGCACATAGACGCATACTTTACGTTCGCTGAGGTGTCTGCCGCCGCCTACAAGCTGCAGACGAACTCGGCGCCGGGTTAGGACCGCGTTACCAACAAGATCCTACACAAGCTGGACGAGGCCGCAACGGAGCAGCTCACCGAGTTCATGAACGAATGCTGGAAGACGGGCGCCATCCCGGAAGAGTGGAAGACGTCAACGATCGTCTTTACACCAAAACCAGGCAAACCACTCGATGCGGACAACCTCAGGCCGATTTCACTCACATCATGCGTCGGCAAACTGATGGAGCACGTGGTCCTAGACTGACTCAATGAACACGTAGAAGATGGGGACGAGTTCTCCCACTCTATGTTTGGTTTCAGGCCACACCTGTCCTCCCAAGATGTACTCCTTCAGTTAAATAGGCAGGTGATGCAACCCGAAAGTCCGGCGGACGCTCGCCGATTCCGGTGCCTCCTGGGCCTCGACCTGAAGAAGGCCTTCGACAATGTCGCCCATGCAGGGCCTGACCCAACTGGGTGTCGGAAACCGAGCATACCAATACGTCCGAAACTTTCTCACCGACCGGAAGTGCCGGATCAAAGACGGCGAACATGAAACTGACATTATAGAGCTGGGGAGCCGAGACACGCCGCAGGGATCAGTCATCTCCCCTTTTCTCTTTAACGCGACGATGCGCGGGCTCCCGGAACTGCTGTGCTCTATCTCTGGGCTTCACCACAGCCTCTACGCTGACGGCATGGTGCTAATCGGCACCACGGCATGGGCGAGGGCGATCTGCTTCGACTTGTGCAGGCATACATAACCAGCAGAACCATGTACTCGACACCATATGTCAAACTCGCAGCCACGGACTTAGCCAAATTAAACACAACGATCAGACGAAGCACAAAGGCAGCCTTAGCCTTCCGGACCACACGGCCACCACAAGGCTAGAGGCCTTAAGCATGCATAACACGATCGAGGAGCTCTTAGACGTTTACCACACAGCCCAAATCCGTCGTCTGTCGCTAACCCCGGCTGGCCGCACAGTCCTCCGGAAGCTCAGTCTCGAGGCTATCCCCGATGTTACAGAGTACATGACGATTCCGCGAAACGTCAGGGGGCATATTTATGCCCCACCTCTACCCCGCAACATGGACCCCGAGTTCCATCAGGGCCGTCGGCAGGCCCGTAGTGAAGCCATTTGGCGACGCTACGGCTCGCAAGATGGAGTGGTCTACACAGACGCAGCCAGACACCCTCGCGGCGACCTCATGACCGCGGTGGTAGCGGATCACAATAGAGGATTGATAGAACATACGACAATCACGGCTGGCAGAGTGGTAGAAGCGGAGGAAACCGCGATTGCCATGGCCATGCATGCGGAAGCGAATACAGTCATCAGCGACAGCAAGCAGGCCATCGGCAATTTCGTCCGTGGTAGAATTTCCAAACAGGCGTACCAAGTCCTTACACCCGCCGTGGTTGCTCGGTGGCTATGGTGTTGGGCTGCTGAGCACGAGGTCGCGGGATCGAATCCCGGCCACGGCGGCCGCATTTCGATGGCGGCGAAATGCGAAAACACCCGTGTACTTAGATTTAGGTGCACGTTAAAGAACCCCAGGTGGTCGAAATTTCCGGAGTCCTCCACTACGGCGTGCCTCATAATCAGAAAGTGGTTTTGGCACGTACAACCCCATAATTTAATTTTTTAATGTCCTCACACGACGCCCCCTAAGCGGCTTGAAAACCCTCGTGTGGACCCCCGCTCACGCGGCTGTGCCCGGCAACGCGTCGGCTCACAGTTTGTCTCGAGATCTCGCGCGCCGAGCCTCGTCCGCGAATGCGGACGGCGTGAATGAGGACAGAGACACGAGGAACCCTGCGAGACGTATTATGAAATAGCCCATCGGTATCGCTTGAGGCGTCGCGCGCTCCCACCACCGGCCAAGCAACTCGACAAAACACAAGCGGTCGCGTTTCGGCGACTTCAAACACATACCCACACCCAAAATACATTAACAAAATCACAGGGGGCAAGGAAAGCGACCAATGTAGGCTCTGTTCAGACACAGGAACACTCACACATAATGTGGGAATGGACCTCGCTCCCGTTCTCTCATCCCCCCGTCAGCAGCGAGACTGACTGGACAGCCTGGCTCAGTTCCGGGGACGTCGACCGACAGCTTGAACTGGTGGACTGGGCGGAAAAGGCCAAGCAGGCCCAGGGCCTTACTTGAGCCCAAACCCTCAGCCACGTCCCTCTTCACCCTTCCCCCTTTCAATAAAGTTTATCACCAACACCATAAAGCGAGATATAAGAAGGAAGAAGAAGCACGTGCTTGCTGCGGTAAAGTTAGGGAAACTCTGAAGCATGTTTTATTAGAATGTGAAGACGCCTGCCCAGCGGTCGATTTAGGCACCACTGGCTTCCTTGAAACCCTTGGGTTCAGCGAGAGCAGTGTAAAAGTAAACGTTTGCAACAGGAAGAGGCGGTTAAAGGATTGGTGGAAGAAAAGTAGGGAAACGACAGAAAACGGAGACGTACAAACGCAAAGTTCGCATTAAGGGATCAGAAAATTTGGTTGTGGGAGTTCAGTGTTTTTTTCTTCTTTTTTTTTCTTGCTTAACCTGGGTAGGACATTAGTCTGTATAATAGCAAGAGCTTGGTGGCGCAAGCCACCGCCCCGTTCCAAAGGGGACGCTCATAACATCCATCCATCCATCTGGCCTTCGAGAGAGACAAAGAACGTCAAACGCAAAGTCAGAGAGGCTGAGACAATCTCATAGGTGGCGGCAATGGAAAAGAAACCTGCTGTGAGTAACCACCTGTGAGAAAAAGACGAAATCGGGAAAGAAACAATTTGTGGTAACTCAAAGGGAAGCTTCTTAGTTTTCGAAGTGAGATCAGGACTGCCTGAGAAAGCGTGCACTCTTAGGAGGAAGCTTTAGCTCGGGTGCTCCTATCTAAATACATGTAAAAGGAGAATTCGTTTTTCTCGGCAACCACTGCGCCAAATTTGACGAGGTTTGTTGCATTTAAAAGAAAAACTTAAACTCTAGTGAGTGTTGGTTTCGAAATTTTGAGGTAGGTCGTCAATTTTTGATTAAAAATTGGCGAAAATCGAAAATTTTCAGAAAACGAAACTGAAGTTTACACCTCTAACTTAACAAAGAAAAATGATGATACAATTATGTGAATTGCATCTAACAGTACATCTAAAGCGAACAAAATTGATATGTTACACAAGATTATCAAGAAATTTCGTAATATGGAAATATAGCTTTTGCAGAACCCTTGTAAACAACGTAACAAATTCAGGTAAGATGTAAAATGACATTGAATTTGTCCGCTTTGAATGATCTAATGGATGCCTTTTATAGAACCGCGATATCTGTTCTTGATGCAGAGCTATGAAATTGTAAACTTTGTGCTTCTATTTTTTTCAAACTGTCGAATATTTGAAAATCTTTTTGACAACATTCAAGCACTAAATCGAAATTACGCTTCCAACAGTCACTAGAATTTAACTTTCTCTCTCAAATGCAACAAATTTCATTAATATCGGTCCAGGGGTTATCTCAGATAAACTTTTTTGCGTTTTACATGTATTTGAATAGGCCGCGTCGGAGTTGGGCCCGAGCTAAAGCTTTCTCTTAAGTCAAAATTACACCCTTTTGCCACGCAACTATAATCCTCATCTGACTTGTCCGCATTTCCTCGCTGTAACGCGGCGAGCCCAGTACTTCCTTGTCACGAACGGCATGCCCGTTATCAGCATGACAGAGCACTCTCGACAGGAAAGTAGCGAGCGCAGCGTTTTCAAGGAAGGAAACACAAGCAAGACAGATGACGATTATCGTTGTTGTGCCTAAGAGCGTAGCTATAAAGTGACGTACACCATAGAAGAAGAAGAAGCATGTGCTTGCTCCGGTAAAGCTAGGGAAACGATGGAACATGCTTGATTAGAATGTGAAGCTGTCTACCCAGCGGTCTGTTTAGGCTCCTCTGGCCTCTTTGAATCCCTTTGGTTCAGGGATAGCAGGGGGAAATTAAACATGTCCGCAATAGAGATTAGTAAGAGGCGATTCGAAGTTTGGTGGCAGAAAGGTAGAGAGACCGCGAACTAGCGAGGCGTAATAAAATAACGTTCCCAGTAGGGGTTCAGAAAATTTGACACTAGGAATTCTTTGTGTGTGTGTGTTTTCCTTCAGAAAGATAGATATATTAGGCAAAATAAGAACAAGAGCTTTGTGGCGCATCCCACCACCCCGTTCCAAAGGGGCTGCTCATGGCATCCCTCCATCCATCCATCCATCTGGCACCTGTGGAGGCGGCTGCACCAGGCAGACTGCGCGAGATCGCAACACGCGCATCGACTATCTTTTCACGTGTTGCCAAATATATTTCGCGGTATATATTCGAGGTAATCTTTTAGCCCTGCCTCGTGATATCCGTCTCTGGGACGCTCTCCCAGATAACATCGCTTCCCAGTCCAACTTTGAAACATTTCGCACTCGACTGGTCGAACGATTTCCAGCTGCACCGTCTATCGTCGTTTTTTGCCTTTATTTTTTTTTTCTGTTCCTTTCTACATAGTTATCTGTTCATTAGGTAGCATCTATAGTCCGCAGTTAAGTTATGTATAGTACGTTTTTTTTTTTTTTCATGACAAATCGTGCGCGGGTTCATACGTCATTCATTGTCGGCGAACTTGTAGCTTATCGTAGATGGTAGAGTTTAATCGTTGCCTGCCTTGTCTATCGTTTTTCGCACTTTGCATTGCGGTGATTTGGCAATTGATGGGGTTATTGTCGTTTTTGTACGCCTTCGCTGTAGTGCAAAGATCTTCGTGTAATATTTGTTAGTGCCTACCTGTGCGCGCTTTTTCCTGTTTGTTTTTAGTTTGCATTTCAATTGTACTTTTTCTATTCGCTGCATTGATGTTGAGAGCTGTTGTGTAGTGCGAATAATGCATTATGGGTGCTCCTTCTTCCTTGTTGAATAATGCCTCTCTCGTGTTGATGCAACGGACCGTAGTTACCTTCTTGCCCAATACCTTGCTGAAGGCCTGAAATATATTCCAATATAAACATATTAAAAATAATTAAAATAAACACGACGTAAGGAGACAGCGCGCAAAAGCAACTAGTATTTTTGCGTTCATGTAATTTGTATTTTAATCATTACTGTTTATAAGTACAGTAATGCCTGCTTGAGCGGTACATACAAAACGAGAAAATAGTTTCGTAATCGTAATTTCACGCTTGGCACACTTTTTTCTTGCTTCATCCAGCCTTGAGACTGCGGCACGTAGCACGCGATGTCGCGCAAACCCACGCAGCAGAACACAGATTTTCTTTAATCCGCAAGGGAACCTTTCTTAAAGCTTGCTGCGCCTTAGAGCTGAAACAGTCTTTATGCTTTTGCACGTTTCAGCGACACTTCAACTTGATTATTTACCTTTGGACTGGCATCTTTAATCCTGCGAGTTACATTTGTTCTTACGCTACCAAAGCCAACATTATACAGGATGTCCCAGCTAAATTTAGCCAGAGTTTAAAAATGTGCAGATGCCACGTAACAAGACAAAACAAAGGTAATTGCCGTCGCTTGGAGATACTCAAATGAATTTTTCATTTCGCCTAAATACATAATTAGTCTTAATTAATTAATAAACTCCTCAAATGTTATAATTAGATCAAAAGTGTCAATGAGAAAATTGTAGAACGACATGAAAAACTTCCGATAGAGCTTTCTGTTCCTCAATGCGTGCTACATAGAAGTGTTTTTCCGAGCGTGAAAGAAGCCCGCGAATGCACGTAAAATTGTCGCTTGACTGTCCGCTCGAGGCACTCTGGCCACATAAAGCCAAGAGACAGTGAAACCAAGGAAAACATCGGGGAAATTAACTGTAGTTTAAATTGGAATGTAAAAAATAATGAAGGAAAAGGAAATGAAAGTGGACGAAAAGACAACTTGTCGCCGGTGGCAGCCGAACCCACAACCTCCGCATTATGCGTGCGTTGCACTACCAATTGTGCTACGGCAACGAATATCAATTCGTCCACTAACTTGGGTATTTATGTTTAGTAGATCTAGTCCTATGAGTGTTAGCCAGCGCTGCTCAGAGCCAAGGTGGGCGGATGTGGAACATTCTCGTTTGCCCGATGGCGTCACGTAACACGTGATCTTAGGAGAGCAGGCACGTGGCTAATAATCCCTCGCATGCTACCTAATGACATCAAGGCTGCCAGATTCAAAAACCTCGCAATGGATAAACACTAGGACTAGATCTAGTAAACGTAAATACGCAAGTTAGTGGACGAATTGATAGTCGTCGCCGTAGCACAATTGGCAGTGCAACGCACGTGTCATGCGGAGGTTGTGGGTTCAGCGCTCACCGGCAACAATTAATCTTTTCGTCCACTTTCATTTCCCTTTTGTTCATTATTTTCTACATTCCAATTTAAGCCACAGTTAATTTTCCCCGATGCTTTCCTTGGCTTCATCGTCTGTATGTGGTCATGATTACCAAAACCGAACCCCTAAGTTCCCCTTCTCCTCACATTACACTTGGTGGCTTACCACGACGGCGCATTACTCTGTAGATTGCGGAAAAAAGAGGGGGGTGCGGTATACGTGTCAGAAACACAATATGATTATGAGGCACGCCGTAGTGGGGGAGTGCGGATTAATTTTGACTACATGGGGTTGTGTAACGTGCACCTAAATGTAGTAGACAAGCGATTGCAGAAAGCTTCTGGCGACGGATCTTGCTACATCTTGATTCACGTCCTGTATATCACGAAGGCGAAATGCACACACTAAAGCAAACGCCGACAGAATCAGGCGACCTGTTCAAAGCTTTGAAACCAACTCACAATATGATAAATGTTCATATAGCCAGTAATTTGAAGTGTAGTGCGTTTTCGGCGTATGACGACCTCTTACAGAGATGTCCCTCTTCCACATGCCCGCGTGAATATAGCGGGAGTGTGCGCGCAGAAAAAAAAAAGCGTATTTCAGAATAAATAGGCGCCAGCACGCACTTCGCCTCTCGCACACCTCCAGCCGTCATTTCTAAACCAGTAAGCTATAATATAGCAGCGCAAAATATTTTTTTTTCTCTGCCAGGGAAAGAAAAGAAGAAGGGAGAAGGGTAGGAGTGGAGGAACACAGGGCCGAACCGAGGATTTATATGTTCCACTTCAAATAAAGGGGTTCTGTTCTGGTGCAGCTCCGGAGCGAGAAAGAGCGGGTCAAACCTGTTCGAACCGGCTTTTGTTCTTGTGCTTACCCGAAGATTAATTAATAAGAAACGAGAATAACATTCTGCAATAACTTTAACATTCGGTTCAGCACGGTGAAGTATAAGCGTCAGAAATAGGAGTGAATTGAATTCTGGGAGGTTTTACGTGCCAAAACCAGCATTTGATTGTGAGGCAGGCCGTAGTGGGGGACTTCGGATTAACTTTGACCATCAGGGGATCTTTAACGCGCTCCCAATGCACGGAACGCGGGCGTTTTTGCATTTCTCCTCCATCGAAATGCGGCCGCCGCGGCCGGGATTTGATGTCGCTACCTCGTGCTTAGCAGCGCAACACCATAGCCACTGAGCCATTGCGGCGGGTATACATGTAGGAAGGAGTCTCAGCACGGGATTAATGCAGCCATTTTAGTCATACACTCGTAAGCGTTTAAAATTGGTGGCTGTCAAATAGTTTTCCCCTGGTGCGAGACCTATAAAGCTTTTTTTTTTATGTTGTCAACAGAACATTAAAAATACCGCCGGTGGCATATGTAGCACAGTTCTACTTGGTGAGCTAGATTAATCTCAGAGGCCGACGTTATTGGCACCAGAAATCGAAATGAATATTTGACTACTGATTCAATATTCGGTAATTAACTGTTGTGGTCATATACACGTGGAACAAATTTCGAGGATTACACCAGGGATATGCGTTCCCAAAGCTTGCGACTAAATGTATTGGCGTTATAATTTTTGAGCTACAATGCACCAAGGTGTTTATAAAGAAAGTAATTAAAACAGACAGACAGACAGACAGACAGACAGGCACGCACGCACGCACGCACGCACGCACACACACACACACACACACACGCACACACGCACACACACACACACGCACGCACGCACGCACGCACGCACGCACGCACACACACACACACACACACACGCACGCACGCACGCACACACACACACGCACGCACGCACACGCGCACGCACACGCACGCACGCACACACACACACACACGCACGCACGCACACACACACACACACACACACGCACACACACACGCACACACACACGCACGCACGCATACACACACGCGCACACACACACACGCACGCACGCACGCACACACACACACACACACACACACACACACACACACACACACACACACACACACACACACACACACACACACACACACACACACACACACACACACACACACACACACACACACACACACACACACACACACACACACACACACACACACACACACACACACACCACTGCTGGCCGCGCCCACGTTGGAACAATAGTGAATTTTTACCGCAAGTTTGACTGCGCTTATCCGAGTCAAAACTGGTGCTAGCTTCAAAATTTCTTTCAAGTGGATGTGCCTTGTGAGATCACTAGCTTCAATTCGTGTATTGCAATATGTGCTCTAAAGTAATTTGTTAAAAGACTGATTGGTGAAATTTTGTTAGCCATTTATGAATTGTGATTTTCAGTGGATGTGATGACCCCCTCTTCGGTAGTCAAGCTCAATAAGTCGACGTGTGCAATATGTCATAGGCATTAAAAAAAAATCTGTTAACGGTAAAATAAGACATCCGGTGTAATCACTGAAATGAACAAGCGCTTCCCAGTCGGGCGATCACGTTGATCGCACTACTATGGAAACTGAAGTACATAGGTGCAATAGAAGTGACGTATTGCTTCTAAGGTGTGCTTCCACAATGTGTTCTTTTTTTGAACTCTACTTGCGGCCTGAGGAACAGCACGCGGGCTTTTAAAGACCTTCCATTTATACTGAGGAGTACCGTCGAGCTTTTGTAGAAATAAGTTCATGCTGTTTTCCTGTCATTATTCTTAGGTTAAGCAAACGAACACAAGCGATTCAGACAAGCTTGAACCGTTATTGTTTCACTTCGGAGTTCAATTGGAACTTGGCTGTTTTCAGTGAACTGAAACAAAAACCTGAACGCAAGATAGTTTCGGTCCGACGCTCTGCAATAATCAGCGGTCGAGCGCACATGTGCGGAGCAGCGGCTCTTGTGGTACTCGAAACGCGACCGCCACCTTTTATGCCGCTGCCCCGTTCTAGCTTCAGAGAAGTCTGCTACCGACACTCCTCAGCTAATGCATGCAGGCAGCTAACTGCGGGAACCGACACAGGCGCGACGGCGTGTGGATATGACTCGTCTTTCTCACGACATGAAATTAATTATCTTATGGTGCAAAGAGGACTAAGCAAACAACGCAATGCGTATATGTTGCACAACCTCTGAGAATCTGTCGGGATTTCCTTCATGCATCTCGAAGCGAAGTTCTTTGTGCGCGGTACAACGTTGCTCGTTGCAAAACACCGCTGCTGAATGTTGTAATGCTGAAAACTGCTTATGCTAATGTTGCACAATATTCAGCGGGGCTTCGATGGCTTAATTTGGTTGACATGATTCACAGTTAGGCTACTGTATACAGCCACCATATAAGTAAGCGCTCACGAGTGTATTACTAATATGCTTGCCTCCGCGAAGAGCTACGTTTGAAAGCAGCAACATTGGTGCCGCCTATTCGAAAGCGGCAGCGGGCACGCATGCATTTACAGAAGTCGCCGCAATGTTGAGCTACAAGTGCAGGAATTTTATTGGATGGAAAACTCACGGGAAGAGAAAAGAGCTGAGGCGCAAATTGCTCTTTTTTTTTTTACGGCTTAGTTTTAGAGAGAGCGAGAGAGAGAGCAAAAAAAAAAAAAATCTAGGTAGATATGATCGTGGATAGGTGTCCAAGCAAGCGAATAGCTTTCAGAATTCGCTGCGAGTTGGCGCAACGTTATTAGTTCCCGTTCCTCCGCAGCAACCATGTTGGCCTCCCGTTGACGCCGAGCCACGCGTCGATGTTTCAACTTCTGGGGCCGAATTCACAAACGTTTTCGTTCGTACATTACCTGTGCCATTGGCTAGCCACTGATTCCCTAATAATATACGCAGCATCAGGCTTGGTTGGAATTTGCCCTTACGAAACAATTATAGCCTAAGAGCTTTCTGTGAATACGGGCCCTGTTCCTTTGCTGCCACGGTCACCAAGTTATGATGGCTAGACCATAACCAAGTTGCACCCTGGGCTGCCGCTTCGCCGACTTACAATCATGAACCTCTCACGTGATGTCAGCGCCTCATCGGCCAACCAACGATATCCTGACGCACCTGCGCCATTTCCTCTCTCCCGGTGACTTACTTCCGGTCCACTGCCTCTCTCCTTCTCCGCACGCTTTCCTCATTCTACAGAGGCTTTGCAGCAGCCGGTTTGTGCAACTGAAATCAGATGGCGCTACCAGCGCGCCGCGCGTTTTGGACGTCCCTGGCCTTGGACGCGAAATCGAAAGTACAATTGCTCCGTCGCGAAAGCAAAGCCAGCGGCGTTTGCGAAACGCTGTGTGCTGTCGGGCAACGTAGAACAATATTCTGCACAATGTGGAGATTTAAAGGAAAAACTTGAGCTGTGGTCGAATGCAACCACTGTGATGGATAAATAAATTTGGTGGTTTTACGTGCCAGAACCACGACTTGATTATGAGGCACGCCGTAGCGGAGGACCACGGAATAATTTTGAATACCTGGGGTTTAACATGCGCCTAAACCTAAGTATACGGATGTTTTCAGATTTCGCCCCCCATCGAAATGCGGCCGCCGTGGCCGGGATTCGATTACGTGACTTCGTGCTTATATAGCAGCCCAACACCATAGCCAACCACGGTGGGTGAACTGTGATGGAGACATTAAGCATTAACACATTACGCCGGTGTGTGAAATGCACGCACCGCTGATGCATCAAAACTACCCGTGCCGAGGCCGTTTCTGTGCGGCCTCATTCGATGGCCTTGACCATGTGTTCCCCGACAACTGAAACGGGTGAGAAAAATTTGTATGTGCTGCGGTAATAATAATAAAAAAAAACATTTAGCGAAAACTGATCTTTATTTACTCCTCGAGACATCTGCGGATGTTTGAAAGAACTAAAATAACACAGCAGATGCAGTCTGATGTTAAACAGATCGATCGGATTTCTCAATTATGGTTTTAGAGTTACATTAACTAATACATATTGATTGGATTACTAGGATGCTGTTGCTCTCATATGAAGAGTTTAAAAGGTTGAAACTAGAGTTCTCATTTATAAAACGTCTGAGTTATAGCCAGTGCTACGCCCCTGTCACATGGGCATTTCCAATTCCAGAATCGAGCTTCCAGAATCGCCTTCCGGAAAAGCACTTCCGGAATCGAGCCTCGATTCGGCTCGGACTTTCGATCGCGATCGAAAATGATCGCTATTACACAGTCCAAGGAACGGGATCGTGTTATTTGGGCTCTAACGCTTACAGTGTAACTGAGTAAGTCCGAAGCAAGCAATAAACGTTCTAAGAGAATAGATAGTAAAGGCATCTGTACAGAACCTTTTTCAGAAAAATTACTTTCTCATTCGTTATTTTAGGTAACGACGTGCCACATCCACCGATTCTGATCATCTGCAACTCTCAGAACTACATGCATGGTGTCAACGCTGCAGACAGTGATTTGCAAAATAAGAGTTACATGGCATTAAGGAGGCCCTTGTGTATACTTCGACAGCAGCCGCCAAAGACATGGGTGATTTTCACGGATTCAAAAGCAGCCCTATATACAAGGTATGTAGAACAGGCACAAGCGTTGCAATAATCAACCTGCAGCATTTGACACTGTTGAAAACCAGGAAGCGGAGCCGAAGTAGAGAACGTCTTCTTTATTTGACGCTTGCAAAAAAAACTAAAAAATGCAGGCGGGCTCGGCTCCACACCCTTTTTTCACTTCGTCTTCTTCTCTTCTTTTTCGGAGCATAATTTTCAACAGCTCCCGGCCGAACAATTAGCGTGTGCTTGTTTCTTTTCAAGACGGAGCTTGTCCAGCAGATTCTAGGTGGTACCGCATCTGTGCCGGTCTCCGCAACGTGTTGCAACTAGAAGTGCGCACTTTGCATGAGCGAACTTTGCCGTCGGCACCATGAGCACTTTTCTGTGCTCGTGGTAGAACCCTTGCTGGCAGGTGTCTTCCTAATGGGCGTAGGTGCCGCAGTGGAAGCCATCGCAGCCACCATTGCTGACGTGCTGCTGGTGCATGCGTCGGGTGCATGTGATTGGCCTGCCCTGGCCCCGGCCCAGACAGCAGTCCTAGCCCTCCAGGGGTGTAAGGTGGTGGCTGCTGGGGTGAAGGTAATTCCTTTTGATGGCCTGGCGAGCTGTTGCGGGCGGCCATGGCTTCAGGCTGTCGTGGAAGTGGCATTCGCTGCACCCGGACAACGAGGGTCAGCGTGTGGTCGTTGGGTTTTAGCCTTTCCACAGTACTGCTGTACCTCCCTGACAGTGATGACCCAGATGGAGCCTTTTCTGTTGACGACGGGCGCCCGGCAGGCCCGCTCGAGTGTCGCGGAGAGGAAGACGATGACGTTGAAGACGACGATGATGACGACAATGACAAGGAGCTGTGCCCCGACGACTTCCCTCCACCCGCCGGGTGGAGCACGGACGTGTCAGCAGTGTGGTCACCCCGACCAAAGGTGTCAACGCTCCCATGCCGCGGCTCCAAGTGATTTCGTAGAGCCCGTGGTTTTGTGACTTCGTTACATATTTCACACACAACTAAATACAAATCATACCACGCTAGACAACATCTGAAAAGTTCCGTATCCTCTTTTCTTAATTTCATGGCATCGCTTTCTCTTTTCGCTGTCTCTGTCTCTGTATCGGCTTCTTTGTTTTCTGGACTCCTGAACAAGATAGTTTCGGTCCAAGAATTCCATGACTGTCCTTCAGTAGCCGACAAACTAGTAGTGGCCGCCAGTCTGTGAAGATCTTTCAATAGTTTGGCAGTAGAAGGGTATTTGTCTTCTACTAGTTGGAAGCGGTGTCGCAGAGTTGCAGCAAGGAGAAAGGGACTGCTGCAGGCACCAAAAGGAACCCTTGTGATGCGCAGTTCAATATTGGAAGATCCTTCTTCAAACCAGAAGTAACGAAACGCGTCTCGGTCTTGTTCAGCCAGCGATATTTGAAGAAACGCTTTTTCGATATCAGCGGAAATTCCAATCTTGAAGCTGCGAAACTTCAACAGTAAGTCGAGGATGTTGGGGTTCAAATTTGGCCCTGTCCACAAGACGTCGTTGAGTGAAGGTGACTCCGGAGCATGAGAAGAGGCGTCGGATACCACCCGTACTTCAGTCGTAGTTATGTCGCGTCGCACTATTGCTCGGTGTGGCATATAGTACGTGATATGTTCACTCGTACTGTCGATTGTGACCTTCTCAGCGTAGTCTTTGTTATAGTAGCTCCTAATGGCAGTGTCATATTCCTTCTGAAACTCTGGTTCCCGATGTAGCGTTCTCTGCAAGGACTCCAGCCTCTTTAACGTCATATCCCGGTTATTTTTAGGCTGGGAACAATTGCTGCGCCACGGCAGTTCAACTTGATCGCGACCATTGTTTGTAATAGTTGTTTCCACGAAGTTCTTCGGGACGTGTTTGTCATCTTTCGAAAGTCTGTCTTCGTTAGTCAGTCCCAGATGTTCTATTTCCAAGGAATACCTCAGTTGCTGGGAAACATTGGCTTCCGTTAGGCATATGTTGAAGTTCCTTACGGTTTCCGGCTTGTAGAACTTAGGTGGACTTCTGGTATCTCCATGAAGTGTCCATCCTATGATAGTTTCGATGGCTGTCAAGGAGTCGTCCAGTCGATGAATTCTTCCGCTGACAAGCTGCCAGTAATAGTCGGCACCTATAAGGATGCTTATTCCAGGCTCAGGCGAGACCTGAACTGCGTTGACGTCAGCCAAACGTAAGTTCTTGCTTTTTAACTTTGCAAGTACATTTGTATCAGTCAATGCTGACAAGTCATTACATATTTCGGGAACTTCTATCGCCTCTACTTCTAGTGAGTTTGAGTCGTACTGGCTATGCAGCGTGACTCGTACTCTCCTATAATATTTCCGCGGTGCTGAAACGTTTCCGAATCCCGAGATGGTGAGCTGCTCTTCGGCTAACACAGTGGCTTTCAGCTTCCTAGACAATTCTTCCGTGATGAAGCTGCGTTGACTGGCACCATCAATCAACATTCTTACAAAGCATTTGCTTCCAGTGCCCAGAGCCCAAACTTGTGCGGTCTGCAGAAGAACTGTGCACTTTGGTGAATCTGTTGACGAGCTGGAAACAGTTGTCTGCGTTTCCGTATTCTTCTGCTTCCATTTTGGGTCGCACATTGTGGTGATATGTCGCCCCCTGCATTTTGCACAGCTTAATCTCTTCCAGTTTCGGCATTCCTTAGCTTTGTGAAATTGTCGAGCGCAGCGGAAACAACACCCTAGTTTGCGTAGTTTGTCTTTCTTTTCGTCTAATGTTAGTTCCGTCGTGCAAACATCCACCGAGTGATTTTTGTCTCCGCATAATATACAACTATCTGGAGTCAGTTTCACAGTTAGCATAGATGCAGAACCTTGGAAATGCTCATTAGATTGTCGTTTTGCTATTGAGGCTTGTTCTCTCATGTCAGAAGTCATCATTATAGTCTGTTCCCGGCTTCTTACTTCAAGACTCAAGAAGTCTAGAAGAACAGACATTTCATTTAGCCTGTCACTAGTAACGCCTGTATTTGTCGAAGACAAGATGCGCTGATTATAACGGAGTACCATTTCTTGCGGAAGATTTTGTATTATAGCAGTTTTCAGAAGAACTCCATATTCTTTTTCTTCGACGCCAAGGTTATGGAGAGATCTCACGCGCGTCTGCACTTCTTCGTGCAACCTTTGAAGCCCTTCGAAATCTTCGCAAGAACGAACTTTACGTAGGTTTAGAAGACGACGCATGTGGTCGTTAACAATCAGTGACTTCTTACCGAATCTTTCTTTGAGAAGCTCTATAGCTGTGTTGTAGCTCTCGTTAGTTGTCGACAGGCCGCTGATGACACCTTCCGCTTTACCCATCAAGTAGGTACGAAGATATTTCAATTTGTCTACGTCGGTGATATATCGGTTCTGGTGAATAGTAGACTCAAATTGATCCCAAAATTCTGGCCATTTAATGGGGTCACCATGAAACTTCGGCACATCGAGCTTCGGTAGCTTAACGTGTGCGCGTGCTTGATGAAAGTCATCGTGAGATGCGTGCGCAGCCGTTGTTTGCTGAGCGGATAAAATGCGTTCAGCGCGGGATTTCGCGAGGACGATAGATTCTTGATACTGTCCGACGCTTTGAAGCTCATCCTCAAGGTTATCATCCGTAACATGCTCTTCTACTTGGTTATCAAGGTCCGTAAGTATAGTTTCCTTTATCTTCAATAGGTTAAGATGGTCGGTCAGCTCACCATATGGCGTTGGTTCTGTCTGCATAAGAGTTGTCATGTCGTTGATGATCCTGGTGACCGCCGCTCGCACGGTAGCACGCTTCCGTTGTAGTCTTTCTATGTCGTCACGTCGGGAATGGTAGGCCTCGTGATGACGTGGATCGTTCTTCGATTCTGTCGCAGCGTCGTCGCGTTGATCGCGTTGGTCGGTCGTCCTCTTCAGGTAGCTCGCTTCATCGTCAGGGGTCTTCAACTGTAGATCTGATATCCTGGTCACGGCACCATATGTTGAAAACCAGGAAGCGGAGCCGAAGTAGAGAACGTCTTCTTTATTTGACGCTTGCAAAAAAAACTAAAAAATGCAGGCGGGCTCGGCTCCACACCCTTTTTTCACTTCGTCTTCTTCTCTTCTTTTTCGGAGCATAATTTTCAACAGACACTGCTTATCTTCACCACAAGGCTAAGATTGCTGGGCATTGCATCAAGTTCCAGTGGATACCTGGCCATGCCGGTATTTCGGGAAATGAAAGAGCGGATGAAGCTGCCAGAAATGGACTGCAATACCGCAATTTCAAACGAACACTTTTTAGAAAAGCCGACGCTTCAAACATGGCAAAAAAATATGCTTATCAAGAAAAAGACCGCATCTTGAATCTGCTGCTTCACCAAGATAACTTCCTGCGTTACATTGACCCAGAAATGAGACCGAAAATTCCACGACCACTTCCTCGAAACTTAATTAGAGACATTGTACCATCGTCTTCGACTGAACGTGGCATACACGAGCAATTATCTGTACCGCATAGGGCTTACCACTAACCCATACTGTGACAACTGTCGCAACTTAGAGACAATGAAGCACATATTACTAGAATGCCCCGCGTACCGCGACGAGAGACGATTTTTTGAGCAACAAATGGACATGATTTGCCACAAACCGTTAACATTACCGAGCATCTTAGGTCCAATGCCCGGCCCTTCAAAACAACGGCGGGTTTTGGATTTATTGTTCAAATACCTGTCAGAAATTGGTCTAATAAGAAAGAGTTAAAGATTGCACACTTCATATACAAAAGCCTAAATTTACCCGCCTTGTCACCTGTAAATATTAGTACCAGGTCCACTTGGACATTTCATATTTATTTTTATTCTCTTTTTCTCCCACCCTCCTCTGGAATCCTTTAATATCATTCCCCATCCCTATACAGAGTAGCATGCCAGCGGTTGTATACGCGCCGGCAAAATTCTCTGGTTTTCTAATAAAGAGCCCTCTCTCTCTCTCTCTGCAAAATTATACGTTAATACAAAAGATTATTTTTTTTAATTGTTGGTTAAAACAGCCTCTTTAGGCAGTTATTTCTTCGGCCGTCTTTCTTTTTCCTGAAACACTGAGCTGGAAGCTGCTTACGTCGGTTTCCGATCGCAATCGCGCAGTTCGATCACGACGCGCGGACGACGACTGACTGGGTTCAGATCGAGGCTCGATCGCAATTGAAAGTGGCCATGTGACAGGAGTTTTACAGTGAAACAACATTCGTTCGGGGGCATCCAGTTAGTACATCCGACAAACACAATTTACAGCTCTGAAGCCAACTACGAGTAACTATTGCGTCTCCACCGCACTGGTGAATTCTGCAGAGATCATTGCGCCAGTATCGAGGCAAACGCTTACCTTAGCATATGTGGGAAGCTAAAACACCAGCGAACGAGATGTAAACGCACAAGCGGACATGATTTTTCATTTGGCGCTCAAGTATACACGTTCCAGGTCGTCAAGCAAAGCGCGAGAGGCTGGGCAACCAGTACTTCAAACAGATCATGGCTTAAATGCACCGCGCTAGGCTCGCACGCACGCACGCACGCACGCAAACACACACACGCACACACACACACACACACACACACACACACACACACACACACACACACACACACACACACACACACACACACACACACACACACACACACACACACGCACGCACGCACACACGCACACACACGCACGCAAACACACACGCACACACACACACGCACACGCACGCACGCACAAAAAAAAACTAATTGCCGAGCGAACTGACGTGAACGGCGCACAAGAAACCTTCATGAGCTTGAATCGCTGGGCGTGAGGGAGGGACGCGCATGCACGATGATCGGGGTGCCAGAGCGCTCCAGCGCGAGCACATCCAACGTTAAAACGACAAACAAAAATGGTTTTATTACATGCTCGTTGAACGGTGGGCCAGAGCTTTGTGTCGTCGATCCAGCTGCTGTCCATCGGTGGACCCGAAACAACGGCGCTTGACGTCGCCCATGCGTACAGCTGTGCGGCTAGCCTTCAGTCCAAGGCCAGTCATGCCGGCGCGATCACATAATCAAACATAGCCGCGGCCTTTGCGCGTTGCTGAAAACCGTCTATTAGGGGTGGTGGTGGTGGTGGTAAAAACGTTAATTTGTCAACAGAAAATGATTTATGAGTTTAGATGTGGGAAGTCATGATGGCTTCGTGAGGTGGCCGTCAGACCGTGTCTTACGGCGACTTCTAAAGCCCAGGTCACGGCCCGCAGTTGAACCGCGGGTTCCGAGCTGGTCACCGCAGCCTCCCACTGCTCTCGGTTGGATAGCTGCCATTCGGCTCTAGGTTTGAGCTCAGGGCATCCGTGTAAGATGTGTGCTAAATCGGCTTTGTCGGCCTCGCATAGCGTACATTCGGGGGAGTGTGTCCCTGGGTAGACTATGGATAGTTTGTACGGGTTGGGGAAGGTGTGTGTTTGGAGTTGCCTCCACGTCGCCTGCTGGTTTTTGGTTAAGGAATTGTCAGGGGGTGGGTATTCGAGTCTTTCGTTTTTATAGTATTGCGTAATTTCGTGGTAGGTTATCATGCGCTCTTTTGCTCCTCGCAGGATCGGTTGGCTCACTGCCCGGTTGACGAGTCCTCGGGCGAAATTGTGAGCCGCTTCGTTCCCGGGATGGGACGAGTGCGCAGGGATCCAGATGATTTTGATCTGGCGGGGCGTGAAATGTACTTTCTTTAGAATTTGTAGCGCCGGTTCGTGGGTTCTGCCTTTGGCAAAATTACGCACTGCCGTCTTGGAGTCGCAGAAAATTATTCTGGCTGCGGTATTTGTGATAGCTATTGCTATCGCGGCTTCTTCCGCTTCTTCCGCGTGCCTTCCAAAAATGGTGACCGCGGTGATTGGTTTGAGGTCGTTTCCTACTACCCCTGCGGAGAAAGCGTCGCGTTCTCCGAGTTCGGCTACGTCTACGTATACCGCCTCCTCGTGGTTTGCATAGTGTTTCTGGAGTGCTTTGGCCCGGGCCTGTCTCCGTTTGCTGTGATACTCCGGATGCATGTTCTTTGGGATTGGGTCAACCCTGAGGCGATTGAAGATGTCTCTGGGTATGGGCCCGACGTTTGTTTGAGTGCTGTGGTACGGGATGCTTAGTTTCCTTAGGATGTGTCTTCCCGCAGGTGTCTTGGTTAATCTTCCGTATTGGGCTGTTCTGTGTGCTTCAACTAGTTCGTCCAGCGTGTTGTAGACGCCCATTTTCAGAAGTCTCTCGGTGGATGTGTATCTCGGCAGGTGGAGCGCCGCCTTGTAGGTTTGTCTTATCAGGCAGTTTACCTTTTCCTTCTCCGCTTTATACAGGTTGAGATATGGGAGGGAGTACACGAAACGGCTGAGCACGAAAGCCTGGATTAGACGCCTAAGATCCACTTCCTTCATCCCAAAGTGTTTGTTGGCGATGCGTCGGATCAAACGGTTGGTTTGGTTCACGCATGCCGTAAGTTTGCTGATAGTCACTGTGTTTTTGCCGTTGTTTTGTAGGTGCATACCTAGTATCCGGATCGTTTGGACCTCGGGAACTAGGGTGCCGTCCACGTATACTTCTATAGGGACTGAGGTTTTTGTATGGCCTCGTGGATTATATCTCATGACTAGAAGTTCAGATTTTTGCGGGGAGCACGATAATCCTATCTTTCTGGCGTGTTCCGAGACTACGTCTGCTCCAGTTTGCAGTAGGTGCTCGATCTCTCCGTCGTTCCCTTTGGTTACCCAGAGTGTAATGTCGTCTGCGTATAGGGAATGCGATAGGTTTGGTATTCCTTCGAGCAGCTGTGCCATGGATATGAGCGCGACATTGAAAAGGAGGGGTGAGAGTACCGATCCTTGCGGCGTTCCTCTGCTTCCCAGTGTGAAAGGGTCGGATGTGAGTGACCCGAAGTGTATTTCCGCCGTCCTAGCGGATAGGAAGGCTTTGACGTAGGTGTGGGCTCGCTCGCCTACTCCTAGATTTGAAAGGGCTTCCGTGATAGCCTCGTGCTTGATTTTGTCGAATGCATTGGTTAAATCCAGAGCTAGGATTGCTTTGGTTCGTTTGCTGTGAATAGGGTTAATGACCTCCTCCGATAGTCGAAGCATGAGGTCTTGTGTGGAGAGGTGTTGTCTAAAGCCCAACATTGTGCTGGGGAAGAGTTCGTGCTTGTCCATGTGTTCTTGCAGGCGACCTAGAATCACGTGTTCTAGCAATTTGCCCAGGCATGAAGTGAGGGAGATAGGTCTCAAATTTTGTATTTGTAGGCTCTTCCCTGGTTTCGGTATGAAGGTTATCTTTGCGTGTTTCCACGCTGCCGGCAGCTTGCCCTTTTCCCAGCATTGGTTGAAGAGTTGTGTGATAGCTTTGATTGATTCCTCATCCAGGTTTCTCAAGGTTCGGTTTGTGATTCCGTCCGCTCCCGGGGCAGAGGATGTGCGGAGTTTGTGTAGCGCCGCCCTCACCTCCGCCGTCGTTATTTCCTCGTCCATTCCTGGATTCGGAGGTCCTTTGTATTCGGGAAGCGTTTCCTTGTCGGAGGTATCTACATATCTACTCCTGAGTTCGTCGAGGAGTTCGTCGTCTTGAAGGGGGTGTTCGTGTATAATGCGGCTGATGTTCTTGTTATGTGCCGTCTTACAATTTTCAGGGTCTAGGAGGTACCTGAGTAGGTGCCACGTGTCTTTTAGACCCAGTTTTCCATTCATCTGGTCGCATGTTTGACCCCATTGTTGTTTGACCAGCTCCTGTGCGTGGTGTTCTATTTCTTTAACTAGGCGAGTAATTTTGAGCTTCAGTCTTCTGTTGTGTTTTTGTTTGAGCCATCTCTTTTGAAGGCTTTCGTGTGCTTGCCACATGTGTAGTAGTCTGTTGTCTATTGCGTGTGTTTCTGCTGTGACTGGTATGCTTTTGGTCGCGGTTTTGACGTCCTTGCCTAGCTGTTCAACCCATTTGTCGAGGTCGTCTATGGTGGTGGGTTCGTCTCGTGCTCTGATGAGTCTAAATTTGTCCCAGTCGGTGATGGTGATCTCTTTCCGCCCTTTCTTCTTTAGCGATGTGGCCGGGATGGTGGTTTCGATTATATAATGATCGCTGCCTAGGCTACAGGCGGTGTTCCTCCATTTCCCTTCTCCCACGTTCTTACTGATCGTGAGGTCGGGGCTGGTGTTCATCTGCACATTGTTTCCTATTCGCGTGGGTTGTAGCGGATCATTCAGTAATGTTAGGCCTTCGTCTTGTATGTAATTCCATATGGCGGTGCCCTTCTTGTTGTTTATTTTGTAGCCCCAGGCCGTGTTCCTGGCGTTAAAGTCGCCTACTATTAATAGCGGCTTGTGTCCACAGAGCCTGAGTGTTTTGTTAACTGCCTCTATTATCGGGGGGTGGTTCGATCTGGGGGCGCTATGTATGTTGAGAAGAAATAGGCTCGCTTGTCCTTTTTTCTGTGGAATTATTTCCACGAGGAGGCAGTCCGCGTCCTTCGTGTCTATTTCGTGTTCGACAGCGGTCAGGTTTCTGTGGACCAAGACGGCCGCACGCGGGTTCTGCGCTCCCGTTTTTTCGTACGTTTTGTAGTTCCTGAGTTTGGCTTTAGTTAGCGTTTCTTGCAGTGCTATGATGTCCGGTATTTCCGGCTTGTCTAAGTTTTGGATGTGGAGTTGTAGGTTCTCCCGCTTTGGGCGGAAGCCCCTGCAGTTCTACTGCCATATTTTGATTTCCTTAAGGTTTCCCTCCATATTGGTTTGATCTTTGTACCTGAGTGTTGATGAGACCGGATTTGGATAGTGAGATCGCTGCAAGTTGCTCAGCATGATCTGCGAGTTGAGTTTGTATCGTGGCTACGGTAGCCTCTGTTTGGCTTAGTCTGGTCTCGAGGGCGTCCATGCGTCCGTTTAGCTGCGTAGCTAATGCACCAATTTGTTCCTTCATGTCTGCCCTGATTCTGTCTTCGGTTGCTGCCATCTTCTCCTCCATGCGATCAAGTCGGGTGTTCATGCCTTGGATTAGGTGAATTACATCGTTTAGGGTGGGGCTTTCCACGTCTTTGACCGTTTCGATCGTTCTCTTTTTAGCGGGGGGGCTTCGTTGTGGTGACGAGGCACGCGAGGATGCCGCGGAGAGGGGTACTGAGCTGTTGGGTATCGTAGAAGGGGTGCGTTGTTTTGAGCTTTGTGTTTCCTTCTGGGGGGAGTTTCTACCCTGTAAGTTTACAATGATTTCCTTAAGCTCTTTGATTGTTTCATTTTGTCTTTCAATCATAGCCCTGAGCTCTGCGTTGCCATCTCTTTCTCGGGAGGTCTGCGGTTTCCAGCTCACCTGTTTTGGGCGTCCTTGACTGTCGGCTTTCGGGAGGGGAGGGAAGGAGATGGAGCGGCTCCGGCTTCTCCAGCTTCTTTGGCTGGAGTTGGACCTTTCCCGGCTCCTGGAATGGTGTCTTCCGCTGTCTTGTTGTCCGCGTTGCCATTGGCTTTCGGTGGGTTTTCTTGCCCTGTAGTGGGGTCTTTCGAAGCGGGCCTTGCAGCTTCTGGTGCCCGTGAAATGATCTCCGTTGCACAGGATGCATTTTGGGGTGCAGTCCGGTTTCTCCTCTATTAGGGGAGAAATACGGCCGCCGGCCAGGAAAACAGGGGAAAGAGCTGAACCAACGCACCTTAACACAAGGCCGGTACACTTCTATCCATGACGTCATGCTACCTTGCCCAACTGCCACAGAATCAAAGGGGGTGCCCCCGACTAAGCCTCGGTGGTTTTGACGTCACCATTTTCGTTACGCCGGGCTTGGCAGTGATAATTTAGGTCCAAATAGCATGACGTCATAAAGCAGAGTGCACAGGCCTGCTATCTAGGTGGTGTTGGTTGAACAAAGCCATTCGCTTTAAAGTTGAAGCGTTTCGGTTCAGGTCCGGCTCAACACACTGTGTAGGAGGACACAAATCAAGAGCTAATGTATAAGAACGCGAAACACACACAGACAGAGCAGAACAACATGCACAGTGCTGTTTTGTGCGGCTTTCTGTGTCTGGATGTTTCGCGCTCTTACATTTAGCAACGTAATACTGCCACACCCAAGCATTCACAAATCAACCGCCGCGGTGGCTTAGCGGCCATATATGGTGTTGCGCTGCTAAGCACGAGGTCGCGGGAACGCGCATCAAGAAAGTCGCGGAAACGGGCATCAAATGTGCAAAGTTATGTAGGAATAAAAGGGATTTGGCCTCCAAACGATTTCTGATAGCGTGAGTAGTTGAATATGCAGGGTGATCGCGTTTGCAGGCGCCAAGAAAGGGCCACTAATTTTCCTTCTTCAAAGCACGCATCCACACGAGGGCCAAATCATCTTAAGGATGCAACTTTTACGTTTTCCTGCATATATACGGCGACTATAGTCGCCGTCTTCCTGACAAGAGCGGGTTTTACAACCCGTTTTATGATCGTTTCACCAGCAGCAAGTTACAAAACAAGGGCGTCTATATTCCTAGTTTGCGTGCGTGCGCGTGGCACTATAGGGAGGGTGCTCGTTAGAACGGTTCCGAACGTAAGCTTAGCCACGCTTGCATCACGGACTGCATCATACAACAGCGCTCCTCGTCACGTACTCCAATGCTTCCTGCTTTGCTCATCTAAAATGGGTTCCTACCGACGCTCAAAATTGAAGTGCATCTTTGGCTTGACGATCGAGTGTCTTCCTCCGGAAAGTGTACGGTTGGCACACCTTTTCAGCAGACACGTACGCGGCGCCCGCTGCGGCGCGCTCCCCCACCCCGCTCATTCAGTTGGGTCTGCCGGGAAGGCTGGCGTTAGATCAACGGAACTGAAAGAACTCCGCTGGTCGCTCGGGAACACTGGCGTGCGTGCTGCTGTTTGCGCCGGTTGTGGCTTATTTTGCCCACATGGCGCCACCACGCTCGCTGAGGAGACGCGGTACTCGAAGCCGTTTCCAGCTTGAGGAAATTATCCTGGCTTGCTGTGTGTGTGTTTGTCTCGGTCGTCACTTGTCTGAGCATGCCATTGTCGTTTCCTGTTTCTCTATCAAGTCTTTCATCTTTCTTACTTTCTTTCTTACTCCACTTCGTCCGTTACACTTCAAAATTAAGCTCCAGAATGGCGAGATGGCGCTACGGTCCCAAGTGAGTTACCGCTGAATAAATGTGCGCGAACTTCGGCGGAAAGGCGAAGCGAGTAGCAGGAAAAAGAAAGGAAGGAACGGAAATGCTCAAGTCCACACTTCATCTTGTGCGACAACAGAGTGCATGTGCGCCCACGTATTTGCAGAGAGGCACGTTCTGATGGCGCAGTTCTTACGGTCGTACTCGGGGTCACTTATATATGATGAATTTGTGCGCTGACCTGTGCGAGAAAAAGGTGGACGTGAAAACGCGAATACAAGCTCTTCTGGTGTCACTTTTGAGGCGTCAACCTAGTTACTTTTGCGAAAGGCGCTGATTGAGCCAGTCAAACAAGGCGCAGACTTTCTCAGCGTCTTTGGCATGCGTATTTCTGTAAAAAGCAAAGTACTGGGTGTTCTTTCTTAGCTGCACCAAACATATAAAACTTGCCCGTGGCAGATGGCACAATTTTAATCTTTCATCTAAATTACTCGATGATGCCGCCATTATTTCTGCAAGAAATCAAAGTGCTTAATGAAGTAATTAACATAATTACGCTAATGAACTTCTTGACTGATTATTTTGTGGTACATATTTTATTCTACTAATTGTAGCTATTGGGGGGGGGGGGGGGGGGGGAGTTCGCTAGGCGCATTTACTTGGAAGAAATAATCTGGACTGTACCAGTTTCGAGGTATTGATGTTCAAAGCGTCCGACGAAATGCATTGGTGTTTCAGTTACTTGTGTGCTTCAATGCATGAAACAGCGTTTTCTTAAAAAAAGAAAGAAGAGTACCTGGAAAGCGAATGCATCTCGTCGGACACTGAAAATTAATATCTCGAAAGTGGTGCAGTCCTGAGAATCCGTTCCAAGTGGATACGTCGTGTGACCTCAGCGGCTTTAATTAGTAGATTGAAATACATGGCGCAAAGTAATTAATTAAGAGGTCAATTAGCCTGATTACGTTAATTATCCAATTGAGCATTTTGATTTCTCGTAGAAGTGATGGTAGCCTCTTCAAGTAATTTAGGTGAATGGTTAGAATCGTGCTACCTGCCACAGGCAATTTTTAAAAGCTTGGTGCAACTAAAAAAAAAAAAAAAAGAAAAAACAACAACCTATACATAGCATACTAAATGTCGTCTAATATCTTTCATGCAGTGCCTCAAGCCCCCCAAAAGGTGTATTGTTGCGCAAATGTCGCAGAAGAAGGCTTGGTCAACTGCGCGATTTTGCAACTGCGTGCATTGAAGCAGACGTCGCTGCAACTCGCGCGGACGGTGTCGGTGAAGCGGACGGTGTCGCAGGGCACACTCGCTAAATTATCTCCGCGGTACGTCTCGGTGATCCGCAATGTGATCGCAATGAAGAAGACGCGCTGACCGGCATTCAGAAACGAGAAGGCGACTGCAGCGCATTCGGAACTGCAGCCATCGCAGGCGACTGACAACCGCAAACGCGCAGCTGTCGCCCGCGCCGTTCCTGCAGTCCCATAATAATAATAATAATAATAATAATAATAATAATAATAATAATAATAATAATAATAATAATAATAATAATAATAACCGAAACATGACCGCCGCCTACAGGCGCTGGATATTCATCACGACGAGGTTCAAGCACATATGCAAGCGTGACTACGTTTTTTGTTGTGCAGGCAACATCCCGTTATGGTTACAGGCGGGCTGTCTAGCCGCCATTTTGTTTGGACGGCAAGGAGGAGGAAAAAAAAAGGAAGAAAAGACAGGGAGGTCAACCGCACCAATGCTTCCTAGTTAACGCAAGGCCTGTGCCCTTCGATCTATGACGTCATGCTACCTTGTCCGAGTGGCATAGAATGTAAGGGGGATGCTCTCGAGTAATCCGCGGTTATTTTGACTTCACCGCTTTCATCACGCCGAGCTTCGCAATAGAAATTTCGGTCCAAGTAGCACGACGTCACAAAGCAGGGTGCACAGGCCTGCAGCCTAGGAGCCGTTGACCGGACACGCGTCCGGTTTGCTACCTATACGAGGGGTAAGGAGGATAAGGGATTAAAAGAAAGAAAGGCAAAATAGCCTGAATTGTTCTTGAACCGAAGGAAGGTTTTCATCCCGGTTCTTGACTTCGATGCTGTTTGCGTTGCCCGTGATATTATAGGCTTCGTCAGAGCTGCAGGTATAGAACGAGACCCTGCCGCTCGATTCCTGTCCATTTAGCCGCCAACGGCAAGTATTGGTGGCAGCGTGAACATCTTTATTTAAGATTAAAATACTGCATTGGAAAATATTCCATGTTCGCGTTCGTCAAGTTTGGGGCGTGAAATTATAAGCGGAAGTTCACTATGAAGTATTATTGTCTGTCCCCACTTGAGACGCTTGGTAGCGTTGAAGATAGCTATAGTATGGAGTTATCAAATAACCTTGGGATTACGGTGGGGGAGAGGGGCGGAGGAGGATTTGGTGGTGGCAGAATGTCTTACAGTTAGACGTATGCCTTTGTGAAGACAAATCTGGTCGCTCCCAATCAGCAACTATTAGTAACAACCAATCTACTTTCTGCCGCGTTAGATCAGGGGTGCCTCAAGGGCCAGTGTTAGGCCCGTTATTATTCCTATTATATATTAATGACATAGCTACGAATATGACTTCAACAATACGGCTGTTTGCCGATGATTGTGTAATTTATAGACAGATAACCACCCCTGATGACGTTGCCATATTACAAAAAGATGTAACCACATTAGCTGAGTGGTGTCGCGTATGGAAGATGGAAATTAATGCAGATAAAACTAAGGTCATGACATTTTCTTCCAAGCTAAGCTTTCCGTCTAACCTATACCACTCTACGCAATTGCATACTCGAACGAACCTCTTCCTTTAAATATCTGGGCGTTAATCTTACATCTGATTTAAGCGGGGCCATGCATGTTGAGCATATTACTAACAAGGCAATAAAAAAACTTGGCTTTTTAAAGCGCCGTCTGTACCTTGCAAACAGTAACACAAGACTTCGTGGATACATTTCCCTTATCAGAACAACCCTCGATTACGCCTCAATTATTTGGAACCCTCACACAGCTAACCTTTATGATTGCATCGAATCAATTCAAGATAAGGCTGCCCGTTTTATTTTGCGCTCCTACTCTCCATATCAAAGTGTGTCTGCGTTAAAGCAGACCCTTAATCTTCCGGATCTTGACACACGGCGGAAATATTTCCGTCTGTCTTTTTTTCACTCCCTTTACTATTGCGGTTCACCTTTTTCATCTGCTGCCATCTTACCCGCCCGTTATCTGTCCACCCGCAATGACCATGTATGCAAAGTGTCTCCCATATTTGCTAGGACCAAAAAATTCCAAAATTTCCCTTTGGTGTTATCAGTGAATGAATGGAACGCCCTACCCCAAGATATTGTAACAATCACTGACCCGTCTGCCTTCCAATCAGCCTTGCGCACATTTTTAAATGTATAAAATGTTCAGCTGCCACTTCTTGACTGGCCTGTGTTATATATATGTATAAATTTTTAAATGTACATTTTCCCCACACCCACTTGCCACTTGTGCCTTGTTGAAAAGTGCCATTTACAGCAAATGTGAACGTACCATGTACTCTCACCCCAATTTCTTGTCGTTCTTTTATTATTTTTTTCCTTCTTTTTTTTAAAAAGTGTATCTTTTACCGAAATCTGTGCTTGATTGTTGCCTTCAGTCATTTTATTACGTTGAAATATCATGTGGGAATTGTATCCCTCCCTATGTAATGCCTCTCGGGGCCTTTAGGGTATTAAAAATAAATAAATAAATAAATAAATAAATAAATAAATAAATAAATAAATCCTATTTTATGGATCTAGCTATCCATATGCTTTTTGACTCATGTCAGTCCACTGCCCCGTGTAGCACGACAGCATGCATGTAGCATGCCCTTCAGCACGACATCTGAACTTCACAGACAGCCCGCTAATGAGCGGATGTGACACGAGGCTAGAAAAACAAGTAGCCGAATGTTCGCTTTCTATGCCGGGAACACGGAGCAAGAAATATAGGAGTGGAAACTCCGCTGTTTGCGGCGACCAGAAAAGGTCACAAGCCCGCGGATATATTTTCATGCTGGCGGCACCTGGCGGCATGGGAAGAAATTACCGCCGTTTCGGTTGCCAGGGCAACCGGTCGAGCGTGTTGCTCCCGTTCGGCCGCGCGCGCCTGACTTCTACTGAGGGCACTCTCGCGCGCTTGTTTACCGCTTGTAGCCCGAAGAGCAACTGCTGCTACGCTTCAGCCATTTGAGCACAGTAAAAAATAAAACGCGTTTTCCATGACAGCTATAAGATGATACGTAGCTTCTGGTTGTAGAAAGGGCTATCTTGCTCCGTGGCGGGCGGTTTTCGGCTTTTTGCGCTTGCGAAACTGATGGCTATCTCGTTCCTAATCGCTCAAAGGGCGACCGCTTGTTTCTCGCTCTAGTGCTCACAGGGGTGCGCTTAGGAAGGATGCCGCCGTGCATGTGTTTCCGTTCCTTTTATTTTTTTTAAGACTCGCGAAAACTAGTTGCCCTAGCTGCTTGGCGATAAGAGGAAGATTAGCGGAAGTTTGCCACACGTGTTGCTTTTTTTGATGGACACACAACAAAACAGTTTTCTTGAGTGCGCGCACCTACGCAGTTCGATTACGGCGTGCCCGCTGAAGCAAACACCCGTGTCGTCTGCTTGTCGTCTGCTTTGAGCGGGCGCCGCCGGAGTGAGCGCCGGAGCTGCCGGAGCCGCCGAGCCGCCTGTCGGGCGCTGCTGTTTTTTTTTTTCCGCTGCGGCTTCTACGACGCGCCGCATGGTGCCGCCACTGCATAGGGTAGCGTCGGCGCATGCAACAATTGTGACTTTATCTGGTCGCCCGCGCTCGCTCGCGCTGACGGGAGTTTCACCTCCTATATGTCTTACTCCGTGGCCGGGAATATGAAATGGGATACGTGAGGCATTAAGTACTGTGAAACTAACGCAAAGCTTAACGCGTCCACGCTCCTGTTAAGTATGTTAAGTTAAACCGCCCGCACGAACGCCGATAAAGCACGATTGAGCATGAAACAATTTACAGTGAATCCTGTTAACTAGAATTCTGATATCTCAAAACATCGGTCAAGTCGAAAATTTTCCGGCCGTGGTGTCAGGTTTTGTGTTCGCTATCCCTTACCTAGAAAAGTTTCCGCGCCGAACTCCGGATATCTAGAAATCTCGACTGGGAAAATGCCAGGAAAAAGGTAACGGGCCAGCGTCGCTCGAACTTGCTTTTCACCCGGCGGCGTCTAGCCGGTCCAGACGCCGCGCGGGGCCACGCTCCCCGCTTATCTTTCTTTCTATCACCATTTACGCGGTCTCACAACGCCCCGTTTTTTTTTTATATTTAGGACGCTGTCAGCGAGGCATCAGTGCGGCACATGGTATTAATCGTGACCTTGGGCAAGATGATTGGCACTTTTGAGCAGGCGCGATCGATAGCCCACGCGCTGTGCCCACAAGAAGCCGGCATGCGAGCATTTCGGCGAGATTGCGGCTTGGTAAAGGGCGCCTGCCTCGTGCTCCCGACGGTGAGGCGTAAAAGCCGCAGCAGTCGTGCATGCGCCTATTAAAGGTGTAATAATTGCGCTCTTGCGTAGTTTTGTTTTCGTAGTTAAATTTCCCGGAATTCATTACTATGCAGAAAGAAGCAGCGTCAGCTTTTTGGGTGCTGGTTATGCTCGGATCACTGGCTTCAAATATTGTATTAGGCTCAGTCGTCTTGACTTTGTGCCACGTCTTGGCACAATGCCAGTAACGCCTTAGCCTAGACGCCGACATCTCCGCTACCGATGCACGCGAAAGTGACCGAAAATATTGCTAGCGGTATTTTGGAAAGACTCCATGCGGTCTTTGCGCGACCAGAGAGCTTATATTTTCGTAATTTCATATACGTCGAAACTCCGCTTATCTCGAAATTTCATTCGGTTTTTGCAGCTTCGAGTTAAAGAGGGCTTACTATGTTTGCGTTTCGGTGGTTAAGATGCCGTCTTGTGTGAATATTACAGTAAGCAACACGACCTACCAAATCGCTGTGGCAGTTGCGCATGAAAACTTGTACAGCATTTTCTTCAGCAGTTCCACGGCTCGATTTTAGCGTGGTTCCGCTCAGTGTATTTTTCAGCAGCAAGAAGAGGGTGGTAGCTGTACGAGGGCGGATCTATAGTCTTGCAATGACATACTGGGGAGTGTTCCTCCCGAGTGTCTCATTTTGAAGTGCACCGATAGAACTGCTACATAGTTAAACGCAGCGTGATCGGCGTTTGGACAACGCTGCTATAATAGATCAAGGCTGTCATATACGAATCACTGGTATAATAGAATGCTGTCACTTCACTAGAAAGATGAACAAAAGGAGAAAGGCAGAGAGGTTAAACAGAAGGGAAAATTTGGTTTGCTACCTTACACGGGGAAACGGGATTGGCAGAAAGGTAGAAGTTTACCACATTTGTTTCGCACTCAATGACAATGACTACTACATCATGCGACTGGTGACGACTGGCATTATTATTGCAATAGCAATTACATGGACACTCCAGGCGTATTCATGCCATCGGCGTCGGCGTCGCCGTAATGTTCCGTATAAACTCCAAGCACGATAACATCGTCGTCGCGCGCCGTATGCTGTATGTGCAAGTGAAAGCTTACGAGGGTCAACCGACGATAGCGGTTCAATCTCGCGCGCGCAAGGAAGGAAAGCGGGGAGGGAGCGCGCCGTCTTCCTTTGCGCGCGAGACACCGGGTGGAGGGGAAGAAGGGAGATGCGTTCTACTCCGGCGGCTGTACGTTGCCGCGGGCGCCGTACGCATGCGCCCTGCGATGTGGACTATGTGCGCCGAGTGCTGGTAGCTTCGTATGCGCTGTGCTTTCGACGCTTAGTTCGCTTTGAAGCGACAGGCACCACGTAGGTCAATTTGCTCGCTGCGGCTGCAGCGCTTTCCACTTTGATGTTTTGACAGCGAGCGAGCGTAAACTTTTATTTTCAAATCAACAAGGTTTGAGTCCGGCGTCTTTTTAGTGGGTCTAGGCCCCCGCCGCGGACGCTGTTCCGAGACCTTCTCTCGAAGCGGCTTCCTCGGCTCGCTGGACGGCCCAGAGTTGTGCTGTCAGGTTCGAGCTGAGTAGTGCGGTCTTCCAGCATGACCGGAGGCTGGCGGTGGAAGAGACGGAGGGGTCGGCACTGCCCGACTTGTTTTTTAACTCCCGACACTCCCATAACATGTGATTTAGTGCGGCAACCTCACCACACGGTGTGCATCTGTTTGTAGTGTACATGTCTGGATACATGGCGTGCATGAGTCTGGGGTTTCTGTAAGAGTCCGTTTGTAATTTTCTGAAGTGTACTGCTTGCGTCCTGTCTAACCTAGTGTGAGGGAATGGGTTTATGCGTCTTTGTAATTGGTAAACACGGGGAATGCGGGAGATGGAAATTCAAGACGATGAGCAAAACGTGAACAAGGTGAATGCAGGAGCCATCGGCGTCGCCTTGTGCGCATTCACGTTATTCACGTTTTGCTGATCGTTTTGTAATTGGTAGTGTGTCGTGATGTCGTGAAACCTGGTCATACGATCCTCCCATACCCAGACGTTATCAGTACCCCGCGGGGGCTCTTCCTCCGATGCTGCTCGGTGAGTCAGGCCTCGAGCAACGCGGTGAGCCGCTTCGTTGGGGGTGCTCAATCCAGTGTGTGCCGGGATCCATAGAAAATGCCTTCGGTGATTGACGTCGGCCTCTCCCTGGTGTATGGGATGTCGCTGGAGTATGTGATACACCTCTTGCGAGGTGCGCCCATTTTCAAAATTTCGAATTGCCGTTTGCGAGTCGCAGATCACGTATGTAGCTTTGGTTTGTGTGAGGGCCAGTGCTATGGCCGCTTCCTCTGCCGCTTCGGCATGTGCCGTGTTCACGGTGACGCTCGTGAGGTGGTTGCCTCGGTGGCTAGTAACTGCCGCCATGAAACTCTTCCTGTCTCGATAGCGGGCTGCGTCGGTGAAAACCGCCTCCTTGTCGTTACAGTAACTTTTGTTCATGCGTTTTGCCCTGGCTTTACGCCTCCCCGTGTCGTGTTGGGGGTGCATGTTGCGAGACAATGGGGGTACGTAGAGTTGCTCGCGTATGGGTCTTGAAATTTCTACTTTGATGCCGTGTTGGGAGTGATATGTGAGGCCGAGCTTGTCAAGCACGTGTCTGCCCGGGCGGGTCTTGGACAGGCGCTCAAGTTGGGACACTTGTTGCGCCTCCACGAGTTCTTCGAGCGTATTGTGTCGGCCTAGTTCTAAGAGCTTGGTGGTGCTAACTCCAGGCGCAAGTCCCAACGCACATTTGTATGCCTTGCGTATGAGCGCGTTGAGCTTGTTTCTTTCCGCAACCGTCCAGTTGACAGCGAGTTTCCACGGTCATCGCGTGAGATGTGTTCATGTTCAGCTGTGCGTGCGTGACACCGCGCTTGTTAAGTTAGCTAGTAAGCGAATGATCACAAATTTATATCGCCGTTAACACTACTATCATTACTTTGTAAAGCTGTCTATTCAGTTGCTATCGCAATGGATGCTACGCCTTTCGGGAGAAACCGACTTTTTTGCTACGTTCCTTCCTATAGCACTGCGCTAAGAGAGAGAAAGAAGTCATAAGGGAAAGGCAGGGAGGTTGACCAGGCTGAGCCCGGTAGCACTACTCGGTACCGGGGAAGGGGGAAAGGGAATTGAAAGATGAGAAGAAAGAAAGAAGTTCAGAAATGTTCTCGTCTCTGTGCCAGGAGCGCTGTTCAGTGTTCGTCACGTGAAATGCACGATATGGATTGTATCCCTCAAAGCGAACGACCGTAAATACCGTCGCAGAGTTGAATTGTAGATCTCAATGAAATCAGACTCTCTATGCATGCAAGCTGGACTGATTGCCGACTTAATGACATCAGACACCCGAATCATAAATTAAATACCGGACATTTGCCGTATCGGCAAGGCACACCAACCTCAGCGCTTTCATTCGTCTGTTTTCCACAACTGCTATGTGCATGTCTATATCGCCTATAGATCGCGAAGCGGCAATTCACTGGCCCGCCGAGGACGGGTGGCGCAGTGCGTCGCGCCGGTTATATATGTATATAGATATGACATTTCGGCTGTTTGACCAGCGTCTAAGTGATAACATTTACACAAAATTAAGTGTACTCCTAGGATATATATATGTATATATGCAGGAAAATTTGCGGGGACTTTTCTTGAAATAATGCAGGGAAAATCTTCGCAAATAGGGAATTTTGTGCAAAGGAATGAAAATTCTGCTGTGCCTGCCGTGGTTGCTTAGTGGCTATATGGTGTTGGGCTGCTGAGCGGGAGGTCGCGGGATCGAATCGCGGCCGCATTTCGATGGAGGCGAAATACGAAAACAGCCGTGTGCGTAGATTTAGGTGCACGTTAAAAAACCCCAGGTGGTCCAAGTTATTCCGGAGTCCCCCACTAAGGCGCGCCTCATGATCAGATCGTGGTTTTGGCACGCAAAACCCCATAATTTAATTATTTTAATTCTCCTGCAAAGCAAGGAATATCGCTGCTTCTCTGGCTATTGCTACGGGTTGCGTGTGCGTTATGGAGGTACCGGGTTCGTCTCGTGATCGAGTGGCCGAGCGCCGAGCGAGAAGGACGGTGCAGCAACGAAACCGGCGGCAGGTCAATTGAGTGTCGACCGACCTCCGAAGTCGTCGCCAAGCGCCGTGGATGACAAAACTGCTTGAAATAATAAAGACTGTGCACTTCCTTATAGTGCCTTACCATCTTTCCTAGTGGCACCTTACACTTTATAAAAATTCGCAAAACGGACATAGAAATACAAAAGAAAAGTCGTGGTTTCACCCCAAAAGCTAAGCATCGATTGCGATAGAACATTAATAGACAGGTATACAAAGTAAGAATAGTAGTTGTATCGGCTGTATAAGCTTGCAAACATACGCTTACTAGCTAAATTAACAAACATGGTGTCGGCGCGCATAAGCAAACATGAACACCTTACACTCGATGAGCGTGGACGCTCGCTTTTAAAACGCTGGTGTGAGGAACCGCGGCAGCAGCAGCGAGCGAAGGGACCTTCGGGCTGTCACCGCTTCAACGCAAACTTAGTGGCGAGAACGTAGCACGCACAAAGGTAGGAGCCGTCGAAGCGCCCTAGATTCTGCTCTCAACGCAGATACCTTTCAAGATAGGGTGCGCGCGGCCGCGGAATAGGCAGTTTGTGCCGGAATTCAACGCCCCCTCCCCCCTGCCCTGGGCATAGCGCGCTGCCGAAGACGACGCGCTTGCTTCCCACTTTCCTCCTTTGCGCGTGCGAGATTGAACCGCCATCACGTGTTCGCTGTCGCGCGCGTTCACTCGCGCATACAGCATACGGCGAGCCGGACCATGTTATCGCTCTTGCACTTTATACGGAAACTCACGGCGACGATGACGGCAGATCTGCGCCTAGAGTGTCCATATAATGGTTTTCGCAATTGTGTAGGAATGGCACCCATACGCTTGCGCGTAACCCGCGTTCACGAGCTGTAATGTCACTGTAACTTTTTTCCATATTTCGAGAGCTTTCGTTAAGAGGCAGAAAAAATGATTGCGTAACAAGTGGAAAGCTGAAAACTGCTGAATTAGACGTTTCCTAGAATACTCCTCAACTTTCTGACTGGACGTTTTGCCCCAAATGTAATATTTGCGAAGTATTATGCAATTAAGCTGAATATAAAAAACAGTGTGACTTGCTTCATACAATATCCAATTAAGTGCTTTTGGTCGCGTTGCCCTGTAGTGCTTCGGCATATTTTTAAACTGTGACTGAAGTTAGGTGGGATATATGGCATGGTGGCGCACATAGGTGATATTGTACATGGGCGTGTTTGCGAGTCTCCTATGTTCTCTATGGTGACTTATGAGATACATAACGCCTTGATCCGCCTTCAACACCTTCACGCCTTTACGCCGTAAATATGCGTAAAGGTTTGTCGGCACTGTCAGGCGAGCAGTATACTGTCGGAAGTTAACCTGGCTTGTTCTGGTTTAAAAATGACATACCGAATCATGAAAGACAAACAGGAAATAGAAATAAAGAACACGCACACATGCAAGCATACGTATATGTAATCGTAGAAATGTTAAAACAAATGTGAAAGCACGAGCCACGTGACCGTCGTCTTGATAAAAAGATCATTAAATCATTGCGGTTGGGAAAGCACTTTTCAGCTTCTCTCTCATGCCGGCGAACAATCGCTATCGTGCTTGCTTATTCCTGTTTTCAGCATAGTGCTACATAAACACGTTCGTGCCTACAGGTCGAAAAATTTTGATAATGAAGTGTGCTACAGGGCGCTCCGCGTGAGTGCTGAAGGATTTGACACTTTGGATGGTATGCTTTGCATTACACAGAAAAAAAAAGTACCATAAGCATCGCGAGTACCTCTAACGCCATGAATACGAGAAAAGCATTGGAAGTATTTGCTCCGCTGGTCGTGACGGATTCTCTGTCTCTATGCTCCTCCATCACAGCTTATGATGACTCGCAGCTTTTGCGAGCTTTCCAATCTTTAGTGCCCCCTTATTTAGCTTTGATCAGATTGGTTTGTGTGTCAAGGCATAAGTGCCTATTTCTAAACGAAATGGCAGCTTCGTTGGCAAAATCGTCCCGGAATGGCCCGGTCATTCAACTCCTACCGGCGTCAGCTTTCATCATAGGGGTCAGATTTCGGGCACAAATAACGCTACGTGAATTCACGCCCCTTCTTTAACAAACGTCTCAGATTTTCAGCAGTTGTGGCATTATTGGAATATTGAACTCTGCCAAACGCGAGCACTTGAAGTAGCAATCACTAGACTATACGCTACCGAATTCCATTTCTAAATTTTGAGCTACACAGAGGTAGTCTGGTTCTCTCACTAAACTGCCCCTTTTGTGGGGAACATAGATCATTTTCTCATTGTCAAAGATATTCTGATTTGCAAAAAAAACAACCTCAGAAACACCGTTCCGCCTCCTTAGATTAGACTTAAACATTCAAAATGTACTATCTTTGGGCGTCTCGACCCTTGGGCACAGCGACAGGAAGGTTGGCGATGCCATCCCGAATTTATTGTAGGGTCAAGAAGATTTCGACTCTGAAATCAGAACTGAAGATTTCTCTATCTTTCTGCAAAATCGATTTCGCTTAGCTGTATTTCTTGTTTTCATTTATTGCTGAATTCATTGTATTAAAATAATAAGCAAGAATATTTCTATTAATTCCCGTATACCTATCCACAAATTTTGTTTACATTATTTTACATTTCTTTTTCCCTTTTGTTATATTGAACTACCTGGTTCTTGGCTAATCCCCCAGAGTGGGTATGTGTCACTAACATCTAGGTGCTCTACATCTACATCTTCATCTACATCTATTACGCGACTGAAGATATCAGTCGTCACAGACTTACTTAGGAAGCCTTAAGAGATGGATAGATGAGTTATGTATGTAGTGAATTGTTAGTACAAGTGCAGTACTGGTATTTCTGTTAACTTCGCAAGTGCATATATATATAATACTGCCAGGAAAACATTCCTCAAGTTGACTCGGTCGAGTACCTTGGTGTTATATACGATGGCAAGCTCGCCTGGCGTAGTCACAATATTACAACTAAGGCAGGACGTGCCGTAGCTATGCTACACCGGCTTAGTCACCGTCGCTCTGGACTACGCAGGTGTGCTTTACTGATGTATGTCAGACCGATATTGGAATTCGGCTGAGTATTATTTTCCGGTGGTCTCCCTTATAAAATTGAACCTCTTGTTCTTTCAGAAAGAGAAGCTCCACGCTTGTGCCTGGGCTACCTAGGTTCGTTGCCAACGCTGTTTTACATCAGGAAGCTCATACGCCCACCCTAGATTGTAGATTCCGCAAGATCACAGTTCAGTCATTTTTAAAAATTTATGGTTTTCCAAAGAGACGTACATAATGTGTATTTATCGCTGAGCCGTCCGAGTTTTTTTTAACATATCGCCATCACGGTTACACAGCCCTGAGATAATATTTGTGCATGCACACTTACAACACCTGAATGTGTCCATGCGCCAAGTTTACCGTTCGAATAATTCATTAACAGACCCCTAAATTGAGTTCGAGAATATTTTTAGAAATTATGCTAAACTCCTGACTAGCAGACGTCTATTTGATGTATTACAAAAACACATCAGCCAGCCAGCTACTGACAACATAGTGCCTACTGACGTTTCTTTGTGCTGTGAGAAGGCAGGAGTGGGGATCTTCTTTGATCAATGGTATTACTCTCTTCGCCGCCCCGACATGACATCCGTATCTCAGGAAGAATTATTGGCGATTGTATTAGCATTACGAAAACTTCCCCAAAGAGCGTTACTAGTTGTTAATATGACTGACTCGCTGTCTGTTTGTGCAGCACTTACTCCACCCACAAATTCGAGAATTCTGCGAAGATTTTGTTCACTGGTTCATCCGTACAAACGGCCTGGCTACAAGCTTTGGTTACCGGGACACCGTAGGTTTAACTTGAGCGAAATGGCTGACTCACTCGCACTGGTATCCCTCAATGGCCCTGTCATCTATGTTTTGCCGATATCAGCTTGAGTATTCGCGGCTAGGTACAGAACATTTTCTATATCGCCAAGTTCTGTAAGACCCACTCTAGCGTTGTCTCCCTGAATTCCTGTCATCTTTGTTTCCCGTGGAATAATAATTGGTGTCCTTCCAAGACAATTTGAAGGTTTCTTTACAAAATTGAGATGCCCTATTCCACCTTCAAATTTTTACTTGCACAAGTCCGGTCTGGCTGTGTCCCTGTTATGTTCTTTTTGAAATACAACTGAAGCTATTGAGTGTTTTTTTTTCTCTCGTGTTGCGGAATTTTTATACAAAGAACACTCTTAGAAGTATCATATCAACAACTTTGGCTATCGCTTACCTCGCCAACTATTCTTTCGTTTGGGGCGTTTTCATTGGAATTCAGCCACAGGGAAGGTCATGTCGCAATTCACTTTTTTTAGGGACACAAAAACATTACCTTAATGAATTTATAAAATTATCACTTATTTCTGTTATTTGATTTCTGGGTGTGAAATTATTTTATTTCAACATTCTGAACAGATCTTCTTTCAAATCTCTAAATTACTTTTTTTTAAGCCCCGCTTTGCTATGAAAATTTTGTTTTTGTTATTAGCGTAATAAAAAACACTCTAAACCGCCTGCTTCTTCGGCCAGTGGGTATGAGCCAGCGTCTGGACACAAGAACAAGAACAAGCATGGTCACTGGTGTGTACCCTTTCGAAGGAGGAGCCAAACAATCGAACCAATGTGAACATGTCAGCTCTGCACCTACAAAAAGTTGCTATAAGAAACATTTGCAGGAAAAGTCACGATATCCGTCTTCTCGGATGGTCAGGGAATCTGATGGTTGACCACCTCCAGAAAAGGGCAAACAATCAATTCCGATGCTATGAACTGCGCGACCTACGGGCGTAAAGAAAAACAAAGAGGACAAACGAACGCCGAACTCCCAACTGAGTGTACTTGAAATCAATACATGCCTGATATTGACAGAAGGATACTGGCTAGAAAACGAACTTCTGTCTGGGAACGCTAACATGTACCAAACGCCTCCATCAGAAAATGTGACGCAAGCAGATGGTGAAGGCTAGCCAAACAGACGCTATAATTTGTGTTCTTCTTTAGACGGGGGACCAAGAGAAATCATGCAGCCTGCAAACATTATCGTCTTCTGCAGACAGGAGGTCGCGCCTAGTTTGCAGTGGTGTGCCTACCTTGCAGTGGTCTATCCAGGATTCACAGATTTCGTCTGAATGGAAAGTCGCAAAAATAATCCCAGTGCATAAATCCGGTGACAAGACGATCCCATCTAACTACAGGCCCATTTCCTTGACGTGTACCACCTGTAAAATACTCGAGCATATTTTCCTCAAAGTGATCACAATGTTTGTCGAAGACAATGATCTGCTACATCCCAACGAGCACGGATTTTGGAGAGGCCTATCGACCGTAACGCAACTCGTCGAGATAATGCACGACTTGGCCCAAGGCATTAATGAACACTCCCAAATTGACGTAATTTTTATGGATTTCTCATCCCGCCGTGGTTGCTCAGTGGCTATGGTGTTAGGCTGCTGAGTACGAGGTCGCGGGATCGAATCCCGGCCTCGGCGGCCGCATTTCGATGGGGGCGAAACGCGAAAACACCCGTGTACTTAGATTTAGGTGCACGTTAAAGAACCCCAGGTGGTCGAAATTTCCGGAGTCCCCCACTACGGCGTGCCTCATAATCAGAAAGTGGTTTTGACACGTAAAACCCCATAATAAAAAAAAATGGATTTCTCGAAGGCGTTTGATCGGGTTTCCCATGAAAAGCTAGCTATGCAGCTGGTCCGCAAAGTTGAGGATGGGCCAATGACTCGATGGATATCAAGCTATTTGTCCGGCCGTCAACAATTTGTGCAATGCAATGAGCACGTTTCTGACACATTAAATGTCACATCCGGTGTGCCCCAGGGATCCGTATTGGCACCGATATTATTTTTGTTGTTTATAAATGACTTGGCAGTCAACATTAACGCAAATATTAGGCTATTCGCAGACGAATGCGTACTGTATAGAGAAGTCAAAAGCTACAGTGACCAAATTGAGCTGAACATTGCCCTGAATGAAGTAGTAAGTTGGTGCTCTAATTGGCAAATGGTGATTAATTCAGACAAAACAGTTGCAATCTCAATAACAAAAAAGAAAACAAGCTTAGCATTTCCTTATGGCTTTAATAACGTCACGCTCCGAAATGTAAGCCAGTGCAAATATCTTGGTGTAATAATAACTTCTGATCTCAGTTGGGCAGTTCACACGGAAGCTATAACCGCGAAAGCAATGAAAAAATAGTTTTTCCTTAAGCGGACGCTGCGGCACGCTGACCGTGACACTAAGCTTTCAGCGTACACCACACTTGTCCGACTGATTCTAGAATATGCCAATATAATCTGGTTCCCCTTCACAAGTAGCGGTATCAGCATGCTTGAAAACGTGCAGCGCAAAGCGATTAGATTTATTTTTAACCGCTATCGATGCCTTGATTCCCCGACAGAATTGCTACGCCGTGCAGGTTTGCCCTCACTCCAAAGTTGAGCTAAAATTCACCGCCTGAAGTTCTTATATATGCTACTGCACAACTATTTTAAGATAGACCACACAAGATACGTCGAAACTAAACAAACAAGGCAACTACGTCATACACATGATCTCACACTCCAAGAATATGCGTGCAACAACAATACTTTCTATTATTCTTTTCTCCCTAGATGCATTCGGGAATGGAATGCCCTTGACCGACTTGTAGTCGAACAGCAAATAATTGATTTCCTTGAGATGTTGCATAACTCACTTAATACGTACTCATCAACCTGATGTCATTTATTTGTATTCTCCATATGATTATTTATTTTTTCTATTGGCATGCTTTTCAATACTCGTATTCATATTTACTGTTGTACGTATATTTTCCCTTCTTATTTGCACTTGTTTAGCATACCTACCTTAACAATGACTATTATTACTGTTTCTTTCTGTACCCCACTCCTTTAAGAACCCTGTCAAAGGGTTGACAGTATGTTGAAATAAATAATAAAAATAAAGCCTGTATCGTTGTGTTAATTTGAGAGCAGCCAAGGTGCCACGAAACCGCCACCAAGGTGCAAACGGCAATGAAAGACACCGAAACAAACAAACAAACAAACAAACAAACAAACAAACAAACAAACAAAAAAGAACGAAGTGAAACAAGAACCTGATTCGCACTCTTCTTTTGAACGGTGTGTGCCATGCTGTTGTTTCGTGAGTGAGTGAGTGAGTGAAGAAACTGTATTACAGGTCCGGCGAGGACGCGAACTCGTCGCGCACCCCGCTAGTCCCACGTCGGGACCGGTAGGTCTAGCCCACCGGCCCGGTCGCGGGCGCGCCGGACAGCCAGGATATGCTTTTCTAGAGCGGGGCTACGCAGAAGCGAGTCCCACTCCTCCTTGATGAACTTGGGGTATGTCGACCTGTACTCCCAGAGCATGTGCGCTAGAGTGGAGGTCTGCCCGCAGGAAGGCCAGGCGTCGTCGCGATACACGTCCGGGTAAGCCTCGTGGAGAACGGACAGACACGGATACGTACGAGAAGCCTCGATTGGCTTTATCATAAACGAAACAACAGCCCCTATGCTGTTGTTTCGTTTATGGTAAAGCCAATCGAGGCTTCTCGTATCAAGAAGAGAGGCAAGGACTGTGTCAGCCGCCATATTTGTCTGAAATTGTTATTATTGGTGACTCCGCAGTGACTCCGCCCCATTCCCACCCCCAACTTGCTTAGGGAGAGAACTTCTTGTTGGGCAAGTTGGTATCGATTGATTATAACCATTTTAAGGCGTCAAAAACAACGCACGAGAAGACAACGAGACAGAGTGCGCGTTGACTGTGGGTATATATGTACGTGCCTCCTGCAAAATAAAGCAGTTGTGAGTGGCGCTCTGCCCCGTTGTCTTCTCCTGCTTTCTTGTGTTCTTTTTTTGGCGCTTTAAAATAGTTATAATGCTCAGAGAGACATTGTCTTTTACCAATTTCAACTTGTGGGGAGCACACGCGCCCATCTTCCCCCGCGTCGTCGCGTCGAGAGCCGGCATAGACACGGGACAGGCCGACAGGCGCACTACGCCCTTTCCCGCTTCTCCCTCGCTCTCGCGACGCGCGCGCACCCTTCTTCCCCGACTCGCGAGCAGGCAGCTGACGGGTGAGGAGGACATTCCCCTCGTCCAGGTAAAAAAGTACAAAACAGCGCGACCGGGGGAGACCCCCTCTCTTTTGGACGCCGGACACCTGCTAGCGGGATCACCTGCCGCAACCCGTGAGTGACCTCGTTTGCCTGACCCACCCAGACAACGAGGCAAGCCTATTTATCACTATTACTGCGAGTGTTCGTTATTGCTGGTAGCAATAAACGTTATTACAGTTGACGCCGCTGGTTGCCTTATTCGTTCGAACCCGACGTAGCCGCGATTCCCGCGCTACGGGTTGGGAGTTCCACAAAGCGACTGCTTTACCGCGTCGCAGCCCACGCAAGAGGCCGCGTTTCTACCACAAAGCCCGCCTTCGTCAATAGCGTTCGCGGCCAGCGTTTCCTGGTAAACATTACGGTTACATGCGCTCCAGTTTCCGGGAAGCGGGAGGAGCATTCAAGGATATTTGAATGGTATCGCATTCCACTCTTAAAGGCGAAGCTTAAGCGTTCTCCAATTTTTTTTTTCACCTACAGAGGTGGGTGTCACCTTTCATGCCACCTTCTGGAAATTAATTTGGGGAGTAAACATCCGTATGGAAGCTGCTAATGATTACTGAAGCGTGTAAGGATAGACTGACGGTATAGTTGGTTCAGTAATCACAAAAAAAACAAGCGCTTCAAAATGGGACACAAGGTAAGAATTACACTACACACACACACACTGTGTTGACTAACAACTGCATGTTTATTATCTTGCTGAGGCATTTATACAGAGAAGTAAGGCAGTACCAACAAGACCATCAAAAGAAAACGCACAAGGGACGAAAGGAAATGAAGGAAAAAACTGTTCAACGCATTCTTGTCACAGTGCAGTAGCTAGAAAATAAATTTATTTCTTGGACAGCTTTACGGCCGGGATACTGATGCAATCGACACTCAAGCGGTTAATCTCAAACTTCTCTAAAATTTCCTTGGTGCATTTATCAGGGTGGCTATGCGCTGATTGACATTACGGAAAGATAGGCGTTAATCCAGATTGCCTACAATTAATGCAAGGCCAGATTTCCGCAGATACCAAGTTTTTTTTACATTGTTGTTATGTTCTCTTAGCCTTTCGTTGAAACATCTACCCGACTTTGTATCTGCGCATGTCTGGCCATGCATTGTAGGCAGTGTGGATGCATGCCTATGTTTTCGCAATGTGAAGCCCGTGAAAAAAGTGTCGATTAACAAAGTGAGAAGTTGAGCGTGGAAAATCACTTGGGCTTTGCTACCGTGTTGTGATAAACTACCGAATGCCACATCTCCTGTTTATCTTTGTGGAATGTGTACATTAAAGAAGTGCGAAAATGTACAACGTACAAACGCATATGCAGTCCTCATTTCTTCCACCGTGTTGCTTGTCTTGCGTTCTCACTGCTCGAGTGTAATGTTCAGAAGTGAAACATAGTTTAGCTTCTTGAATTCTTTCAGGAAAAGAATGGCCGACTTGTAAATGAAAAGTGCATTGAATCCAATGTCGATATGCTCCTATGTAGCTCGAACGAACATCATTTTTTTTAACATTGCTGAGAAACACTGATCACCAAGCTTAAAGACCTTAGTTCTTCGTGAAGCCACTTGAGAAACAAATGACCAATGTAATCACTGGACGACTTTCTTTTTTGTTCAGTTATAGAATAAAAAGTTCTCAGACATCCTCGAGTTCTCGCGGAATTGTCAGCACTAGACAAAGGCATGCTGTATCATGTGGGGCAGTGTCACTGGCAAGCTTAAGGGCAAGAAGCGTGCACCGGCGTCCACGCGGCAGCGACGGTCGGTGTTAAGGTGGCTTGCAAAGCTTCTTGAAACGTTCCAGCAACTCTTGTAGTACCTGCTGGTCCTCAGATCGAGCCTCGGAAGAGGGTCTATCCTGCGGGTGAGCACAGAAATGGTCCGGACTTTGCAGTTTTTGCCTTTTTGGTTGGTGCTCGCTGCTGCTGCTCTCCGCATCGGCGCCCATTTCGTCGTCGATCCGCCACTGATCGTGGCGGCAGTCCGAGACCATCGCCTGCGCGCTCCTGCGGCGCCTCCTCGGAGTGTGGATGCCCTGGTCGTGGGGTAAGTCCACGTCTTCTGCCTCTGCCCTTCCGACACCCCACTGAAGCCATCGCAGACAATATTCGTTTTTGTCTTGGGGTTCTGTGACTTCCTTCTGTCTTTCGAGTTCCTCCTTTTTGAGGCCAGTGGTGTCGATGCGCGGGCGCTTGGCCGCCTTGTTGTGTTCAGGGTCGTTGTGGCACGTTTCGTGCTTCACATTCATGGAGTCTGGCGCGTCGTCCACAGGATCCGTGTATAGGGAAGGCCGTTGATAATGAAAGGTGGTCAGGTCATGATCAGGCTTTGCGATTAGGTCCTTGTTCCAGGTTTTGCAGACGATGTTGCGTCGGTGTTCATCCGTGCGCGGTTGATGAAAAACTTCTTCCTCTTCATTGTCGCTCACCACGCATTCAGAATCGCCCTCGCTCTTAGACAGACGATGCTTTTTTGCCATTTGGGTATTGATCATTGATGTTTGTTGTTCTTCCGAGCCACGGAAATCTGGTGCTTTAGCACTACTCAACCTTCCTTGGAGGTCGCCTTTGGTGAGTAGAAGTTCATGATGCATGTGCGGTGACTGGTGGCTCTCCATGGTCTTGCCCATGATCAGGTTATTACAAGAGTCTGTCATCACGCTGCTGTGCCAGATCTTGCCAACTGCGCCGTGTTGCTCTTCATCTGTGTTTATTTGACGAGCAGTTTTACACTCTGTGGTATCGTTCTCTCTGTTTTTTGACTCCTCCTCGCTTGTAATCCGTGTGCGTTTTCTTACAATTGGGACTTGCATTTCTGGCCCACGTGGTTCCTCCAAGCCATGGACACTTGTTTTACTAGAGCCAAGCTGTGTATCGTGGGAATCCGCTGGTCTATGCTGCGACTGCTCTTGTCGGTGGCTCCTGATGAAGTTCAGTTTCTGTCGCAGGTCTTGCCATTCAGGGTAATCGTCCCCCCCTCCACTCATTCCGTGATGGAACGAGGGTTGGGATGGGGCGCCCCCGAATTGCAAGCCTGCCCTTCGATGTCTTCTACGGTTCCGTGAAGCCATGGGAGGCCGAGCCACAGTTGCGTTTCATTCCATGGTCGAACACATCTTCATGATGGGTGGAGCTGAGTGAAGACAAGAAAAAGACCCTCACATGAATGCGTGTAAAGAGGTCCACAAGTCATTCACTGCAGAGGCAGATCAGTATTATGAGAATCAGTAATATTTGTCATCCATTTAAATAATGTTGAACATACTGCACATTCTAACTGAAAAGGGAACTAAAGAGCAACTTATGCTAGGCCATCATCTAGTCGCCGGATATAACGACGAATACTTTGTTTCCGTGTCCGTTCGAGGCCGCTGAAATCGCGGCACGCAAGCGAGACCTGGCATAGCATTTCACAAACTTTTCAGGCTCGCTCTTTTCTTTGTCCGCAAAGTAAGAGCCAGTCGAGACGCACTTGCTCGCAGTAACTTTATTGGAACATTACTGAAAGCTCGGTACTACTTTATAACGGGCACCTTAACGCTCATAAAAAAAATCAATTGTTGGGCTAGTTGGTCTTGCATTGCTGATGAGGAAAATTAGCGCAACAAAAAGACAACGCACACAGGAAGGGAAGACAACGACAAGCGCTTGTCTTTTCTTCTTGTGTGCGTTGTCCTTTTGTTGCGCTAATTTTTCTAATCAGCAATCATAGCTCACAGTACCAGAAAAAGTGACCGAACGTGAACAACAGTGCTTGTTTTTTCCCCTTTGTCTGAATATTCAAACGAAATTCATGCCGTATATAAAAAAGCAAAAGAATAAATAAAAGAAGATACTGCTGAAGTGTGACAGGCGCGAAAAGATTTGTCGTAGCATTATCGAAGATATAGAGCGAAATTAGAACTCCATGGCAGGGCTGGGGTTTAAATGGGCCCCTTTGTATTTCTCGGTTACCCGCCGTGGTTGCTCAGTGGCTATGGTGTTAGGCTGCTGAGCACGGGGTCGCGGGATCGAATCCCGGCCACGGCGGCCGCATTTCGATGGGGGCGAAATGCGAAAACACCCGTGTACTTAAATTTAGGTGCACGTTAAAGAACCCCAGGTGGTCGAAATTTCCGGAGTCCTCCACTACGGCGTGCCTCATAATCAGAAAGTGGTTTTGGCACGTAAAACCCTATAATTTAATTTTTTATTTCTCGGCAGGGAGGACGATCCGAAATATCTTCATTGCTGTTAAACAATTTCTAAACTTGACTAAACCAAGCCAAGTTGGCTTGGCTTAGTTTGCTGGCGTGGTCCTATATATGCTGTTGAGGCTCACATAGGGAAATACGCCGTGAAACAACGGTGCCTTGTTCAGGAGATCCACTATTTCCTTGGGAGAGCAATCTAAACATATAAGCTACAGGCGCATTGAAAAGTAGCAGACCGCCCATGCAGCATCTTAGAAACGGTGATTGGGCATCGCTTGACGGAAAGTCATACGTCTGAAGAACATCTTCAGGGTAAAAAAAAAACGACAACTTTGTTAGCTGATGAAAGAAAAAGTTGGGTGAAATCATGAGAGGGGAGGGCGGTCCGGTGCTGCTGGACACGTACATTACATCCTCTTGCGCAAAGTTAACGCAATGCACACGAGATACCACCGCGTTGGTGGCAGTCTCTCATGAGAGACTGCCAGATTGCTGCAGGAATAGAGCTGCAATGATGACAATACGTATTACACTGTGAAGGTTATCTTCTAGGTGGCTTTTCTGGGTCCACGAGAAGTTAGAGGCGAGCAAGCTACAATCCAGGCAGCCCTTGAAGCGCTATCGCACATCATGTGGCCTCTATGCAGCCATCATCAGCTGTTTACTTAAAAAAAAATTAAAATATGGGGTTTTACGTGCCAAAACCACTTTCTGATTATTAGGCACGCCGTAGTGGGGGACTCCGGAAATTTCGACCACCTGGGGTTCTTTAACGTGCACCTAAATCTAAGTACACGGGTGTTTTCGCATTTCGCCCCCATCGAAATGCGGCCGCCGTGGCCGGGATTCGATCCCGCGACCTCGTGCTCAGCAGCCTAACACCATAGCCACTGAGCAACCACGGCGGGTCCTGTTTACTTTAGTTTGCAAAGAGAAAAGAATTATGCATTTTAATAAAAAAAAAGGAATTCGTCCCATTCCGTCGCTTGCGGATAGCACCCCAATCCGCCTAGAAATATCGCTTTCGCAATGTGTTAGCAACACCGAGATAATACGAGACCTGTCACATTCCGTTCGGAATCGTAATCTCGTGCCTTAAATGCGGCACCGGGGACTGTATCGGGAGTGCCAAAGCTTGCTCTACAGCTCTTGTAAGCAGCGTAGTAATACGGGAAGCTCTAGTATATGACGCGCTGCACTAAGTCAACATCACTTCCTATCACTGTTCTCTTGCGAACGCTGGCATTTCACCGTCTCGGTAACACCTTCACTCTGGCCGGCGCCCATGGAACGAGTTGCGAGTCAAAATAATGACCGGCGCCTGGTTTGCGGGCTGAAAACTAATTTGGGAACGTGGAAGGTTCGCGGATGCGTTGTGCGCTGACGCGTAATTATACGAGAGAGGCGGGCCAGACGACAACTCACCTTTTGCATCGACCGCTCGTTGATCCTGACCAAGGCCTGGCTGGAACAACGCGTGCTCCGGCCCACGCGCTGGCTCGAACACGGGATCACGGCTGCTAATGATGATGATAAACCTCCAATATGGCACGTACCCACGTTGGGGGATCGGGCAATCAAGTGTCTTCTTCTTTTTTTTACAAAGTTGTCGTTTTTTTCTTCCGCGGAGAATGGCACGCGCAAGCAGCACTTGGCTTTGACCGAAAACGCGTAAATGTATTATCAGCGCTGCAGCAAGAGGTTTCAACGGACTACTACTTACCTAAAGCTCTCTACTGAATCGCCGCACGTGTGCCACGCGGAAGATAGATTATCAGAGAGGGACTATCGCGGCGTTTACACATCGTGAGGAACGGACAGTGGTCGCTAGCAGTGTGCATTTGATTGGAATGGTGACAAGCCAAGACGTGATTTTTTAGAATAGGGGGTTTGGAGGCGTGAAAACTGGTGAAACTCACAGAGATTTGATACATCATTACGAAAGCATATGCTTGCTTTCACGCGAGCAGGGTCTACAAGTATTTAAACGATCACAAAATTTAGGGCAGGAGTTTTGCTATGAAATTCTCTGCCCAAGAAGCTGTTCGCACAAAATGTGACCGAGCGTTTTCAAGGAGTCTGTCGACGGACGCATCAGTTCTTAACAATCAGTCGGCTCAACGCGCCAACAGCTCTTTCTTTACCGATGTAGCAAGAGGGACGCCAACTTGGTTTACGTTCAGGTGCTTAACGCTATATATCATTTCGTATTCACGAGAGTCAACCCCCGAAAGACCAATGAAGCACATTTGCTGACACTAAGTAAAATGTATGAGTCACGTCCCAAGCTCACGAAAGTAAGACGTGCGAACACATATTCAGACTCTGCCGGTCGCGAACGGGACATAAGTAACCAATGACAATGATGATCCCAATGACAGTCCCTTGGAATCAGGGAGGCGACGAATAATCACCTAGCCTGTGTGAGCTACTTAAGTGTTACCGTATCGAAATCTAGCATTCACCTTAACTCTGCTTTATCCTGTAAATTTCCTATGCCTGCGACAAACTCAGCCCGATCTATTCCTTGCTTTTTTTTCTTTCGATACACTGAACGTCTTTTGCTTATTTCGACAGCTGAGCATACAGCGCTCCCATCACCTTTGAACCCCAGCGCTTCTGGAAGGGGGTCATTCTCTACTGTCTTGGATGGATGCAGTATATATATGCACATTCCATTACTATGCGCCGAGTGGTCTGCGGGTTTTTTCTGCAGCACACACGCGTCTCACCCTGTTGTGAACCTTCGCTGCTGTATTTTCTTGTTCTCAGGCAGCCAACCACCCCGTGTGTTACCGTACAATTTTGTTTTATGGTTTCTTGTTTGTCATCTTTGTAAAACTTTATGGCCTTTTTTTTTGTTTTCATCTCTTGCATCCTCTGTTTCTCTTCCTTTATTTTTGGTGACTTCGGGTCACCTACTTGCACCTGCGATTACCCTGTACTTGGTTGCCGGCTTTCTTGATCTCTTATTCCGTTCCGTGTCCACCCTTTTGAGGTACACATATTTGTGCACTCTAGCTGTCCATTTCTTATCCTTGTTCCTGAATTTCTTCCCGAAAGTAATGTTGCTGTGCTCTTCGCTGTCTTCAAAAGAGCGTAATCCAAGTTTGCCTGCACTGTCTCATTTGTAGTTTTAGTGTGCGTTCTCAATGCCAATCCGCCCCTACGCCTTTGATTAACTCCCAACTTACAGAATATCTCTTAATTTAAATGACATAAAAGCGTTTACAAATGTTAGCGCTAGCGCCATCAATCCACTCTGAATTCCTCGTGCCACCGTATTTTACAGTGCTGTATGTTTCATCACAGCCGTGCTCCACTTTCCCTTCATTGCAAGACTTTTCTGCTGCTTATCTTAGCAGGTTTTTTTTCTTTACCACACCTCCTGGGCATGTCCATTATTATCCCACCCATTCTCCAATTCCCTCGCCCACTTCTTTCTCCTGGGAAGACGCGCTGCCTAACTCGGACCTTAAAGCCCAGCGCCGGGCTATCTGGCAGCCTCAAGACAGCGCGTGGCTGGCGAGGTTCCTGGACTAAGGTCTGTTCCTACTGAGAATATCGATACGACCTCATTTCAGTAAAAGTTCTCTCTCTCTCCTTCGTTTATATTTACACTGTGGGGGACGGCGCCGCCACGCACCCTTAGCCAGTAGGCCCAAGTCCTGACCAGCAGCGTGCAGCCACGGCTTTAACACCTAGGAACTTTTATTGCTTGACTATGGGTATGACTTCCTGTCACGAACAAGGGACATGAAGTCACTTCTACAGTATTCACGCAGAAGTTCTTTGTGAATACCGTTGGTTGTTATGTCCTGCATTTTTTTACTTTCGTCTTGTCCAAAAAGTTCGAGCCGACTCGTCCTTGTGTACAACGTCGGCATCCACGAGCCCACCTAGTGGAAGTCACGGCGTTACGTAGCCCCGACCACCAACTGCTATCGTGGCGGAAGGCAGCTGCCGGGACGCCATCGTCCGCCCTCACTGTGTCATGGCTTTAACAAGGATCTTTCGGTGAACCTTACTTTGTCCGGCGAGTCTCTAACTCATGTTAGACGACCGCCTACACTTGTTTTGGAACCCACGAGACACGTAGATATATCTGACGAAGAAAGCTCAGTGAAGAAGGTCAAGCTTGATGAAAGCACTGACGCCGCTATTAAGAAAACAGCTTACTCTCAAAGTGACGGTTAAGGCATTGAATGTGATGACAATGACGATACGCTTACGCGCGCGACCTACAAGAAGAAAAGGTCTGAAGGAATTTCTTCAGTCTTTCGATCAATCGAAGAGAATATGAGGTTTTGAAAAGTGGATACGAATACTGTCGCCTCTGAGATTGTTATGGCGGCCAAAGAGAAAATGTAATCTTTCGAGTGAAAGATTACATTACGAGTTAAAGAGGTTTATAATTTGGGTGAATCTAAGTTCACTTCTCTCCGTGAAGAGGCTATGCGGCCTGCAAAATCATTTTGTGCCATAGTTTCACCCGAGAAATGTGGGAAAGATAAAGCACGTTCCTTTGGAATAGACTAAAGGACAGCTAGTGGAATACTTGAAAGATTCGAAGATAAACATTCGCCAGATGTCTGCCTCGTTGGGGACGACTGATTTAAAGAGCAAAGAAAAACACATTTCTCCCACATTACACATTTCTCCAACCAAAATTTATTTTAAGAGACCCGACGTTTCGGAGCCCGACCGGGATAAATTTTTGTTCGGTGACACATACGACACCATCGCCGGTGTTCGACACATGCCTTCTGCGTAGTCTAACCATGCAGTTTCGCTAGGGTAGACTGATGCCTGACAGAGCAATTAAGTTTTGTGTAAATATCCCTGTGCTGCAGTTTAAGATTTCTGCGAAGTATCCCTTGATCTTGATGTTGTTGAAATCCGTGCTGTGACCTTGTATGTATTGTATTGTAGACTGTTTTCTTGAAATTGAAGGGAACTGCAAGTGACTGCTCTGTAATCTTGATTGACATTACTTGCTGTGCAAATCCTGTGTGGTGTTACGTACAATGTTTTGCGGAAGTATCACTGTGTTACTGTTAAAGCTTTATGTGAAGTATCCCTAGAGCTTGAGCGTGTTGCGGCCTTTGGTGGAGCCTTGTATACAAGGTCATTATTTTTTAAGTTTTACTGATTTTTTTCAAATTGGCCTGTTGCATATACCATAACTCTAGTTTTTGAGCTAAGTTATTCAGAAAGTCGGACATTACTTGCACGAGAAATCAAAACACATATTCAATTAATTAAACAATTCACTAATTATCTTCGGAATTAATTATATTACGGCACATATTGTATTGCAATTTACGAATTGTAGCCGGCGAGTTTGCAAGGCGTATCCATTTGGAATTAATTTCCAGAATGACGCCAGTTCGGAGATACGCGCGATCAAACTCGCCGTCAAAATGCAGTGTTGTCCCATACTTTGGGGAATAATATCACGAAAGTGGTGTCATTCAGGAAATTCATTTCAAGTTGATACGTCTTGTAACCTAACCAGCTACAATTCGTAAATTGCAATATGTGCAGTAAAATGATTAATTACGAAGTTAATCAGTGAATTTTTGTTATTTATTTGAACGTGTGTTTCGATTTCTCGTGCTAGTAATGTCCGCTTCTTCGAATAATCCACATCATGGACAAGATTTACGCTATCTGCCACAGGCGATATTTAAAATTTCCATAAAACCTAAAAATGATTGCCGCGTATATTGTATCGTAGTAGACGGTGCTTCCTTGAAGTACGAGTAATCTACAAGTGACTGCTTGGTAATTATAATTGACATTACTTCCTGTGCAAATTCTGTGTGTTATTACGGAAATTGGGCTTATTTGAGCCTTATGTGAACTAAATGCGTTAGCGCGTTCAGACATTTATTTCCATTTTATTTTATTGTTCTATTTCGTTTATTTGTGTGTTTGTTCGAGTAGGCGTATCTCTGCTATCTACTGTTTGTCTTATTTGCTCGTTTGTTTGTTTGAGCCGGCCTATCTTTGCTATGTACTGTTTACTTAAGGTAGAAGTAGTAGCGGGCATTACCCCCTGATGCCAGCCTCTCTTACTCAAACATTTATTTAAAGGAATTCGATGACTTCCTGTCGAATCGATACTAATTTATTTCTCGTTTCTTGATTAAGGACCATAATCCCCAGTTTGTCCTCGTTAAAATTAAGGCCGACACATGTCGCCTCATTGCCACACGTATTCTCAAACATATGTTGTATGCCCGCTGGTTGCACTATGCCGTCCGCATACGTGAATCACGGGCCATCATGTGAACGAGCTACACTTTGCAAAATAGATGAAAGCATAATTTAACATTTTTCAGTCGTCTTTCTATTCACTTTTGGTAATGCGTGAAGATCAATGGAGATAAAGGCCATCCTCAGTCCTTGGTGAATTTCTACCAGTTCTTTGCATACTTGTCCTTCCCCGACGATTTGTACTCAGTTGTCTCTATAAGTTTCACTGAGAAGCTTTATGAAATAGGCGTCTATACTGCTCTGCTTGAGAATTCCCCATATAACCCTCCTGTCTACGTCGTCGTAAGCTCCCTTAACATATAGAAACGCTATTCATAATAGTCTACCATGAGCCATTAAAATCTTAGTAAGGCACTTAGTAACGTCGACAATGAGTTGCTAAGTCACGCACTGAGTAACGCCGTACAAAAAACATAGTCTTAGCGTCGGTCTGGCCTGAATACATTCCTTATTTCCTCGAATGTTCAATTTTTCTTTATTCTACCATAACATTCTACTTAATATTCTATCATGTTGTGCTATTCGATATAGACCGTATTCTTTTTTTTTTCACTCTCGCATCCGCGTTTAGAGCAAGCGTATATATAATCTTGACTCCATTCACAACCTGTCGGCGCGGGTTTGATGACGTGACAACTGATGGCGAGCGAACACGGGTGTGTCAGCGATATCGCGACCGTTCGTTCGGTCGGTTCTCGTAGTCCCCGGGAAAAAATGACTGCCGCCTATAAGCGCTGAAAATTCCGCTCTATGTCACCAATGTTTCTGTACGTGGTCCACTCCTTTTATAATGATCTCCTCAGGTTTTATAATTGTAACCATCCTGCTTCCACGCCGCATAAATAATTATTTTCATTGTTTTGACCACTTTCTCGATGGTGCTAGTGCGCTGTACCTTGTTCTTTGGACCCAGCTGTTTGATTGGCTGCACTGCGATTTCATTCGCTGATTTAGCCGTGTTATTAGGCACATTGTATTCAGCTTTCTTTTTCCAAATTTCAGTTTCTACGTTAAAGTTTGCTTACTCTGGCTTTTCTGCTGCAGGATCTGTCCGAACTGGGAGTACCGTGTTTTTTCATTTTCTTTTTTGCCGAGTTCATCACTAATAACCGTCCGCACGTTGTCGTCACCATTCAGTATAAAGATTTTCACATTTTTAGTAGCTGCTCTTAGTTCCCTCACCTAGTTCCAGAATTTTTTTCATTTTTTACCGTAACGTAAAAACGGTGTGATGAGTAGAGACATTTATTTGCACGAACACCGTCGACCAAACACACGAAAATTATTTACCAGAATTGTGGCACAACAGAGGACGAGGGACAACAGAAGCAACAGAGACAGGCGCACACTTCCCAACTGATTTACTTCCAGGAGAACACAAATTATGTATACAGGTGCATAGCCATGTGCAATAAGCACATCAAAAGCGATATCCCAGAAAGTTATATTCGTTACTGTCGATTGCAACAGAAGGTTCAGTTACACATGAACCGCCTTTCCTTTTGATGAAATAGGCCATTCAAATCATGCGCAACCGTATCACGACTTAGCTTTAGAATTCGAGCAGCTGATTGTGCGAGTTCACACGTGCAAGATTTAGTGATGAGAAAGGTGTGAGCCAGTTCCGTTCCTCATGGACAGCACGTGCTCTCGCAACCGATCATTTATGCATCGACCAGTTTGGCCGATGTGTACCTTGGCGCAGCTTGACGGAAGTTCGTGAACTAGTCTCACGGAGCACTCTACAAAAAAAAAAAAAAAAAAAAAAAAAAAAAACCCGGCATGCTCCTTTTCACCAACTTGTTTTTCTTCTAACAGCGGAGCTGTTTAAGCATTTAGTTCCGCCGTGGAGCGTTACCAGAAAACTCAGCCCAGTTGTGCACCGCCTCGCGTTGCCTAGCAACCACCTGCGAGAGCACCGAGCAATGCAACCTCCTCGCACCCGACGCGCGTAGGGCTGAGTCGTGACGTCACATGCGAGTAAAAGCTCACACCTTTCGCCTCCTCTACTCCATGCGTACGTGCTGCTGCCATGGGAACACCGAAAGAAAGTCCCGAAGAAGAAGCGGCTCACCAGGAAGAGCGCCGTACTGCCAAGCGAGGAGCGGTGCGTCGCCGCCGAGCTGATCCGCGCCGAAGTTGCGGCTGAGAAGTGGCGACGCCGAGTCGAGGATCCTGAGTTTCAGTGCAGGGAACGCGACAGTCGGCGCCTGAACGCTCGATGTCGCTGAAAAAACGATCTCGGCCTGCAACTCCTCGAAAACTTCCAGCGTAAAGGCCGCCAACACAACAACTTAGCAAAACCTAGAAACAACTAGGTCAAGCCCACCATAACCTCGCAAAAGCTAGAAAGGACTTAGCCAAGCCTACCAACAACTTAGCAAAACCTATCATAACCTCGCAAAACCTAGAAACTACTTAGACAAGCCACGTAAAAGCTAAGTGATCACACGCTCCGCTGTTGACTCCAGCCTCGAACCACTGGCGCATATGCTGCGCAAATTTTTTTTCCTTCTTCCATTACACTTCCGCACTTCTTAGATAATTTGCATGGCGCAGAGAAAACCACCGTCACTTCATACCTTGAAGCCGCCTTCTATAGATTATGTGCCACTCTGGGATAATGCGGTATAGATAGATAGACAGATAAACTTTATTAAAAGAATAATCAGAAAAAACCTCTAATGGTCGGGGCCCTTAGTCCAGGGCTCCGCTGGCTCTTGCCATCTTCTCAGCTCTCTTTATCAGCTTGAGCTGGTCGTCGAGGGCCGAGCTGGACAGCAGCGCCTCCCATCGCTTCCTCGTGGTGTTCGTGTCTGGGTGTTCTATGTTGTGTAGTGTGCACTCCCACGTAATGTGGTATAGGGTTGGTGTGGCCCCACACCATGGGCATTCGTCCCTGTAGGCTGTGGGGTGTATGCGATGTAATATGTGTAGGTTCGTGTAAGTGCCTGTCTGGAGGCTACGTCAGGCAGCGGCATCCTCTGTCTTTAGATTTCGATGGGGCGGTGGATATCGCAAGCGACGCCCTCTGTGGTAGTTCACGATGGCTGAATACTCGAGGTGGACAGGGCCCGGGTCTTCTGCAGCCGGCGTGATGAGTGCTCGGTTATGTACGAATCCTCAAGCTGCTCTGTCGGCCTGCAGGATGCCCGTGATACTAGTGTGGCCCAGTATCCACATGATGGTTAGGATGGTGAAGTCCTCAGGGTCCTCCTTGAGTATTTGGGCTAGTACTTGTACGGCAGGTCTTCCAATTCTTCCCTGTAGGAAGTAGCGGCAGGCCTGCTGAGAATCCGTGAGGATCGTCAGTGGTTGGTTTGCGTGTAGGCCCTCGCGGATGGCTAACGCGATGGCCAGCTCTTCGGCTTCCGTAATCGCGCAGGGGCGGGTCGATGCCGCGGAGGTAACGTGGCCTCGGTGGTCGCATGCCACTGCAACTGCGCCCTTGTTGTTCGTCCCATACATGGCGGCGTCCGTAAAACGGGCCGTGGTATTGAACCTGAACGCTTTCTCCATGTACTGGGCCCTTGCTCTCCTCCTGCCGGAGTGTAGGTTAGGGTCCATGTTGCGTGGTATTGGGGCAACGTGATACCTGTCCTGGACGTGACGCGGTATCAAGCAGGTTTCTTGGGTTCGTGTTGTTATTGCTGGGAACCTCAAGGTTTGTAGGACCTGCCGGCCCGTGCGAGTCCGCGCAAGTCTCTGTTGCGAGACGTAATGGGCTTCTGTCAGTTCGCTGAGGCTGTTGTGCAACCCTAGCGCCAATAATCTTTCAGTCGATGTACTCATCGGCAGGCGGAGAGCGGTCTTCAAAGCCATCCTCATAAGTGTGTTGGCCTGCTTTGTCTCGGACTGTGTGAGGTGGTAGTAAGGCAGGCTATATGTGATTCTGCTCACCAGCAGGCTACTGACCAGTCGGAGGTTGTCCCTTTCCTTCATGCCTCTGTTCTTGGATGTTACGCGAGAGATCATGCGTGATATCGCCTTGACACTGATATTGAGGAGTGTAAGGGTGTGTGTGGCCCGCTGGTTGGACTGCAGCCACATGCCCAGCACCCTCAGCAACGGCTTCTCTGGTATGAGGCCCCCGTTGAGGCGTACCTCGAGTCTTCTTGTTGGGTCTGTGGGAACTGTGTGGTTACCCCGGCCTCGCCAGACTCGTATGAGCTCAGATTTCTCGGGGGAGCATCGTAGTCCCCGTTGGCTGACGTATTCTTGGATGAGATTTGCTGCAGTTTGCAGCCGTTCTTCTTTTTCAACGAGGGACCCTGTTGTGGTCCAGAGTGTTATATAGTCTGCGTAGATTGCGTGCCGAAGACCTGCTACGTCCTGCAGTTTGCTTGCGAGACCGATCATGGCGACGTTGAACAGCATGGTAGAGATGACGGTATGACTACTGGTCGTGTCTCCTTATGCCGACACTGAAATTCGGAAGTCGTAGGCTTACATTTGAACTTCGTTAACAGTGCTTCAGCGACAAAAGGTAGCACTACATTGGGAAAGCAAACTGAAATGAGGCGGTGAACTTGCAAATCAAAACTAACTTGTGCGGCGTGATCGCAATATTTCTGTAGAGCCGATTCCGAACTCGCTGATGCGATCGCTCGTTTTACTGTCTTGGAATGTGCAGAGCAAAAGAGTAAAAATTCCTTCTGCGCTCAGGGATGGTACACACAACAAACGTGGTTGTCAAAAACATTCATATAGATATCTAAAATCTAAAGAGTGCTATCAACAGGAGTCTCGTGAGCAAAATTAAGGCATTTGTCGTGTTCTTTGAAAACATTCAAAACATCTGACACACGTTGCTTAAACGATACGTCGGATGTCCTCATTAAAACAATTAAAAAGCAATCTACATATAAAAAGTGCGAGTTTCTAAAACCTTTAAATCTGTATCGATGCTGGATAAAAAAAGCATTACTTAAAACTGGTGCCACACACGATTCGATGCAAATTTCGTTCTTGTGTAAAAACAACTGAGTCTCAAATGAGACGCTTGTTGCACCGAGCTAAAGCTCTAATAATACTATAAAACTTTCACAGGCCCGCTCCATTCTGAAATGCAGGCCCCGTTTGCCTCGATGCAGAACCACACCGCCTCGAATAACTCTTTGTGAGGAATTGAATAATTAGGTCTTTGAAGTCGATTGAAGATGCATCCCCAATCAATTGGTAACCCGGCAGGAAGGTTACTATTTCATAAAAAGTTATTTACTATAAATGTATCGTTCAGTTTCAATGATTTTTGATTCTTCTAGAGGTACCGAAGTACTAGCAACTGCCACGAATTATTTTTACTAACTATGTACCTGAAAGCTATATCTGGCTTGTGAGTCTTTGTAGTGAAAAACATTGAGAGGCTGTTGACTTTGCATTCGCTGATGCCCTCAACGAGCTTATACAAATTAAGTTTTTGACGCAGGGAAATCGCCTGTCAATTTACCTTGAGCGCCAGGCTGCCTCACACGACAAAGTTCTTCTCTAGAGTTTGAGCGGCCTTCTCGCCAAATGCACCTGACGTCATGACTTTTATGAGGCACCTGACGTCCCTAGTAAACGCTTTGCTCTAGGTAGTCGTATGCCTAAGCAATATCTGGAGTGGCTAAAATTTCAGGTGTAGATTTCTGCATGCTGATAGTCGCCTTTCTAGATCAGCGCCTAGTGGCCCCATTGAATAAACGCCTGAAAGATGAACCCAACCGCAAGCATCTTCAATATCCCACTGCGCAGCACTCTCTCGATAATTTCCCTTTCGGCTGCGTTTTTATGAAAGAAAGAAAATTAAGTAATATCAAGCCCGCATCGTCTCCCGGTTCCGCGCTCGCTAGCGCTATGTCAAGGTTGTGCAGCCGCATGGCCTCAACACGATGAACCCGCTCTTTGCCGTTTTTTAGCGGCGCTACATAGATAGAGGGCTAGCTTCAACACGCAAAAGTTGCATTCGCAGCGCCTCCAATACTTAATTTCTTCAGTATATTCTCGTTATCGCGTTATCTTACACTTGCCAAATTATGATTACGGGGTGGCTGATCGGAGGTGCTCACTCGGTGCACGTGCGGTTGTTTCTCTCTCTCGTTCAACCGCTTCTGAAGACTTTAGATCTTTCCGACAAATCTATCGTTACGCGCTTAACGCCGCAAAATATGCGAGGTCTCTTCGATTAGCCCCCAGCACATACCAGAATTAGTTAAGGTGGTAATGGAGTTCGCTGCTCGCTTCCCCGGCGCAGGTTTCACGCAAACCAAACTAAGAATACCTTGTACTTCCAGGAGGAATTTAGCGCATGAATCGTGCGGGAATATGGTGCGGGGAATGTTTCGCCCACAGCTGACTGCGTGTCCTTTAGCATATTTCATACCCTTCCTCCCGCTTGGAATGATGGGTGACGGCTGCGTCAAGGGCGCCATGTTATGCCATTGAAGATTCTTCTAATTTAAGTGACGGATCACGTTTGTTGCATTTCCAATTTCATCTTGAGTTGAAGCTCTGGACAGCTAAACGCAATGAGCTTATTGAAGCTGTGACTGAAAAGCTGTGGCACCGCGAAAATGAAAAGTGCCTCGTATGAATTGTCCGCAGCAGTCATACGTAAGCCGTCAGGTGATTGACAACCACCGCACTTTCGGGCGCGACATGAAGATTGTTAGGCCCACACGCGTACCATTTGCACCGACCTTTCACCAAATCACAACCGTTGCGGCCAAGAAGGCAAATCACCATTTTTTGAAGCAGGCGCCAAACATCACGTCGAATGAATGAAACTATAATATATGCAGCTTTTGAAGCCTTCTATAACAGGCAGCAAATATTTCATTACCACCACCACCCCCAGCAGCAGCAGCAGCCCGCCCGCTTCTGTAGCTTAATCCGGCTCGAAGGTATACGCACAGCGCGATATAAATAGACACATTTTTTAGACTAATGAGAAAGACGCAGCTGTTACGTATAAAAAGCACGCGCGCAGCGCGGCAACAGACCCTCCGAGCTGACGTCACGCCTGAGATGGCACCAATCAAACTTTTCAGGGCTAAAAAACAGTGGAATATTCGGGCTCAGCAGTTAAAAGCAACATGAGCCAACGAAAAGTGAAGAAAAAAAAATCTCTGCGCAACAATGTCATCGCTTACCGAGAAACACTCCACGTGAGTTACGTCGGGATACGTGCGTATAATCACCCTTAATGGTATTTCTGTAGAGTAATCCGCTCGGCGAAATAAACTCTTGCAGTAGGCAGTCTGCAAATCCTAATGAACACCCATCTAAAAATGGGAGCCATATTGGAGTCAGCGCCAGCGCATCGCGACATTTTTCTAACGCCATCAAATAGCTTGACGTCATCGAAAAACAGTGACGGGTGCGTTTTACGTAAACTGACATATTAAATATTATTTTTCTTGTTAGATTGAAGGTATTTGAAAGGTACTTGTTTTTGAAGGATAAGAAGATGACATTAACAAAATAAGCTATACAGCAGCGCGCTGCGCAGGACTTGCTTTTCTCTATACTCACGTGGACGACTCGTTTCTCGTTAATGCGCAAGTTGTGTTGAAGCATTTTGGGGTCCTCTGCGGAATCTTTTGGTCATGCTTCATTTCTGTGGGCGCGCGGATTGCGCATCGTATGGACAGCTTAGTGTTGTCCTGTTACCCGTGTGCATGCCAACGCATTCAGTGCTCTGAGACCGCATAAGCCACTGAGGTAACCGCTATGTCTTCGAGAAAGCTGCCTGTGGTCCACAGAGTTGTTAAGGCTGCGGTGCGAAAACCTAAGAGTTGCTTCTCGCAGCGTCTGAGTCTCGCCTGGTGCTTTTAAGAGGAAGATTTAGCTCGGCGCCAATTTTGATTTCTTATTCAGATACATGTTAAACGTAGATAAATATGTTAAGCTGGGGGGGTGGGGAACAGGTGGAGAGGATAGAAGCATGTGCTTCCTTATACTTCATTTCACTTATATAAGGGCTAAGGCCCTATGAATGATGAAAATTACTTTGAAAAATGCTTATTGACACGGAAAAAAAAGACACATAAGCCTATAGTGGATTATGTATAATGGTGCGCATAAGCGCGAGGCTGAAAAATAAAGTTCCAGCGCGTGCACATTGTCATTACTTTGACACTAGGTTGAACAAACAAACAAAGAAACAAACAAACAAACATTAAAAAAGAAACAAAATATTCGCACAGCGCACATGGTCGTGGTTAAATGGGTAGAGCGTCGGACTGCTGTGCTGAGCGAACCGGATTCAAAACTGCAGCCGTCGGTCCAACCTGGGTCACTGCGTATGTGTCACTGGGTTGGTGGAGCGTTTCGTAATAATTATCATATAAAACATATGAACAGTTCCGCACCAGTTACAAGATAGATAGCTCATCACATTAATGTCGCCAATCATCTCTGAAGAATGGATGCGCCGCCAATTTTAATGCGTTAGCATTCTTAGGGTACTTCACGCATTTTCTGGGGCTGAGTATGTTTGTATCTATGTATGCATGTAACTGTTTTCTGACCAGCCTGGGTTGCTGTGTAGTCCATGGTCGAATGATTAGAGCACCGGGCTGATGTGCTGAGGGAACAGGGTTTGAACCAACCGTCAGTCCGACTTGAGTGACTGAGGATGTGGCAATGTCTACATATGTGCCGCTCTTCAACGAACCTCTTTCGCGCTGACATGGCTCTCTGTGTAGATGAGGGACTGGTGTGACGATATGGGCTTGTTGGTCGGTAATCATTGAAATGTATCTGGATAGCGCAACAAAACAAGGACACAAGAAGAAACGAAGACAAAGATAGTGCCTGTCCTCGTGTTCGTTTCTTCTTGTGTCCTTGTTTTGTTGGGCTATACAGTTACCTTTCATTGAGGGACTGGGTATGTACCGCTCTTCAACGAAACTCTTTGACGCCGACTTGGAACACTGGGTGTGTGCTAGTCGGTCTGTGCTGGTCTTCAATGAACCTCCCTGATGTCGAAAAAAAATTAAGTTATGGGGTTTTACGTGCCAAAACCACTTTCTGATTATGAGGCACGCCGTAGTGGGGGACTCCGGAAATTTCGACCACCTGGGGTTCTTTAACGTGCACTTAAATCTAAGTACACGGGTGTTTTCGCATTTCGCCCCCATCGAAATGCGGCCGCCGAGGCCGGGATTCGATATCCCGCGACCTCGTGCTCAGCAGCCCAACACCATAGCCACTGAGCAACCACGGCGGGTTCTCTGATGTCGACTTGGGTCCCTCGGTATGTGCATGTGCCATTTGTTGCTCTTTCTGTCCGTTCTATCAGCTTATAGTTTTCCTCGATCCAGAACCACATTTCGAGCATGGAACAACTAGCCCAACATTGCATTCTGCTGTCAGTAGGTGTCATCATCATCATCATCATCATCATCATCATCATCATCATCATCATCAGCCTGGCTACGTTCACTGCAGGGCAAAGGCCTCTCCCATACTTATCCAGTAGGTGTGTGGCGCTCTACAATGGCAAAAAGATCCTTTTAATTTCTGCGATGTTGGGCGGAACCTTACCCACGTCACACGGGTTCATTAAGGACATCAACCCGACCCTTTAGCAGGCTGCGCCACAAATGCACTGGGTATGTGCAGCTTTTCAATGAACGTCTTTCACGCCAACGCTTTATGGAGCTGCGCCTTTAATGCACTGGGTGTGTGCCGCTCTTCAATGAATCAGTGATTATGTGCCACTGGGTGTCACGGAAAACGAGAGAACAATTCTCAGCGTACACACGCACCGACGCGCCACGCTTCTCGTCTCGGAGGCCACACTCGAACTTCTCAGCAGCCCCACTAGATGGTGCAGCGTATCCACAAAGAAGCGCAAGAGAAAAGCCCGGCTGCCACATGACACATTTCTTAGCGTTCGCACGCGCCGGCGCCCCGTACGTTATCTTTGGCCACGCGCAGGCTTTGGGGTGGCGCCGCTAGATGGCAGAGAGGGTTCTTAGGGAAGCGCGAGAGCATACACGCCTCATACGTAATTCGTTTTGTCGGTGGCGATACATTGTGTCGCTATACTGATTCAATGCTAAACGCATTACCGTCGACAGTCATCGTGAGATGAGTTGTGCGGATTTTTTTTTATGCCACGCTATAATATTTTGGATACATTTTCAATGTTCCAAAGTGTCGTGGGAAAACTTGCTTATTTTTCGCGACTTTCTTGGCACCTTCAAATTTTTTGGAAAGCTTTACATGTCTGCGATGGAGCCTCGACGAGGCTGTTGTGTTAGGTTAGTGAAAAGGTGATGCAGAGAGGCTGTTCATTGCAAGCAAGAGGCATCTCGACGAGCCAATAAGCTGGTTCTGCGGCTTGATCCACTTGTAGCGACACGCCCAGTCCTGCATGTGTAGCAGCACCGACCAGCCCCATGGTTCAGAGCAGCCTGCCGTGCGACGCACAACTTCCCCGCGCCGCTGACGCCCAACACTAATGCACTGTGTGCCGTGTAGCGAGCGAACGAACGCTACGGGGGGGGGGGGGGGTCGCGTGCGTCAACCAGAACAGTGAACCGGAAGAAGGGTTTCCCGCCATTTCTCGCATCTGATCGCCCTCTGCGCGACGTCGACTGATGGACGTTTCGCGTAAGAATCAATAGTTCACGATGCGCGAGCCCTGTTCCCTCGCAGCGGGTTCTCGTTGCTGATTGGCTGGCACAAGCCGTAGCCTTCGCTATAGTGCATTGAATTAGTCAGACGTAGTCCAGTGCGGCTCTGTTGGGCCTCCGCAAAAGCTCCATCCAAATAGATAGGAAGGCTGCCACTCACCTCCACACTATTTGCATTCCAAGAGTGGACGCGACTCGTAAGATATTACTATGAAAGGAAGTAGCTACTTGGTGCACTCCTGGCTTCCACTGATGACCCGGTGGTCTTTTTCATAAATTTTTAAAGTTAGCTATGGTAGATAGAACAATTCTAACCATTCAGCTAAACCACTCGATGAGGCTTCCATTACTTCTAAGTAAAATTAAAATGCATAATTGAATAATTAACATAACTGTACAAATTGCCTTTTTAGATAAGTAATTTATTTAAATTTACGAGTTGTGGCTGGTGAATTCGCAAGATGTATGCTCTTGGAACAATTTCTAAGAACTACACCAGTTACGAGATAACAATTTTCAAAGGGTCCAAAAAAAATGTCGGTCCAGTTACTTTTCTACTTCAATGCATAAAAATAGCGTTTTCTGAAAAAAGTGGAACAACAATCCATCTTTACCGTAAGTTTACCGCGCATATCTCGAAACCGGGGCCACCTTCAGAATTCGTTTCAAGTCGATGTGCCTTGCAAACTCACTAGCTACAATTCGTAGATTGAAATATGTGCTGTAATTCAATTAATTAAGAAGGTAATTTGTGTAATTAAGTTAATAATTCAATTAGGCATTCTGATTTCTCGTAGTAGTAATGGCTGCGTCATCGAGTATTTTAGCTCAATGGTTAAAATTGGGTTATCTTCTAGAGGCAATTTTTAGGAAAATTGGTGCTGCCAAAATAAAAATATCCTACTTAGAGTTAAATGGGGATCGTGAGGAAAAATACGTTTGAGCAACGCAACATGCTGGCCATGGCCCCCGAGATTGCGCGCGCTGGCAGGTTTGCTTCGGCCGTCCCCTTCAGTGCGCGCCCCGGCAAACAAGTGTAATGCCGCTCGCGCGCCCGGCTGCTCAGAGATGGCGCTGTTATCGGAGGGCTCAGGTTCAGAAAGTTTGATGCTGGGAATTCTTTGTGTTTTCCCCAAAAAAGATAGGTAGGACATTAGGCAAAATAAGAACAAGAGTGCTTGGTGGCACAGCCAAGCACCCCATTTCAAAGGGGACGCTCATTCATTAATCCATCCATCCATCCATCCATCCATCCATCCATCCATCCATCCATCCATCCATCCATCCATCCATCCATCCATCCATCCATCCATCCATCCATCCATCCATCCATCCAAAATCGAAACGCATATTCAACTAATATTCAACATACTCAGCTGGCATCTTGTGCCCGGGCCGTGATATTCTCCTGGAGTCGAGCCCGCCGTTCCGGCTTCTGTCCCGCGGCTACAACACAGCAGGAGTGCCAGGCTTTGCCCCGGCGAACTGAAGCCTCTGGCTCCTAGGCCTGTACCCGGGATGCCGTCTCTGTTACTGGCAATCAGGCATGCAGTATCGGCTGTCTCTCGCCACACCTGCGTTTCCGGCTGCTTCCTGGTTCATTTCGGGCCCGGCGTCCCATCATCTTCCTGGTCCGGAGCATAGCGTCTCATACGCCTACTTGAGCCAGTCATGGGCTTGCAGTGCCATCCTGGACTGCAGATCCCGCGACCACGAGTGTTGAGCGTGCTTCGCCGGTGTCTTCAGTTGAGCACTGCTTCAGCCGACCTTTATGATAGAACCGCAAGTCACCGTGACCCGAGAACCTTATGTCCGTGGGGATTTCTTGCCCCACGCGCCATGAGCTATTAGCATTTGTTGTTTGAAGTCTGGGGCTGTACATGCCAAAACCACGGTTTGATAATGAGGCACGCCGTAGTGGGGGACTCCGGATTAGTTTTGGCCACCAGGAGATTAATTTGATCACCAGGAGACGAGACACGGGCGTTTTATGCATTTCTCCCCCATCAAAATGCGTCCGCCGTGGCCGGGATCTGATCACGCGACCTCGTGCTTAGCAGCGCAACACCATAGCCGCCAAGCCACCGCGGCGGGTAAGCATTCATTGTTTGTGTATAATAATTGTAACGTCTTTGTAATGATGTAATGTAATGTCTCTTTAATGATGTAATGTAATGTCTTTGTAATAATGTAATGTATTTGTAATAATGTAATGTAATGTGTAAGAAATGTAATGTCAGTTATCCGTTTCTATTCACTGATTTCTTCCTGTGTCTATAGGGAGGCCGCATACACCCACCGCAACCTTTAGCGGTATATATTGCGCGCTTACTGTGAGCGGGCCAGTGCCAAAGATGTCGTCCCATAGTACGCAAGGGTACCCCCCATGTACAAGTTCGGGCGCCCCCGCAGTTGTCGAAGAAGTCGCTCTGCGCCATCCCGGGCGCGATTCATCCAGTCAATGCAATGTAATTCACGCTGTTGCCCAAGAAGGTTAATCAGGTTAATCGGCCGTGCACCGGTCTCGGTCAGTGTGTCGCCGCGCATTGTGAAATGCTTGGTAGCTGGACAAGCACGCATCTCAGTACGTTCTTGGGCACGCAGGCGACCGACCACAACTTTGCCACAGCCGATAGGAAGTTTACCCGGCGGTCGATTTTGCGCCCCAACGATACGTGATATGTTGGCGCCAGGGCAAGGGTGCGCAATCCAACTGCAGGCGACCTTCGCAAAAATTATCTCGCGAAATTTTATCCACTATTCGCCATCGCCGTGTAGGCCATCTCGATAACAAGCATGATGGCTATCATGAATTGCGGGGACGCAATGCTGGCCAGTGAGGAAAATCTCTTACGTAAAATAAGTTTTGTGAATATGTAGCCAGATTTATTTTCCTTGGTGGAATAGAACAAGCACTTCGCTTCGCTATTTGCACACCTTGATGCCGCACATAAGCTAACTATTTGCTTTTAGTCCTGCTAAGCAATTTAGTGTATGACGTTATTAGTGTGCTTGATAAATCTTTCCTACACTTTTTCCTTTCCCTCAGGAGAAACAAAAAATAAAAGTTTTTTTTTTTTAAGCTACCCGGTATACCTGAAAATTTTCGGTCTCTTGCCCACTGAGCCTCAAGGAGGAAATGCGGCGCAATGTACCAAAGCGAGAAAGTCAAAGCTTTAGTTTGAGTGCCGTCGGTTGTTGGGTCAATCAACAGACTTCTATATTGCAAGCAAAGAAGTCCGGTGCCTGTCATGCAGTCATGGTCGTCTGGGATATGTGTTACCCGTACAAACACCACGAAAACATCAGAAATTTCAAACGAGAGCCCGTGCACGCTTCTTGGCGCAGTCAACCTCAACGCCTGTCATAGCATGTATCAACAGAAGACTCGGGCTGAATGTAGGAGACGCAACGCGATATGAATTCACTCACATCTAACGCAGGGCGTACCGCGACTGTCCTCGGTCACGGCGGCAGATTTGGCGAATGCTTGACGGAAAATGCGTCACGCTTTGCCTAAGCGCTAATCCGTGTACCCTAACCAGTCGTCTGCACGCAAGCGACCCTTCGTTGAAGCGCTGCACCTACCACCGCACCTTTCCCGCTGCTGTTCAACCTTAGTGTACCGTTTATAGTTAAGAAGGGTTCTTACAAAAGCTTACCCTTTCCTCATGTATTAGAATTGCTGGCGTAGCACATAAGTGCAAGTGATGCAACTATGAACAGATTATCGAACACGTCTTGTGTTTGTGTTTTCGTTACGATGTCGCATGCGACCTTCTTACTGTGCTAAACCGTCTTCATTTTAAACCATATTCATTCAGAGCCAAACATTACTTGGACGCGGGCTTATCCGGCAAAGGCTCACGAAGCAACACAGAAATTAGTCCACTTTCTGAAAGAGACTGTTCTCAGGGAACAATTGATGTGGGATATGCATGTGCCTGCAGTATACTCTCTCTCTTTTCTTTCTTTCTCTACCCTCTTGTACCCACTCTCCGTTGAGAAGAACAGAAACCGGACCTGTCTGATTGACAGCTTCGTATTGCCTTTCTCTCTCTATCTCTCTCACACACACAAACAAACACACCCACTCAACCCCCCCCCCTAAACACACACACACACACACACACACACACACACACACACACACACACACACACACACACACACACACACACACACACACACACACACGCACGCACGCACGCACACGCCCGCACACACGCACACACGCACGCACACACACACACACACACACACAAGAAAAAAAAGCTTCACGGACGTAGCACTATCATCCGATTGAGCGTCACGTGTCTCGGTGCGGCGACATGTGTGCGTCTAATCTTAGTAGTCGATGTGCATCCACCACGAAGGTAGTGTCGTGGCCTGTTTGCGTTTCATATACGTTGCACTTGCAGACCCATTTCTTAGCGTTTAGCTGCTGTAGCAGCAAAAGGAGAACCACAGTTCCGGTGTCAGTAACCGAGCTCGTAAGTGCGCGGGAGCGCATTTACCGTGTCCAATGCCGTTGCTTCGTGAGGAAACCAAAAAACGTAGTGTACGAACAAGCGATGGAGGGTATTTCTCTGCGCGACAATAAATCGCAATTTTCTGTGCAATAAGAAAAAAGTCACAGTTTCGCCCGGAAGGCGAAGCATTGATTTCGGTAGCAAATCAGTAGACGGCTATACGAACTAAGGATAGTAGTTTTATCTGCCGTATAACTTGGAAACATTCGCTTACTAAGTGAACAAGCATGGTGTCAGAGCGCACAAGCAAACATGAACACATCACACTCGACGAGCGTGGACGCTCGCGGTCAAAACGCTGGTGTGAGCAAGCGCGGCAGCTGGAGCGAGCGAAGTGACCTTCGTACGGTGTATCCGTTCAACGCAAGAGCGGCGAGAACGCAGCGTGCATACAGGTATGAGCCGTCTGCAGATCCCTTTCAAGATACGGTACGCACTTGTTGACGCAGTCGAAGCCGCCCCTCCCTACCGCGCTACCTCCCCGCTTTCCTCTATATATCGCGCCCCAGATGGAGCCGCGCTCGTCCTTTCTCCTTGCGCCCTGTCGCGTTGTGCAGAACGTTGTGAATACCCGGTTGTGCGGAAGAAACACGACGCACCCCCTCCCTCCCTTCCATCCCCCCCGGCCTTTCGAGCCACAGAAGAAGGCGCGTTTGCTCTCCGCTTTCTCCTACGCGCGCGCCAGATTGAGCCGCGATCGTCGGCTTCCCTCGCGTGCTTTCACTCGTACACACATCATACAAAGCGCGGTGATGGTGTTACCGCCATTGTACTTTATACGGAACATCACGGCGACGACAAAAATGCGCCTGGAGTGTCCGTCCATATAATTGCTATCGCAATGTGAACTCTCAGTTGTACGAACGTCTCTTTAACAATTATTTCAGGATAATGATCTTTCAGAAAATCCCCGGCAGTTTTTCTGTGCATTCAGTGCAAAAATGTTTCAGTTAAATGAATTTCTGAACAGCGAATATTTCAGCTGAGCTAACTTGATCACTGAACCCGCGCTCATTGTTGAAATCAGTTCAACGAAGTTTCGCGCTTTCCAGCGCTGGCGTAGCTGATGCCCGCTGCCTCCAAATCGCCCCTCCAGCGGCGGCAATGGGCATGTGACAGTGAGCCGGCTACCTGTGCTGATTTATCAGATCTGGAAATTGTTTCCAGTGTTCGTCCAGAAGAAGAGTGCGACGAGGAAGATGCAATGGCAGAGGCAGATTCCAATCCTGTAATTCCACCCGAGGCTGTAGGATCCCTGGACAGCTTTGTTACTTCTTGCGCTTTAAGAGCACCAGTGCTAATGAAAATTATATATATATTTTTTTCAAAATGAAATAGGCAGCAACGTAACTGTTACGCATTTCGTATATACTGATGTACATAACTCCATAAATAGCACCTCACACTTATGGCTCGACGTCTGCTGTGCCTTATGCTGTTCCATATTATAATGAAAATTCAGTTTAGTGAACTTTCAGATAAGTGAACTATTTCCTTGGGTTTCTTGAAGTTTACGCAAGTGAGAGTTCACGCAACACGATAGGACGAAAACTTTCAGCGAAAAGTTTTCTAGCTCATCGTAATGTCTAGGGTACGTAAAGCTTTCGAAAAACTATTGTGAGAAGAGATTGCTGAAGCGGTGGCCCTACATGTGCAACTCGTTTAGCAACTTAACTAAAAAGTGTCGCAGGGCTTCTTAACCAATCATCGCGGAAGTGACAGTCGACGTTACTTCCCTTGTGCAACAAAAAAAAAAACGCCTCAGTATATCGCTTGCGCTTTTCCTGGATGTGAAAGGCGCCTTGACAATGTAACGCACGAAGCCATTCTCGATGCCCTATAGAAAAATGGAATCGGTGGACGAATGCTTCGATGTATTCGTAGCTATCTATTCAGGAAATCCTTCTTTGTGCAAAGTGCCGATGGCCGAACCGCTGACCAGGCGTTTCCGTGGCGTCCCTCAGGGTGGGGTTCTCAGCCAGCTCTACTTTGTTCAGGCTTGCAATCATTGAACTTGCGGAGGATCTACCTCAGACTGTCAACCTTTCCGTATATGCTGACGGCATATATGCGACCTCGGCAGTTACACGTCCTCAGGTATGTGCACGGCTTCACAAAGCAGTGGCCGTAACATCGAAGTACCGGTGCGCTCAAGGCCTCAGCATTTCGACCGAGAAGTACGCCTTAGTGGCTTTTACCCACAAGCCCATGGGTACCCACAAGCCCATGGATACCATGAACTGGTATCCCGTTTCTATTGACCACCAAACAATTTCACATAGAAAATCTATAATGCTATATTATTGAGAGAGACCTTTCATGGAGACCCCACATCTCATACTTGAAGAAAAGGCTTACCTCTATTGCCCACATACTAAGGTTTCTCGCCGGTAAAACTTGGGGTAGGTCCGTGACATCTGTGCTTCAACTATACAGGATGCTCTTCCTGATACTTGCAATGTAGCACTCCGATGCTGTGCAATGCTGGCAAAACACACTTGAGTGATCCGTGTCCTACACAGCATTCAAGGACAATAAAACAAGCTCTTGGGCGAGTTGGTCACTTCTTGCAGGCATAAAAGCAGTGCAAAACACACACACACACACGTGCGCGCACGCACGCACGCACGCACGCACACGCGCACGCACGCACGCACGCACGCACACACACACACACACACACACACACACACACACACACACACACACACACACACACACACACACACACACACACACACACGCGCACGCACGCACGCACGCACTCACACACTCACACGCGCACACACACACACACACACACGCACGAACGCACGAACGCACGCACAAAAAAGAAAAGAACACTGATAGACACGGACAATCGCTGCTATTCAACTTTTTTATTCAACTTCTTTTCATGGCATAAAATCAGCTGTGAGGCAGCGATTGTCCGAGTCTATCAGTGTTCCTTTCTTTTGTTTGTGTGTATTTTTTTGACACTTCTGTTATGCCTGCAATTCAAGGCCAAGCCCTTCGAAGATGTCTGGGGCTACTTCGGTGTGCTTCAACCGTAGCAACAATTACCGTCACCGGAGGCCACCCACTAAGACTTATACCGGGTATTTCAGCGAACACTTTCGAAGATTCTTAAAGGTTGCGTGTGGCAGATAGCATAATTAATCTTACCAAAACATAGTTTTATGCATTGAAGCAAAAAAATAACTGGAACGCCAATGCATTTCTCCACAAAGTTCGGGAATTAATACCTCGAAACTGGAGTCATCCTGAGAAATCCAAGTGGATCCGCCTTGCGAACTGCACGACCAGAATTTGTAACTTGCAATGTGGGCCATAAGGTGTTTAGTGCATTTCAAGTTTTTGTGCATATAATGTCCGCCTCTTCGAGTAGCCCAGCTCACGAACTCGTATTGTGCTATCTGCCACATCCAACCTTTAAAAATCTTTGAAAGTGTTCGCTGAAACAACCTGTACAGTTGTCGACGCATTTCGGGCGCATGTTCGCCCTATATCCAGTGTTCCTAACTACCATCTCGCTTGCCAGCCTGAGAAAACACAAAAGGCAGCGTTTTCCAGATAAACTGCAGCTAACCAGCACTATATGTTATTGAGATACTCACCCTCAACAAGAAAGCCATCTGCTTTGTAGTGTATGAAAAGTCTGCTGCGTACATTGCCGTTCCAGGAATTGTGAAGAGGGCTAGCCTGTCCTCCCGGGCTCTCAAACAGATCACATTCGAGCTTTTACACACTATATACGCTAACCAAATCCATGTTTACACGGATGGTACACGGATGGTTTGGCGTCAGAAAGGTCGACTGGCGCCATTGTCATACCATCTCGATCGTAGTCATCAAGTTTAAAGTATAAACCCCATGCAAGCGATCTTGCACGCGACAGCGACAAGCGACGCGATGGAGATGGCTGTCGCGTTCGCTCGTCGCCTACAAGTTGCACCCCATGCGAGCGATGACTTCGAGCGACGTCTCCCCAGTGTTGCCGGTATGAGGGCAGCAATATAGGCGCCGAAACTAGCGTGACGCGTGCTTTATTAACTTAAGTTGATGTATTTTACTGCAAAAGCAGCATAACTATTCCTGAAAGTCTTGCAGTGGGTTCTTATCCTTGCACGTATAAAAATTCAATCGTTTGCTCGTTCCGTGCGACAATAGGAAGTACTGGAGTTATGTACATCCAGTTCCGGCTTTGCGCTATTGGCTAGTCGCTCATAGCACTTCCGGGCGACGAGCGACGAATTCTAGATTTGCAAAACCGAGCGATCGCGCGACAAGACCGAGCGATCTGTTCAAGCGACGGCCCGATCCGTCGCGCGAACCCGTCGCTCGTCGCTGTCGCGCACAAAATCGCGCTAATGGGGTTTAGCCTTAAGGCTTCACATGTCACGACATCTACGGGTTCCGAACTTGCCGCTCTTCACACTGCTGTGGAATACACTGAAAAAGATCCGCCTTGTGAATGGGCAATATTTTGTGACTCTAAAGCAGCCCTTCAAAGCATGCGAAGCTCAAGACGTTGGAATTACGGCCAACTGGTGTCCCAAATTAACGGAATTTGCCCTTGTGTTTCTGGACGAGGATATGATATAGTGTTTCAGTGGCTGCCGGGACATTGTGGCATTGTTGGCTACCACATTGCCGATGGCACTGCCCGACGTGCGCAGGCTGGAACACTGACACTCGTGATAACTTTATCGAGAGAAGACGCGGCAAGAGGCCCGGGCGTCGTCATCTCGCGCGTACCATCACGTTGAGTCATTGGTGTATTACACAGAATAACTTCGATTATACAGTCTCGACCTATCACTAAAATTGCAGCTACCAGCAAATATATCCCGACGTGATGCAGTACTGCTGTGTCAGCTGTGGCTATGAGTAGCGATCGCTAACTCAAACAACTCAATTGGAATGGATGGCTTACTCATGTGCGCTAAGTGCAGGTATGAAGAGACCATCGATGATCTCCTGCGCTACTGTTCTGAATTCGATAAATAACGACAGACTCTACAGTGTGTCTTGAATAGACTCAACGATCGGCAAGTAAATGTCTTACGTACGAGCCTGGCTCATCAGCCTAGAAAGCCACTCGAGCTCTTCTGCAGTACATGAGGGCGACAGACTTGAGTGCCCAACTTTAGATACGCTGCACCTGGCTTAGTGCATGTGAAAGTGGGATCTAGCCTGACGCCTTCTCTCTCTCTCTCTTTTATTCACTCCCCCACCTCCTCCCCAGGTGTAGGGCAGCAAACTTGACAAAATATAGTCGATCTCTCTGCCTTTCCTGTCTCTCTCTCTCTAATTCCCTAATATAGTTGCTTAAATCTAGCTGTGCACTGACGCTGTCGATAGTAGAGCCTTGATTTCTTGAACCAATGGAAATGTTGATCTCCAACCACAAAAAAACAGAAACTTATTATTTGCAAGAGGGTAACGCCTATCCCTCACTTCCGTATACTGTCGCTATGGTTGTTGCCTAAACACAACGCACGAGTCCTTTCATGAGAGTGCGCGCACATCGCGCCGTTCCAGTTGGCGCAGAATCCAGAGGCAGTCGTAGGAGAGCAAGTTACGCAGGTAGTAGTTACCTATAGGGAAGGAGCGAGAAATACTTCGGGCATTCTAACCAGCTGCGTCAGCTTTCAAGGGGCAGCTGAACTGTCCTGAGTCCGTGGAAAAAGATACGAAACAGCCGAATGAAAAGGTGGGACAAGAATGTTGCAATAAAAGTATTGTCGAGAAAAAAGAAAAAGCCGCGCACGAGCAAAACATAGGCACGTAATTATGCATCAAAACACTAAAAAGAAAGTAAAGTACAAATTAACATGGAACAGCTACACAACTTAACCTAGCAGACAAAACATACAACCGGTTTGCCGCAGAACCCTGATTACTAATATAACATTCAGGATGCTTCTCTAAGAGTTCATAAACAGATTTTGTATATTGGGAGCTCGCGTGTCGTTATTTCAATGAGACATGCTCTAGCATAATGTACGATTGGCGTATATATCCCTTACTTCTATGTCTCCAAACTGCCATGTGGAAACAGATAACGCACGAGTGTCACAAGGTATCAGAAGCGGCTTTGATGTGCAAGGCTGGCATCGTCCATCATATGACACGTATGCTTTAGTCGCCTCGTGTGCGATTACAATATTTCGAATATCGGCGCTGTCAGCTTCTATTTATGCCGGCGCATTTTACCACCAGATTAGTTAATGAGTGTGAGCTCATATATCAATGTTCTACTGAAATCGCTATGCTTGTGTGTCCGTGGTCTTGCCATTTAGAGCGCCCTGGCTGGTTCATAACACCGGGGAAAATGTTAAAGGGAAAACGTAAAAAAAATACGTCACAAAAAAAAAAAACGCTCCAGCACGGAGGAGGCGAAAGTATCAGGCATAATTATATAAACTCTCAGAACACAAGAGAAATCTTACGTTAACTGAAGGCATAATTATTCCACTCAAACGCCCAGCTGAGGTGCAACGTTCTTCTCGTGCCCCTTGGCCCGGGTCAACGCCCGTCACGCGTTCATATCACCCACCCCGCTTTCTCCCAACGTAGCCGACAATCTCGGCTCTTACTTTCGTAATAGAAAAGCAGAGCCGAGCAAACTACAAAGATAACAGCACAATCAAACTGTAACGCGTCGTACGCAGACCATGCAACGCTCTAGAACGTACTCGGTTCACCTTGGCTACCGCAGCGCGGTCTCCTTCATAATGAAAGAAGCGCCCGCACGTTCCACGGCAGCTCCCCGCACCCCTATAGCTGTTCCCGAATATTAGATCGATGAGCAGACGGAAGCGAAGGCGAAACAAACGGGGTCACGCTGGTCGCGCTAAAGATGAGAAGCGTGGCGAGAGCCTGAATTGCCGAAAATAGACGCAGGCGATGCCTCAGGCACGCATGCCGACAAACGGTGAGAAGAACGAACTGCCCACCACTCGGCGCGGCACCGTCCTCGAACTAACCAGGGGCGAAAAAAGTACACCCTGCTGTTTCCCACAGAGCTAGAACCGTAGTAGAGAGTGAAAGCAGAGGAACGCGCCTGGCTGGGGCCACAGCAGCTGTGCGTGGGAGAGAACCCTGACAGCCATTAATAAAGCCACGCCATAGCCCTCAAGCTGACGAGCATCCTTTCACGCGACCCAAGTTGCCGATTGAGCCACGACGGCTGGCCGCGGGCGAAGCGAGAGTCCGCGCGAGTCGGGATCGTGTGTCCGCGTACTTACCCCGGCTTAGCTATAGTGCAGAAACGTGCGGTTGCAGTGAAAGCACAGAAAAACGGTAAGCGCTAAATGGCGCGCCGAAGTAACAGGTAAAGAATAGAACAATACCGTGATGTGCCGATGCTAGCTATTTATATTCAGCACCCCATTCTGTGTTTTTGAATGCGTAAGCTTATCATACAAAGGTATGTGGCTACTTGCTCCCTAACATTTGTAACAGAGCCGGCGGCACCGCCGGCGAACATTTCCTTCACTGTGCGTCATGAAACTTGCAAGAAGAGCTGAATTCATTCGGCCTAATGTTGTTGTATACGATGGCAGGCATGTCCGAGGAACTGCGAAGCAGCTATTTCTGGCCCCATGAAGTCCAACGAAACGCCGCTATGTTAGATACGCGGTCTTTCCAGACGGTGTCATGTTCTCGGGTCGATAGCCTCGAGCCAAAACTGCACGGCGTACGCCTCAAACCATACTTCACACAGCATAGGCTTCAGCGGTGTTGCTTGCCATGCGCATGCATTTCGCCTCATTTTCCCCGTCATTGCGTGTTTATTTTCTGTTCGCGTGAGTTTCTTTCTGCGCACGTGTACGCGTCCAGATTACCTTGTCGGAACTCGGAACGCTAATCTATTCAGTGTGCATGAGTATAGGTGCATGATTTCTCTAGCATTGGATCCACCCGAAGGAGGGGAGAGGGACGGGGACTAATGACGCCTGGTCTTTGTTTATAGGGACCATATATAACACGATCGAGTTGAGGGCCTGTTCGCCAGCTACCGTAGTTTCATGCGCTATCGCCTGTCCTAAGTGACTTGATACAAAACTAAATCATGTGTGTTTTTATTGAAATAAAATAAAAGAAAGAGACGTAGTCACCTTATAATGATGACGGCTACTCCTTTTCTCATAGCAGAAACAAGAACAATATATATATATATATATATATATATATATATATATATATATATATATATAATGTATAGATGGCTATCCCGCCATGCATTGTTCCCCCAACACGCCTATCTAATCGCACTGGTCATCCTCTTGAAGTCACGCGCCCACGAGCACGCACCGTTACCTTTTCTCCGTCATTTTTTCCTCGTACAGCTACTGACTGGAATGGCCTTCCGGGCGACATCGCCGCCATCCTTTATCCATCCACCTTCATAGAAAGCATCACCAATCACCTTTCACCATAGATTAACACATGGTTTCTGCTTATTTCTGTGTAACCCACCCCTTATGTAATACCCTGTCCGGGGTCTTTAAGGAATAAAAATGAAATGAAATGAAATATATATATGTAGTAGGAAAATGAAAAGAAACGATGACACAGGGCCAGAAATCCACAGCACACAGTCCTATACATACACGAACATGTAAAGATAACAGGCAAGTCACATCACACTGAGTTTGTAAACAAATTCACAAACGAAGTCACACAAGCGGCCGCGATGTAGACTGCGATCATCATGGGAACAGATTAGAATTGTAGAGTTAAAATTATACACGCACAGAATATGACAGCCAAGAGTGAGTTTCAGCACAGAATACAAAACAGGATAACACGCAATATACAAGCGCTAATAATTACAAATAATGAAAGCAAGTTGTAGTTTCATTGTTTGTCTATTCACAGCGTTGTCTTGTACTTGTTAAGGATGTCTGTATCTTCGTAAAAAATGTTCGAGTGCATTCAATGCTTTTCGCTGTGGTATTTTCGATGGTAAAGGGCCCAGCAATATTGCAACTGAGAAAGGCCGGTGAGGATCAATGGAGCGTAGCGCTTGTTTTGGCTGCCGTCTTTGCGTCGCGTGTCTGGGGCATTCGAGGAGGAGAAGGCCAACATCCTCATCGTCGTTGCCACAGGAGCAATCCGGGGAAGAAGCCCGTTTTATTCGGTATAGAAAATGTTTGGTGTATGCTGTCCCAAGGCATGTTCGATGAATTAGTGACTCAGTACTTTTCGAAAGTTATACGTCCAGACGGTATTCGATTTGAGGGTCAACTTCGTAAAGAATCGGTTCCTTAGTATTTTCATTGAACCAAGTTGACTAGCACAAGTCCTTCTTTAGTGCTCTTAATTTGCGTTGCGTGTCCATTGATGATAAAGGATGAGTTGAATTTCGGCATCTTTATGGGCCGATTTTGCCAACGAGTCCGCTAATTTGTTGCCTGCTATACCAGCATGTCCCGAGACCCACTGTAATATCATTTCGTGTTTTATTTCATTAGGCTGAGTTAAACTGTTCAGTACTGCGTATGTTATTCGTGCGTGTGGTTGGTTGCCATCAATATCTCCAAGACATGCTGAAGCCGATAAGGAGTCCGTACAAATTGCCCACTGTTTTGGTGTCTTATATGTTTTGATAATGTAAGTGGCTTAGAGAATTGCCACTAATTCAGCTATTGCTGGCGACGACGTGTGTCCTAGTCGACAAGCGTACTTTACCGGCAAGCGTGGTATAACATAAGCCGCATTCGCACTTTCTCTGATTACAGAACGGTCCGTGTACACGTGAATGGCCTCCTGGTACTTGTCAAATAGCTTATGTAGGGCTGATTGTTTCACTGCTAATGCGGAAAGGTCGCTTTTATTTTTAAGACCTTCAACTGACCGATCGTGGAAGTCGTGATTTATGCTCTTGAAACATGGCGTGTATCTGTGCACCCGGACAGTTGGTTCTCTATCATTGGAGGAAGTCGGTGCGTAGAGTGCTGGGTAGAAATTCTGATGGGATGCCGGCATGTTTCCAGGCTGCGAGTTACGGTGAAATGTGCTTCCCGCGCTTCTGCAATAGTAATTTGTGGTTAAACTATGTGGCAGTTTCATAATATAAATACTAAATGTAACATAAAAACTTTTAATAGAATTTCAGTAAGAGGGAGGATCAACGTCAGTACCTCTCGAAATTCCATAGTTTTAGTTTTTCAAACTTTCATTTCAATTCGCCTCTGTCTGCACCAATAGAAAATGATGTGGTCTTACCGCAGATGGTCAGTATCTGAAGAGTGAACTTGTTTTTACAGTGGAGCTGTTAGAACTTCGCTGAGTTTCTTTTGACGTCCGCAGCTTCGCCGAGCTGGGAGGAGAGAGCTGAGAATGATTGAAAGCAGAGTATAAAAATAGCATCGCGCAGCATAGCGACACGGCGGGGGAGGGTGGAGCCTAGCGGGGGAGAAGGAGCGGCGTGGCGGGGACACAGGTAGTGTAACGGCATTTCTCTCCTATAAAAACCCGCGCGCTTGCTTCGGGGGTCCTCTTTCTCCCAGCGGAAACAAAAGTTATGCGTGGCTCTGCTACCGCAAACACCAGAGACCAGCGGAGCTGGGGGAAGCCCAGCAAAAGTTGAACTAAGTGTGTGGTTTGGCACTACTTTAGTGACCTTCGCCCAGCTCCGCTGGCCTATCGTGTTCGCGATAGCAGAGTCGCGCAGAAATTTTTCATAAATAATAGGATTATTCACAAAAACACGTTATATTGTTACTGCTTATCTCATTCATATCAATCAGGAACAAAATCGGTCTTCATACAAAGGCTTGCTCATCGGTTTTAACGTCTCTAACGGAGATGAGAATTTATTACCAGATACGAATTGGTACCAGTCAGCCATTTAGTCAGTCAGTGAGACATTTAGCAATCCAATTTATGATCTCGGTTTATGTATTGAACTCTGCATGTTTCCTTTAAATATAGGTGTAGAACTTTGTTAAATGCCTCGTAAAGTGGATAAAAAAGGCATTTCGTACTGAATCATGAATTGCTTGGTGTATATATAGTAAGGCCACATGCTCAAATAACTTTGTCGCACAGAATAAACCGTCTTGAAATTCGTGTTGGTTGAAGGAGTAGATTGCGTTCAGTCGCATATCTCATGATTACGGATGGTGCAATAGGTTATGTTGCGTCACTAGATTTGAAAATGTGGAATGACTCGAGTGACTTTCAATCCGACATTGTCGTATCCTGAATCAAGACTGCAGAATAAGATGCGATAATGTGAGGTACCCGAGGAATCATCTTCATTCCTTTAGGAGTTCAACACTTCAAACTGGGCAGCCGGAGAGCCTGACTTCCGGAAGCGATAGCGTGAAGGCTTCTGAAACAATTTTGTCAAGAGTGAATAAGAAACTTGTATGGAGCATTTGTTTGATGACATGAGACTGCAATCAAAGCAAGGCTTTATGAGTTCTTTACTAGAGCATATTATGTTAGAGTATGCGTCTTTCAAATTACAGGGAGCAGCTATGGCGAGATTTTTTGTAGTTCCTTAGGCCTACTTTTGCACGTCCAAGATGAAAGACGAAATGAAACGGTAAAATAGTCCACTTGTTTTGACGTCAAGCGGCCCAAGCAAAACGTGGTTGTTAAAGAAAGCTGCTCGGATTTGCGGTTTGCTCAGCTCATTTGCACTTTAGCACTTAGTGAAGTCAAGCGCTAATTCTCTTCCGCATGCCGGCACGAACTTCATGTAGATATGATGCAAGACGTCTGAATTGTCCTCCGAAGCGAGCTTTTGCTGATTATCGGTAGATGGGAAAATTACCAGGACTGTCCCGACAATTACCAGGACTGTCCGTCTTGTATGATCGGTATAAGTTCTGGTATGACCCATGAAAAATGATGCATATATTAAACTTCCTGCTTAGAAAAATCATAACTGGAGATATTGCACGCTACGCGACTTTGCTAGTATTGCACCAACTCGATGAAATGATATGAACGCACGAAGTGACACCAATGCCAGCTTTATTTAGTTTAATTAGCTTAATGTGCATCAATATTTTCTCTTTCCCGATTTTTACCTCCACGAAAAACAATACGAGAAGAAATATTAAAAAAATCACTGCCCAAGCGCTTCGTACAGATGGTTAACCAGCGAAAGTGAAACGTGCGGCCCCGTTGTTTATCACTAAGTTCATCCCGATGGTTCATTAAACGACGGCTTGGTAGGCAGCCGGATTCTCGGTACACAGTTACTGCTTTCGCTCGGCTGCAAGAGCCTGTTCTTGTGCCCGGGCTGCAGCATCGGCATGGCGTAGACGAGCTCGTTCCCGGTTCTGCTCGCGGCGTTGCTGATCGAAAACTGCCTACTCCTCAGGAGTACGTATGACGCGTGGCCTACCCATTTCGGAGCCAAAGAGAAACTGCTGCGTGCGCGCTCGGCTGCGATGGAGAGCAACGACGTCACTACTGGCGCAGGTAATCCAACATCACCTAGATAGCAGAAGGCCTTTTCACTCCGACCCATGACGTTATGTTACCTGACCCGATCGCCATAGAATATAACGTGGATGCTCCCGAGTAGGCAACACTAATTTTGATGTCACCGTTTTCATCACGCCAGCCTTATAAATGGAAATTTCGGGCCATGTAGCATGACGTCATGGATCGGAGTAAACACGCCTGGCGCTATATAGGTCGTGTTGGTAGTCGCGCCTCCTTTCTTTTGCTCTCTCTCATTTTTTTCCCGCATGCGCATGGGGTTGCGCTGGAGGAGTTTTCGGCGTACAGGCGACCGACAGACAGATGGACGGACGGACGAATCGGCTAGACATATACAGCTTCGCTGTAAAAAAATCTTTGCTGCTTTCTCGAACGCTTCCATCTCTATAGGTATCTCTATAGGTAGATGGATTTAGACCGGTGGGGCCGCGAATGTAATGGCATATGACGTCCCGGCCGGGCGTAGCAGGCGCCGCCACCAGCTATCATGGTTGACTATGTTCCGTCGTATCTTCTCTTTTGCGTTGCCCAAGTACCATGGGGAACCAGATACGAACATGTTGTGTGCGGCACTGTTTGCCAGTGCGCTTCTGGCGTTTTACGACGGCCGTCCAGGTGCCGATACTCATGAGTCAAGTCAGGTGCTGTCTCGCGGAAGTCGTAAGCCGAAAGGCACGAAATATTGATTGATGGAGTTCAACGTCCCAAAACAACATGCACTTATAATAGACGCCATGGTGGAGCACTTCAGATCAAACGTACGACCACCTTGATTCTTTTGACACGCATCCAACGCTTGGCACACGAGCGTTTTTGCGATCCATTCCCATCGGAATACGGCCGCCACGGTTGGGAATCGAGCTCGCGGAATATAGTGCACCTCAGAAGAGCGCCCACGGCCGTAATAAACGAAAGGATAAGCCCAAGCATGACTGAACTCCTTTTGGGACCCGTCTCGGGTATGGTTTGCTTTGCTTATTGCTCAGACGTAGCCGAAAACCGGTGAACCTAACTAGATGTGTCGAAGACACGCCGACTCAGAACACGCTTTCGGCCAAATTGACGCATTCTTGATTAGAAGATCTAATTAGCGAGAGAGACGAAGAGGGAAAAGACGTTGTGGTTCAAGGATCAAATAAAGCCAAGTGGATGAGAGAAGGAGGGTGCTTCGATTGCATCCGAGCATCGCCTTGTTCGTTGCGTTGGCCATTATCGCGCGCGCTTTATGATATGTATACCGACAGGCAGCACGTCTGTGTATCACGGCTTCTTTGGCCAAGTTTCACACTGCTCTGGCGGTTTCAAGGTTGTGCTCTTGCACATGCACTTCAATGTCGATTCACAGTATGGCCGACAAGGAAGCAGTCATGGCAAACAAGTGAGACAAAAAAAATCAAGGTCTTTGCCGCGTTTGTATAATCAACCGCGTGCTGAAATTCTGTTTGTTTTTTTCTTTGCTGTCAGTGCTTCACCAATGGCTGCTTCTCAACAGCAGCTGCATGTGTAATCTCTGAAAGCGGACCATTCTCAACCATGCAGCTTTCTCTCTTTCTCTGAAGCTGGTCTACTTGGCCGTGGAAGCTAATGGAACAACTGCAACACTTCAGCAAACGCCCGCATTTTAAATGGTTAGTTCAGTGCTTAAGCAAGGGTGATACGGATTTCCTGGTGCATTGGTGACTACCGGGAGATGACCTGTAAGAGCAGATGTGGACATGCTTGGAGACCAACGTTTGCCTGGGTGATATTCCAGAGAGAATGAGCTATTCAGCGGTAGCTTTAAGTTTAAACTTTAACGATGGGCGATGCGCAGTTCTTCGGTAACAAAACGAGATTAGTTGCTCATCCGTCACGTTAAGGTGCATGTGTGTCTTGTAGAGCAGAACTGCTGACCAAATGCATCATTAGCGTTGCTGTTGCGTAGTGACATAAATGAGACGATGGCTTCATCAGATGCAGCAGGCTCGGAAAAACTGCAGCGACATCGGTAGTCTGACGATAGTTTCAACAGTCAGTGTCTGCGTTGTAACCTTTGGAACTAGAACCAGGTATTATGGTTTAACCATACAAAGAAATTAAATTATGGGGTTTTACGTGCCAAAACCACTTTCTGATTATGAGGCACGCCGTAGTGGAGGACTCCGGAAATTTCGACCACCTGGGGTTCTTTAACGTGCACCTAAATCTAAGCACACGGGTGTTTTCGCATTTCGCCCCCATCGACATGCGGCCGCCGTGGCCGGGATTCGATCCCGCAACCTCGTGCTCAGCAGCCCAACACCATAGCCACTGAGCAACCACGCGGTTTAACCATACCGTTTAATTTCTTCATATATTGGGATCGACCAAACTGTGAGCCCAAAGTATTGTGGCAGTGGTATTTTGTAGCACGGAGTTCTGTGGCGCGATTCATGAATTGTTGGAAATATTTTATCGCCTCCTGGGACTTACTTTTTGAGGAGCTTCTTGTAAGGTTTTGCCGTTCTTCTCATGACCGAGAGATCACAATCTCTCCAACGCTTACGGTCTCCTTTAGGTACAGTTTACGTTTAATGTGGTCAGCAGTTGCACTAGATCTCTGTGATCTTTACGCCTGTTTTCGATTATCCTTACCGTAAGCGTGATCCCAATTCACAGTAAATAAGCAGTAGTGAAAACTATAGCACGCGAATTGACATTCTGTTAACGTATACAATGCTCTAAATGTGTTTGCTGTGAAATACTTGGTGAATATACATGAAAATGGACAGATGGCCGCGAACACCGTATAATTAATTACTCGACGCACTACTTGATTGTTGTCAGCATTTGCTATGAAAAGGGTTAAGCGTATCAGCGCTCGCAGTCGGTCGTGTTGGTGACATGATGGCAATGATGTCATGATGACACGAAAAAAATGACGACTTGACTTTCTTTCTCAGTTACTTAATAACAAATTGGCACTCGACTCGGCATTGTATGTAAGTCTACTATAGTAACGAGACCTTACTCGCCAACATCACCAAAATGCGCTAACCCCCTATTTTGCCTGAACCAACTTATTTAAATACTCTTTCTTTCCACGCACCATTAATGACTGGAATGAGTTGCCTTTATGAAACTTGTATCACGATTGATTACTTTTTGTATCAACGTTATTGCCGTACTGCTGCAGCATTTCGTTGTATTGACACTGTTTTACTTCTTGTAACCTAATATTGTATTCTCCAGCCTGCATGGACTTCGTGTCCGCAATATGTATTAAATAAATAAAATAAAAATAGAAATACGGCAACATGCACCTAGCATTTTTTGTAGGGGTTTGGTTCACTCCTCGTCGCGTTTTCAGTAAACAGGTTGATATATAAATGAGCGGATGATATGAGACTGGCAAAACGGCACATTGAAAGCGCTTTACATAAAAAGAAGGTGGTGCTTATTTAGGTCAGACTTCTGTTGTTTTGTACAAGGCCGGGGATACTTTCTTTATATCTTTCAAATGATCTTGCTAGTCCTGATAATCGCCCTTTGTAATCTGACCTGGGTGGCTGGTGTGCATAGGCACTGGGAACAGTATGTTTATTTAGTTATTTTGTAAAGGTGTTCATTAGCCAGCAGTGGTTGGGCCGGTCGTCTGCGCAGGGCGCGGACTCTCAGCACGAACGGCGTTCCCCGGGAACAGCGCTGGAGAGCTCGACTCACTAGAAAGCGCTAGAGAGGATGGCCCACTATAGCCTTCCTCTTCTTCGCTAGAATTCCCCCCGGGAACGAAAAGCGAGCCGTCCGGCGACCTGACAGCTTGTCACTATGAGTGGATCATAGTACGGCCTGAAGCGTTCGACGTTGACAATGCCTCGTCCACGACGGCGCATGTCCGAACACGGTTTAATGGGTTCGATCACGCAGTTAACGGGAAATGAACGCTCGACGATACGGTATGGCCCTTCGTACTTGGGCAGGAGTATTGAAGAGAGCCCAGGTGCAGCGGAAGGAAGGGAAAACCACAGAAGTGCTCCAGGAAGGAAGGTGGGCGCAGAGGTGCCACCACGAGCGCCAGTCTGGCGCTCTTGGTCATTGGAGGTAAAGGCCCACGCGAGATCGCGGCACTCTTCAGCATGTCTTGCCGTGGCGGAAATGGGCGCACATTCAGGTGCATCCGGCAGGTATGGTAAAAATGTGTCGATGGTGTGCGACGGGTGCCGACCGCGCAGTAAGAAAATGGGTGAAAAACCGGTGGTGCTCTGAGTAGCGGTGTTGTACGCATATGTTACGCAGGGCAGAATGACGTCCCAACTTGTGTGGTCGGAGGGGACGTACACTGCAAGCATACGAGTATTGCCGAGCGTACGGTTGAAGCGTCCTGTAAGGCCATTGGTTTGAGAATGGTGCCCAGCACCTCCATCACTTGCAAAGGTGGTTATTAGCAATCAATGGTTGGGCCGGCCGTCAGCGTGGGGCACGGACTCTCAGCACGAGCGGCGTTCCCCGAGAACAGCACTGGAGAGCTCGACCTACTGGAAAGTGCTGGAGAGGATGGCCCACTACAGTCTTCCTCTCCTTCGCTACTATTTATTTATTTATTTATTTATTTATTTATTTATTTATTTATTTATTAAACCCTCGAGGTACAGTTGTACATTGCAGAGGTGAAGTGCAAAGATAAGAGGCAAATACAGAGGCGAATAACACCAGCTTTACTATACATGCAAAAAATAACAAATGAAATATAAAGGAGCCAGGATGTTCAATAAAAAGGTCAAAGGCAAACACGTGGAAATTAATTAAATAATAAAGAAGGAAAAAAAAGAAATTGTCGTGGAATTGTGAGGTAAGTAGCTCAGTGCAATGTATGACAAAATATGGCAAGCATAAGCAAATCATGGCAAGCATGGCATGCAAAATGGTAAGAATCACGTACGTACTATGTCTCGTTGTCTTTCGCATAAAGTTGTTAGTAGCGTCTGTGACGTGTGTCTGTGTGTCTTCTACGGGATTGTGCTATCGCGCTACAATATGCCGTTAAACTGGCAAATCAGCTTTTCGGCAATCTGCAAGGTAAATGAAGCTTTGTTAAAGAGAAAATTAACCATCCACCTGCTACTGTAGCACAGAGCAACATGGGAAACCCACACGGAGTTTTCAAGAGACAGAGAGAGAGAAGCATTTATTATGTCCGCGTCAGGGGATCGAACCCAGTACCATTGCTTTCGGGTTGGTCGCTTTATTGTCTGAGCTAAATAAAAAGGCTAGTAGGCCGTACAGCGAGGTCGAATTAATCGAAAACTGAAAGTGCAGGGAACGCATAGGCCCAGGGACAAGCGCAGGTTCCTGCGCTCCAAGCGGTCGATACATTCAGTCTCACTCCGAAATTTGCCAGACTCCTGGTTCGGACATGGTAGAGCGACGAATCGGTAAAGGCGTCGGTCTCGGCTTCGATTCCCGAACGAGCACAAATGTTTATTACGGAACGAAACTTTTGTTCTCAGAAACCCTTATGGACCTACTTTGTTGAGTGCTATAGAAAGAGATTGTGCTTACGTGTGCTAAAGAATTACTTGTGCATGAAAGAACAAGTAGCATACACACGGGGTTACTCACGGAGGGTGATAGTGCATAGAAGATACATTTGTGTGGAATAAGTGTCAATGCATTATAACGTGGAACCGCATGGCGGAAATCAAGAGACTGTTCACAGTACACGTCATTGCGGGAAATGTTATATCAGGAACGCACATTTTGCACGACTTAGATAGAATTGTATCCAAACATGCGAGAACGTCTTCATCAAAGTTCAGCAACCGTATCGGATAACACTGCGAGACCATAATTACATTTCAAGCAGATAAACACGAGGGGGATACTCCGGGTGATAATGCTAGTTGGTTTCGCACCTCAAGTATAGAAATGCGCCCACTTGTAACACCGTGTATTGTTTCCTTAGACACAACTATCTATATACGAAATACCCATAGTATTCCGTAAAAGAGGCAATGAGAAATGAAGGAACAAAATTATTTAAATAAATTAGGTGGCTTACCGTTCCCGGGAAGTGCACACTGGATTGGGAGGGACGCCAGAGCGCAGTATTACTTCGGTTCTACTTGGGCTGCTGTAAGAGAGTTTTCGAATTCCGCCCCCATCAGAATACGGGCGCCGCGGCTGGGAATCGAACGCGAGACCTCAGCAGCGCAACGCCGTAGCCATTCAGCCATCTAGCTGGTACGAATAAAATGGCGCGGTGCATTAACCCGCAGACGATTTCTCAATTTCGCTCCTGCAATGGATGACAACAGTTGTATCACCTTCCGTCCTTCAAACAAAACTCGCATTGTCGGCGAGTCATCAAAATGCGCGTGTACAAAAGACCCTGATTTTATTTTTCGTGTTATCGTTGAATGGGACCACTTACTGACATGTTTTCAAGTATTAGTTTTGCGTTCGGGAAGACATGTCATCACGGAAAGATTGTTGGGACGGCCTGGCCTCGAGGAAAGTCTGAACAGCGTTTGTACTGTGTATGGACACGTATAACTCAACAGCTCTCACATATTCATTTACTTTGGTCGTTATACTTTGATTATCAGGTTTCGGGATACCATGAGTTTGATTATCCTCCCTCCGGCACACAAGCACCAGGGAGGGATATCGAGAGAGGCGCGGCGCGCGCGAGCACAAAACGAACGAATAAAACAAGTTTTGAACCAACAATGCTCTTTTCTTTCGTCTTTGCGTTTCTGTTCAGCACCCCACCAAGCCATAAATGCGAGCAAGCTGATATTGGCTTTTCTGCGTTTCGTACTCCGCACTCGTGAGCGGGCTGACGCTGGCCGGGGTAAGCAATGACATCAGTGCAAAGAGGGATCTGAAAAAAAAAAGAAAAAAAATGGGGAAGTACCATGACTGCACATCAAAGTACATCGCGTGCAGTCGGGAAAGACAGCAAATGCGGACACAGCTGCAAAAACATGATACAACAACAAAGTGTGCACAATCAAGACAATGAAATCCGAAGGGAATAGCGGCGTGGGACCGGTGCGTTGTTCCTCCTTAATTTCATACGCACATTTGCCATCAATTTACACCTTAACTTTTTTTGTGGATGAACAGACGCCAGCACGTCCCCTACTTCTGTATGCACGAGCCAACCTGATCTTTCCACCTTAATGAGGCTTAAAAAACAAATGAACGCATTGAGTTATTAAAAAGTTATCCAGTAGCTACATGAAGCCGAAAGCAATTGGCGGCATTTTGTAGGAAGACGCATGGTGCCGGAAAAGAGAAGAAAAACAAACAAACAAACAAACAAACAAACGTAAGTAGAATGCGATCTATATAGTTTTTTAAGCGAGACGATGTTTTTGGAAAATGCAGCCGTAATAATAATGGTAAGAAATCCACCTACATTCCACCCTGTGACAGCGGATGTACAGGGAAGCTGTTGCCGACGTTAGGCAAGTGTTGAGAAAAAGTTTATTTCGACAAGAGACGATAGGAACACTGAGTCACAATCACGGCACAATTCCACCAGGACGATAACGTATACAAGAAACGAAGAATTGTATACACGGTACGTTCTCAAAGTAGTGTCCGAGTCCTCACTAGTCACCACGTTAGGCAAGCACCACCACCACAAGCGACGCACTTACGCGCGCACGCACGTGTGCAGACGTGCAGCATGCGTGCTCATTCTTCTAAGCCGTCCGCCAAGTGCCTTATCGAAGTAATTAGATATTTCAAAGTAAATTGCGCCAGAAAATTCGTGAAGCACGACTTACACACAAACTGCAGACATGATAGCTGCGGATTGTAATTCCAATATACGAGAACACATATTTCCGTTACTCGGAAACTCACAGACACAGCCCTTTTCCAGCTGCCGTTTGAGGTCTATTTGAGTGGCTGCGACCGCAAGGTGCCAGCACTGTTTTTGGACAGTGCCTCCAACAGAGGCAGAGTAAGAAGTAGAAGAAAAGCTAGCCATTGTGGTAATGAAGCTGAGGGCCACCATTCAGTAAAGCAATGATGAACGCTTCGATGCGAGCTCCGCGAACGTCGCTGGCTCCGAAGCGTGGACAGCTAAGCACGACCACGTCGGAAAGCAGAGGCGCAAACGTCAAGTGATCACGAAGGGGTACCACTGATGTGTCGGCCACGGAAGACGACGACGACGACGACAACAACAACAACAACAACAACAACAACAACAACAACAACAACTTGTTTATTTCTATCAACGATGGAGGAGGCTGCGGGTAAAAGTAACTTGAGAAACAAGCAACTTGATTGAAGCCCGCCGTCTTGCGAAACTACAGAAAAAGTGGGGGAAAAAAGTGAAGAAAAAAATAAAAATAAAACTTAAAGTGCGTCGCTAAATTTACCGCACTTTTTCCGTTTGTTTCGCAAGTTTTTACAGTGCAGGCTTTTGAAGGGCTCAGGACTTCATTCAGTAAGATTGTTTTTACACGGGCTGTTTCGTATGTGGCTTACAACAAACAAAATGAAAAAGTTTAGGAAGCGTCAGCGATTCTTTTCCTACTGAACTAATTAACTGCAACAGGTGGAGGCTCTCACAGCTGAAAACGCCATCTTGTGAAGAACAACTTTGCTATACACACAACGTCGGCCTCGTTCGCTACGATAAATATGGGGTGATCATTTTTAAGCTTTCCAGAATTTTTCAAGGTCGCTTGTTGCAGAAAGCATAATTCTTGTCCATGAGCAGGATTATTCGAAGAGGCGGACATTGTTAACACAAGAAATCGCAACATGTAGTCAAGAAATTAGCGAAATTTCCCTAATTAACTTTTTAATCAATTGCTTCACGTCACGTATTGCAATTTACGAATTGTAGCCGGTGAGTTTGCAAGACGTATCGACTTCAAATGAATTTCCAGGATGCCACCAATTTCAACATATCATTTCCCAAGTGTGGGACGAAATACACTGACGTTCCAGTTACTTTTGTGCTTCAGTGCATAACAGAGCTTTTTGTTAAAAAGGAAGTTGTATAACAGTGCATTTTGACGGTGAGTTTGAGGGCGCATATCTGCAAACTGACGTCATTCTGGAAATTATTTCCAATAATTGCACACTCAATGGGTACAATTCGTAAATTGCAACATGTACTATAATGTAATTCATTAGGAAGCCAATATTTGTTAATTAGTTGAAAATGTGTTTTGATTTCTCGTGCAAGTATAGTCCGCCTCTCTGAATAATCCAGCTCAAGGACTTGTATTATGTTATCTGCAACAGACGACATTTAAAGATTCTGTAAAAGTTATCATCCACTCAATGCTTATGCGAAAATGGGGGCTGCAATGCTATTGGACGAAATAAGATGAATACATAATTTAAGAATTCGGTCTTTCCAACAACGTAAGATAATTTACAGTGCGTACGTGTCGTCTTACGAAAATGAAAGAACTGAAAATACGTTTTATTGCGCAGTTATGTACACATCCTAAATACAAAATTGCTTCACACTTGATTGATCGAGATGTCCAAGTAATCTTCCATAATTCAGGTGGAGTTCGTCAGAGAAGCTACGCTTCTCCGTAATTTATTCACCACTAAGAGGGGGGAACAGTTTCGGTATTTTGACGTTTGTGCGAAAATCGGTTGCACCTTGTGCGAGTGATGACTGAGCAGTGAAACACGTGACCCGATGATGCGACGTACGTGACCGAAAAAAAAAAGCAGTGTTATTATTGTGCTTCAAAAATGAGTGGATGAAACAGCGCGAAAATTTTCCTGTTGTGGTCTACGAGGTGCATGCACTGGCGCCGCTTATACTCTCGGAGTCCATAATGCGGAGCGCTACACCTTGTCGGAATGCCATGCGCGAGTGTTGCGCGACAGCGCAGTGGATATTGCGCATTGCCTCAGAGACAGCAGTTCGGAACGCATTGGTGATCGAACGATTACTTGGCTGCGTTCTTATGTAGCGCACAATGTGTTGAAGTAATAAAGCATCGAATATCGTGCGCTATTCTATTAGCAGATCTATATATGCCGGCATTTCGTCGTGATTTATTGTTTGATTACGCAGAACAGAGAGGCGGTTACTGGCAGTATACTTTGCGGCCCAAAACGTCCTGCTCTAGCTATACCTAAAATAACTTGCGACTCGTGCGACGAATGCTGTGGTGGGTATCGTCGCCTCAGGGTGAAGCTGATGAGGACAAGTACGGCCGCGGTCGTCGTAACCGCCGCAGTTTCGAGTCTTTACCCGCTTTCGCAGTAAACGACAGCCGTCCGACGAGACGCACAGCGAAAGAAGCGCACAACTGTACACATTTATCGCAAAGAAGTGTCAAATCGAAAATGTTACGTTTGTGTTCCCTTGTTTGATGATCTGCTGTTTTTCTAGCGCTGATTGATGTACTTGGTTATGTAATATATGTAAACGCTGAGATATTTTTGTACTTTGTTTTCAACTTCTTACTGAGCACGCGACACAAGCAGTGAGTGACCTTAACGTCAATTTCATGTTCTAAAATGATAGACAAGCGAGGAGCTGCCAGGGTTCTCTCCATTTATCGCCTGTATTCATGCGCGCCAGTCAGCGTATCGAAAACGAAAAAAAAAAAGGGGGGGGGGCTGAAGTCTCTGTGGATGGAACTCGTGTTGCTTCACGCGCTGCAGTTTTTCATGACCTGTATGAAAATGTACGGCGACAATAGCCGCGTTTATATGAACGCGACAGAATGCGACAGTAGCGCGTCACATTTTCGAGCGCATCACGAGTAATGCGACGTGCCAGCGTTTACACGTATAGCTCATCGCCCCTGGCGCGATGGCGGCGACGCACGGCGTCGCTCATCCGAGGCAAAGCAGCTCTTCCGGACGCTTCCGGCGCCGCGCCGCAGCTCGGAGAGCGTCGCAGATCCGCAGCAAGTTCCATTTCCCGTTATTCCTAATGCGATGCGATCGCGTTTACGTGCACTGCGAAAGTCGACTTACGCGTCTCAATCCGCCCCGGTTTGGTGGATTAATGTGACGCGTTTTCCTAGCGCATTAGCCCCGTTTACGTGGATGCGATGTCCTATAAGAAGTTGATATGATGCGATGCGCCAGTTGTGGCATTCATGTGAACGTGCCTAATTACGGCGATACATAAAATTTTGCCGAAAAAGAAGAAGCAGAGCAGTCACCGTCTTGCAGTTTGGCCGCCGGCGGTGGCGGCCGGAGGACGGCACTCTTGCTCTCCAGGCCATTTGCACCAGCCGCGTGTCACGGGCACACGATCAAGGTCGCTAGATTAATCCCAATAGGCCTGCAGTTTAGATGTCGCAAACATAGTAACCTGTTATATCCCTAATTTTAGGCTGAAGCTGCCTATGTCGCACTGCCGGAAAAAGGGCGAAAAAGATAAAATTAACCAGAAAAGGTAGAAACGAAATAGCTTAGCTGTGGCCCTTCATAGCTCGGTTCTACTGGCAAGGATTGCGTGGCTTGTATATTTGGCCGCTCCAAATAGTGAAGATTACGTAGCGCTGATTAGACAGACACCATTGTTTTCAACACACTGTATCCAGTAGGCTGATTATGAAGGCGCAGAATTCGTCGGCCACGGCTTCTTCTGTTGAATACTTCGCCAGGACATTCGCACCAAGAAAGTAATTGTCAGGTACAGGTGGCATGAGTGAGCGCGTGAGCAGCCAAACATTTAAAGTAGAGCGTGCGGGTTTAGAGAGTTGCAGAATTACTCGCACTTTTTGCTGCATGTGAACGAGCATGTTCTTTGCGCGTCTTTATAATTAGCAAGTGGTCCAGAGCGTCGCTAACGGGTTTGGGCTCTCCAGCGAATTTCACGAAGTATTTAATATTCGCTAGCAAGACCAATGTGTCCTTCAGGGGCAGAAATTTCACCACTGCTTTTCGTTATATTCGACGGCCGAATGTCCACAAAGCGTTTAGCAGAGTCACAATTCTGCCACTTCTTGCGCGCTATGCGTACACGGCGGCGTATTTCGTCTCACACGCCTGCGCATGTATGTGCGTGGGCGTTAATTGCGTGCGCCTGCTCGACGAGGTCACTTTCTTTTGCTTGGTCCACCCCTGGGCTACTGTCGCGACGGCTACAACATGCCGACTGCAAAAAAATGAGCGGGAACAAAGAGGAGATCAAAGCCCGGACGCCACTTATTAGGCAGATTAGCAGCTGTTAATTTCTCTGCCTGCGGTATACGCAAGCAATAAACCTGCCGACTCTCATGTAATTAGCGCCACGGCATGTCGCCTTGGCCAAATTTAACGCCCGACTGCCTGCGCGCTCGCGCTTCGCCTGTGTTCGCGCCAAGGATAACAGCATCAGATCGATGCGCGGTCCTTGCACGTGAAAGAAACGCTCGCTCACCCTCGCGTGCACGTGCGCCAGCTGCATCGCGCCGCGTTTTGCGTCGTTTCGCTTCCTTTTCTCGACAGCCGGCGGGGACGAGGCTGGTCTCCGGAAACGGTGCCGGCTCTAGCTGTGCGAAAGGCAAACAGGGCGGCAGGCTTCCTGCAACCGCGGCGTTCACTCCAGGAGGCCGCTCCGGACGAGGCACTCATACTTTAGGCAGACAGCTGGGCTACGTTCCTGCCCGAATAGTGCGACATACTTTAGCGTTACGGGCGGCGCTCAGCGTGAAATAGGCACAGCGGGCACTCGCGTGGTGCCCTTGTCGCGCTTTCGCTCGGGATTTGCTTACAACTCGCAGCGTAATCGGCTCTATGGTCATCTGCACTTCCTCGTGCACATTTTATTAGCAGCTGGGTTGTAATTATGCGCTACCCGCTGTATTCCTTCATATGTCTGCCAGCGAGCTGCCATGCATTTTTTACGTGTATTCGAAGTAAATCATGCTATGCTCGAGGATGCGCGGGAAATATTCTAATATTTAATAAGGCTGTCACACTTCCTTGCGCGATAAATACTGTCTTACATGATTTTCTATGGAACGGAGATGAGACGATGGGCCGTATTTTCTAACGACCTATTTTAGTCTTCATTCTACTTAGCCCTTCCTTATTAGCTGGGACGTGACTCGGACCTCATTATTATCGTTGCGATCAGCCACTCGGTTCGACGCACACGAAGGATGAAAAAGGAATACGACAAAATAGGCGCCCAGCGTTGGATGCTAGTGGCTCCTTCAATCAGATTTCAGTAATGTCGGCCATGCTCATATTTAAAGGGCGCGAAAACAATTCCTTTTATTTTATTTTGGAAGTCCTATGAGGCGTATATTTCTTCGACATTTGTTTCCTTTCCTTAATAGACTTTATAGCGTAAGTTTTCGTAATATTTTCCGTAAAATTTCCTTTGTTTTGAATAACGTCTGTTATTCAACAAGTCAAATATGCAGCGTGATAAATTTTTGAGCGTATATCGGGTGTTCTCGCGAAGAGTCTAAAATATTTATAGTGGATAATCAATTAGAAACTAGGACAACTGATGGCCTTTCGCCGTCAGATTACAAGGAGGTATAGGGTCTGACAATTGCAATAATATTTAATGCGTGCTAATTTGTTGGCTACACAAGAAGAATGCCTATTAATCGAATAATTATGCCATACCCATGTAGCCAGGTATCATGAAAATTTTGCTGCTTGTGTAGCCAACCTGTGTGTGTGTGTTCACAACACACACACGCCAAAATGAGAACCCCGGATAAACTCTTGTTTAACTTGTGACTCTTCTTTGCTTGTTTTCACACGTAGTATCCTACGCTTCGAGAGTTCGCAGGGTTTCTTTTTTGTTTTGTGCGTGCGTGCGTGCGTGTGTGTGTGTGTTCACCGCACGCACACACAAAACAAAACAAAAACCCTGCGAACTCTCGAAGCGTAGGATACTACGTGTGAAAACAATAAAGAAAAGTCACAAGTTACACAAGAGTTTATCCGGGGTTCTCATTTTGGGGTGTGTTATGGAACCATGGCAGGGGAAAGGGTGGGTGAGGAGGGGGATAGGAATGTGGGTGGAGATGTAGTGGGCTAAGTGTGCTATGTAGTCTGTGTTAAAAGTCAGTACAGAATAATGTCTAGAAAGGCACATGCTGTGATTCTTTTTATTAACGGTGAAAATCTCACTTTGCTGGAAACCTATATGAAGGTTGCGAATAATCTCGCCAAATTATTGCAGCCATAGAAACAGAAGCTTATATTGTGTCCATTTGCGTGGTCTGAGTTATCACCGACTTTAGTTTCCTGCCTAAATTTTGTGAGCTCGCAACATTCCCCCCCCCCCCCCCCCCCCTAATCTATTGCCTTTGCGAATGAAACCTTCAGGCTTAACGCGAGCACAAAAATAGTGAGCTGCACCTTCTCGCCGTGGTAGTGGCCTCCACAGCTATTTGCTGGCTACACTCCTTGCTTGGAAGAATAGCTGGGGAAGAATTGCTAAGTGCACGACAGGCGCGAACAAGACGCTTGTCTTGCCTGTCCTTTCTGAATGTGTGTCTGTTCGGGCGTAGTAGTTGGTTGTCTGTTAATGGGACGGTATTTATGATTTGAATAATGTTTCATTATAATGATAGCGGGGAGGAGGCTGAGTGTAGCTCAGAAACATTTTCGAGAAATTATAGCTTTCGCCTAAAAGCAGAATGGTTGGTGGATGTGAAATTTATCCATCAGCTGGATAACACGCAGCAGTGTTTCTAGGACTATGCTATGCAACGTCTACACGTCTACGTTGTTTACTCGCGTTACACCACGCATGCGCTGTTCTTCATTTTACCGTCGCCGTTACGAAACAACGGTTTTCTCCAGCTTCGTGGGCATCGACAGGATGGCGCTTTTTGATAACACATTTCTATGTATTATAATCTCTGGCCAAGGAAAAAATCTACTTTGCTTAAGAAGAAGCGTTACCTTGGAAACGACAAGGCGAAGCAGCAGTCGTTTTGTTTGGGCGTCCGGTGGCCTAAGTTTGATGAAGCTTAAGGAAAAAATTAAAATATTTGTTTTTACGTGCCAAAACCACGATTTGATTATGAGGCAATCCGTAGTGCGGAACTCCGGAAATTTCGACCACTCGGGGTTCCTTAACGTGCACCTAAATCTAAGTACACGGGTGTTTTCGCATTTCGCCCCCATCGAAATGCAGCCACCATGGCCGGGATTCGATCCCGTGACTTCATGCTTAGCAGCCAAACACAAAACATTTATGAAACTTACTTAATTTAATATGAATTGCCAAAATCTACACTGACTGTTAGGAGCATTATTATTTAGGTCGTCAGTTAATAAATATTGCCGAGAATAGGGAAACATTCCTGAGTATAGAAAGTGCTGCCGAAAAGGGGAAATAAAAAAGTATAATTGAGAACTATAACTATGGAATAAAAAAATTCAACATCAAGATTCTGCGAATGGCATCTATGGGACATCTAAAGTAGACAAGTTTCATATATTGTACGCCACCCGCCGTGGTTGCTCAGCGGCTATGGTGTTAGGCTGCTGAGCACGAGGTCGCGGGATCGAATCCCGGCCACGGCGGCCGCATTCGGTGGGGACGAAATGAGAAAATACTCCTGTACTTAGATTTAGGTGCACGTTAAAGAACTCCAGGTGGTCGAAATTTCCGGAGTCCTCCACTACGGCGTGCCTCATAATCAGAAAGTGGTTTTGGCACGTAACACCCCATAATTTTATTTTATTGTACGCCGCTTTGGAATAAAGCCTTTATTTGTGTGTTGGACTTACAATTACGGCGTTTAACGTACTCCGGTTTAATTTTGACTACGTTGCGTTGGTTAATGTGTTTTCAAAGCCGTGACCATGAATAAAATTTCGCCGCTTCCAATAGCCGAAAGAATGGGTCTTTGCCTCTTGAATGAGATAAATGTCTCTGAACGATCCTTTCCTTTCATGTAGATAGACAAAAGGTATGCAGGAAAATAGAGAGGAAGCATTCAACAGTTGGCGAATTACAGAAGGCTGGAGGGAACTTTTCTTTCGCAGCGTTTATATACGTTGCTCACTCTGCACCAAGGAAGGGGTGAGGAGCATAAATGGAAAGGAAAGAGTAAGGTGGCAGAAATGAAAGTGTCTAACAGGAGATATTAGTATTTCATTGTGAGGTGGCTTCAGGTTGCTGTAAGGAGTAGGAGTCATGAAAAAAGAACTCTGACGTACTTAAACAGGCTTTATAAATCCGGCGGGCTTAGCTTTTCCAGAAAGCAGCAAGTATGGGCAGAGCGCGTGGGCAGCGGCAGTGGCAGTGGAATAACGATCGACATAAAATAATAAAAATGGCTGTATCAAAATATATCCACGAAAGGGAAAACTGCTATCCACCCGACCTCCCTTCTTACAGCGTTTGATTAGGACCAAAACACTGCAATAACGCTGCAAGGAAGTTACTACTAAGTGCCATAAATGACTACGTTAATAGGGGGGAGCACCCTCCCGACGTTGCTAACTGAAAGTTGTCGAAATGTGCCCGATATTTGAAAACACAATTTAAAAGATAGTGTTGTCCATAATGTTCCACCCGGTGCTCTAACCCGGTGCTCTAACTGGGCCCCAATCGCACGGATGATTCTGTTGTGCCAACGAGCTCTTTGAGGCGGTCACCGCGTGTGTCACGTGGCCCATAGCACGCGTGCGCGAGAGCACGTGCACCACCTTATGCCAAAGACGCGGGGATGCAATGGGAAAAGTTGTGGCACTTTGATTGACCGCTTCACGAAAGCTTCGTTTCACGTAGATTCTAAGATGTGCGTGCATAATGGTCCTTTTTTCTGTTTTTCTTTTGAATTCTTACAGAGTAGCACTTCAATATCATTTCAAAGGTGTTCATTAACGCACGCAACACTGCTCTCATCAAAGCCGAGGTCAGCCCTGGTGAACCTTTTCTTTCTTTGCTGCCTGGAGGATCCTCTAGCGAGCCGACCGACGCGTAAATCGTAGGAACATGTTTGGCCTTTGGATGGTACTTTGTGCACATTATCATCTTCAGAGTTTTCTATCTGAATACTGAGCTTCATCTCGAGCGTCTCCACAGTTTCTTACGAAGTTTTCATTTGGCACAAATGAAAACTTCATTTGGTAGGCCTTTGATTTCAATATTGCTTTGCTTACTATGTTGCTTACGTTCAATTATATCGGCTTTATGTGCCTGAAGTCCTTTCTTTTAAATTCGCATTTTCTTCTTTTATTGCGATAGCAATTATATGGACACGACAGGTGCAATTCTGCCGCCGTCGGCATCGCAGTGAAGTTCCGTATTAAGTCCAAGGGCGATAGCATGGTCGCCGTGCGCGGTAGGCTGTGTGCGTGAATAAAAGCGTGCAAAGGCGAGCAGACGACGGCAGCTCAATCTCGCGCGCTCAAGGCAGGAAGGCGGGGCGGAAGCGCATCGTCTTCCGTCGCGCGCAAGGCACCGGGCGGGGGGGGGGGGAGGGGGGGCGCGTTTTACCCCGGCGGCTGCAGCGCTTGGCGCGGCCCTATCTCGAAACCAATCTGCGATGGGGGCCAAAGTGCAAACGATGATAGCTTCGTATGCGCTGTTTTTTCGCTGCTAACATCGCGTTGAAGTGAGAGGCAGCACGAAAGTCAATTCGCCCGCTGCTGCTGTCCCGCTTCCTCAGTCCAGCGTTTTGACAGCGAGTTCCTACGGTCATCGAATGAGATTTGTTTATGTTTGTTTGTGCGCATGTGACATCATACTTGTTAAGTTAGCTAGTAAGCGAATGATTACAACTTTATACGGCCGATAAAACTACTATCATTACTTCGTATAGCGGTCTACTAATTTGTTATCGCAATCAATACTTCGCCTTTCGTGCGAAGCTGCGACTTTTCTTGCTTAAAGAAGGCTGACTCTTTCCCTTGTGCCTGCGTTTTGGTGTTTTTCTTTCGCACGTCCTGAAGAGGAGAACGAGGCAAACCGGGGCCTTGAGTGCAACGAGGGCACATCCATGTAGCAAGAAATTGCACCTTGTTTCAGCGACGAAGGCTCCAGCTGACGCCGGGACAGAAGGTGCAGTATAACGGACAGTGACATGACGTTTCATCATACGCGCGTCTGACAGTTAAGTGACAGTTTCATGTTTTCGTGTGAAAAAAGACGAGCTGCCCACATAGAAACGCCTGTTTCAATTACACCACTGAGACTTACAAACCGTTCTTGGTGTCACGAAGAGCTAGACCGAGGTGAAGATTGTACCGACCAAAGCACCACGTGCGATGCAGGAGCACCACCGACAGCCGCTGTAACAGCTGCGGTAAAACTTGAGTGCGAGTCCCTCGCAGTCAGGCCGCATGACCTTAAGGGCGGTACTTGTATGTCGCACATATACATGCATAGTACTCACCGCCATTTCACGCTACGTGTACAACGCATTACGGTGACTGGGGAATTTTTTATGCATTGCCTGTGCAAACGCTATACATGTTAGATTCTTTTCGAGATTTTTTCCACAGTCATTGTACAGTTGTATCACACCACGTGATTGGAAGGTGAGAAGAATCGTTCGTTTGCACAAATCAGGTGTTTCTAAATTTCCATTGAACAACAGACCAATATTATTGACCACTAGTATACCTTGCGGCCTCATGGAACACGTCGTCTGGTGACATGTGGTATGTTTTCGTGAATCTAGCCGTTAATTTTTCTCTACTTGTCAGCTTATTTCGCGCTCTTGATGATGGTATTGTATTTTCCTAGATTTTGCTAAGGCATTTGATTCACGCCCCCCCCCCCCCCCCCCTTCTCAGTCCCATATCAGTTACTCTTTCTGAAACTTGATAGGTTGAGCCTCAATGCTAATGTTTTCGATTAAACGCTTTCTTTCTAACCGCTTTCAATATATTTCGGGTAACGGCTATGATTCTTCTTTCGCTCCTACCCAAGTCTCTTCTGTAAATTTTTTGCGGGTTATTGTGCAGTATACCGTATAAATTCTAACCTCTGTGACCGTAATGTTTATACATATATTACAGACTGACCTTTACAGTATTTTATTTATTTATTTATTTGAGTACCCTAAGGGCCCGTTATAGGGCATTTCATAGGGGGGGACGGAAAAGTTCAAGCATGAGTGAAATGTGTACAATGTAAATATATGAAGGCATTAGGAACCATAAAAAACATCTAGCAGAAGGAAACAAAACAAAAAAAAAAAGAAAGAAAGGAAGAAAGAAAGAAAGAAAGAAAGAAAGAAAAGGGTAACGAAGTTTATACAATGTTTAGTAGCGTGAAACACGCATAAGAACCTAAAATGCGATGCAAACAATCAGTACCCACCAGAACACGAGTTTAAGGATACAATCGAATAATGGTTTAGGTAAACAGCCTACACAGATACATATCAGATGAAACGGAATGAATTTTATACAATGCCAAGCACTTGAAAACACTGTTTAAGTAAATATTCAAGGAAATGTGGGTTCGGACAGGTTGACACAGTCTAAAAAGGTTAACAGTGCTGCATAAAATGATGATGAGTCCGTAAGCGAGACAATGTGACCAAGGAACCCGTACAATGTGACAATGTGACAATGTGACCAAGGAACCCGTACGGGTCCCGAAACGTCTCTGTGTGTTTTTTCACCTTGACTTGGTCAGTGGCCGCAATTTCTTCATCACAATGTTTGCAGGTAGCGAGTTCCATTCGGCAATAGATAAAACTAGAGGCGAATTTCAATAAGCGTTAGTCCTGGCAAATATAGGTTTTACTTTATGAACATGGTCTGTGCGGGTAGAGATGTGGGGAGCGGGAAGAATATGGGCTCGAGCGAATGCAATGTTGCTGTGGTAAAGGCTATGGAAGAAGGTCAACCGTGATAATTTCCTGCGCTTGTCAAGTGAAGGGAGATTAAGTAATTTCTTTAAGGCGGACACACTTTGATATCGAGAGTATGAAGTTAAGATGAACCGCGCAGCTTTATTTTGAACTGATTCGAGTAGGTTTGTGAGATTAGAGTGATGGGGGGGCCAAATTATTGACGCATATTCTAAAGAAGGCCTGATAAGAGAACTGTATGCGTGAAGTCTGGTATCTGTGTTAGCAAGGTGTAAGTGACGTTTCAGGTAACCAAGTTTTTTGCATGCTTTTGTGGTGATGTGTTCAATGTGAGCATTCCAGCTTAAATTGGAGGTAAACAGGACACCCAAGTACTTGATTGAAGATACTGGGTCAACAGTAATACCGCGTATTGTATATTGGCCAGAGGTAGGTCTAGTTATCGAAGCAAATTTTACGTGTTTAGTTTTGGCTATGTTTTATCGCTGGTGTTCTCATTGTATAGTGCAAAATCATGCTCATTTCCCGACTGCCTTACTCTACTAATAGTGCCGATTAAACTCTTAATAAAACACCTATAACAGCCGTGGCTTCTTACAAATATCACGGTGTCATTATCACCCACAGTCTATCGTGGACATTGCATGTTAATTGGGTCATCAACAACGCTAATCACATACCAGATTTTTTGCCTCGAAACTTCTCACGCGCCACCACTACCGTGAAGCTCCAACTTTACAACAACTTGGTCGGACCCAAACTTGAGTATGCCTGCTCAATTTGGGATCCTGGCCAGGTAATACTATAGCAAACCATGTAGAACACATCCACAATCGCAGCAGTAGGTTTATTCATTTTAACTACAGTCATTATTGTAGTCAATGACAGTAACGCTTGAGCTACAAGACCTCGCTTTGCGGCGAGTGTTCTCAACTGTGCCTCTTCCATAAAATATTTTACTTCGACCAGATACTCAAGAAAGAGTTGCTTAATTAGCCATCCTACGTATCATCTCGCATAGATCATTCCAAAAAAAGTTGTTGCACCCATTTGTCGCACCAAAATGTACTCGGACTCATTTGTACCAAGGACCTGGGAAAACTGGAACCACCTCCCTGTCTCCATCCCTCCAACTTTGTCAAATAACTTCAAGACAGCCGCTAGCACTTATATCTGTTCTTGCCCCTCCTCTCTATATAGCCCTCTGGCGATTGAGATTACGAAAATCAATGAATGAATGAATGAATGACTGACCTCACGGATAATTCATTCATAAGTCAGTAAGCACACTTTCGCGCTTTTTGAGACCGACTAACCTGCGGGAATGCTATTGACTACGCGGTACTGTTCGCACGCGTGCACGAATCACCGTATCTTTCCTTGATCTTTCTCACTTATCCATTCCTCAGTTCCTCCCCCCCCCCCCCTCCTATCAAAGGGTAGCCAACTGGATTGACGCTTCTCTTGCTAACGTCCTTGCCTTTGTAAGTCTATCTAGCTACATCTCTCTAACTGTACGAAGAATATAGGATCTTTTGTCGCGACCGTGCGAAACAGATGCCGGACAGATTATTGTTAAAGATGATAAAAACGCGAATTTCTCTGCCATAAATAATGAACTTGCAGAATTCATCACTGACTTTATGCGTAGATTTTACAGTCGCACTGTTCAAGAAAATTGGTCTCTAATTAATTAAGCGAAAATGAGACATCCACCCAATCGTAGCAATCGCTACAAAGGAAACCCATACGGGTTCCTCGAAAGAAAAGTCTCGCAGTTGAAGAAAAATTCGTCCTGGTCCGGGACTCGAACCCGGAGCTTTCGCTTCTCCCTGCCATCGACTTCGCCCTGCCATCTGCTAGCCGCCTGGTTAGCTCAGATGGTAGAGCGGCTGCCCCGGAAAGGCGGTGGTCCCAGGTTCGAGTCCCGGACTAGGAAGACTTTTTCTTCAACTGCGAGGCTTCTCTTTAGAGGAACCCGTATGGGTTTCCTTTGTAGCGATTGCTACGATTGGGTGGATGTCTCATTTTCGCTTAATTAATTACTTCTCTCCACCTTGCGGGTTCCCGCAGAACTATTACATCGAAATTGGTCTCTCTTTAAAAAAAAAGTTGCCTACTTGATCGATCGCTACATTCCTAAAGAATGCATTGTTTCTTCTTCCAAAGCTCCGTCGTTTAACGCCCATCTGAAGCGCTTGTTAAACAAAACGAAAAGGATATTCCGCCGAGCGAAAGTGGCGATCACGCCCGAACGATGACACGCGCACAACTGCGCTGATCACGAGTACGAAACCGCCATTGCGCAGGCAAAAGACGTGTTCCACAATTGTACCTTGCCCACTTTGCTTAAAGATAACCCTCGGCAGTTTTGGAATGTAGTTCGTGGCAGCAAATCTATCACGATTCACTTGCTTAACAGCACAGCAATGGTGATGCTGTTCCTAATGGTGACTGCTGTAATGTGGTGAACGATAACGATGTTTTCGATTCTTGCTTTTCTGGCTTAACAGCCTTTTCTATGCCAACAATCGCCGACTTTTGTTTTGTTCCAGTGGATTTAATCTCTGTATATTCAGCTGGGGTGTGCCATCTGATAGAAAATTTATAGTTGTCTAGCTCTGCAGGTAATGGAAACATCCATTCAAAGTTCTTAAAAAATACAAAAGCTTACTGTTCCAATTATACTTGCTGAACTCTATTCTCAGTCTTTGCAGACTTCTACTTTGGCAGATGATTGGAAGGTGGGTAAGGTGGTTCCACTTCGCAAATCAGGTAACACCCACTCTCCCTATAAACTACAGGCCAATATCTTTAACCAGTGTACCCTGTAAACTTCTCGAGTACATTATTTATTCAAACTTCGTACCTTTCCTTGAATCAAATATGTTTTTTTTTTCTCCTTGTCAACACGGTTTCAGGAAGCACTTCTCGTGTGAAACGCAGTCACTCTCTTTTACTAACGACCTTTTTGGAGCTTTTGACAAAAATTTGATAACCGATTGCATCTTTTTAGATTACGCTAAAGCCTCCGACACTATCACACGAACTCCTCCTCCTAAAAGTGATTAAGCTCAATATAGATCCTTATATCCTAGACTGGATTCAATGCTTTCTGACTAACCGCATACAGTACGTTCAGGCTAATAATTATGACTCCCCTACTGTTCTTGTCACTTCAGGGCTACCATAAGAATAGGTTTTGCGCCCATTACTATTTCTTATTTATATTAATGACTTACCTGTCGGTATTAATTCTCCCACTAAACTCTTTGCTGGTGGTTGTGTGCTTTATCGTGTAATTAATAACCCACAGGACGTTTATATGTTGCAATCCGACATTGACGCTATTTCTACCTGGTGCCACAAGTGGCTTATAAAGCTAAATACTTCTAAATGTAAGGTCACGCATCACAATACAGTTAATGACAACTTTGCTTATACCCGTAATAACTCCGCTTTAACCGCCGTTACCAGTTACCGCTATCTTGGCGTGCATGTAACTCACATCCTCTCATGGAATCTACACGTTGATCATGTAATTAACAACGCTAATTGCATTCTTGAATTTCTAAGCCGTCATATTTTCCTCCGTTCCCTCCGACTTAGAGATTAAACTGTATGCAACCATAGTTAGATCAAAATTAGAATATGCTTGTTCTATTTGGGACCCATCTCGCTCCGCATTAATCACCGCCCTTGAATCCGTTCACAACCGCGCTGCCCGATATATGCTATCTAATTACTCTCTCTACGCTAGCGTTTCTTCAATGAAAGCTGATTTAGGTCTACCGACACTTCGGTCACGTCGCAAGTGCGTCCGCTTAAACCTCTATCACAAAAGTTTTACACTGACCCAACACTTAAAAACGACCTTTTCCTCCCTCCAGATTACGTGTCATCAGGGATCGATCATAAACTCTAGGTAATAATTCCTTTATGTCGCACTAACACTTGCCATGTCTCTTTTTTTGCCACAAACAAGCAGCGGCTGGAACCACTTTCCCGCCTCCGTCGCTGCGATCGAAGACCCTGCCGCCTTTACAGTTGCGATTAACAATTTATTGTTAGAACACTCCTCTCTGTAATACCCTCGGGTCCTGAGAGTATGAAAAGCAATAAGTAAATAAGTAGACCGTGCAAGACAGATGCCGGACAGGGGCCGCAGGTAAATAATATGTGGACACCAAAGCACGTGACCACAAGACGGCACATGATGCACCGTCCTCGTGCGCAAGAAAGACGCACAGACCCATTTGATAAACCTACTGTGGCCTTGATTTGAAAATTATAACAGCGCTAACATATGCAACCACAAAGGAACAAGGACGAGACACAAGCGCTGAATTTGCCCCGACGACGGTTTTACAGGGCCAGAGAGAGCACTTACATGATCCGGGACGAGACCCTTGCGGATATAGAAGGCGTAGCGGTGGGTATTAAGAGGATTGGCAAAAGGGGAAAAAAAAAACAACCACGGCGTGTAATTTTTTTCATGACAGCCGGAGACGTGGTCAAATCAAAAGCATTGTCCAAGCTGAACATTACAATGGTGCTGCGGTCGCCATGTGCTGATACGAATCTCAAGAGTACAGAGCAATAAAACACTGAAATCACTTGAATAAAGGCATCGAAATGCATCTTCGGCTACAGACACCATTTCCTTTCGAATGGGGCTCTGCTTTGACTGAGGATGAACGTGCACAAAATTCTCTTACGCTAGACTTGTCCGTAAGCGCAAATTCCAGCAAAACCTAACGCTTGACATACCATTAGCGAATACGATAGACCATTGTCAAGGAGCACTCGAGGAAGAAAATATTGTATTTGGCTCCAAGGGTTTTGCTGAGAACAGTCTTTTAGCAGCCGAAACGTTGTACGGCGACAAGTCCAGCACGCGTTTTGCTGGATCGAGAGCTTTTAAATTGTGCACTTGCAGTGCTGTGTGTCTTTCGTTCGTTGTATCTGTTTATTATCTTAAGAACAACTAAATTTCTAGCAGAACATGCGGAATCGTGACCCCCCAGTCGCTTCCTCGAAAAGCAGCCGTCGTTCCACAAGCTGCTCACGGCGCTGCTACGCTCTTGCATCCCTGCCTGCAAGAGCAGGCACTCGGCCTCGCCGTGTTTAAAATGATTGCGCGATTCGTAGGTGCCACACATTGGGGGGCTTACGTTGCAACGCACTGCAAAAGCAACACGTTGCCTATCGACGGCGGCTGCTTTCGTATTGTTTTGTCTTTTGTTTATCACTCTGGATAATCTTGTATTCGTGCAGCGACAATGTCAGAACTCATTCTATGAATTTAAGTTAATAAACTGATCCCATGAACTCTACCGCAGCTGCTTTTTGTATGCCGCTCTTGCTTCATTGTTTGTTTAACATTTACTTCTTTTCATTTTCTCCTCATTGCACATAAGTAGCCGGCGCCTCTGACAGGAGCCATAACTCTTCCTTACATATATTCACTCATGCCAATAAATAATACCCCGCAAATACCTCCAAAGATGGAGTGCAAATCAAAGGTTTTGACAAGTTCCGAGTGACTTGCTTGATTTTCTCCTTAATGTTCGATTTTCCTATGTATAGTCCCTGAAGCATCTGTCTAAAAAAAAAATGAAAAAATAGTGGTACCCTTTGATGTTTGCTTTCAGTCTCGCGCACGCTACACTCGCGCTTTATTGATGGTCGATATGAGGCCCGCGTTGTACCCAGCTGGGACTTGGAGTAAACAGAGCCGTGGCGGGTTCTACCTGATCTGCGTCCTAAGAAAGCAAACGAATGCATTAGATGCCTTGGTACGTAAGGAGCCGCGAAGAAGGCAGTCGGCTTTAATTGTGACCGGAATCGCGCGGGGGGGAGGTGAGGATGAGTAGAGGATTGCCTCGTTTGTCGAAAACAGCGCCTCCAGGAAGCGAGGCCATTGATCCTTCCGTCCTCATTCTTTTTTTTGCTATTTACCTTCAGGCATAATGTGGTCAGCAGTGAGATTGATCGCTGGGGTAGGCTGGATAATCCTACACCGAGCGCAATAAAGGCTGCTTCCGAGAAGACCGTGCACGTTTTCCGGAGCATCAGACAACGACGAGCCCTTACGAAGAAAGTACCTTAACGCAAAAAGGCGCGAAGGAGCCGCCGCTGCGCAGCGATCTCGCAATTATGAAGAAAGGCTGAACACTCTCAGCACCCCTTCCTCGACGCTGGTGCGCTGTGCGCTGGCGCGCGTCGCCACCTGATCCAACGTAATCGAGCGGTCACGCTGTCTTGCGGGGCCCCGACCGTATGCTGCAAGGTTCCAAACCACGAAACATCGAGTGAGAGTGCGGTGGGTGCCTGAGAAATGCCCAAAAAGGGAGAGAGAGAAAAAAGTTAGTTTACTAGTGGTCCCTCATCTTTATTTAAACAAGCGCACGCATTAATTTATCGCTGACTGTAGCAGCGTGCGCCCTAACAGGGGCATCTTTTGAGCGGCTCAGCGGTGCGGAAAGCACACGTGGAGAGAAGCCTCTGTTCGCAAGAGGCCATGGACGCCAGTGCGCGCTCTCAAACGAGGTGGAGCAAGAGCGCTATAAGCCCCGTCCTGGGCATAGGCTTGGCGGGTCTGGAAAGGAAGCCAAGAGGCTCTAACGGCGCGAAAGCTAACGACGACAGCCGGGAGACGACCGCCGGTGAAACACTCGCGTCATTCGCGCCACGCTTTAGAGCTTTCCGAGCGCTCTTCCAGGCTCTGTCACTTAAAATGTCCCCTTTAGCACCGTTTTCGAAGTGACAGCTAGAGAGATAGACCTCCTTACCCGCGGAACTACAGATGTGTCACCTTCGGGGAAGATTCAGATTAGCTAGTGACAGGTTAAGTCAGAATTGTTTTGCACTTTTTCGTTTACAAGGCATGTAAGCCTCGTGTTTTGTCTTTACCCATTGATCAACAGCTGAAATGAAGACAGAAAACAAATCACAAAGATTTACCCTTCTCTTTTGCAGCTTTGAGGAACATTTACACTTTCTCTTGTGTCATTTTCTTCGTGTTAGCGGTAACGTATACACATTAAAAAAATATCAGTGCCCTTCCACTCTGCGAAGAAGGATGACCAGCGAAGCTGTGTATGTGGGCCCCTTAATGGCCAACTGCAACTCCGCCACGTTTTGGCCCGGCATTGCACTATTTTCGCGATCGGCCCACGTATGGGGAGTGCTTAACGCCTGCTTCACAACCGCCGTGGGTCGGGCCGGTATTGCACCACCTTCAGGATCGGCCCACGTATGGGAGTTTTTTTTTGGTTACCACGCCAACGACACGAAAATTTCCTTGGACGGTAGAGATATACAGCGTCGCTGTAGAAATGGAGTAAACGGAGCATCGAGGGTAGTCGTTTTGGGGCGTAAATGATCTGCCACAACCATTCGTTTCTTTTTTGGGGGGTAACTATTCGAGGATGAACTGTTATTCTTGGAAAATAAACTGTGCTAGGGACGAAACACCGAAGTAAAAGACACACGGTTAAAAAAAAAAAAAGGAGCGAGATAGGAAGAACCAGCCGATTTCCTTCTTCCCCCAGGCCGGTGAGTTACTCCTTCACACGCACTTCACATGTACCGCTCTCTTGTGGCAATCAAAAGGGGAGGAACGTTTCTCCCGTGCGTGCGTATCTTGCGTCGCTTCCGCCGGTGACCCGAACATCGGCTACAATAACTTCTTTTTGACGAAAAGTAATGATAAGTAGCGAAACCTGAGGCCTAAACGTTTCAGGACAAGCGACCACCAGTGTCAAACCTTCAGCTCGAACGGGAGCTGCGAACGAGGCTGCTGACGCACAGTGAAACAAGCCCGTACTCAGGCATCTCGACCTAGACACCGCAGACATCAGCCAGCCTTTCTCGTTTTGATGGTTGAAATTAGGATGAGGAGAGGGTTAAGCTACCTCAAATATATGCATTTGTGGCCGTTTTGAAGCGCCATCCGCGACGGCTTCGAAACGAAAGCAAAATACGTTTGCTCGCGCCGTCGGCACGTAGCTGGGCGGTGCAAGCGCATCACCGCCACAAGCGACGCCGTCATATCCACACTTGGAACACAAACCCTGCAACCAGAGCAAGGAGACGCTCGAGCGCCCATGCAACCAGATACACAGCTGTATATCCAGCGTCACTTGCGTGCCGGTTCGTCTGCGTCTCCACCCGCGAGCGGCGGCTTCTCCGTGATGCATCGTGTAGCGCGCACTACACTACAGAGGCAGGAAGCACAGAACAGCAATAGAAGATGTATTTCCTAAAACGCGGGGTACAAGCAAACGTAGAATCAAAAGGAATCCAGAAAATAAATGTGAAAAAAGCTTACGAATTGCTGACTATTCCGCGTTGCAGTTTTGCACATACGGCTGTCGGCGTCTGTGAAGAAAAGGAGGCACTCTCGAAGATAACATGTAGAGGGACAATTGAAACTACAAAGTACGAAAAGCCTAATGAAAGGCACAAGGGTACGGGGCAAACGGATAGGCCCAGACGTGAACGGGAGACGAAGCTAGTGGGACACACATGGGTACGACCGCGTTGTGCACTGTGTCGAGTGCCGGGACTCTAGAAAGCTGCAGGGCGCTGTCGAACTCGAACGTCGGTACGAAGCGAAACCACCATCTCTCTAGCACGGCAAGCACTGTGCAGACACAGCTTTGCAGTAGAGGCACTCGGAGAGAGACGGCATACTCCCAAGTCGGAGCTATCCTTCTTGGTCACTTGCCGCGACGATTACGCTTCATCTACTGTATTTACGCTATGGTTATAGTAGTTGTAGCCTAGTAGGCTATCACAACAATCTTCGTTACCACGACTCTCCTGCAGATGGATATAACACAACAGACACCAGCAGTTAGCCTTCTGATATCGTCAATGGTGTGCGGGGCCAGTCCCGCCAATCGCGGTCAGTAATCTTTGGTTCTCGTATATAGCAGTATCCTGACATCACGGCAAGCAACTTGTATCATAGCCTCCTTGGATGCAATGCTAGTATTTACGTCCGCCCTCCTCCAATATCCTTACAAATCGCACGCAGCTGCTCAGCGTGAAGCAGCGAACGACGTCCTCGACGTAGTCGAACACCTTCAGTCTGTGGACAGGAAGGCAACACACGATTTCTAAGGCTTGCTCCAAAGCGGTGGCTTCAGCGTCCCGGTCACATTCATCCCTACGCTCTGCGCCCGGTCTCAAGTCAGGCCGCCGGCAGCCGCCGGCACACCTCGCGCCGGTTCGCACGCACTCGCTTTGCAGCGGCGTACGGACGCCGCGGATAGCAGATTGTTTGTCCTTTCTGTTTGAAATTAGGCGAGGAAACGTTGAAGCGATCTCAACAGAATATATTTTGTAAAAGTCAGCGGTGCTTGAAGCGCCATCCGCTACGACTTCAAAGTGAAAGGCTTAGATCGCCGTTGCCACCGTGTTGATAATTGAAAGTCGCTAGTCAAAAGCATTTATTATAGTGTGGTTTTATATTGGAATATGAACCTGGGCCATTGGAATATGAACCTGGCAACGTTTAACGCTAGAACGTTATCTAGTGAGGCGAGTCTAGCAGTGCTATTGGAGGAATTAGAGGGCAGTAAATGGGATATAATAGGGCTCAGTGAAGTTAGGAGGCCAAAAGAAGCATATACAGTGCTAAAAAGCGGGCACGTCCTGTGCTACCGGGGCTTGGCAGAGAGACGAGAACTAGGAGTCGGATTCCTGATTAATAAGAACATAGCTGGTAACATACAGGAATTCTATAGCATTAACGAGAGGGTGGCATGTCTTGTTGTGAAACTTAATAAGAGGTACAAAATGAAGGTTGTACAGGCCTATGCCCCTACATCTAGTCAAGATGACCAGGAAGTCGGAAGCTTCTATGAAGACGTGGAATCGGCGATGGGTAAAGTCAAAACAAAATACAGTATACTGATGGGCGATTTCAATGCCAGGGTAGGCAAGAAGCAGGCCGGAGACAAGTCAGTGGGGGAATATGGCATAGGCTCTAGGAATAGCAGAGGAGAGTTATTAGTAGAGTTTGCAGAACAGAATAATATGCGGATAATGAATACCTTTTTCCGCAAGCGGGTTGGCCGAAAGTGGACGTGGAGGAGCCCGAATGGTGAGACTAGAAATGAAATCGACTTCATACTCTGCGCGAACCCTGTCATCATACAAAATGTAGACGTGCTCGGCAAGGTGCGCTGCAGTGACCATAGGATGGTAAGAACTCGAATTAGCCTTGACTTGAGGAGGGAACGGAAGCAACTGGTACATAAGAAGCCAATCAATGAGTTAGCGGTAAGAGGGAAACTAGAGGAATTCCGGATCAAGCTACAGAACAGGTATTCGGCTTTAACCCAGGAAGAGGACCATAGTGTTGAAGCAATGAACGACAATCTTATGGACATCATTAAGGAGTGCGCAATAGAAGTCGGTGGTAACGCCGTTAAACAGGAAACCAGTAAGCTATCGCAGGAGACGAAAGATCTGATCAAGAAACGCCAATGTATAAAAGCCTCTAACCCTACAGCTAGAATAGAACTGGCAGAACTTTCGAAGTTAATCAACAAGCGTAAGACAGCGGACATAAGGAACTATAATATGGATAGAATTGAACAGGCTCTGAGGAACGGAGTAAGCCTAAAAGCAGTTAAGAAGAAACTAGGAATAGGCAAGAATCAGATGTGTGCGTTAAGAGACAAAGCCGACAATATCGTTACTAATATGGATGAGATAGTTCAAGTGGCTGAAGAGTTTTATAGAGATTTATACAGTACCAGTAACACCCAGGACGATAAGGTGAGAGAGAATAGGCTAGAGGAACTTGAAATCCCTCAAGTAACACCGGAAGAGGTAAAGAACGCCTTGGGAGCTATGCAAAGGGGGAAGGCAGCTGGGGAGGATCAGGTAACAGCAGATTTGTTGAAGGATGGTGGGAACACTGTCCTAGGAAGATTGGCCACCCTATATACACAATGCCTCATGACCTCGAACGTACCGGAATCTTGGAAGAACGCTAACATAATCCTAATCCATAAGAAAGGGGACGCCAAAGACTTGAAAAATTATAGACCGATCAGCTTACTGTCCGTTGCCTACAAAGTATTTACTAAGGTAATCGCAAATAGAATCCGGAATACCTTAGATTTCTGTCAACCAAAGGACCAGGCAGGATTCCGTAAAGGCTACTCAACAATAGACCATATTCACACTATCAATCAGGTGATAGAGAAATGTGCGGAATATAACCAACCCTTATATATAGCCTTCATTGATTACGAAAAAGCATTTAATTCAGTCGAAACCTCAGCAGTCATGAAGGCACTACGGAATCAGGGTGTAGGTGAGCCATATGTAAAGATACTGGAAGATATCTATAGCGGTTCCACAGCCACCGTAATCATCCACAAAGAAAGCAACAAAATCCCAATAAAGAAAGGCGTCAGACAGGGAGATACGATATCTCCAATGCTATTCACAGCATGTTTACAGGAGGTATTCAGAGACCTGGAGTGGAAAGAATTGGGGATAAAAGTTGATGGAGAATACCTTAGCAACTTGCGATTCGCTGATGATATTGCCTTGCTTAGTAACTCAGGAGACCAATTGCAATGCATGCTGACTGACCTGGAGAGGCAAAGCAGAAGGGTGGGTCTGAAAATTAATCTACAGAAAACGAAAGTAATGTTTAACAGTCTCAGAAGAGAACAGCAGTTTACGATAGGCAGCGAGGCACTGGAAGTGGTAAGGGAATACATCTACTTAGGGCAGGTAGTGACCACGGATCCGGATCATGAGACTGAAATAACCAGAAGAATAAGAATAAGCTGGGGTGCGTTTGGCAGGCATTCTCAAATCATGAACAGCAGGTTGCCACTACCCCTCAAGAGGAAAGTGTATAACAGCTGTGTCTTACCAGTACTCACCTACGGGGCAGAAACCTGGAGGCTTACGAAAAGGGTTCTGCTGAAATTGAGGACGACGCAACGAGCTATGGAAAGAAGAATGATAGGTGTAACGTTAAGGGATAAGAAAAGAGCAGATTGGGTGAGGGAACAAACGCGGGTAAATGACATCTTAGTTGAAATCAAGAAAAAGAAATGGGCATGGGCCGGACATGTAATGAGGAGGGAAGATAACCGATGGTCATTAAGGGTTACGGACGGGATTCCAAGGGAAGGGAAGCGTAGTAGGGGGCGGCAGAAAGTTAGGTGGGCGGATGACATTAAGACGTTTGCAGGGACAACATGGCCACAATTAGTACATGACCGGGGTAGTTGGAGAAGTATGGGAGAGGTCTTTGTCCTGCACTGGGCGTAACTAGGCTGATGATGATGATGATGATTATATTAACAGGTCTGTGTGGATTTACCGCGCCTATCAGGTAACTATAACCAAACAAGTATTCTATTGAGATTTATTGCTGAATAACGTATAACAGTGGGTACGGGAAAGCGGCAACCATGCAGTCGCCGCTAAACCCTTTTTGCTTCTACATGCAGTTCATCGCGCTTCTTGGAGTATGGCTGTATCCGTCGACCTGCGCATGTGCGGTTTCACCAGAGCTGATCTTTAATGACTCACCGACACCGCTGCCAGTCCTGCTATCTGACGCAAGTCAAGATCGTTGGTGCCAAATCCAGGGCGCCATCTTCATTCCATTGCACACGTATTCACAGCCGCCAGGAGCGACATCTCCCTTCTGGCTCTACTTAAGAAGCTGCCTTCGTCCGGCCACTTTCAGTGGGCACGGGAAAGCGGGAACCATGCAGTCGCCGCCTAAACTCCTTTTGCTTCTACATGCAGGTTTGTGAAGCTCCGTCTCTTTACTCTAAGCGTACGATTAATGTCTGTCTGCTGCTTTTCCTGTGCCCAAGTGTATTTTTTTGCCTCACTGTGTGAACGTGCGTTTGTTGCAAAGCTAGTCATCCTATGTGGGGACGTTGTACTTAATCCGGGACCCGAAACTGACAAGCAGTACAAAGAACTTCTAGCAGCCATTTCTTGCCTTTCAGCAAAAATAGATTTACGACACACAGAGGTAATGAGCGGTCTCGTCGAATTAAAAGAAAAGCAAGCTCAATTAACTAACCAAGTGTCCGATTTAACCACTAGATTAACGACAGTTGAATCGCTTGTTCAATCACTTGAGCTTAACCCGTCGACAGCTGACATACCTGCAGTTGTAGCTCACGCCGTTAAAACTGAAAATAACTCTCTCCTGACACGTCTCGACGATCCAGAAGATCGCTCCCGCCGTGATAACAATATTTTATGGTATTTCCGACAATCCGTCAGAAACATGGGCGCAGTCCGAAAAATTGGCATGTGAATTTTTATCTCATCATCTTAGGTTTGAGGTCCCCGAGAATATAAGTAGAGCCCACCGACTTGGCTCGTATACTGCTAATAAGGCTCACCCGATTATAATCAATTTTTTTAGCTCAAAACTAGAGGATACAATTCTGGCACTAAAATCTGATCTGAAATGCACCGGCGTATCTGTGGCCGAAGACTTTTGCTGAGCAACGCGCCAGTCTAGGAAAAAGCTTATTGGTTTCGCTAAGGCGTCGGGCCAGCCATACTCATTACGGCTAAACAAGCTATTTTTGAACAAGTGCTACCTTTACTGTTCTACCACTGACAATGTATGCGAAGTCGACATGCCACGTGCAGCATGCTCTTCAGTTCGGCCGCGTCAAGCTATCGAAGGAAATGGTTCGACATAACTAGCACATGCGCAATGTAATAACCGCATATCATTTTTTTCACTAACTTGCGGAGTCTACTAAATAAACGGGCTGCAGTGTCCTCATTGATTGATTCATGCGCTGCTGACATCGTATGTCTCACCGAAACATGGCTCTGTACTCAGATAAAAAATAGCGATATTTTTTATTGGGAGAAACTGTATTCATGTTATCGCTGCGAAGGGTGTGCGATCAGGTGGAGGTGTCTTGATTGCAGTTACTGAAACGCTCACTTCGAACTCAGTTTCCATAAAAACACCACTTGAACTTGTTTGCGTGCGCGTTGTACTCGACAACAGAGATGTCATTTTTTGCACATGCTATCGTCCTCCAATTGCTTCGACATCATTTTGCGATGACCTTCATGACGCATTAAACAAAACAGTTGTCAGATACCCGAACGCGCCCCTTTTTCTTCTTGGTGACTTGAACTTTCCCGATATCATTTGGCATAACGACACGGCAACGTCCCGGTCTTCTCAGAGTACCCAGTTTACAAACACTTGTTTGGACTTACACTTCACCCAGCTTGTACTGAAACCAACGCGCGTCTGCCTCTTCATCTAACATACTAGACCTGATTCTCACTACGAACCCTGACGCAGTTTCCCAAATTCTTTACTTAAAAGGCTTAAGTGATCACCTTGCACTCACTTTTCATGTCAACACACGGGCTCCTGTTAAGAAAACTACGAAGGTCATCCGCGATTGCAGCAAAGCCGGCTTGGCTTCGATTGCCGCTGAAATGGAAAATTTCGCAGCTTCTTACATCGCTAATTGCGATCAACGCTGTGTTGAAGAAAACTGGTGCATTTTCAAAAATAAATTGTTGGTCACTCATCGAACGTTTCGTACCGCAAACAACAGTCGCTTGCAAGCCACGGTCCTCTTGGTTCAACCCCTTTTTGAAGCGACTTCATAACAAAAAAAAAAAAAAAAGGTAAAGCGGTTGTTTTGTCGCGCAAAAGCTTCACGCAGTGACGTTACTTGGTCCGTTTACTACGGTACTGAAAGTGACTACAACGCAGCCGCCGCTAGTGCGAAACAGCATTTTTATTCTGTTACACTTCCGTCTATCTTGCAAACTAATCCTCGTAAATTCTGGGCCATAGTTAACGGTACTCCAAGCAAAATAATCCAATTAACATACCCCAATGATGAGCCTGTTGCTCCTGAAGAATGCTGTAAGGTATTTAATGATGTGTTTCCTTACCATGTTACCGCGATGCCACATAGATTATACCGCTTGTATCCAATTATAGTTTTTCGCGCATGGATTCAATCTCTATTGCCTGGGTTGGTGTCAGCTGCTTAATTAACAATAAAAAAAACGTCCTCCTTTGCCGGCCCAGACTGCCTGAATAAAAAAAAAATGAAGTGTACTGATGTATTCTTTGCTGTTATTTTGTCGCACATTTTCACTCAATCATTACAGCAGTCTGTTCTTCCACACGACTGGTGCGTGGGAAAGGTGATTCCAATTCACAAATCAGGTAACACACACTTACCTAGCAATTACAGGCCTATCTCACTAACAAGCATTTCACGTAAAATTCTCGAGCATGTAATATATTCACATTTAGCTGAGTTTTTAGAATCAAACTCCTTTTTCAACCCCTGTCAACATGGTTTCAGTAAGTTCTTTTCCTGTGAAACACAGCTCTTATCATTTACTAACGATCTCTTTGCAATTTCTGATCTAGGTACCGACATTGACTGCGTATTTCTTGATTTTGCCAAAGCCTTTGACTCTGTGACCCATGATGTACTTCTGCTTAAGCTGACTGAACTTAATTTGGACATAAATGTACTAGAGTAAATAAAACATTTTCTTTCTAACCGGACGCATTTTGTAAACGCTAATAACTGTAATTCTAGGTTTTCTAATGTACCGGCAGGTGTTCCTCAAGGGTCAGTCCTGGGTCCACTTCTCTTTCTAATCTATATTAACGATCTTCCGAACTGCGTTCTTTCTTCTTCCATAAAGCTTTTCGCGGATGACTGTGTTCTTTACCGTAAAATAACTAATCCGTCTGATTCCCAAGAGCTGCAGGACGACCTGAACCGCGTAACTGAGTGGTGTTCTAATTGGTGCATGCAACTAAATTCAATATATATGCAAGGCCATGCGAATATCTCGTAACACTGCCACGCACATTTACTTAATAATGGTGCACCTGTGACGTCGGTTACCTCTCACAAGTATCTCGGCCTTCACATATCAAATAACCTTTCTTGGCACTGGCATATTGACTATGTAACTAATAACGCTAACCGCATGCTTCGTTACTTGCGCCGTAATTTTAGCTCTGCCCCTTCTTCCCTGAAGCTAACTCTTTACAAAACTTTAGTTCGCTCCAAATTGGAATATGCTTCAGCCATTTGGGATCCGACTCAGTCTTCATTAGTTTCTACCCTTGAAAGTATTCAAAACCGCGGTGCACGCTTTGTCTTATCTAATTATTCTCGCAATGCAAGTATCTCTTCAATGAAACGAACTCTTTACCTACATGAGCTTTCGTCACGCCGCAAATGTTCCCATCTCTCCCTTTTTCACAAAGTTTTTCATTTGAACCCCCTTTTAAAAGAAAGCCTTCTTGCCCCTCCATATTATATTTCAGCCCGCACCAGCCGCCGTGGTTGCTCAGTGGCTATGGTGTTGGGCTGCTGAGCACTAGGTCGCCGGATCGTATCCCGGCTACGGTGGCCGCAATTCGATGGGGGCGAAATGCGAAAACAACCGTTTACGTAGATTCAGGTGCATGTTAAAGAACCCCAGGTGGTCGAAATTTCCGGAATTCTTCACTATGGCGGGCCTCATAATCAGAAAGTGGTTTTAGCACGTAAAACCCCATAATATTTTTTTCGGCCCGCACTGACCACAGCCTTAAAGTCGGGGTGCCATTGTGCCGTAATAACCGGTACAGTGACTCATTCAACCCTAGGACAAGCACGGACTGGAATCGCCTTCCTGCATCAATCGCACTCATCGCCGACTCTACCAACTTCAAGACTGCTGTTCAGAATGCCTTTTGTTAATATATTTTGGTAATACTTCTTGTTAGTATTTAGTACGTGAAATAAATGAATAAATAAATAAATAAATAAATAAATAAACAGAGTCACTCACTGGCACTACAATGGAGGTCGGAACATCATAACTATATGAGGAGGTTCCAAGGCATGTATGTGTAGGCAGCTCGCGCAGTGTTGATGTGTGTGTCGCGTGTGAGGGAGGAAGCTTGCTCCATTTAAACACGGTCACTCCTTTTTTTCTTGGAGTGCAGGACGAACGCAGACTAGCAACTGGTTTATTGAAACCACACAGTGCTGCCTCTTCGAACAATGCGCACGCGCAAGCCCAGTCGTAATCGCGTGACCGTAGAACATTGCCTCGCCAAGCCCCTATCTGCACGCACACACACTAAAAGAAATCAAGCTCTTTCTTGAAAAAATACACTGACGGTGCGCTGACGCATCTATCTGGCCCATGTCTTGCTATCAAGGAAGCTTCCAAGATTTCACGTGCTCTTTGGTCCTTTGCACTCCCTAACACCTTCGTTTTGTCAAAAATCGGCTTGCACTTATTCACACATGACCTACAATGAACTGAAAGGTGCTTTCCGTTGCCATCTTTTAATGAGATAGAGTGCTTCACTAAACGCTTATTAATACATCTTCCGGTTTGCCGCCCATATAACATTCCATAGGTCAGCGGAAACTCGTACACCATCTCTGTTCTACATGATACGTACGTCCTTCTGTGTTTTATGCCACATATATTACACTTGGGTTTATCTACGTGAGAAAGTGCGCATAAACGCGACGATTTGCAGGGCGATAAAAAAAAAATCACATGAACACCAAATTTTCCGGCCGCCCTCTTCATCCCATTCGAAACCTATGGACATATGGCATTTCCACAAACTTTCGCCTCTCTCTTTCTCCTATTTCATCCCCAGTGTCAGTGGTATGGTGGCACATGGCCTTCAACAGCGACTCTGCTAGTGCCTGGAGTAGGGCCCGCGGATAACCTGCATTGCGGAGAGGTTTCACCTGGGAGGAGAAACTGATCTTGAACCTTATGCAGACATGACTTCGCAAGAGATGACCTCAAGCATGACATCGCAATGCCCCTCTTGACCAGCATTGAGTGACATGAATCAAACCGCAGGAGAGCTGCACTTGAACTAGGTGAGTACGACCAACATAGGTGGTCCTTATCATCGAAGTACAGCCTTATGTCTAAAAACTACAAAGGAGCATTCTCAGGCAATTCAAAGTTAAATTCAACTTGGTGGCTGTGGATTTGAAGGACTGAATACTGTATTTCCATACCTCTTCAAGGTCATCATCAGAGCTAGTATTTAACATGATTAAAAAGTCGTCCACGTATGTAAAGGCACGAACTATCCGGGCTTCAGTGAGCACCCGCGACAACAAGCAATCTAATTCCGCTAAAAAGATCTTGATGAGCCCCGGTGCAACGCTTGATCCAGTACACACACCTCGTTCTTGTACATAAAATTTATCCTGAAACCTCACGATGGTTTAGGTAAGGTACACTTCCCCCCTACAGGAACCCCCCTACGGAGACGCCACTCGCATTTTGGAATGCTTCCACTCCCGAGCGTTCAATGCAATCGCGAACCGCCTGCAAGAGGCCCTCATGGGGAATCGAGTAGAATAGCTGCTCAATGTCAACCGAGAAGGCCGAGCTCGCACCTGGCAGGTCACCTTTGATTAGTTTCACTTATCTGTCCGAGCTAGCAATTTTGTATGGGTCCTCGGGTACTAGGCCCTTGAGCTCTCTTTGCAGATACCAGCTGGCAGTAATCTGCCATGTTTCACCCCCCGTGACAATGGTTCTGAAGGGACATTCCACCTTGTGGCTCTTTGCACTGGAGAACACGGTGAGTGCTTGGACCTTGTTGTTCTTCAGCTGTCTCTTAATCCAGTCGAGCTTCAATTCTTCCAGCATGGCCAGAGCGTTACTCATTACCATCGTTGGTTTTCCGTGATCCGAAAATTCTCCATAACAGCGGTCATGGCCTTGTAATTAAATGCTTTTGGGGCATGACTACAAAGACTCCGTCCTTATCAGCCAGCATTAGCGCGTGCCCGGAGCCCCTTATATATCCTGCTACTCTTCGTATTATGTGGGTGCGGTCCTTATTCTTCCAGCTGTTCCGTACGGTTTCGACACTTTAGAGAAGCCGCGCTCCTTCTCCTCAGTTTTCACTTTTTCTGCAATCCTATTTACTGTAGCCAGGAATTCGTGCTTATTGATCGGAGCTTCAATCCTGCTCAAAACTTGTTCAACGTCTGGGGCTATAACCGTGTCACTCAGACGACATAATGGCGCCATACCAACCTGTTTCTTTGCCGTCCTTTGCAAGCCCCGTCTTCCTTTGCACCAGAAAAATTCGGTGGTTGAGTAGAACAGGCCCTGGTAGTCCTTGACTGCCCTGCAACCTGCAGAACCATATCTTTTCCAGCTGAAGCACAGGAAGCGCAGCCAGTCCTTATGCAGTCGGACATGTCTCCAGTACTCACTGCTGAGAATTTTCGCCATTCTCCTCCAGTGCCCCTCAGAACAGCCCATGATGCCGAAGAGCCACATCACACCTGGCGGGCGCACACCATTTCTTAGGCAATAGACAGTTTAAGTTGGGCGTCCACACCAGGGGTTCTATTCTGGACATTCCGCCATTGTCTTTGAGGCGTGACGTAGCTGCGACGCGTAAAAAATGGCGTTGATGGCCCCGTTGTGCTTTCGTAACGTGGTGCAAATTTGACGTTTTGCCTAAGAAACTGAAATGAAGGCCCTGAACCTAACGTTCTTGATAAAGCAAAACAGTTTTCCTCCTCAGTGAAAATAAGGCAGCTGGCTCAAAGCGCACGATTGCTCCGTCGAAAACGCTTCTCGATTCCGTCGTCTGCTGCGTTCAAGCCGTCTTCTGCTTCATTACTAGGATGCGTGTCCCAGGGAAACGGAATGACTCATCGTTTATTGGCGCCAACGCGTTTGTTTTCTAACTTGAGACAGCACACGCGACCTACTAGTGGTGATTAGCGCGCGTTCTAGGCCGCGTCATCGCTATATCGCGAAACGCAAGTGACTTAGCCGGACACGGCTGGCTGAGAAACGGCCGAATATCGCGGATAGCGTTGCGAGCGCCAGAGGCATCCGCTAGCGCTACGCAAGCGCCTGCGCTTCCATCTCTTGTTCACTTCGCTGGTTACTCGCATCGCGTGAGGATTACGTGAGGAAACTTCAAGGCGCAGCCTTACGTACATTCCTATCTATAAATTATAAAAACTCGTTGTCATAACTTCTGATTGTGCGAAAAGGCCTTAATATTGGTTAGCGTAAAAACGCAGCAGTGAAAAGTGGTGGGCATTGCTGAAAGGTTGCTATATTCAACCAATATTATTTCATATAAACGCGTTCTCTTAAAAAATGATGGTCCAAAACACAAATGCCAGCACCACCCCAGAGCGATGCAGATACTATGAGCACGAGTTAACAACAAAAGGTTTTCATGGCGCCAAAAGACGGGGAAAATGTGGTTAGACGCATTCCTCTCGGCCGCCATTGCATATGGCTGCTCATGAGCATAATACGCGGATCGTCGCACCGCAAATTATGGCGGAAAATCTCTGCAATGGCGGCCCAGCGTAGCGTCACGCAACGCCGAATTGACGTTTACGAAACGGCCCTTCCTGTGTCTTTCCCTACGGCATATTCCTTCAGCTAATCAGCAAGCTGACATGACAGCTATTTGCAGATGCATTTCACTTGCTTCTGCACGCTACCGCTCACTTTCTTTTTGAAGTGCTAACCTCGCAATATAGTTGCCAAGAACCAGAAAAATTTATTATTCAATAAAATTTGCAGCTCCACGTCACGTTTCGTCACCTTGATAGAAACGCAAAATTGCATTTTGCGAAACTTCCGTTTCCCGGCACAAATTTCAATACACGTGAGCTCTCGACAGCCAATCAGAGAGTCAACATGGCGGATAATGGCGGCCGTGCAGCCACCATGCGTGTGGAGAATAGAGCCTTGGCTGTGAGTACGCAGGAAACCCGCGGAGGCGACAGTGCGCATACGCAGTACGCAGGAGCACGCACGGTATCTTGCGTTGTCAGGATTGGGGGCTCAATCTCACCGTTGGTAACTCGTTGTCAAGATTGGAGTTGCGCATGAATTAGAAGGTAGCTGGCCCATGCCGTCGTCCAACTTATCCAGGCTGAGGACGATGATGAAGGGAAGGACTGCTTCTCATCGAGAACGAGGAATATGGGTTTAATTACAGGGTCTACATCAGTCTATCATGACTGCGAGAGAAAGTACATCAGTCTAACATGACTGCGAGAGAAAGTCCATCAGTCTAACATGACTGCTTGAGAAAGTGCATCTGAGCAGCCGCACAACAGTGGTTTATAAACACACGGTCCTCCCCCGATACCCAGGTGACGGAAACGGCCGACCAGGCGTCGTAAACAAGCCGCCTTTCTGCGGGACGGCTTAGACACACACTTCCGCACAGGTTCACGGTCCGGAGCCGACGTCAGACGGACTTCGTAGAACTCGGGGCTTGTGTCAGGAAAGGTGCCTTTTATTCCCCGAGCTGACCCCCGCAGCACGGCTGGGTGCCCATTGTCTTGCGTCTTGGACGGCGCGTGGGAAGGAGCCTCGAACTACGTTCCCGCGAGCACTCCCCCGCTCGCGGCAGACCAGGGCGGCGGCGGCGGCTCAGTAACAATAGTTGTTCTGCGATCGCATTCAGTCACAACGGCGACGAGGCTAGAGCGTAACGGTGGCGTTCCAAAAAACGTTGCCGCCGCTGTCGTAACTGGCTGGCAAAACTTGCAGCTCAGCTGGGCCTTTCTTAACAGCGTGCGCCCGCAGCTTTTCAAAAGCTGCGTAGCGTCCGCAGCGGGCTTTGCAGCACGTTCTCGCGTGTCCACGAGAGGGAATTTCTGGATATGGCTCTTGCCGGAAATACGACTCCGGCTTGTGGTTTCACTTCGTGGCGGCTGATATTGGCTAGATAGTTTCAGAAGCTGGCACATGGCGGTGCTGAGTAGCACACTACCGGCTCCTGCGCGTGCTGGTCAGCAATCCCCTTCTCAACTTTTGCGTCCGGCCAGCTATTGCCGTGTCGTGCGCGCGAGGTGGGGCGTACGTAGCGAAGCGTTTCGTGCGCGGGCGCTTCGCTACGTACGCACGACCTCGCACGCTGCGTACGTGGGTGGTTGCGGACGCCCAACGAAAACTGTCTAATGTCCGAGAAGTCTTCCTTCACACGTCGTAGCGGCGATGAGGCTTGTGCACAAGGTGCATTGTTTTTCGAACGGAAGAGAACATAGAACAGAGCCCTATGTAGAAGACATGAACTCAAGGAGAGTGTACTGGGAGGCTAGTTGGTAAGACATATCTTTGGGAACTTGAACTGCGCTAGGGACGAGACACCGAAGTAGAAGACAGGACGAACGCAGACTAACATACCACCATACTACCACATAACATAACATAACATGCCTAACATAACATGACATGACACATACATGATAACACATCACATGCATAACATAGCATGCCACCATATCGCCGACACTGGGGTTGAAACAGGAGAAAAGAGAGACAGGCGAAAGCCTGAGGTAATGCCATATGTCCATAAGGTTTCGCATCGGATGAAGAGGGATGTGGCATAAAACACAGACGCGCGTATCTATCATGTAGAACAGAGCTGGTGCATGAGTTTCCGTTGACCTGTGGAATGTTCGATGTGGGGCATAGCGGAAGGTGTATTAATAAGCGTTTAAATCAGCACTCTCACTCATTAAAAGATGGCAGCGGAAAGTACTTGCCAGTTCATCGTAAGTCATGTGTGAAGAAGTGCAAGCCGATTTTTGAAAAAAGACAAAACGAAGGTGTTAGGGTGTGCAAAGGACCCAAGGGCACGTAAAATCTTGGAAGCTTCCTTGATAGCAAGAGAGGGAGCAGATAGGTGCGTCAGCGAACCACCAGTGTATCTTTTCAAGAAAGAGCTCGATTTTCTGGTGCAGATAGGGGCTTGGCGAGTCAGTGTTCCGTGGTCACGCGATTACGATTGGGCTTGCGCATGCACATTGTTCGAAGAGGCAGCACTGTGTGGTTTCAATAAACCCGTTGGCCATGGCGGCCGCATTTCGATGGTGGCGAAATGCGAAAACACCCGTGGGGTACTTAGATTTAGGTGCACGTTAAAGAAGCCCAAGTGGTCGAAATTTCCGGAATCCTCCACTACGGCGCGCCTCATAAGCAGAAAGTGGTTTTGGCACGTAAAACACGATAATTTAACTAATTTAGTTTAATGAGCCCGTTGCTATTCTGCGTTCATCCTGTCTTCCTCTACTTCTGTGTCTCGTCCCTAGCTCAGTTTAAGGTCCGCAAAATATGTGTTACCAACTAGCCTCCCAACACACTCTCCTTGATGCACTGTTACTCCCCATGCGGTTGCTGCTTCAAGGACTAACAGTTGCTCTTTTCCGTTGATCATCAAGGGAGCAACGATCATTATTTCCGATGTTTCTTAATAAAGTAATTAACGACCATTTATACGATCCTAAAGAAACTACTGAGCTGAAAAAACATAATATTACCAGAAGTAGAATTTGTACTCACGCCCTAGCAGGTACTTCGACCACTGTACGCCATGCCAGCTCTCCTTTCTTTACCACAGGGAAGCAAAACCTTAGCACTTACGCTAAATACACCATAAGTCAATAATCAGGCAAATTTAGGCATAAATCAAAGAGTCTTTTGACTGGTTACGACGCGTCAGCTCGGTTGAAGCGACAGAAGCAGTCAGGAGCGGGCTGGTTGGTGCTCGATCTCGTTAAACGGGGCGAAACTGGACAAAGGAAGAAGGCCAGCGCTGTCTTCCAACTGGTTGTGATTTAAAAAAAAAATAGCACACACGTGAGCACATGCGTGATTTCGTAGTGACCCACCTAGAGATGTTGTAATGATGCATCACAAGCGCAAGAATGCTTAAGCCCAAGTTAAACACTTCACAACGTTTTATATTATTGTTAGAGGTGTGCGAGTAGGGATGTTGAGACCGAATAGAGAGGCGGGACGATAAGAAATGCATGTAAAAAATGGAAATAAAAGAATTCTAAATTGAGATTTGTAAAAATCAGTATCAATATGTAACACAGAAAATACACAAGCAAGTCAGAAATGCGCTAAATAATACACGAACGTAAGTATAAACAAGAAATGCATAATAATACACGAAGTACTGAAGAATACACGTAAAAATACAAGAATACATTATTACACAATGGCTACAGACCAACGAATTAAAAAAAGTTAAGAATGCATTTTTGAAATGTATGGGATCACTGATGTTACAAACCAGGGTAGCATTTCGATGGGGGCGAAATGCGAAAACACTCGTGTACTTAGATTTAGGTGCACGTTAAAGAACCCCAGGTGGTCGAAATTTCCGGAGTCCTCCACCATGGCGTGCCTCATAATCAGAAAGTGGTTTTGGCACGTCAAACACCATAATTTAAACCAGGGTAGCTGGTCCCAATTTCTTTCAGTCATAGATAAAAATGAATCTGTGCAACCATGTTACTTTTGGGTATGATGACCTTCTGACAGTGATTAAGACGCATAGATATAAACGGTGTGAGACGGATACACAAGAACAGCAAATATGGGTTGTGACATGGACAACATGATTTTAGGGTGCTAAAAGGACACACGCAAGCAAGAAACAAACACAGACACATAGAGCATGCGCTTTATGTGTCGGTGTACGTTTCTTCCTTGCGCGTGCCTTTTTCGCGCGCTAAAATCAGGTTGTCCAAATGGCGCCAACTTGCCCAAGAAATTTTATTAAAATGGGTTGTGATATTTTATCTTATGAAAAAGGCATATGTGTGAGAGAGAGAAGGAAGTAAAGTGAGGGAAGTTAACTAGATCTTGTCCAGTTTGCTACCTTACAGGTGAGGGAGAGAGAGAGCAAAGACACGAGTGTAGGTCACAAGTCCACGTGCACTAAGCCGGGCGCCGCGTAGCTACAGTCGGGCACTCCAGTCTGTCGCCCTCATGCACTGCAGAAGAGCTCGAGTGGCTTCCAAGGTGAGGCCAGGCTCGTAAGACCTTTGCTTCGGTAAAAGACGGATCGTACAGTCGATTCAATGCACTCTGGGGAGTCTGGCGTTGCTTATCGAAGCGAGATCAGTTGCGCAGGAGATGATCGATGGTCCCTTCACACCTGCACTTAGCACACATGGGTGAGTCAGCCATTCTAATGCGGTATCTGTAGGAGTTAGTGAAGGCTACTCTGACCCCTGCCGACACAGCCGTGTTGCGTCACGTTGTATGCCAGAGTATTTCCTAGGATTGGCATGTGAATGAAGCTGTAGTATAGTGATTCTTTCACGGAGGTTAGTTACACCGCATATTTGAAGGTATATAGTTAGAAAAGATGAAACGGGGCTGCGCGGATTTTTACTGCCTCGAAGTTTTGGGGTTATGTAGGATAGTGCGGATCCCACAACGGCAAGGAATATTCAATCTGCGGACGAACGTATATTCCGGGTGTTTCAGCGAAGACTTTCAATTTTTTTTTAAATAGTGCCCGTGGCAAATAGCACAATTATCGTCCATGAGCTGGTCTACTAGAAGAGGTGGACATTACTTGCGCAAAAAATTGAAATGCGTAATTGACTAATTCGGGAAAATCCAGTAATTACGGTTTAACTAATTACCTTATGGTACATATTGCAATTTACAAATTCCAGCGGATCCACTTGGAACGAATTCTCAGGATGACACCAGTTTTGAGATATTAATTCCCAAACTTTGCGGAAAAATGCATTGACGTTCCAGTAACTTCTGTGCTTCAATGCATAAAACAACGTTTTGGTAACAAAGTAAGTGGAACGACAGTGCATATTTCGTAAATGGTGTCATCCACACCAATTCTTTTCAAGGGGACTATGCCTTGCCGTCTCACCTGCTTGAATTTGTAAATTGTGATACGTGCCATAAGGCCACTAGTTAAAAACTGAAATAGCGATTTGTTGTTAATTAGTCAATTATGCATTTCATTTTTTTTTTTTTGCGCAAGTAATGTCCGCCTCTTCGAGTAGACCAGCGCATGGACTAGAATTGTGCTATCTGCTACAGGCAATTTTTAAAGATTTTTGAAAGTGTTCGCTGAAACACCCTGTATGTAGAGTAATGCAGCAGCTTCGCGGACGGTAGCAGTGCGACAAAGTTTAGGCGCAGGTAACCTAGAGTGCGGCTGACTTTTGATTTATTGTGTTCGATGTGTGTATTCGAAGACAAGTCATTGGTTATGTAGACATCGAAGTACTTGTCTGACGCTACTGATACTAGTGGCTGATTGTTTCTGTGATAGGGCTGGGTGCACTATGTTAGTATGAGAAATTCGCATGGCCTTGCACTTTCTGATATTACTTTCCATGTTCCATGTAGGACAACACTCGTGTATCGTGCTCAGTTCTGTTTGAAGAAGCGTGAAATCAGAACTATTAGGTATTTTGTGATCTATTACGCAGCGGTTTGCAAATAAACAGATTTGAGATGCGATGCTAGTGGCAAGTTATTTATGTATATTAAGATATAGCAGTGGTTCAAGGACAGAACCTTGCGGCACACCAGACAAGACATATGGCGTTACCAGCAGGACTGTGACGTACTTCAGACCGTACTGCGGTTGGTAGGACGCGCTTGGCCGGAGCTGTTGCCGGCAAGGCTCGGTCCGAGCCGCCAGCGCTCCTCCTCAGTGGCATCGTCGATTTTCAGCATGTTTATCTTATGTAAGGAGAGAAAGTGGCTAACTTTAGCAATAGCTTGAGCGAAATCGAGGACTACGCAGTCAGTAAGAAAACCAGAATCAATGTGGTCATGCAAGTCATTAGTGAAAGATAGCAGTCGAGTGCCATATGAAAAAAAGGGAACATCCTTAGGAAATCCATGTTGAAGTGGAGTGCAGAAGTTATTGTTCTCCAGAAAGCGTACAAGAAGTGTGTATATGATGTGTTCCACTATTTTGCATGGTATCGGTGTAAGTAATATTGGCCTGTGAATACGTGGGTTAGACGCTTCAGCATATTTGCGAATATGTATGACTTTGCCGATTATGAGGCACGCTGTAGTGCGCTACTCCGGATTTATTTTGACCACCGGAGTTTTTTTTAACGTGTTTCTAAAGTTAAGTAGACGAGCGTTTTTCATTCCGCCCCTATCGAAATGCGGTCGCAGCGGCCGGGATCAGTCCCGCGACCTTGAGCTTTACAGTGCGATGCAATACCAACCGCTTCGTGTTGTCCCTTCCTTCAAGTCTCGTGTTTTGCTTGCGGCAACTCCCCCCCCCCCCCCCTTGAAAAAGAAATGCCATATATCCACTAAGCTACCACGGCGCGTGGTAGATGTGTCCAATAATAAATGTTACCCTCACGTGTTACCACTTGCTCCGATTTAAACTTCATATTCGTTTGGAGTTTTCATAATTTTATATGCGTTCGTGATTTGTCACCATTATAATTCCTTTTCTTCCCTTTCCCAGCAATATATAAGGCCACTGCCTCTCTGTCTAAAATTTACTTGTGAGTCAACAGCTGCTCCTCCAATTTATTGTTTTCGTCATGTAGTGAATGTCGGATTGACATATTAATCACTTGTATGTTATGTTTGTAGTTGTGCAATAAGTGCTAGATTTGTTGTCCAGAGCAATCGTGCAACGTACCATTCTTTTCAGCGTGCAAAAAAAAAAAAAAAAAATCTGTGCCTTGTGGTCTCCCGTTTTGTTAGGATTTAAGCTTACAGTTAGTGGTCAGCGCAAGCAAAGTGCGCAGGTATATTACTGAGCGCTCTGTTCACTAATGTAACCCGCAAGGGGTGTTTTCTAGATTAGCAGCACTAGGAATTGTTAATCCATTTGCGAACACGAGACAGCTGACAAAGCTTACGAGGAGATGGAAGCGCTTTCTTCATGCTGTAAGAGCACTCTCACCTTCCGCAATGAACCGCAGCAGAAAATACCCACATAAAATAATCCCTGCGTTTATGTTGCACTTTGTTTTGGCGCGCTCCTTCACCGTCTGACTGCAGCAGCTGGGTAGCTGTGCTAGCCATGAAGTCGACGCGGATGGCAGCCGGAGCCAGGAGGCTCTAAATGCCGCGTCCTACACCGCCTGGCAGCTAAGAGGTTGAGCCAGCTGTGGCCCCTTTGGGAAAGCCTTCTTGCTTTTATCTCTGCTTGGTCTCAGGCGAGGGCAATCGTATTAGGGCTGAACGATTGACCTCCGCGCCGGTGACAGACCTTCTGACGTTGCTCTTTCGCTGCGTCAGTGGCTGCGCTGCCTGTCACTGTCTCGCTCAGGTCTGAGAACTCGAAGGGGCTCCAACAAATTGTTTAGTTGCGGTGAACTCGCATGTGAAGTCTGGTCCCTGCAATGTCGGCTATTGCAATATCTTAGGCAAAAAAACAAAAGGAAACTTAAAGAAATGAATGTTACAATAGATGCAACGCACTTGTTGAATCAACTTTAAGTGAAGCGTGAGACGTTGATTGAAATGTTTCAATTAAAAGCTATGAAGACCAACATGCATACCTGCCAACCTGTGAACATTAAAATTTGACACGAGAAGGAAGGAGCAGAGGGAGAGAAGTGAAAGCAAGCATTTTATTAAAGATTGCTATTTTTGTGTTGGTTGCCAGCCTAAAGGTAAATTATCGTTAATAAAGTGCATCTGTATTCCATAAAAGTTGCGCGCTCGGAGAGAGTGATTGTGAAGAGAAAGAGTAAATAGCGCCTCTTGAAAGGTGACGAGGTGGATACTACCACCACGTGACGCTTGTGTCGGCGGAATAAGTTGTCTGCGGGATCGGTCCTCTTGGCGAGAATACGTGCCACAGGAGGTGGGGAGAAAGATTCGCTTTAATATAAACCGATCGCGCGCTTTACGGCCCATATTTGCTGGCGTAAGTATATTTAGATACCATTTGTTGTTTCATTGCATAATACGGCGGAGGGCAGAGACGGTTAGCGACACAAATGTAAGGCTAGCATGGATGACTATATAAGCCAAGTCGTTATATATGTGCTGTGCTGCGATGAGGTATTCCGCAAGACAGAGATGATCAGCAAAGTCCGGGATGGGTTGGAAAGAAAGCTTCGCGTAAAGAAACGAAAAAAGCACAAAGGTGAAGAAAATGTCAGAACACTATGACAAGTCTGCACAGGAAAAGGAAAATCGAGGAAATGAAAAGAAGGGAAAAAGTAATTTCCATGAGCAGAAAACCCGCGCTCAATATGCAAACGTAAGAAGTTGGAGACACGCACCAGTTTCTTTTAATTGGCGTTGACCTACTCTGACCCATACGCGATAATGTAATGCCCGCGCGCGTGCTTCGACCCGACCCAGGGCACTGATGGAGTCCTCGCACGCGTGGTGAAGGGAACCGAATATAGCCAGCCCACGTCGAAGCGAAAGGCGTCTCCATCACTGTATTCTGTTCGGCAGCGCGGATAAGGGAGGACGAGCAGAATAACCATGCGGGCAGAAAAACCTACTGTATTGAAAAAGCTGCGCTCCTTCGGAGATAGCCCCAAGACTGCATGTATTTATTTACACTACATTGAGAACTCCCAGGGTGTGCCAGCAGAGGTATGTATGTATACAGCAAGGCGCGTATGAATTCGCCCTTAGTATTGATCGCTCAGGTGGGAGCACAGTGAGCAGCCCAAAGATATACGGCCAGCTGCGCTTCCGCGATGGATCTGTGTTTTGGGGAGAGACGTGCCTTTTGTACCTCGGGTTTCGTGTGCCTTTGGTGACGTCCTGAAGGCACGGGACCATAGTGCTAAATATATCTCAAGCATCCGTCGTCTCGAATGTCGTTTTACCCTAGCGAAATATCTTGCTACCGTACGCTGCAGCTACTGCTGCAAAGTACAAACTCCGTTAAAAATAACAAGTTCTAGCCAATATCTAGTACTCGTGAGTTGACGAGTATTGTGTCGTGTTTCATATGTATACGGTTAAACATCTGAGGACATGCCGCAGATAAACTGGCATGTTACATTGGTTGCGCCTATAATAAATTCAGCAAGTTTCTTTCGCACATAAGTTTCTCTCAAAATTGTGTGGCCGAAGACGGGGCGAACCTTCAGTGTCGAGGCCTGTGGTACGCGCTATGGTCACTTGGAAGCCGAGCTTCGCGGTCGTGTCGAATGAGATTTTCGGAGGCCTCTCGCGAGTTTTCTCACAAAGCAATGAAATTCAGTCTGAATTTTACGATGATAGTGAGAACGGTATTACAGCTGAGTGTACGTGTGCATTTTATATATGTTGAAAAGAATGCTTAAGCACGCAGCATTCGTTGCAGGCACCACTTTTCTGCGGGAGCTTCAAAACCTCTGAGTTCCAGACGATTCAAGTATCGCTTACGAATATAGCATATGATTTACGCAAGAAAAGGTTTTCCTGCATTGGATTATTATTACAGAAATATTATAGTTCAGATTGGTGGTGAGTGCTCGCAGTTTAAAGCATAGATCAGCTCGCCTCTGCGCTGGAGAAACAGAAAATGCCAGGTAAAATGTTGCTCATGCACACGCTTCGCAGTGAGCAGTATTAATAAGTAATGCAGATATTTTCAGACTTCCCTGCACAAAATACCATTGCGAAACATAATATAATGATGTTATTTTCATGCAGAAGCTAAGTAATATCGAGTGAAAGACGACCACGAATCGAAACATACAGGTTTTCTCGAAAAGGGAAACCTGGATTTAACACATACGTACTACAAAAATTATATTTTTAAAACAATAATTTTCTTTTCAGGAAACAAAAAATAAGGTTTCAATTTCGAAGCAAGACACAATGAAAGGCTGCGCTGCAGAGTACAATGAAACTTGAAAACCCAATGAAAAACGCGGCTGATACACGGCAATAAATTCCAAGATGTTCCAAGCGGCAATAAATTCCAAGCGGTTATCCGCAGGTGTGCGCAACTTGTTAGGTACAGGCACGGACCACTTGTTTTTACTTCATCTTGAAAAGGTGGAGCAGCTCAGTAAGATTGTCCCAGAAAAAAACCCAATGTGAGCAGCTGGCCGCTGACCCATTTAGAACGTTATTCGTGCGTGTGTGTTGTTGGGGGTTTAAATGTATTCGTTGCGTGTCAGCCATCCAACTTTTCACATTCATAGCTTTAAGAAGATCCTCTGCGCAAGAAGAGCTTTAAAAAAGGCCTAACCTGCAAGCAGCTGTCGGATAATTTTCCCTGGCGTGACAGGCACCCCAGCCCTGCCCTGCGGAAACGACAGGAGGGAAGGTGGCCCTCACTCTGGCGCTGATTTTCTCCCGCTTTTTGAGGTCGCGGGGGGCACGGCCCAGGGGAGGAACGATCAACGACACAAAGAGCAGCAAAGTTACTCACTTCAAAGAAGGACAGTGCAGTCATTTACAACAATAATGCGAGTTACAACAGCAGTTGATGCATGCTTAATGCGGAATGGAATACGTTGGGTATAGATGGCACAATGAAGGTGACATTAAATGATCTACGGGTTGTTGCAATTTTAGTCATATTCACTTTTATTCTGGTTTCCTGCTGTTGTGCTCTGACTGTGTTGCTTTGTCTCAGTTATTTGAACCTTTGCACGGCGCTCGAGCGTTTTGCGCGTGCACGCAAGCGCTCGTGCGTTTTGCGCAAGCGCGTGTTCGTGTGTGGGAGGGTAGTGCGTCTGTGCGTCAAAATCATTTGAATCCGGAATTATGGCCACTGATTATGGAAGCTCAGACGAACGCGAAGTACAGACGTTGTTTCCAAGCCGCAATGTAGACACTTTCGAGACGAAACGATCTAGAAAGAGGCCGAAACACATTTGTTGAAGAACACGAGACAAGCGTAGTCGTACCCGCCGTGGTTGCTTAGTGGCTATGGTGTTGGGCTGCAAGCACGAGGTCGCGGAATAGAATCCCGGCCACGGCGGCCGCATTTCGATAGAGGCGAAAACACCCGTGTACTTAGATTTAGGTGCACGTTAAAGAACCCCAGGTGGTAAAAATTATTCGAGAGTTCCCGGGGACACTACGGCGATCAGGTCGTGGTTTTGACAAATAAAACCCCATAATTTATTTTTTTAAGCGCAGCAGTGAAACGTCAGCTGCTCCGCATGTGAAATACCTATCATAGAGAAGAAGTGCCGGCCAAAGATAGAATGCCAGTGAAGGTGGAGAGAGTGAAAGGCAGAGATCAACACAGTACGGAAGTGCCCGGCTTGCTGTTTGGCCTTTCTGGAAAGGAAGAGAGAAAGGTAACAGGGGGGGTGGTGGGGACAGCAAGAGCCAGTGAAGGAAAGTATGTTCCAAACTGTTGAGCGCCACCGACAGTACAAGATCAATGATGCAAGGCTAGGAAATTGTCCAAGACTCTAGGGAAGGGGAAGTAAAGTGCAGAAAGGTAAGAGAGAAAGAGAGAAAATGGAAGACTTGGTAGACTTCTCTCGACCATATGTGGTCACTCCAGTAGAGGTAATGAAAGCCAGCGTTCAAGCTGCCTTACCAGAATATGCGGCTTTAATAATTAGTTTTCATTGTCGCCATCTGAGCCCTCATAGGGGAAGGAGGCAATGCATGGCATGATTCTCCTATTTAGTTGGGAGTGCTGGATTGTAGCGTGAGATGTTATTGTACTGCCCACGCTTACCTTTCAGAATGTTTCCCTAACAGCTAGGGTAATGTTTTTAGGTTTTGATGGCCACGAACGGCACATTAAAGGATATAGAAACATTTATTTAAACCCATTTGTTTGAGTGGACCCTCAGTGACATGTCCCCCTGCCGCTCCACTTTGAGTTTACCCTGACGTGGCGCAGCAGTACTCTCAATGGAGATAAACGGCACGCTTTAGGACGCGGAAGGACAGGTGCACAACACAAACACGTTCCCGTTGATGGTTCAAGCTTGCTGTTGCTTTCAGCGTAGAAGGCTCAGCGTAAGTGAGCAATATGTGAACGCGGCGCAAACTGCAAAGCCGAATTTTAATTTTTATTCTTGCCACTTCACCAGCGCCACATAACATTTCTTTATTCAGTTATTGGTGCTAATAAACCGATTTAGATTAAATAAAACATGCGCAGTATAATACAATGCTTTTATTTTATGTAGTTTCGCCCTGTTTCAACATCGGCGCTATACCAGGGATACTTAATCAATAGGTCATTTCATATCAAGTGTTTTTTTTCAAAGCCAAAATCACTGTTCAATTTTTATTTATTGGAAAACAAAGGTTTTAATTTGATTCGATTTTTGAATTTATAGGTATGCCTCGATAGGCATGCCTCGATAGGCACCACCAATGGGCAGGCGAGAGTCGGTCGCCCAGCAGGCCCTCCGAGTGCGAACAGCTCCAGTTCGAGATTCCCATTCTGGCTACGAGTGATGGATATTTCACTGGACTGCATCTTCTTGCCTGTAGCATTTTTAAAGATTGCTGCGTTCGAGTAAGCTGACCCATGGCTTGGAATTCGATGCCGCATATTGTGCCATTGCATTGGGGAAACGCTTATTTGAGCCTGCAGTAAAACGCGCTCCGGACGGGGCCTACGTGGTCTCCTGGGCCCCGCCCGCCGGCTCGCTGGGTCCCTGCCGGGACAGCGCCTCGATGACCTGCTGGACGGCCCGGAGTTGTTCGTTTTGGCTGTGGCTCCCTGGGGCTGCTCCGAGTCGCGGCGGGATCCTCCCAGGCTTGCCTTCTTCCTGGTACTTGGTGCAATTCCTCAGCATGTTGTGCCAGTAAGTTTCACGCTTCAAGAGGAAGCTTTAGCTCGGGTGCTCCTATCTAAATACATGTAAACGGAGAATTCGTTTTTCTCGGCAACCACAGCACCAAATTTGACGGGGTTTGTTGCATTTAAAAGAAAAACTTAAAATCTAGTGACTGTTGGTTTCGAATTTTCGATTTAGGTTGTAAATTTTTTATTAAAAATTGGCAAAAATCACAAATTTTCAGAAAAGGAAACTATCAAGTTTACAACTCTGTAACTCAGCAAGAATAGGTGATATCGCAATTCTGTGAATTGTACCTAATAGCACATCTAAAGCGGACAAATTTGACATCTTATACATGAATCTCAAAAAATTTAATAATATGTAATTACAACTTTTGCAGAACCCTCGTAAACAACGTAACAAACTCACGTAAGATGTAAAATGACATGAAATTTGTCCGCTTTGAATGATCTAATGGATGCCGTTTACAGAACCGCGATATCTGTTCTTGATGCAGAGCTATTAGTTTGTAAACTTCGTGCTTCTATTTTCTTCAAACTTCTGAAATTTTGTAAATCTCTTTAACAAAATTCAAGCCCTAAATCAAAATTCCGCTTCCAACAGTCACTAGAAAATTTATCTTTCTATCTCAAATGCAACAAATTTCATTAAAATCGGTCCAGGGATTATCTCAGAAAAACGTTCTTGCGTTTTTACATGTATTTGAATAGGCCGCGTCGGAGTTGGGCCCGAGCTAAAGCTTCCTCTTAACATATTGTTGAAATGAGGGGAGGCATATCGCGCCACCTTTAAAAACACTTTGATGCAGACGGTGCTTCGCAAAACTTCCGCAGTATAGAAAAGACGAACCATCACAAAACAAGTTAAAGCTTCAACGGTGCATCGGTATACGGTCAACGCACCGATGACTGAGGATACAATGTGCGCAATGAGCGCGTTTTCTGAGCGCCTTCTCTTTCCTCTGAACTGCGAGCCTATGAAAGTCGTTATAAACAGAACAGCACCTTTTTCAAAACATGTGAGTTTCGCCTTACATCCAGGGTCAGCCGATTGGAACGTCAGTTGGTTTTCCTTGGTAGTGGGATTTAGTGAAGGGGAAGGGGGTGGGGATATTGAGAGGTCAGGCGGCCACTCAGCTCTTACGCCCCCCCACCCCTTTCGAGTGGAGCAACACTTAACAAAGGAAAACAGTAAGCGATGATTAAAAATTCTCATATGAAATCCAACACACAGAACATTCCACGAACAATGAAGTGCTATGTGCAATGAAATACTATGGCGAGGCCTTTATGCATCTGTGTCACCATAGAATTGGCGGTCGCGTTGCGCGGGCCGGACCTTACGCTTTTGAAAGGACGTGTACAGGTAGGTTGGTTTGTAATCCCTGTACAGCGTCTATGAGCATCCGCAGTGTTACTGCACAGATGAACTCTCAAAGGAATACGCACCCTAAATTTCAAAGTGCTGTCTTCCATTGCACTGAATGGACAGCTGCAGGACTAGGCGGCAGTGCACTAAAAAGGCGTGTGCAAAGGTGTCTGCTTTCTTCTTTTCAGTCTGGCTCAGCATTTTTCACTTCTCTTTTTCTTTTCTTGCCTTTATCCCTCCGGATTTCACGCTTTGCGCTTCGCAGAGTAATTACGTTATTATGTGGCCCCATTTGTCGCGCGAATTTTGCTTGCCATTTTTTTTCCCTCCGAGAAAAATTGCCCCGAAAGAAGCAGATGAATAAAAAAAGGACATTGAGGAAACACGTTTCATTTTCTTTTCGTTCTTCCCACGGGAATGCAGTCTGGATTATCTTGATTGGCCCCTGTATATATACAGAGCGCACGCATGTAGGTGGGCGGTAGCGACAGCGACTTGAATTGTTCTCGTTATTTTGTTCACGCGCTGTATGGTGTCGTAAAATATACGAACTGAACGAACCACACTTCATCATTGCTCATGTAAGCGTCTTCTCCACCGTTTCAGATTTTCGGGTGAAATAAAAAATACATAAAAAGAAAATGTATGAGATGAAAAAAAGAAGCATCTGCTCGACATGCACAGACGACTTTTTAAGCTCCTAAATAAAAAGACTTCACGCTCAACAACAGAAACTACTCAGATGTTATATGCAAATGGCAGTAGAGGGGTTCTTGCAAAAGCGACTACTCTGACTGCTTCACTTTGGCCTCAGCTAACCACTTACTGAACCACGAAGCGCGCTTCCTGCGCGAGTACACGTGGGAATGAAGACGCTGCCACGTCTGCGCTTTCTCTAAAATACCCATTAAGTATAAACCCCTTGCAAGCGATGTTGCGCGCGACAGCGACAAGCGATGCGATGGAGATGGCTGTCACGTTCGTTAGTCGCCTACAAGTTGTACCCCATGCGAGCGACGATATTGAGCGGCTTCTCCCCGGTGTTGCCGGTATGAAAGTAGCAAAGACGCGTTGAAAGTAGCTTGACGCGGGCTTTGTTAATTTAAGTTGATGTATTTTTCTGTAAAAAGCAGCATAAAATATTTCTGAAGGTTTTGCAGCAGGTTCTTATCCTTGCATGTATAAGAATTTAATCGTTTGTTCCTTCCGTGCGACAATCGGTAGTACTTGAGTGATGTACGTCTCGTCCACTCTTAGGGTGAACACGGCTCACCGTGGCCGCGCTCCGCGGGGCGCCAGTGCGTCCGGCGCGGCGGCGCATCGAAGCGAAGCGGCGCACAGGGACCCAGGGGAGGTGCTTCGCGTCGTCTGCTACAGCGCTGGAGCGCGCCGCCTCTTGCTGTGCTGTAAAGTACACTTCGCTAGACCCAGGTGACTGAGTGCCCGAGGCGGCATTGCGGGAAGGCGCACTTCACTAGCTGGAGCATTTTCCTGCTGTTTCAGTCTACAGCTTGTGAACAGCCTGCTAAATGAATATACAGAAACAGAAACAAGCTTCTCACCGCATAAATCACTTAGCATGTTTTTTTATAATTGATGAGGGTAAAAATAGTCATTTTTTCGCGCTCTTTAATAGGCTAGGGCGTAGAGGCGACGCTTCATAGTCGTGTCAGGGACGCCACCCAGCTTGAGGCTGTTCTTAATTTTCCGAACGGTGGAGGTCGGGTTTGCAGCAGCCGCCGCAACAATGGTCACTCTTTGCAGGGCTTTACGGGGAGCATCCGCAATTCTTCCATCCTTCTTGCAAGCCTGGACGATTCTATTTACAGTTTTCAGTGGCCTTTTGGTCATCTCCAATATAACGCGTTGAGAAGTTTTGTAGGCACAGATCTACAATGCGTCGTCTTTCTTCTTCCAGTACCCGCGACATGGCTAGTTTCCAAAGTGCACCGGGGAAATGAAATTATCCTGCACTGTTACAGCGTTTTTATTGAAGTGCCATGGCAACCAGCAACCGAACAAAATGCAATTCATTATGCAAGTCGACGGAAATGCGTTTAATGGAAACACCTCTGGTCCCTTTCGACTTGGCGAGTCATCCCAGAATCTTTAACTCCTGAGCGGCCAGTCACACAGTTGAGTAGTCGTTGGCTGCACCGCATCATCATATTAAGCTAAGATGGGGTAGCATGACCTAAGCAAAAAAAAAAAAAAAAAAGAAGAAAATAAAGGGGCGGGAGTGTCGGCGGTTGATCGGGCTGACACCCATGGTCAGTTAAAAAGTAGTAGACTGGCCCGACCACAGCAATCTGGCTTGGGCCGGGCTTAGCTTTTACAAATGGCGAGCCCATTTGCCGACCACCGGCACGCTTTGTGCAGACGACACCGGGCCGGCCTCATGACCGCCGGTTTAAATATCGTGGCCGCGTTCGTCCAACACACGGACTGGCCACTTCCCTACGACGGCAACAGCATCGCTTGTCCGCGGCAAGGGTTCCTGTGCCGTATTCATATTTGGGTTTTAGCCACTCAGCCCAGCCCACCCCCGCCTACCCCCTAAAAAAAAGAAATCAATTGCTCCTAATCTCCAAATTTATCCGATGCCCACCTCTATGGCGCAACACAGAGGCCATGAGTCGCTTCGGGACGTATACCGCACAATTAACAAATTATTATAGGCTGGTGAGAATATGCATATGGCCCATTCCGAGGAAGTACTGAAATGAAATAGAAGCGAATAGCGACTTAATTACCCGGCAAGACGTAATTTAAGCTAGAAAACAGACATGTAGATTATAGATTTTCCATTCCAATTACCTATTCGAAACGGACGGAAACAGTATTCGCATGCGGCGTGCATTGACTCCAAGGAGAAAAAAATAAACAACCAAAAAACGTCGGCGCCACATGTCTTACTCCACCTAATCAACGTAATCAAATAATTGACCGACGATTCCTCTGAATGAGAATGCGACTTCCCGCGTCAGGTAGCCGTCAGAGGACCGGCACCACTTCGGTGATATTACCCAAACAGTGACAACAAAAATGAATTTAGTTTTTTTATAGGATGTACAAAGAGGAAAAGGGGGAGTAAAATTGCCGCCCACTCAGTTGCTGTGCCGGGGAGAGCACTTTCCTACATCGCGTAAAGCGCTCCATGCTCTCCTACCAGCGACATTAAAGCGTCAATAAGAGAGTACGAAGCAGCGGATATCACTTCTTAGTTGTTGTCGAAGTAATAGTATTGCCCTCCTTAATGGTAAAATCCATGGTAAACATGATGATGCGTGATTGAACAATCGCTCTCCAACTTTTTGCGAAATTTATAGCGGGTTTCGGTCGTTTTCTTAAGTAAATTAAGCAAATTCGTCCTAGCATCAAGACATGCGCGACACGGCGCGTTAGGCTCATCACATGTTGACTCCAACCAAGAAGAGCGCGCCTAATAGGTTTCTCGGTATGCACTACACCAAGTGCTGTCAGAGTAAAATAAAAGGGCCCCAGCACTTTTCAGCAAAGCAAGAGGCGGCGCGCTCCAGCGCTGTAGCAGACGACGCGAAGCACCTCCCCTGGGTCCCTGTGCGCCTGCGCCGCTTCGCTTCGACGCGCCGCCGCGCCAGACACACTGGCGCACCGCGGAGCGCGGCCACGGTGAGCCGTGTTCACCCTAAGAGTGGACGAGACTGTACATCCAGTTGCGGTTTCGCGCTATTGGCTATGTAGCCGCTCATAGCACTTCCCGGCGACAAGCAACGAATTCTAGATTTCCAGAACCGAACGATCGAGCGACAAGACCGAGCCATCTGTTCAAGCGACGGCCCGTTTTGTCGCTCGAAGCCGTCGCTCGTCGCCGTCACGCACAAAATCGCTCTCACGGGGTTTAGGCATTACTATGCTTTATTTGGCATCATATGGTATGCATATAATGCATTGGACGAAAAAGGGCCGACGAACTTGTGATGGGCTTTCTTCGAGATGAGAATGTTAACGTGTCATCGTAAAAAATGAGTAAAGCAGTATGCGACACCATATACAGCGTGTCCCAGTCATGTTTAGCCAGAGTTTAAATATAGGGAGATGCCACATACCTGGACAGAACAAAGGTAATGTTGTTTGCCGTCGCTTGGAGATACTCAAACAATTTTTTTTTTCATTCCACGTAATTAGATAATTGGTCTTAATTAATTATTTAACTTCTCAAATATTATAATTAGATGAAGTGTCAATGAGAAAATTATAGAGTGACATGAAAAACTCTCGGTACAGCTTTCTGTTGCTCAATATGTGTTACATAAAAGTGTTTTTCCGAGCGTGAAATAAGCCCGCAAATGCGCGCAAAATTTCCGCGCGACTGGTCGCTCCAATTGTTAGCACAATTCTAAATCTTTCGAGATAATTGGAGATAAATGTTAAAGTGGCCAACGAAATGCATTGGCGTTCAAAGTAGTTTGTGCTTCAGTGTATGAAACAGCGTTTCCTTAAAAATTAAGTTTTGACTAGCGCCTATCTTGAAACCAGCGCCATCCTCGGAATTCGTTCCAAGTCGATATGCCTTGCGTACTCACTATCTACAATTCGTAGCTTGAAATATGTCCACTAAAGTAATTCACAGAAGTACGCGAATGCACGCAAAATTGCCGCGTGACTGGCCGCTCGAGGCACTTTGCGTGTATTCGCGGGCTCCTTTCACGTTCGGAAAACACTTTTATGTAGCACATGTAGTTTTTCGTCTCGTTCTACAATTTTCTCATTGACACTTTTCACCTAATTATTTATTTAGTTTTTATTACCTCAAAGGCCCCGGTGTGGGGCATTACATGAGGTATGGGTGACCACTTCAGTGGAATATGGACTCAATGGCAGCCTTGAAATGATGTGGATTGGAGTGGTGCACGGCGTCGGCGGAAAGGTCATTCCAGTCCAGGGCAGTCTTCACAAAGAAAGAATGTAGGTGCGCAGTGGTCCGGGCAGGCGGAGGGTACACAGATTTTTCGTGACGTAATCGGCAAGATTGACGGTGTGCTGGAATGATGGCTGAAGTACTAGGAGCAGAATGATAAAATTTGTGATAAAGACACAGTCTGAAAACATGACGCCTTATATCTAGATTGAAAATTCCCGCTTTTAATTTTAGCTGAGAGACACTAGTGTGGTAAGAATAATCAGAATAAATATAGCGAGCTGCACGATTCTGAACTGCTTCTAGAGTGTTGGAAAGGGTGGTTTGGTGCGGGTCCCAAACAGAGCATGCGTATTCTCGCTTAGGTCTGACAAAAGTTAGATAATTTAGTATCCTTAAGGATGGCGGTACGAAGCGCAAGTTGCGTCGGAAGTAACCAAGCGTGCGATTGGCCTCGTTAGTGATGTTCGTAATATGAGAGGACCAAGAAAGATTATTTGAGAGTGTAAAGCCAAGGTACTTGCATGACTCCACAGATTATATTTTGGAGTTGCAGAGAACGTACTTAGGAGTATGGTGAAGCTTCCGTCGATGAAAAGGTACTAGTAAAGTCTTTGTAGTGTTCAGTGACATTAGCCACATGCTGCACCAAATGGTAACTTCATCTTCAACTACATCTTCAAATGCTAGATCATCTTGCAATGCGGGGTTGTCGGTATCAGCTAGGATTGGGCGATAAATGACACAATCGTCAGCAAAAAGACGAATGTTAGAAGAAAGATTAGCCGGTAAATCATTAATATATATAAGGAAGAGGAGGGGCCCGAGAACTGTGCCTTGGGGTACACCGGAGAGAACAGGGCTTTTAGAGCATACACAAACTGTTGTCTATTAGTCAAGAAATTTCGTATCCAATTCAAAACAAGGGGATTAAGGTGCAAGCGAGAAAGTTTTAGAAGTCGCTGATGCGGAACTTTGTGAAACGCCTTTTCGAAATCTAAAAAGAGGGCATCAACTGGGATGTTTTGATCAAGGTTAGAGCTTATGTCATTTATAAAGAGTGCTAATTGGCTATCACAAGATAAACCTTTACGGAAGCCATACTGGTTAGGGTGGAAGAAACTGACAGACGTTAGGAATGTAGCAATGTGGGAGTAAAGCACATGTTCCATTAATTTCGAACAGACGCTAGTTAGAGAAATTGGGCGGTAGCTACTACATGATGATGAAGGACCTTTCTTTGGGACTGGTATAACCTTACCCACTTTCCAGTCATCCGGCACCACTCCTGATGATAAACATCGCTGAAAAATGTGACGTAACATCTCGCTTGTAACATATTGAGTATTTTTTAAGACTTTGGAATTAATACCATCGATGCCAGGTGAGGACGAAAACTTCAAGGAATCAATGCATTTCCTGATTCCATCAGAACTGAAGGTGATTGCGGGCATTGTATGGTAATTGAAAATTGGGAATTCAGGAAGTTCACCTTGAGGTTCATTCGTAAACACGGAAGAGAATGCATGATTAAGCGCTTCGGCGATTTCGTGATCAGGAATAGGCTTATTTTTCTCGTCGCACAGAGCAAGTGGTTGCGCACGCTTTGGATTTATAATATTCCAAAATTTTTTAGAGTTATTTCGCAGGACGTTTGGTAGGGTAGTCGAAGAAAAGGAGCGTTTTGCTTGACTAGCAAGGGATAGGTACGTTTTTTCAGCGGTGTGGTATTTCTGCCATGCGCACTCAGAGTTGGAATGCCTAGCAGCGCGGTAAAGCCTTTTCTTTTTATTGTTGAGACGCTTTAGTGTCGTATTGAACCAGGCTGATGAGTGCTTCTCAGTTACAGTGATAGTAGGTATGTAAGTTTTTATCAGCTCAAGCATTTTATTTTGAAAAGAAGCCAGTTAATTTCAACAGGACGTTCCAAGAAACCGGTAAAGAGGGAGCTGGCAAATTCCGCTAGTTTAATATTCATATCAGTATAGTTGCCTTTGTCGTAAAGCGTAATAGTTTTTCTATTTTTAGTGAAGGCAGGGATGTCACTTTGGAATGAGGTATGTAGCACTGAATGATCGCTAAGGCCAGGTAAGTGCGTCAGTGGTGAAACATTATCGGAGTGAGAAGTGAGGATAAGGTCTAATATATTAGAACACTTATCATTGTGCCGCTAGGGGTTACTGACGATTTGTTTTAAGCCAAACGTAAGACACGTATTAAGGAAATCACTTTCGACATTGTTTTTTGACGTTGTTTCAGCTATATTGAACCAATGGATGGCAGGGAAGTTGAAATCGCCGAACAGTATGATAGGTGATTGGGGATAAAGCACTGTTACGGAGTGAAGCACCTCATGGAAGTCAGTTACGAAAGAGCTGTTTGCGTCGGGTGGACTATAACATGCACCGATAACAACGGCTGGGCGGGAAGCGTTGCTTATCACAAAGACAATTTCTAAGGGCGTTGTTACTGTTATTTCAGCACACTGAAGACTTTCGTGTGCACATATCAGTACGCCGCCCCCCATTTTGTGGGATCTGTCGCGTCGGAATATAGAAAAATTTGGAAAATGTGAAAGAATTTCTGCATTATTAATGGACGGATTAAGCCAAGTTTCAGTAAGAAGGACGATGTTCGATGCCGTTGTACTGAGCAGGCTTTGGAGGGCATCAAGTTTGGGAAGAATACTGCGAATATTGGTGTAAAGAAATGAAAGGCAGTTATTGGGACGGTTGTTGGGATGGTCGGATGCTAGGAACCCGGTGATCGAGCGACTACCTTCTCGGAACTATGGTCGTATGTGTAAGTTGTATTTCTCATTATTAATTTCTCGTGGCGTAGTTTGAAGGGTCTCTGTTGTGCTTTGGCAAACTGAACTAGGTGTCTTCTAGCAGGTAGCGTGTTAGAGGAGTAGTCTTCCGAGATCCGATATGCAGTTCCTTTTAGTTTTTTAGCGCATGACAACACTCGTTCTTTTACTTTAAAATGCGCGAATTCGACAATTATAGGCCTATTTCTGCTACTGTTAAAGCGACCTAATCTGTGTGCTCCTTCTATGTCTAAATGTTCAACGGCGCTGTTTAGTTGTGTACTGCAGTGTTGAATCACTAGGGCTTCGGACGCAGCCCATGTTTCATTTTCAGTGTCTTTCAAACCAAAAAAGACTATAGATTTGATCTTCGCGCCCTATCTTCGAAGTCGTTAAGTTTAGCCTGAATAGACGCAATCTTATTTGCGCTATTATGATATCCGAGAAGCTGATTAATTAATGAAGACTAATTACCTAATTATGCGGAAGGAAAAATAATAATTTGAGCATCTCCAAGCGACGGTAGACAATGTTACCTTTGTTCGGTCCAGCTACGTGGCATTTGCATATTTTTGAACTCTGGCTAAAATTAGCTGGGACGCCCCGTAAAGTTAAGCCGTTTTCGAATTCTCAGAATATATACAGCCTTGCTCTGCCAGGTGCTAGCCTCCTGGGTAGCTTTCATGTTAAAGCGACCGCCCCGTGAAGGCGTTGGCAAGGTAAATATACTTGGTAGCGAAGCTTCCATAGGAGCCCATACGTTCAAAACATGGCGGTCCATTGGCGGTTCATGGGGCTTAGCGCCATCTGTATGTGGTAGCAACACTTCCGGCGGAAGAAAAAATAATGTGACGCCATGTCCGTTATAAGCAAAAGTGACGTCATCTTGTTTTCGAAGGCGCGAAATTTGTTTTGTTGACCTTCCTTTGGAGCTATATATTCAAATGCCCCGTCATTCGACTTGATGAGCGTTTCGAGCTTTCAGCGTGGAAAGCGATGCAGGAAAAGCCCAGCCGTACGCTTGTCGAAATCACATCCCTGCAAAGAACATACTTTCTTTGGAGGCTGACGAAAGCTTTAGGTGTAGAGTGCTGATCCTATTGTCGGATGCCAAGCCCGTCGGCCAGCGCAGTCGCACGAAAACAACTACACAATTATCTGGCGGTCGTAACTCACTACTTTTGACTGAACAGATTAAGAAGCGATGAAGCTACCCGCGTCACCAAATTCAGACAAATTTCGACAAGCAAGAAAGCACAAACTGTGAGGGGGGCGTATTTCAACAGGTGAACTTTACAAGCGCCTTTCTGCCCATTTCAAGACGTGCATTGCATTGCGGGTGATAGTGGCGTGTTAGATATGGGGCTGTTACTGAGCCTACTTCAAATTCCCCAGACCACTTCGAATCGCGCCACTTCTAAGTAAGGGATGCAGAAACACGGATGACACATTCCAGAGGATCGCTCGAGCCAACAAGTTCACGTGCCAACAAGTTCGTACGCCGCGGTAGCTATTCAATGCTTGAGTTTTCCAGAAAACGAAGGGATCGCCCGGCATTGTTGCAAGGAAAGTGGGTCCCGAAACAAGACGGCTGTGATGTACCGGGAAGGCCTGGCAGCGTCGCACCGGTCGCCTTTGAAGAAGGCATTTGCCACCACAGTTAGGGCCGTACCACCGGGAGCAGGTGGGCCCTCGGACAATGGAGCCCAATCATCCCCCCTTCGCCGCCTTTGAAGAGAGCATTGCACCACAGCAAGGCAAGACCGCGGGGAGCCGCCGGGTGTGGCCTCACCGCACGGGTGCCTACCATTGGCCGAAGGTGGCGTCATCGGAGCGGACTCTCCCATTGGCCGAACATGACGCAACTTCCAGTCCTCGAAGGGTTTAAAAGAAGCATTCCAGAGAGACCAGAGGATTCCCTGATTCACCTCTCTCGAACTTCTTGCCGCGGGCCGCAGCGTCCGAGTTGCTGCCGGCCCGTAATGACTGTACGACTGTTACTTGAGTCTCACCTCTCTGTACATAATGTAAAATAAATCCTCCCAAGTTTTGTTTCATCCCGAAGTCCGTCCCTCAACCCCTACAGGCGTCAACGCCCCCTGTAGCGGTGGGCGTGAAAAGAAATTCATTTATTACTAGTAATAAAATTAAACTTGTATTTTCTTAACTCGTCACGAATATATAAAATTGACTAGGAATTTTATTTTCGTTGAATGAATCTAACCGTGTCTCGTTTCAATTAAAAAACGCTTTTTTTCTTTCCCAATGTTTGTTCCCTCCAAACATAGTCGCGCTTCAATCGCTGCTCCCATAACCCCCCATGCTGATGTCGGTGACAATCTGTACTGAACCGCTTTTCGCCCGAAGCTTCGCGACCTATTTGAATCGACCTTGGCGTTGGTCTGGGGTTCTATCGACAGACCAGGACAAATGTTTTCGTGAACTGAGAAGCTTTGTTTCCGAGAAATCCGTATGGATATTCTTGTGGCTTCATGCTACAGTCGGATGCATGACAATTTTCGCTTTCACGGACCTCGATGGTCTAAATAAATGTTTTCTCTCTCTCTCTCTCTCTTTTCGTCGAGAGCTGATGTGCCATACATGAAGCACATATGCGCTCACGTGTGGCTGTATCAGCTCGCATAAGCTGATGTGTACGCATGACGGAAAATGAACGTTAGTCTCGCGTATACGCAAGTCATTCCGAGCGGGACGTTCCACATCGATGTCGACGCATGACAACGACTGATCTAGACTGTTCGCTACCGGGCGGCTAGCGGCTTACGAGTGTTCGCGGTAAAATCTGAGTGCGTTTAGGAGGATGAACAAAAAAAGACTTGGCACAGTAAGAGTTACAAGCGCAACGGGACAAACTTCTCGTTTGGTTCACAACACCAGTGCCACTGAAAATTGCAAGCGAGAGGCATGTTCAAAAACGAGCCCAGAAATTCGTAGGTTTTTACGTATTATTAAACCAAGATATCTTTTTTTCGTACGGTTCACTACTGGTAGTCCCTGAAGCAGACACATAATACCATTCACGTTATAGGGTCGGCTTGTGAATACCAAGTGTCTGCCTGGCTTTTACCAATAACCGCGAAATCAAGCGCTGTTTCTTTATTAATGCGAATACGGATTGAAAGCGAGGTGGTCTCGGCAAAACGTAGATGACCCACTGAATATACTGTGTAGAAAAAGATGAATATACGTGCGTAGGGAGGCACGACGAGAGCAAAGTACACCCCAAGATATTTCGCAAATTCTGTTTTGTATCTAAAGCAAATATACCATATTTAGCGTCGAGATTTCAACTACTGCTAACGAAAAAAATTATTAGAGCATTTGAACATCTCCCGAGGACAAGTTACCCGGCGTTTGTCTCACAACCAGCACTATTTTTCAAATTCTATATGGCCAAGATTTAAGCTTCTTCCGGTAGTGTTTACGCTGTCTTTTAGGAAAGATAAACGTTAACGTGCGGTAACTTCAATGGATCACTTTAATAAAAGGATGTAATACGTAAGTTTGATTATGTCTTTCCAAAGAATGCTAAGCTCATAGCCAAATAGACGCTAGTCGGACTTTTGAATGAGTATCTGGAAGATTTTCCATCATACAAGGTAGTGTCCATGGACGACTCACAGAAAGTTGAGAAATCGGCAATAGGCATTTGCTCCGAGACATTTCATGGAGCTTTCCTACCCGTCTTCAGGATTATACTCCATCTTTGTGGCCGAACTGATGGCTGTTTGCTTGGCCCTATACAAAATTCCTAATGTGTCACACACAACAATGTTCACAGACTGTCTGTCAGTTCCTATGTCGGTAGAGAGCACAAATAATTCACTACTGCACCGGTCGCTACACTTCTTCATTCCACCTCATGTTAAAGAAATTTGTTTTTTGTGCATACTCTGACATTGCGGACTAGCACTTGGTGAGATTGCAGACAACTAGGCAAAGTCAGCACTTGGTGGGCCAGTAATCCTGCTCCCGTTGACAAGATTCCGAAGACACCGATTCGTCGATCGAAAAATGAGGCCCTCCTTGCTGCACCGGATTACGGACATTTAGCGTTCCCCTAGGATGTTTGGTCTGTCCCTCGTGGCAATTTGAAGTTTCGATTACCCTATTACGATGTAGAATACCGCGAATATCTGTACATGAGTGCGTATGGGTTCGCACCATCGAACCTTTGTGAGCCATGTGGGGATATAGAATCACTGAACCATTTGCACCTCGTTGGCCGAAAATATAATTTCGAAGGAAGGACCTACTTAAAGTAACTCCAATCACCTATGGGCCTTCCTCTCTTAGTCATTAATGTTTTGTCTTTTGGTGCCAGTACCTTTGGTAGAGCGCAAAAGGAAGTGGCTCAGGTTGTGCATGAGTACGTCATTGCTACAGTGAGACTCATGTTAAACACATTTTCCTCACTATTACCATAAGATCGCATTTTTTATAATCTAGCGGCGTCGTCAAAACCTGGCACGATAATAATTATTATTCAACTATAGGTAGTACCACCCACTAAGTTAACGGGAAGCAAGGACTTATCTTTCCAGTGTGAACCTTGGCCAATGCCCCATTGTGGGTACGTTTCATATGTTGAAGGCGACAACTACAACAAGAAGGGGATGGAACGAGGAGTAGCTGGCTCTGTCAGGTTTTTTCGCGTTGGCGTAAAGTTTCGGCATTTTGGTGCCGAAAATCTCCGTGCGGACACGTTTCCTTCTTCGTTCGTCTCGAAGGACGTTCTATTCGATCAGTTCGCGAGGACTTAACGACGCATCGTTCATTAGTGGCGCACGTGCCAGGCGTCTGTCCACATGGATCTCAGATGGAACACCTCAAGACTAAGCGGTCAGGTTGACGAGTGTGGAATGCTTCTAGAGGAATCCCAGTCGCTGCTTGCAGGCACTACTGTGCAGATTTCCACAGTAAGCCATTATATTTCAAGTATTTTAAAGCTTTCAGATATTTTTTACTGTCTGTCTGCTAACAACACCGAGCTCTCGAACCCCACATAGCCGACAACGAACACGAAGCAGAACATCAAACTGCAGCAGAGTATAACTGTCAAGCTATCCGCAAGCTGAGATTCGCTGCAAAGCGGTACTTCAAGTTACTCGGCCGTACCGCATTTTGGCGGTTTACCTGTAAAAGAAAAAAAAAAGAAGAATATAAAAGAAAGAAAACCAGTTGCAATAAACCAACAGACGCTCTGTGCTGTTTCTTCCACCATGGCGTAGGGAATGGCCGAACTTAATATGCTGTGCTATCTGCTTGCTTATAAGCAGACACGAGAGCAGACACTGCGGCTTTCTTCTCATCAGCTCACGATTGGTCAAGAACGCGTGAGCGCTCTTAATTGGGCAGCTGCGTGTGAAGAGCGTACGGTGGCTGTTTTTTGTTGTTCGGAGCGCGCGATAACGCACCCACAAACGAGAGAAGCGAGAAAGTCGCTATTGTTTCCAAAACTGTAGCGGTAACTATTTTGTTATGCGAGCACAAAAGTAGTTTTATTGCGATAGCAAATATATGGACACTCCAGCTGTATTTTTGCCGTCGCCATCGCCGTGATGTTCCGTATAAAATGAAAGGGCGATAACACAGTCATCGAGCGCTGAATATGAGAGTGAAAGCGTGTGAGGGGAGCCGACTATCGGTGGATCAATCTCGCGCGCGCAATGGAGGAAAGTGGAGAGGAACGGGGGAAGGAACGGGGGGGGGGGGCGTTTCACTAATAATAATAATAATAATGATATTGCCTAATGGCCACAAAGCAAGAACACCTTTATTCACAAGCGCATACATTTTATAGGCAGGTGCGACGTCACACAGTAGATAGCATCGGCGCAGTTTGCATGCGCCGCACGTTATCACATTTCCTTCCATCTAACATTTATTTGTTTATTTTGCAAAGTCCTCGTGCTCAAAACGGTCCGGTGGCTTGCGGGTGCGCGGGATGCGCCGTAATGGTTGCCTTTCTGCTGGCGGTGTAGCTCACCGTGCCTCCGGCTCTGACATCGACGTTAATGGCGTAGATGCCGTTGACGGTGTCGGGCAGTCTGTGCTGACAGGTGGGATAGGCTGTTGAGCTTGCTGAACTGGATGCGTTGGAGCTGCGTTTGCTGCGGCCATGACGTGGTCTCTGCTGCAATGTTGCTGTGCTGCGTCACAGGATGTCCGAGTTTCAACTCGGGTTCCAGCCTTGCGGCCGGGTCAGCATGACGTGACCGCAACTGGTCGGCGTGCGTAAACCGGAGTTCGCGCACTTTTACGACATACGTCACAGCACTCACAACCTGGTGCACAACACCTTCCTCCCACGAGGCGCATTCACCGCGCACGGTCTTCACAAACACTTGATCACCAACACCAAACAAGCGCTCACTCCCGCGACACCTATCTATTGTTCTTTGAGTTCCTGCTGCTTGGTGAGAATTGCTCTCGAAAAGTCTGGTTTCAACAATGCAAGTTTTGTGCGTGGCTGTCGCTTGAGAAAAATCTCAGATGGTGTCTTTCCTGTCACACTACTCGGTGTGTTGCGGTATGCCATCAAAAAACTGTCAATACATTCCTGGAACGAATAACGTGTACCTAACGATTTGCTTTCCAAGACTTGCCTTATCAGAGCACGTTTCACAGTTTTCACGGTTCGTTCGGCTGCGCCGTTTGAAGCTGCATGATAAGAAGGAGTGCGAATGTGTTTCACGCCGTTGGCGGCTATGAAGTCTGCAAACTCGGCTGCAGTAAATTGCGGCCCATTATCGCTTACCAATATTTCTGGGAAACCGTAAGCTGCAAAAGCACTTCGAAGCTTTTTAATTGCCTTGGCAGTAGACGTGGACGACATTGGCCATACCTCGACCCGCTTAGAAAATGAGTCAACAAGAACAAGAAACACATTTGCACTCGTTGGAGCAAAGTCTACATGCACGCGGGACCAGCAACTGGTAGGATAACTTCATGGATGAATTGGTACAGGCTGGGCCGCGGGTTGCACTGCCTGGCATATTTTACATTTATTTACGTACTCTTCTATAGCTTGGTCGATTCCAGGCCACCCAACAAAACTACGGGCCAGCATTTTCATGCGACTTGCCCCAGGATGTTCATAGTGTAACAGGTCGAGCACGCGATGCCTCAGCACTTAGGGATAGCAACCCGGACTCCCCACGTTACGCTGCCCTGCTCCAGTGACAATTCCTCTCGGTGTACGTAATACGCCTTGAGTTCTTCTGAGCAGCAACTAGGCCAACCATTGAGAGTAAAGTCAGCTACACGACTTAATGTCAAACATCGTCTGGACGCTTTGGCAATTTCGTCGGCTCTCAATGAAAGACATTAAAATACTGACAAACATTCAGCCGATTCTTCTGCCGGCACTACTTGAAGCAATCTGGACAAAGCGTCAGCCACATCTATGTTCTTTCCCTTACAGTACTTAAGGCGGTACCTGTAGACTGCAAAGGTCATTGCCCAGCGCTGCATGACTGCTGCTAACGCTGGTGTAGGCTTTCCTTCGCCCAAGATACCAAGTACCGGCTGGTGGTCGGTGTATATTGTAAAGTTCCGTTCATACAGATAACGGTTAAACTTTTTAAGTCCAAATATCAAGGTAAACGCTTCCCATTCACACTGTGCGTACTTTATTTCCGCTGCGCTGACGGTTCGCGAAGCAAACGCGATAGGCCTTTCTTCTCAGTCAGCAGTTTCATGAAATATGACTGCACCTAGGCCATAGGACGACGCGTCACAAAGCACTCCGATCGGTTTGTCAACGTCGTAGAACGTGAGGACTTTGCTACTAACATGCAGTTGTTTTGTATGTGGGAAGGCATTGCTGTATTCCTTCGTGCACGGCCACTTTTTAGCTTTCTTTAAAAGCCGATACAGTGGCTCAGCGACGGTTGCACAGTTCCTCAGGAACTTTGAGTAAAAATTTAGCATACCCAAATATGCTTTTAGTTCTGTGACGGTGGGCTCAGGTGCATCAATAATCGCCCTGATCTTTGCTTCCGTGGGATAAATTCCTTCAGCAGTCACTGTGTGACGCAAGTAAGTCGCCGATTCTTGAAAGAAACAGCATTTGTCGGCGTTCAACATGATGTTATACTCACGTAGCCTTTCAAGGACCTGCTCTAGCGCCTTTTGACAGGTAGCTGTGTCAGATCCTGCCACGATCACATCATCGATATATCACCCTACATGCGGAATGCCTTTCAGTACTTCGTCCATCATGGACTGAAATATTGCGGGTGCACTAGCCACACCATATGGAAGGCGCTGAAACTGAAACAAACTTATACTGGTGTTCACAGTCAACAGTGGTCGTGACTCGGGATTCAGTGGTACCTGCTGATACGCTGCGGACAGGTCAAGAACACAGAACACTTTACCGCCTGTAATTGTTGAGTACAGGTCTTCTGGCCTGGGTAGCGGGTAAAGGTCTGTTTTTACACTGGATTAATTGTATCTTTGTAGTCTCCGCAGAGCCTAAGACTGCCGTCTTTCTTTGGCACTACCACAAGCGGGGTTGCCCAGTCGCTATGCGGTTGTTGTCGTAGCATGCCTGTTTCCACCATATCATGGAGTTGTTTTTCCACTTTCTCTTTAAGTGCAAATGGAACAGACCTGGCACGACAAAATACTGGCACAACGTTTGCATTGAGGGCTATTTTTGCTTCAAAATTTTCTATAGTGCCTAGCGTCTGAGAAAACACTGCAGGGTACTTTTTTGCAATGAAAGAACTCTGTCCTCTGCAGTTACCTGACCAATCTCGCCCTAGTCTAGCTTAAGACGTTCAAGCCAGTTCTGCCCGAGCAATGCTGGTAGTGTCCGTCTGTTATCTTTAACTACTACTATTGGCAGCATCATGTTCTGATCTTTGTACACAACCGATACCCCCCCCCCCCCCCCCCCCCTTCACACTGCCCTTTAAGTATCATTTGTTCTCCTGTGTACGTGCGAAGTTTCACTTTGGTGGGCTGACATGCGATATGGGCAAAATGTGAATCGTACACGTGCTCTTGTACTACACTCACAGCCGCTCCCGTGTCAATTAGCATGTTAAGCGGTTTACCTTCCACCTGAATACTGACATCAAAAGACGAGTGCGTCATATTTACAAAATACACTTCGTGCTCGGAATCCTCATCAGAACATTCTACTGCATTTTCTCTTTAACTGCGCTGCTGTGCACACTTTTCTCAAGTGTCCGACTTTTGAGCAGTTACGGCACACAAAGTTTTTGTACCAGCATACGCTTGAAGAATGCCATCTGCCGCATCTTTCACACCGCTCTCTTTTAGGAACATTATGCAAAAAAGAAGTGAGGCGTGTAGACAGGACACAAGAGTAGAGAAGTGAACAACACGAACGCCGACTATCAACTGAAGGGAGCACTGAGGCGAAAAAAGAAAGACACAAAACTCATCTGCGCATGCTCAGGAATGGTAACACCACGTGTCAGTCGGATACACGTGCCGGTCTACGTGAGAGATAACTGTTAAGGCACTTAATCTCTTCCTTATGTAAAGTAATCGAAGGCTGACTCACGCACGTACTTCCACCATTATAGATATGCCATGCCTCTACCATAAGACGCGTATCTTCATTCTTATGTTTGTACAATATTGCGCATTCATCTAACTCTGGCGTGCAGTTAAAATCTCGGCAATGTAGCGAAAGATTAGAAGGCGATCCACCGGTTAACGACCTTTTATGTTCCATTAACCTCTGATTGATACACCATCCCGTTTGCCCTACGTAGAACTGGCCACAGCTAAGGGGAATTTTACAAACCACACCCATGCGACAGTCAGTAAAACTGTTGTTCTTATTGTCCTTCACTGGACAAATATCTGTTAGTTTCTTACCGTTTACCCGCTCCTTTTTTCTCTGTACGGCAGCGCATATCTTAGCTAGCTTATTGGGAGCAATGAAAGCAACATTAACATCATATCTACTTGCAACTTTTTAAAGCCTGTGTGACACTGAATGAATATATATGGTTTCGAGAGGGACGGAGGTGATTACAGAAAGCAGTAATAGCAAAAAAAGAGTAGTGGCTATTCCGTATATTCATTAAAATGAATCCTTACCAACTAGCTCAGCTTTCTGTCGTTCGTTCTTCTTTGGAACGGGGCTCATTTGCGCCTTTTTAGTCCATTTCTTCGAGTGGCTCCTAACTGCATTTAACGACTCCTTGTCCCTTCCTTTCAAAAGCGCCACCTCTCTTGCCGCGGTCCAAGGCAACCTTGCAGGCGTTTTCAAAGGTCAGCTTCGCTTCCGTGAACAAGGCGCGCTGGATCTCCTCACTCCGTACCACTGCCACGAGCCTGTCGCATCCTGTAGGAAGTCGCCATAGTTGCCTTTTCTGGCCAAGTGCGTTAACTCCACTGTGAAATTTTCTACGCTTTCCCCTTCGTGCTGCGTCCGCTTATTAAATCTACAGTGCTCAGCTATCACCGAGCTTCTTGGGCTGTAATGCAATTTTAGCAAACGCTTGGCTTCCACGTATGGTGCCTCGCTTGGGGAAGCTGGCACTACAATGTTCTTCAAGACTTCACAAGCTTCGGCTCCTATCACCGTCAAGATCACCGGTAGCTTTTTTTCTCTCCTTTACGTCATTCGCTTGCAGAAACAGTTCAAATCGCTCTCAGTAAGATTCAGAATTCTGTAACTTAGTATCAAACTCGGCGATCTTGCCTAAGCGCGACATTTCTGTCCTTGAGTAGGAAGCGTAGCGTCACCCCCGTGCTGTTCCCGCTGTGGTCGTTGTTGCAGACTGGTTGTGCTACGTTGCTTCTTGGCGGCAGCCCCGCGTCCGCAGGACCCGTTGTCTGAAGCTTCGACGTCGTTCCCCGTTCTCCGCTCGGATTGCGCTCCGCAGCCATTCAGCATGAAGCTCCGCTGGCTGCATTCATGTCGGCTTCGGTTGACGCATGTGCGGAGGCGTTGGTCGTGCCTCGCTGCAGTCTGTCGCACGTTGCAAGCTGCGGTGTCGTACTCCCAGAGCACGTACTCGATAGGAAGGCCTTTTCAGTCGCCAAAATGTGCCAAATTTTCTGCCGTCCGGTTCATTAGTCGCATTTGCCTATGGGGTTTAAGCATCCTCGTGGCCAGTTGATATGACCTAGTGGCTACAAAGCAAGAAAATCTTTATTCACAGGCGCATACATTTTATAGGCAGATGCGACGTCACACAGTAGATAGTATCGGCGCAGTTTGCATGCGCCGCACGTTATCACAAATAATAATAATAATTATCAAATTTATTACGTGCCCAGGAACTTTAACGTGCAGGAATTTTATCACCGTGTGCCTGGTGGTCTTGGTGCTGGCGTACATGAGAATTGGTATCACCCCCCTCATATATATAAATATATATATAGTTATTTACATTACGAGGGTCTCGAATTCGGCAACATTGACGCCTTCAGATAGCATGCGCGGGTTTATCGACCAGTTGCCGCCACCCAAATAGATCACGTACTCGTGACGCCTGCGGCAAAAAGGATGTTCCACGTCTGCCGCCAAGCTTTGTGAACGGTGGCGCTGGCTAACACTCCGTGGTTTTGTTGTAGTAGTAAAACACAAATACCCCAGAAAGCGGATGGAAAAACAGCGCCGCGATAGTTCCATTGGTAAAAGATGCGAAGACGTGGTTTCGTATCCCACCTGCGGCCAGTTGTTTTTTCATGAATTTTCATTTCCTTTATCATTTTTTATTTCACTTAATAGGTACATCCGGCGACAAAAGTTTACGGACCACGGAATCTCCCAAAACGTTCAATTACCGAGCAGCTTGTCGCAGTAGTCAGTAAAACTGTATACGACAATGTTGTTAGCACATTCTAGTCGAGGCCCGAGATGCAAATACCAGACTGCGTCTTGAGGTTGCGCACTTTGCGTGTATTAGCGGGCTCCTTTCACGCTCGGAAAAACACTTTAATGTAGCATGTATTGAGCAACAGAAAGCGGTTCGGTAGTTTTTCATGTTGCTCTACAATTTTCTCATTGGAACTTTTAATTTAATTATAATATTTGAGAAGTTGATCAGGTAAGTCTAATTATTTAGTTATGCAGAATGCAACAAAAATAATGTGGGTATCTCCAAGCGATAGCAAGAAACGTTACTTTTGTTCTGTCCACCTACATGGCATTTGCATATTTTTAAAGTTTGGCTAAACTACGTTATTCATTTCGTTATTTTTGTTCAATGCATAAGTAACTGAGCCTATGTGAAGCTACAGTTCTTGGTTATTGGGAAGGCACCGTCATCTGACCAGCGGGCGCCGGGTTGTCTTCAAGCTGCGCAAAGGAGATTTTTGCCCGGCGGCCGCTCATCATGGCTACACTGAAACTGTGAGAGAAATAAACATTTGATTTCATTCCATTGCTAGCCGAACATGCACGAATTGTTATTCGATTAGTTGATTTGAAAATGCACATATACAATTGACACAGAGGAAAATAGGGAGGAATCAGGCTGACCAGTGACACCCAGAGTGGCACGGCGCCTGCTTATACTCTTGAGGAAGGAGGATATACAGAAAGAAGGTGAAGATTATTTGCAAGAGGAAGATTTCACTGCGTCACGTTTTCCGCTAAAGTTGGTGCTAAAAAAAGTACATTCCTTGATCGTGGTGCTTGTGCTTTAAATTGTGATATGGATGACCATATTGCACTTTATAAACAGTTGTGCGGCAATATACAGCGAAGGCATAAGTGAACTCCTATAAGCACCACTAACCATTTAACCTCATATTTGGATCTCATATAACTATAGCGATGTACAGGGATGGAACTCGATACAATAAACTTGGCGCGAATGTAAATTGAAATACGCTCGTCTTTTGGCTTGCAGGAATATCATATTACACGGCCACTAGAAGTTTTGTTCATTAAACAGAAATTGGTGGCCCGTAAGGTTAACGCTCGTCACATTGTCACACATTGTCACAATCACATTGTCCCACGGAACATGCCATTTTCATTGCTTTATTAGGCTTTATTATAAAGGTGTCAATGTTTCAGTTGACAATTTAGGCATCTTTGTTTCGCAATATGAACAAATTTAGACTCTGTCTACTTCACACATGAGGTTAAGTACAGTGCATGTACAGCGTAGGCAATGTAGTTTTTTTTACGTCAGACTAGGAATATGATATGCTTATTTGTTGACATAAATTCGCAGGGAACCCACCCATCACTGCTAGAAAAACATACAAAAGTCTGCGAACACGAGGGCTGAGCCATTTATCGTGTGAAAACGGCATTGAAAAGAAAAAAATGCACTAAGAGAATAAAATTATCTGCGTTCTGTTTTCTTTTTCACATCCCTCAGCAATGTTGGAAATATTTGCAGCATCCATGTAGGCTTAGACTATTTAGCTAAAAAGAAATTGACGCTTGTATGCCTAAATTTAATTCAGACATACAAGCTAATGCAAGGGCTAATACGTACAATGGCTAATTGTGCGATAAACCATGGCAGGATATTCAACTCGCTTGATCAAATAGTGAATAAAGATAATAAAAACCAGTAGCGAGTTACACAAGCTATGCCTTAACACACACATTAATTTGTGGGTGAATATTCCAGATTTTATTCCCACGACTTTATTTCAATACTCTGAGAACTTGCTTAAATTTATTTCATTTTTGTTTTTCGGTTGATATGGTCACGCACAAGGCAGTGCAAAGCGGCACATCAATAACCCTTGCCGAAAATCTAGATATTTTTGTGCAGCAACAAAATATTGTAAACGACTCTGCCTTTAGGCAACTCTTCTGCTCTTGAAGAGTGTAACCAGCTGTACTGAACCTGCGTTTATTTATTCTTCTAGTGGATGCTATACGAAGCATACCTTGCACAGCTGAAGACAGCTAGTCTAGGGAGTTTTTTTTCAAGTGAGCGTCGTACTATTTAAATAATTTTCAATTTTTTCAACATCATTGTAACGTAAATATCTCTCTGACTCTTGGTCATTTTGGTTTGACTCTGTGATGTCTTGCCACTCTGGAAATTCGTCCCTCGCCGCCGCTCTCATGCACGCTAATGTGCTTCCCCTGGTTGATACGCGGGGCCACTGTCACACTCACAGCGCTGCCTCCATCGTCGTCCGTCTCTTGCTTGAGCACGATCACTTCTAGGAATTTTAGCTCTTAATAACCTGGGAACAACGCTGAGCAGAATGTTTTAGTGTTGCGAAGACGAAAGAATTCCGGCAGAATCCATTTGAAGATTACTATGGAAGTTAATGCGCTTATCATTCGAGCAATGTAGCGACCACGTTGTGACACACCGTGCGTATTGTCTATGGCACGTTCATTTAGAATCTGTAGGGGGTCTTTCTGAGCATTCTAGTGCTTCGCCTATATGCGACATACATTATATCCGTTATCGGCCCACTTTCCTATGACCCTCGCTCGTAAGGTCATTCATGGCGGTAGGGCGACTACTGCATGCTGATGATGCATGCAGTGGCGATGATGGAACTATACGAGGGAATGGCGTCGAAGGAATGACCACAGCGGCACGGCGACAATGGGATGGCGATTCTGAAGCGAAGACGATAATATAAGGAACACAGCGTGATGACGACGGCATGAGGACAATGGGATGACGATGAGTGTTTGATGACAATAACGTGACGACAACGGTATGACGAGAACCAGATGACGAAGCTGGAATGACGACACTGGGAAGACCACATCACGGCGGCGGTACGACAAAAATGTATGACGAAGACGCAATGACGGCCATGATATGACGACGGTGGCATAATCATGATTGAGGGACGATAGTAAAATTATAACGTAACGGAGAAAAAGAAATGACGTCGATGAAATTACAAACGCTGTGTGACGATGACGGCATGACGACAATTGGATGACATTTCTGAAATGATGGCGACTGCATGACGACAATGGAATGACGGCTGTATGACGAAAATGGCGGAACAACGACGGTGTAATTAGAATCTGATGTCGATGGAGCGATCAAGATGGCATAACGACAATATTATGACAACAAATGGATGACGATGACCAGAGGACCATATGTTGACGACCACGATGGCATCACGACCCCGACGGCATATGTAATGGCCTTAAGTTAGTAGACAACGTGGGTCACATAACGTAAGGTGCTAGATAGATAGATAGATAGATAGATAGATAGATAGATAGATAGATAGATAGATAGATAGATAGATAGATAGATAGATAGATAGATAGATAGATAGATAGATAGATAAGAAGTGCTTGAAGTATGGAAATAATGCTAATCGCATTGAAAAGCGCGGCGTACAGTGAGCGCGATTGATCACTGGTACCGTTTCCCAGGGACTGAAGAGCGCCGCTAATGTATACCAAGCCGTGCAGCGTATCGCTTCTGCGTCGTGGCCTGTCTTCCTCGACTTTCCCATAAACCGACCAACATCAATTACCTAAAATTTGCATAGTGCTACGCCTGTTATATTCTTCAGTTGCGTGGAGTTGCAGATGCATGCCCGGGCCTAATCCGGGCCCGACCCGATTCCGAAGATCCTAAGCCCGAACCCGACCCGCAGGCCGGGCCCGTGCAGTGCTCTCGCACGTAACACGATGGGTCCTCACGAGACATTTCTCCTTTCCGCAGTTTTATTTCGTCGATCGCTTGATGGCATGCCTTTAGCACATTTTACTTTCTCAGAGAGTCTAGAGACCAGTTAATATGATGGCGAATGTGAAAGTCTTTGCCCCTATCTTTGACTAGCCAAAATAAGGTAAACACAGGTATTTACAAATATACCTATTATTCTAAGTACCTTAGAATATTCTTCCACATAGTCCCCACACCGGTTCAGACATTTGTCGCATCGCATCACTAAATTTGTCGCATTGCAGTCGTTAGTCAGCGACGCACGCGGCCTCCCCGAACGCTGATTATCATACAAGTCTTCACGGCCTTTTGCGAACTCACAACACCACTACCTCACTCTTCTCAAAGCGAGACACCTTTCCCCATACGTTGGCTGCATTTCCCTATGGATTTCGATGAGCGTTCGTCCCTTGCTCCAGAGAAAACGAATCACACTTCGTTGCTCGTACGCCGTGGACGTGTGAAGCACAACCGCCATCTTCAACAACTGATAGCAGCGCCGTGCCGCGGAGCTACCAGCAGACAAGCCGGACCGGTCCAAGAAAGGTCCACGGCTGGAAATGGATACGTTGATTTTGCATTTACAGTCGTAATTTGGCTAAAAAGAAAGGGTAAATACTTTCTGATTCGCCCTCGTACAAAAAGGTGTAGAGGGCTCAAGATGTTTTAAACGAAATAAGAAATTCTAGAATATGATCTTTGTCAGAAGGAACAATCTTTGACGTGAAGAGTTTTGTACGTTACGAAAGGGAAGGTGGAATACTCAATGACTTGATCTTTACTTAAGCCGTCAGTTTGAGAAACGTTATCCTGAATCCCCATTTCATCAGCGTTAGGCTTCTGTTTCTTTTTTGTTTGTTTTTGCAGTAACAATTTACGGTCACTGAAGATATAGGCTCGCAGCGCTCGTACTTCAGTCACCAGCCGTCCCGACTTGGTTATGATGATGTGTGTGGACTCTATAGGGCACGCACGTGTGCAGCACTCATGCGTCGGGATATGCTAGCTGGTGCCACCCATACCGATCCCTCGTGTAGAGGCTCCGAGGTGGGTGAAAACAGAGGTCTCCTACCTGGCTTTGCTGAGCACGTAGATAGATGGCTGTTTCTCGTTCAAGTCATGAGCAGCAGAGTACAGACTCAATGCGATGTGATCGACAAAGACTGACTAAACAACGCAAATACACCATTACCGTTTCATACATGTACATTTCTTATTTCCCTTTCTTTTGTTTTGTTTAGGGAGAAAGTAAAACCCATTTTGTCGATTCATTTAGGACATGTGGGACATTTAGGACATGTGGGACTGTGCCAGGTTCCCGACGGAAGCTACCTCCAGGACTTACCCGCCCGAACTTCAAGGTACACTGCAGTCTGCAGACAAAGACTCACAACTATGGGCCATCCAGCAGGCCCGGGGTGCGCTCGAAAAGCACAAGCCTCATGACCCATGCACTACAAACGGGCCCAAGTGGGGTAGTGCAGAGTAGGGTATAACCCCGGGTCGACGCTTGGCCAGCGTCGCGACGCGTTAAACCGTCGTTTGCCGGCACTTTATTAAAGTTATCCCTATCCTATCCTAGGACAAACTGTGTGATACTTGCAGACTATATTGTGGTAGCGCCGACCACACCAGATTCCTGGCTTGCGTTAGTATCACATGCGAACAGCTTTATTTGTAAACGATGTTACTGGGATGCCAGTAATCTTTTGACTGTCAAGCAATGTCGCCTCATTAATTATATGCAGGCGTTATCCCCTAACAACCTACCTCAAAGAAAGCACGACGGAAATAGGTGCTAAAGTGTGAAGCACTCTGAATTACTTATTCTCGAGTACGTAGCATCCTTATACGGAAAGGGTAGATTTCTTTATAGCCTTACAAGATACGATAAACCTAGTGTACTCTTAGCCCTCACGAATTCCCGGTTTTTTCATTTCCCGCATTCCGGATTTAATTTCCGGTCGTGCTGTTCTCTTCTCCCGCCACCTTTTTCTATTTAGCCTTTGTTCCAAGTATTTACATGTCACAGATTACGCTTCGATCGCATCATATTTCGCTGCGGGCCCTTCGCACCTTTCCTGATTATGGTTGCCTATGGTTCGAAGCAGCACTGATTTATGCTAGATACCTTTTCTTGCTTAATTTCTGGCGCAATCGACCACGGTATACTCGTAATTAACGTTCGTGCTACAACAGTTGCTACCTTTTTTGCTCCCATTATAACAAGAGCGCTCAGAGAAATCACTTTGTGCTGTTTCGCGTGTGATTCATCTTTGTACTTTTATCACGGTACTTGTGGTGTCACGCTTCAATTACGGTGATATTTTGTTTGCTTTTATTTGCGATCGGGTAAAGATAATTTGTCTTTTATGCAGAATAATGGTGCGAAATCGTACAGCACTGCTTTCAGCTACTTTTGTTCATGATTCGATGTCTGATTTTACCTTTAGTCATTACTTCTCTGCACCTTGCGGATTTCCACAGAACTTCTTTTTTTACGTCATTGTTCTTAACTGCGTGCACCTTCCCCACACAGCGAGAAGCGGAAGCTTGGTTGCCGCCTTTTTTTTAGGGAATTATTAGAAATGTCGTATTAGAATTATTTAATGTCGTCCTTCGGCAGATGAGATTAGGAAGTTTGGAGGGTCAACATGGCCACAATTAGTACATGACCGGGGTAGTTGGAGAAGTATGGGAGAGGCCTTTGCCCTGCAGTGGGCGTAATCAGGCTGATGATGATGATGATGATGATGATTCGGCTCTCGCCACTGGATCTTCCGGTACGGTGCAGAGTTATATATATATATATATATATATATATATATATATATATATATATATATATATATATTTGCACATGGTGCAAGAGTAACGCCTCGTGTACCACAACTCGTTGCATTGCGGCGTCCAACGAGAAACTTCCCTCTATGTTGATACATCTGACGAGGCCTTGAATCTTGAATAAGGAATAATATATTAGGCAGATAAAAAAGCTGGCCTGCCGCTCCTTTTTGGGTGAGCGTTTGTCGCCGCAATGGCATAGCGGCTACTGAGTTGTGCTTTGGAAAACGGCCTGGCGTGTTTTATTCGTGGTCACTACGGGCTGCATTCCTAAGAGGGAGCGATACAAGGATGTCACTGTGCTCGAGTTTTGGTGCAAAAAAAAAGAGAAAACTTCGAGTCATCAAAATTAATTAGCAGTTCTCCACTAGGGTGTATCTCATAACCGGAAAAGTAGCTTTGCAGCGTTATATACAATCAAAAAAGTTGGTCAAGCTTTTTTTTTATTTGCGTTGCTTCAGTTATCAGCGCAAATATGAGGACTTGACCGCATTACAGATGTACTGAAAGAAACTGAGGGGGCGCGGTTGTTATTCCGATCGGCTGCTTAAAGCATATAAAGGAAAAGATCCGCGAACTGTGCGCACCTTCGTGGCAGCTTTCTTTCCTTGATGCCGATATGAAACATTTCGTGTTGCGGACGTAAGTGAGTAATAAAACTGTTTCTGAATCAAGAGCCAAGCAGTTCACTTTCTTCAAAGGAGTTTCTAGAAGTGCTTGCGGGCAGTCGACGTGCAGTGGGTGGGCAGAGGCATACGCAGTTATAAACTTTTCTTTTGGGGGGGGGGGGGGGGGGGGGGCGGTTGCCATCTTTGCCATATGTCTGTACCATTCCTAACACACTTACCCTTAAGGCTGTAAAGATGTTTTACTGTACACGACAGCGAGCTCAAACAACAGCTGCGATAGAGAAGCCGTAGTTAAAGGCGGTTGGTTGAAATCGCGGCCACCTGGTGCGCACCGAAATATCTCGTACGAGAGTTTGACAGCAGTAGCTATCTCAGTTTATTTCACGCAGTTTTCCTTCTGCCCATTTATTGTTTCATGCAGTCTTCGTGCCGTCTGTCGCAGCTGTCATCATGTTCACTTGGCCCAAAGAGAGTCGCCAGAAAAAGAAATCTGCGGCAATCCATCCGCTCTCACCTCGTAATGGCAAGGGCCATCAGAGAAACAAGCAACCTGAAGGGTGCAAAAATATTTGCTCTGCTATAGCAATTGTTGATCGCGCTGTTGAGAAGCTGCATGCTTACGCTTACCTAAAGTTACGCCAGTATTTTGATAGTTAGAAATAAGGCTTCGGGCCGCCTTCGTTTATTTACGCCACCTATATTGGCTACATATGACACTCTGTCTATGTGAAGGCTAGAGCAAATGTACCGGCAACTCAAGAATGTTCACGAGTCGATCAAGGGACCCTGTTATTACATGTACTTTACACAAGGTTGTAACAATTTAAGCGAGATTAAGCTACCACTTTCTCCTATCCTTGATTTATACAAACTGCGGCTCAGCTTTTTACATTGTATATTATGACCTATAACACAAACATGGTTGAGACTCGAGAACACACGAAATTGCATATAGGTCCTATGGTTGCAACAGGTTGCAAATACCATAACGTACTGTTGATGAAACTTGAACATTACATGCGTTACACTGTGTGCCCAGGGATGTTTGTTTAACATTGAGGCATCGATGAGCCAACTGCTAAATGTATAGCTACAATGTTTGAAACATTGACAGGTCACGCTCTGTGTTTACTTAATAAGCCTCCTGATTTTCTCCTCCAGTAGCTCGAAACGCTGTTGTTGGTGGCCATGCCATTGCGGAGTGGCCTTGTCGAAACGTTGGCTCTCGCTTTTACCTTCTTCTCGTTTTGCTCATCGTCTTAAATTACCATCTCCTGCCTTTCCTGTGTTTTCCCTAGTGCAAAAATGAAATTTGATAAGTACCTAACATTTTATTGCACCGGCACATAAGGGCGCGCATGGGGGGAGGAATGCAATGCAAAATTTTTGTGCAGCATGTAACTATAAGCAGATAAAAAAATATTCCTTCAGGGATATCAGACCCCAGCTGGAACGCAGCTTGACGCTTCTTTCTATTGGAAAAAAAGCTTCAGCCTCATTTTCACTATTTGTACTTTCTCATCAAATATTTTATCAGTGACTTGTTATATTTTTCGCTCCTTCACTGTTGCCAAGCTAGGAGTTTCAACACACTTTACGCTTTCTTTTGCTTCCTTTTGTTTCCATCTTCAAGCGCTGAACCTGATGGCTCAGTGGTTAAATGAAAGCTGAACTGCTGAAAGAGAAGAAAGAAGTGAAGCAAGAGCTAGAAAATTTTCTGGAGGAAATTGAAAAGGACTTCCTGAAACTCGCAGCTCAAAGAATGAACCAAGGAGCATGACCAAGAAACCTTGATATTTGCAGACGACGTAGTAGATGAAACAAAACCGAAACTGAACAATGCGATAGCAATATAAGCAAATAAATATAAAACACAAGCATCTTCATGCCGGTTGCAGGTTTCTGGAAAGCAAAACTGGACACCTTTATATCTGGCTCGTTCTCTCGGAATAGGAAAACAATGAAAAACAAGATGTCGCCGAAAAAAGACTGGACCTGGCGCTGATATTGTTTCAGACACTGTCCATGCTATCAGTGAGTCGATTATAGAAAACGATGTCGAGTTTTAAAACGGGACAGTGTTTTAAAGGTAGCCAAGAATGCTTATCTGATTGACAAATCACATTTTCATACTTCAAATCACATTTTTGTCGATGAATGTAGCTTTGTCTAGCATCAAAGGAACTTTTGCTTGATGCCAAAAAAAAAGAAGAGAATAAGGTACCTGGCTGGAAAGTCGACCTGGTCGTACATCGGCAAGGTCTATGCAAAACAATCTCGTGATAACCCCTGTTTGGGCATGCTGAGTCAAGGTAATATCCACGAGGCCGACATTCACTGCGCAGCCTTTGGCCGTCAAAGCTTAAGTAAAGGGTTCATTTCTTAATTTATTAATGAGAATTGCCGTTTCTGTTTTGGGGAACATCTATGCTCTGTCTTAAAATCAACATTCAGTGAAGCGAAAGCTAGGAGACGTGCTAAGGCACCACCACGCGTGTTGATGCTCACCGTACAGTACGCAGTAGTATGGTTCCGCGCTTGGACGTCGGCTATATCGCATATGCATGTGTTTAGCATGGTGAAATGCTACATATACCGGGTGTCCTTCTTTATAACGTTAATGTACTTTTTTTACCATCCCTTGTGTCATATAACACAAATATTCTCATTCGTCTGGATTGCTTGAAGAAGCAGACTTTATCTACAGACTGGAAATCAAATTTCATAATTTACTGCGTAACAAAATTTCCCTAATTAAGTTTTAAACTAACTACACTAGCGCACATATTGCAATATACGATCTGAAGCAGTTGATATCGTAACGCACATCCACTTGGATTGAATTTCAAACTAGCATCAGGTTGTAGATGACTGCTGTGTCACTTTCCGTAAAAATGAACTGTTCAACTTACTTTCTTAACAAAAAGTTTTTTTATACATTGAAGCTCAAAGATTACTGCAACGCCAATGCATTTCGTCACAAACTTTGAGAACGCATATCTGGATAGCCGCCGGCTACAATTCGGAAATACAATATTTGCCGTAAAGTAATTAGTTTAAAAGTTAGTTAGCGAAGCTTGGTTATTTAGTCAAGCAGTCATTTTGATTTCTCGTGTAAATAACGTTCAGCGCTGAAGTAATCCAGCTCAAGTAGCAAAATTGTGCTACGCGCCATGCGTGATTTTCACAAATGCTGCTAACGATAAAAACAAAAATAGATATAAAAATGCATCCCACGTGTGAATATTTTCTAACGTTCTAAAAACGGCACATAATACCGGGCTTCGCTGCATAAAATTGACGATGAGAAGTGAAATTCCTCACGAAGGACTGCATGGTTAAATAATAAGTCGTGGTTAGAAAAACGTCAGTTATTTGAAACGATGCGTGGTAATGGGATATGGCTTTGCGCTGTGGTTCTCACTTTTTTTTTTTTCTCGACGGAGGACTCATTCGCTCGGGACAAATTATCAGCGAAACGCCGACGCGGGGCGTCTAAACACGAGGAACGCACCGCGCTGCTCGTAACAACCTGCAACATCATGACCTGTCGGCGTGTCTACTGCGTCTGCTACTCGGCACCAAACATTCCAAAAGTCACAATGGCGCATGAAAAATGTGTCGTGAACGCGTTTGTTAACGCGGATGCTTTCTTGCGGCGTACGACGGGTTTAACGCTGCGTTGGTTGCCGTGCATGATCGGACTTTGTAGAGAGCGGTTCGCTGAGTTGAACACACGCTTCAGCGTGGAAGTGGATGCAAAATTGGCTCACCGATTACCACAGCGCGTGGGGTCTGCATATATATTTCCCATGACAACTCGCCTCCGCCAGCTTTATCAAGTGTAAAGCGCCGACGCTGCATACGCGCTAATGATCTGGGCACCTCTGTCGGGAGAAATACTAATACGGCACACAACTTGCTTACCACGTCATTTGCTCAACCGCGTCGTCAGCTACAATTTCTACAAAGAAAACGGTGCAGGCAGGAATTGATAGCTTGCACACTCATACAATCTGCACTTTTAACTCCGCTGATTAACTCAAGCACCTGCACTGAAAGCTCTGTACAGTGCAAGTTGGCTGTGAGACGGAATTTAGAGCTGTCTTGACCTCAAGCAATATAATGCTTGCATCCTTCAGCTGCATTGGTCGTGCACATGAACACGCGCTCTCTTGGTAATAAGGAATATGTCAACCTAGGGTCCTATAACGTAAAACTATTCCAATATGCTTTTATTTCAATCTCCTCACGTCAAATTTACGTAATCGCCGACGCAAGCTTCAGGCGGTGACCCGAAGCGTTGCCTGAACAGCCCAATTAAACGTTCTCCTCGTTTGTAGAGGTAACTTGTGCTTCCTTTCAAAACGAATAACATTGCCTGCATTGAGCGGTTTTTCTTATTTAATTGGCTGAAAAGAGGCGAGGCGACGCTAAAGTGGAGAGGGTTTCGATGTGGCCGAGCCAGCGCGCTGAATATAGAGAACAGGATGAAAAGGAAGGTGCCGGCGTCTGCGATTGGTCCGCTTTTCCTTACCTAGCTTGCGCTGGCTTGTCTAAAATCGCGGAGGCGTGCAACGGACGGCTAAAAATACCACCAAAACGGATCGTCAGCAAATAAGAGTTGGCAGAGCGATGTCGTATACGTGCCGAAGGGGCTCGATAGCGTTATACGGCCAAGCAAACAGTTTTGTTATACGCAAATAGATCCATGCTCTCCGGCCAGTGCGAGTAGCCAGTGCCTGGGCGATCGGCAGCATGCATCTTTTATTCCTTTCGGAATGGGGAAGCCTGCGGCTATGCAGAGAAAAATTCAGTTTTGTTCGGCATATTATTGCACGTTTAACGCGTCCACGTACGTCACTTTGACGCAGCGAGTTTTCGCGGTTTTGCGACGTCGAGTGACAGACAGGTGAGGTGGATGCAGCCTGAAACCTTTTGACCAATGGCAGAGGGTTATTGGCGAAAAGGCGTCGAATCAAATAATTATTATTTTTTGTTTGGTCGAATCACGCATAATCAGTGTGCACACGTCCTGTCAGATTAGGAGCTATCGCGGTTTTTGTGATGTCGCATGACAAACAGGCGAAGTAGGAGTGGTCCAAAAAAGTTTTTGACCAATCGTGGATGGCTGATTGCGGAATTGGAATAGGAAAGTTTGGACTAGCTTTACGTTATAGCGCCCCTATGATAACCATTGCTTTGACAACCAAAGACTGAAAAAAAAAAAAAACATCGAACTATATCCAAGTGCAAATGAAGCCACCACAGTAAGTCTCTCTAGCCTCCACAGCGTTGACTGCTATGTATGGAACGGAGTATAGGACCACGTTTGTAGGGCCCAATTCAGCACATAGTGTTTTCTTTTATGTTATATAATTTTGAGAAATCGCCTTTGCCAGATAACACAATTTAAGTCATTGAGCTTGATTACTCGAAGGGGCGGACATAATTTGCACGAGAAATCGAACTGTATAATTCTATAATTTAGAAAGTTTTTCTAATTCAGATTTTAAATAACTACTTTCCGGCATGCATTGCAAGTTACGAACTGTAGCCGGTTTGTTCGCAGGCCGTATCAACTTGGAACAAATTTTCAAGATGGCACCAGTTTCGAGATCATTATTCCCATAGTGTGCGCCGAAATAGATTGGGCGTTCCAGTTATTTTTGCATTTCATTAGATCAAACCGCCTTGGGATGAAAAGTGAGCGGAACCATTAGCAGCGCACTCTTACCGCACGTTTGACGGCGCATCCGCTGCCGTACGCTGCAAGCTTTCAAAACAACCAGCTGCACCACCTAGACTCTTGGCTCCAACTTCGCATCCCAACTGTAGACTCTGCCGACGCGACACCACTCTAATTTGTCGACTATGGCTAGGGGTGCTCTTAACGAAGTTTTTTGCTTTTCGCATTACAATGGTCGACTACGCCTGATGCAATGAGTGTGGTTGCGAGGAGATAATTCAACACGTTCAGTATTACTGTCCTCGCGAAAGTGTACACGAGACAACCTCTGGCAAGTGCGCTAGCTCGCTTTGATAACTATAAATAGAGAAAAGCATTTTCGAATAAGCCATCGCAGCAGAAGGCGATAAAGGCAGTGCTGCAATTTTTAAGAACCATAGACCTGCACAAACGATGGTAGCCTGAACTGGCGTTCGTTGTGCCACAAGTGATACTGCGCTACGAGAGAGCGTGGTGATCGGCCGTGGTCGTTGTGTCTGTGCTACCTATATTTCTCACTGCTTATTTTCAACTGTCTCTTTCGTGAAGGCCATTAGCATCAGAACGTGCATTCATCGCAGGTCGGGCTGGTCGTAACTGCGCTCGCTGCTTCACCTTCAACAGATGCGATGACGCCATCGTCACGTCATCCTCACATATCACAGATAAGCAGACCGAACGTGCCCTGCTTCTGCAAGGAGAATATGTGCTTCCATAGGCTACTTATTGCGCTTGATTTATCCGCGAATTTCAAGGCAGCCTTTCTTAAAAAGAACAATCGGGTTCTTTTGACCAACCTCGAGCACTACTGCATCTGCTGACAAGCGATTTGCCCTTTCCCTCAGCTACAGCAGGCACGCATAAATCAATCACAGTTGTTTCGATATTCCGGCAATTGTAATCGAAGGCACAATTTCGGGTACTATCTTTGCGGCAGCTCCTGTTTGAGATTTACGTAAACAACATTTAGAACAGTAATGACTCGGCGAGACGGCGAGACAAGAAGCTAAAATAGTACTGACAAGCACTACAGTGTTTCCCTCTATTAGCTGCCTACTAAGCAATAGTGACCTAAAGCCTGAATATTTCTAGCACGCAATAAATAGTTATCTCATCCTTTAGTATTGCGATTAGTTGGAAAAGTGCATCAAGTGCAGCGTGGCTACGTGCTGCAAGTGACGACATCCGGGCAATCAGAGGTGATGATTGCGTATCATCAGGAACCACTGACGCGTGTGTTATACCCCTGTCACACGGGAAGATTTAATGTCATTCGAATCGAATGGCATTCGCATATAATCCCACTAATCGGGATTTACACTGGATTGCCGTTTGCGTTTTACCTCTTTCTCTTGAACTGAAGCTCTAAATATGCTTTCCATGCTTGGCGCAATAATCTGCGCAAACACTGTAATTTATTACATGCCGGCCGCCGCGAATAACAAATCACGTTATGCCTTACAACACCCACTTTATTTTTTAATTTTTGTTTCCGCAGCATCATTCTTAATTGTTTTCTCAGGATCATTGATACCTCGCGTCATACTCGACCTACTCGGCTGAGCTTACCTGCACATACACATTATTTTGTTTAAAGCAAAGAAAGGACACGTGACCATGAATGTTCCTTGTGTTACGTATAAAAAATGACGCTGCTTTCTGTGTTTTATTTCGCCTACGTACTTCGGTGAATGTACCTCTTATTGCATCTTGTTTGGTGTAAGTGTCCCAACGGTCTGTATGCTGGGCCTCGTATCTCACAAGAAAGTGCGAGTTTTCATTAGGTGCTCAGTTCTCTCTTAACAGTGCTTGTTCTCGGATACTGCGTCTGGTGGACGGTTAAGAAAAAGTAAGGAATATAAAGTGAAAAGTTGTGGAGTTGCCATGAAGGATAGCATGGCTGCTTCGAGTACGTACATTTCAGCCAGCATTTTTTTTTCCTTGAACGCAAAAAAGGCTGTGCGGCAGCCGAGAGCTTGTAGAATAAATGATAATTTGAAGATTAATGGCCTCAAGCATAGTTGTCCCCAGTTCCTCCCAGTATGTGTAATGTATACGACTTAGCATTCTGGCCAGTCCCAATTCTGGACAAAAGAGGAGGCTTAACATCGACTCTGGCAGCTGGCTGTAAATCTTTTGCCATGACTATTGGGTTCAGTTCGTTGCCGGTTCTCTGGTACAGGAGCACGTCTCAAGTGATGCGCACTTCCATAATCGCCTATTGGCAGTAAGAAGTGCGTGTGGTGGGATTATTGCATCATATGTGTGTGTCCATACTAAAAAATTGAACTCATTATTGCTTTCTTTTGTTTGTTCATTTTGCGCGGAGAGAGTGGCAACACTGGCTTGCGGTACCGACTATATATACAGTCAAACACCCTTGTAACGAAGTGCTTGGAACGTCCAAAGTCCTTCGTTAAACAGGTCACTCCGTATTTAGGATCACACACTGCACCGCTCATAATAGCTCTCCTGGAGAATCTGCAAAGAATAGGACCTTCCGCATCCGTGCATGCGACACCATGTGCTCCCCGAAGCATCGGTTATAGCCTGCAAAGAACCTACACGTCTCCTTATCGCATTCATAAGAGAGACTGGTTTGACGTTCACGGTGCTGAAACTACGCAGTAATATTGTAAGAGGCGCTCGGGCGGAGCAAGTGCCGGCCTTGATCGACAGGCTAAACCGACCTGTTGTTACAACCCGCCATCACCAGCACAATAGAGCGTGCTTAACACACCCAACAGAAAAGATTTACTTAACAGGAATTCAACATACACTTAGTGAAATAAGTCGCTATTTATTGCACACTTCGTCTATTTATTTCGATACCTAAATTTTCCTGAAGGTATTATGGTAGGGGGGGGGGGGGGGGCAATAATAGAAAGGATGAACAAATCGGGCTAAAAGAAATCAAGCGCGGCGGTACAAAAGGGGAGCACATGACAAAAGTAACAACCGCAAGCGTCATAGTGGTCGCCTGAAACATCACGCATAAGGGCGCACAAGAGCTGCGTCAAGATAGCATATAATAACAATTATATATATATATATATATATATATATATATATATATATATATATATATATATATATATATATAGACACTGCAACAAACAGAGGACACAAACGCAGCTCTACTTATTCAATCCATGCTGGCGCACAGCTTCGGAGAACCGTTGTACGCGTATCACTGCCACGCCGTCACACGAAAGGCGATTCCCAGTTAGATTTGATGAAAAGGTTACACCTAAGTATTTTGCTTGAATTTTCGGTAGGATAGGCGGATTATTCAAATGGTATTGGACTAGAAGTGAAACGTGTTCCGAGAAAAGCGGATGTATTGGCATTTACTTATGTTTGAAGACATTAACTATGTGTTGCACCAAGTATATATATTGTCAAGGCCAGCATGCAACACCTCATTATTAAATCGTCAATGTACTCATTGTTCAATCCTCTGTACATAGCGATCGTCTGCGTAAAGCCTGATTTTTGACGTTATGCCGGTGCCTATAAGTGCATGTCGGAGGAACAACAAGTGAATACCGCACTCGCAGGTGCGGTGTTCCACAACGAAGCGTTTTATCGCCGCTTCTGTTTAACACCGTACTCGCCGAGCTTCCAAGTCGCTTGCCTCGGAACAACGACTTCTATGTAAGTATAGCTATACATATATATGCAGATGATATTGCTCTGTGGACAAGCGGCTCTTCTCACCTTCGTCCGCGACCTCGTGGAAACTTGCAAATAGCTCTCTGAACGCGACCTCTGAGTATTTGGGTGTAGTTGGCCTGCAGATACCACCCGCTTAATCGGTTGCGATAGCATATTATCCAAAATAACGCGCTCGTCGAACAGTGAGCCGACTGCACCTTGACGAGACGCCGATACGCTGGGTGTGACAACACCGTTATTTGGGCGTAATTGTGGATCATCGCATGTCTGGCGTTCTGCCGTTAAATTCGTACGACGCAAATCGCAAATCTCCTTAGGTATGTGGCCGCCTTGACTGCTAGAAAGGCTGGCTGCGACGAAACAAAAGCTTTACAGGTGTACCAGTCATGTGTACTCTCAGGCATGATGCATGCGTTACCAGTCGTGAACGTGCCACCTAGTTTGATGGTCCAACTAGAACGAGATCATTGCGTTACCCTTCGTATAATGCTGGGATTACCTCGTGAGGCGCAATCTGTCGCATCACTCACTGAAGTTTATCAGTTACCCCTGAGGCTGCAAGCAGACCAGAGAGCAGAGAGAGGGAGAGAGAGAGAATGAACGTGTGAGAACGTTTATACAGACAAGGACGTGTGGCTCTGTCTATCGTGTACGCCTTGCGGTTGCTGCGAGACACTTGAGTACCTGCTATTGGAGTGTCCCGCTTTCATTGCGCAGTGCACGTCGATAGTGAGGGACTATTACCGCCTGGGCCTGCGGTGTACAACACTCGACGAATGTTTGTGCCCCAGTGGTTGTGCATTTCGAAGGGATCAGGCTCATCACGCTCTCTTTGCTTTTCTAGAAGTAACTAACTTAGGTTCACGTTTGTAGCCTATTTATGTTTTCAAGTGACAAGTCCTCAGACACCATTTCTTCTATTTTAACATTCTTTAGTAGCGTGATTTACTGCGGGTTACTTGAACTGTGTGTTCTGCTTTATTATTGCGATAACAATCACATGAGCACTCCAGGCGCATTTTTGCCGTAAGCATCGCAGTGATGTTCCGTAAAAATTCCAAGGGCGATAACACCGTCGCCGCGTGTCCTATGCGCGAGTGAAAGCACGCAAGGGATGCCGACGATTGCGGTTCAATCTTGCGTGAGCGAATGAGAAAGCGGAGAGCAAACGCGCCGTCTTCCGTCTCGCGTAAGGCCGTAGGGGAGGGGGGGGGGGGAAGAGCCAGGAATGGAGGAAGGCGGCGGCGTTATGCTCCGGTAGCAACTGCGCATTTCGCGACCGGGCGCAAGGGGAACTGGCGTTCGCGGCTCAATCTCGCGCGCCATATATGGAGGAAAGCGGGGAGGCAGTGCGGGAGGGAGGGGAGGCGGCTTCGACTCCGCCAAGTGTATACTATGCACGCTCGCGCGTGCTCGCGCGCGCAGTATGTTGAAAATCATCTGCAGACGGCTTGTACCGGTCGCGCGCTGTATTTTCGACGCTCTTGCGTTGAAGCGATAGACCGCACGAAGATTACGTAGCACACTGCTGCTGCCGCGCTTGCACACACCAGCGTCCATCGTTTTTCGGAGAGTGTCCGTGCTCAGTGAGTGTGGTGTGTTCATGTTGGCTTGTGTGCGAGCTGACACCATGCTTGTTAAGTCACTTAGTAAGGGAATGTTTACAAGTTCACTGGGCCTATAAAACTACTGTCCTTACTTCGTATAGCTGTGTACTAATTTGCTATCGCAATCGATGCTTCGTCTTTCGGGCGAAACTGCGACTTTTCCTTTGATATTTGATTTTCCTCCCCTCCCCTTCTTCCGACCTTCCAGTTCTATGTTTGTCTCTCCTCGTTTCGGAAGAGTACGCAGGCGTTGTGCCTCTTTCGGTGGCAGGTGCCAGCCTGTTTCTCGCTTTTCCGTTCCTGTCATATATATATATATATATATATATATATATATATATATATATATATATATATATATATATATATATATATATACGAAGGCTGGTCCACCAGCCGAAAACGTTAAGTAAAGGAAGTCTTCCAAAAAGTTCGTCGTCTCTTTCCTGCGTATGCTACGTCGGGTCCTGCGTGCTGAACTTTGAAGAAAACCCCTATATATATATATATATATATATATATATATATATATATATATATATATATATGTTTTGAAAACATTAATAACAGCAACAGCAACGATAATAATGATATCATTAATAAACATAACAAATAGCAGTGGCCCAGCACAGACCCCTGAGAGCACCTGTACACACAGAAGTTGTTGCGGATTCGATACCGACTTGAAACCGTGTTGGTAATCTACAAATAAGTTATTCATTTGAAGGGAATAAAATGCTTGAATATAATACGTGTTGCAAAGCTTGCTATGAACATTCTTTAGAGAGAGAGAGAGAGACAGACAAAGCGAGAAATGATATTTATTAGTCCCAAAGGAACTCAGGCCCCAGTCAGGCCATCCTGGCCCAGGGCGTTATTCACATGGTACACCAGCAGCGGCTGTCTATAGTATGGGACGGAACTACGTGGGCCGTTTTTGATGCGAAAGCATCAAATGGCTCCTTGAACGAAAAAGCCAGGGGCTGTAGCAGTGAAACGGCACCTAAATTCCCACTGGCTGCGGCGCCACGTCAGGTGCGCGGCTCGAAGGAGCAGGCGAAAGAGAACATCTCCTGCCGCGCTAGCACGCCAGGTGTTGCCTGAGGGTCATCGCCGCGATGCCACGCTGCACTTGCTCTCGGAAGCATGTGTTATCCGCACATTCTTGCCCGCGCAAGCTCTAGTCTGCGTTCTAAATTCGCCTCGGTAATCGCTGTGAAGAATGAATGTATAAAAAACAGAATAAATTCGAAATAAGAAACGTTCGTGGTTGTGAGTTTTGAACCTACAGCCCCAAGCTCAGAAACAAAGTGACTTACCCACTGGACTAAACTAGCGCCTCCTAAATAGCAGGCCTGTGCACTCTTTATGTGTTACCAGTCTTGTGTTATCTAGGAGGCGTTGGTCGAATAATTGAAAGACCGAAGGGCCGAAAGACCGCTCAGCGGCGTTCAATTGTAGATTAATGCTTTCTCATTCACAACTGATAAGAAATGCTAAGATGTCCTCGGATTTTTTTCTTTAAGAATTCACATTTTTCTATGCCTAGTTCCCTAAAGTTTGGGATGTGGCGCATCTGTTTGGTCGGTCTTTCGCCGAGTAAAGTGCAGTTTACTTTTGCACATCCCCTGGATCGGCCTACTCCAATCAGGGTGCCACTCCTGGATACAGTGCCATAGAAAAGGGGCCCAATTCTGCAGGCAGTATAATGCAAGGCCATGTGGGTCACGTGGGTTGCGTCAACGCACCTTGACGTCTTTCGCTGGCAAGCAGGTAATCGCTATTGTGCAAAATGTGTGCAAGTTATAGTCAGTTGCATGATGTTTATTTGACTACTCAACGAAATCTTCGCTTTCCAGATTCCAACATGTGGGTTGGATCTGCGCAATTTTTTTATGGCGGAGCTTTCTTTGACTCCTCTGCCGACTTTCTAGGCATTGCTGCTGCTGTGGTCTTGCTGGCGCGTGCCGCTGGATTTCTTGCAACACCACCAGATGGCTCTTGCCTCTGTGCACCGTGGCCGGCACCACTGCGGCAGCGTTTCACAGTTCGTGCGTGTGCACGTGATGTGCTTGCTTTCCTATGCGACAGAAATGCAGGTGCTGGGCTGTGGAGCTCGCGTGCTTGGCTGTGATGGTGTAAACATCACAATCGTCCATAGTATGAAGAGAGCGCGTGCAGTTGGCGTCTCAAGAGCGTGCTGGCCACGTATGCAGAAGGAGCACTAAACACGCACCAGCAAAATGGCTTCAAAGCGTGCACTCAGCGTCGGCGGCACCCAGGTCCAAAAGAACGTCGAACGGAATAGGAGAAAAGCATCTTCAGAGGCGCATCTTCATTACGCAGCGAAGTATGTATGTATGCAGTGTATACGTACATTCGCGGTCTACGAATGTATGTATACAGTGTATACCTAAAGTTATAATAACTGAATTATATACAGTCCCGTAATTTAGTTAAAGTTTAACACTTCTGGCTAAGCTACGATGCGAGTGCCATGTGAGGCAATGATATGCTCAACCCTCTCAGAGATTATGAACAATGATGCCTCAAGCAAACACGTCTCCCTGTGTGTTCTGTGGACTACGCAGGCAGATAGCAGTGGTGCACGCAAGGTAGCGATTAACATCAACTCACCACTCTCGTATTGGACTAAACGCTGAAGAAATTACCCTTTCGCCGCCAGCATCACCGCTAATTATCGTCAATCAAAGCAAACAGCGTACAAAGCTTCGCTTACATCGATTCCAACACTGCCTGGGATCCGCATATGTTTTTAATACAAATTTGCGCAGAGTGCAAATTTTCACAGGGCTGTTTGTAGTAAAGTGCGTAATTATCTTTTCTTAAAAGGGCTTAACAAGGTGGTTGACAAATGCTTGCGCGGTCATGTGATGTCATCAATATTGTGAAAAGAAAGACGTGATCTACAGAACTGGTTTTAGAAAATCCCAGTTCGAGATATATTCATAAGTTCACAAGTTCTTCATTGCATGAAGAGTTACACACACGATATTATATAAAGGTGGGACCTCATAACTCTCTTAGGAGCTGTAAATAGTGTCCCTAGAATACATGGTTTTATATTTACATAATGATCGTGTGAAATAAAAAAAAGCAAAAATGTTTGCGATAGTGCACAAGTATTGCCTCTTAATTTCTTTAGTTATGCAAGCATGAAATGGCGAATCTTAGTCTTGTAATAAATAAACAGTTCTTCAGACACTGGATTGGTTGATAATGTGGTCCACAACTTTGCTGCGGTATTGAAAGAAAATGAACCATACCCATAATCGTTATGGGTATGCATAATTCGGATAGGCAATTTATACTAAAGTACATACAATAACTTCGAGCACAATATTGTAAAGCAATGCAAGAGAACGGTAACGAACGCAACATTTTACTGATAGTACGCATATTGAGCATGGGGTAACCAAATCTAGCTTAGTCCATTCTTTTTAAGTATTTCGCTCGACAATAATGACCAATAGGATGGTTGGATAAGTGAATCCGTAAACTATATTTGCATACGTAATATGCAAATGTGGGAAGTTAATATAAAACGTCCGAAGCGTATGTAATGGGAGACAAGGCATAATAATAAAATGTTGCGATTTTCTTGTACACAGTGAGTAGATTTAATGATGCCATGGTAGCTGGCTGTCAAGATGATCTCCTAAAAATTGGTGTCAACTTTTGCAGAGGAGATATATTAAAGTTTAAGGTTCCGTGTTCTTTACTTGGGCGTTTTTCGAGGTAAAGATTATCTACTTCTTTTAGGTATGTTTGCTCGATGACAATTAGATTCAAGCCAGTTCGACAGTTTTCGTAAAACACAACTATCTCTTGTTTTTTTTTCTACAGAAATGAAAATAAAAGAAACACATGTACTCATGCTACAACGGCAACGACTGCTCCTTTTCACACAAGAGTAACATTATATTAAATAATACTGTTGAATAATATGCGACAAAGGAATAGGCGTTAAAAACCTACAAGCAAGTTTGCTAAAAGGAGTAAATAAAGTTCGATTACAGTCCTAGACGCACGTATGTACACATGAACATACAGATACTCCTAAAAAGTTTTACCTTTCAAAGCTTATCTTGTCCCATAACAATAATCATCATCTGCCTTGCATTTCCTTAATCTTTTTTTCTTCTTCAAATATTCTCTATCTACCTTGTACCACTACCTATGCCTGTAACGGATACGGTCGTATCAATCTCTTTTCTGCTTTTTTCCCGCCAATTCTCCAAACTGCTCTTGCTTATATCTACGGCTGACCGGTTGACGCTTCCGTCCGCTTTAAACCCAAGCGCTTCTGGGAATCCCTTCGCATTCCATTAGGATGTGTTGAGTGGTCTCCGCATTCTCGCTGCAGCATACACATGCCTCGTCCTGTTCCGAATATTTGCTCCGGTATGTTTTTTCCTTACGCAACGCGCTCGAGCCTCCAATAGCAAGGCACTTCTCTTTGTGTTATGGTACAGATTTTTCCTTCTAATTTCTTTCTTCTCATTCTTGTAAGCTCCATGGTCCTTTTTGTTTCCATTCTGTGCATCCACTTAACTGTCTCTGTTTCTCTCACTTTCTTTCTGATGACTCCTGTTTGTCTATATACCGTTAAAAACGCTTTTCAAGTAAAGATACTTGTGCACTTTAGGTGCCCATTTATTTTCATCCATGTTCCTAAGCCTTTCTTCAAAACTAATCTTGCTTTGCGCTTCTCTGACTTCAAAAGAGGCCTAACCCATGTCACCCTGCACTGTCTAATTTGTGGTTTTATCGTGGGCTCCCAAAGCCTTAGAAGGGTTTGGGTGTGAGCTAGTTGGTACGAATAATTCATTTTAAACAGCGCCAAGAAAACGCACAGGACCAGTGGTCCCAAAGCCAACCGGCTTGCCGATCTTTGGTTAACTTCTATCCGCTGCAAACCATCCGATTTTAAGCAAAGAATGACATTTGCGAACGCGAGCGCTGGCACCATTACTCCTTTCCAGATTCCACGCACCACCTCATGTTCATTGCGGCCCCAATGTGCTCTATCTTTAATTATTGCTGTATTCCGCTTCCCCTTTATTTTCAGATTATCTTGGCGGCTGCTTCGTAAGTCTTTCCTTGGTTTATGTATATGCCGAGATAGTTATATTCTTGACTATGGGTATGACTTGCTGTTCATCTGTCACCACGTAATTACTCGTCTCTTCATTAAAGGTCATAATCTCCAGCTTTTCTGTGCTAGTCTTAAGGCCTAGATTTGTTGCCGCGTTGCCACACATATTCGCAAGAAGCGGTGCGACGTTGCCAGAGATATACACGCCTGCGCTACAGCGCCACCACATACCACAGCGTGTGCATCGTCGGATGCTACAAAGAAAGTTTGACTAAACGTGGCCTCTCAACCATAGCCGCCAGTTTGGTCCCGCTGCCACTCACAGACCACAATGTCTAGACTTTCGGACAAAGAAAGATTCACTAATTTCGACCTCCCAATCACGGCCTGTTTCGTCCCACTGCACTGCAGACATATCATACAGCATATCTGACTTAGAAGCAACTACGATGCGATTGCATAGGCGTCTCTTTCAGGCGTAAAACTTGTATTGTCAGCTAGAAGAGCGGGCGTTCCCCCTTTTATCAGTCGGACCTGTGCTGTGACCTGTGGCGGACAACCTGTGGTGTGCGCTCTCAGAAAGTTGATAGAAATTAAATAGAAAGATTCCTCCCTTTCATTCATTCCTTTCGAGACGGAGAAGTCTCCGAGCATTCAGAAAAAAATGCAGTTTTGTTAGGTGTATTATTGCATCTTTTACGCGTACACGTCACTTTGACGTAATCAATTTTCGTGGTTTTGTGACGTCGAGTGACAGACAGGTGAAGTGGGTGCAGCCTGAGACCTTTTTACCAATAGCAGAGGGTTAATGGCAAAAAGATGTCGAATCAGAAATAATTATTTTTCTTTTGTTCGGTTGAATCATGTATAATCAGTGTGTACACGTCATGTCAGAATGGGAGCTATCCCGGTTTAGGTCACGTCGCATGACAGACAGGCGAAGGGGGGATGGTCCAAAAAAGTTTTTAACCAATCGCGGAGGGCTGATTGCAGAATTGGAATAGAAAAGTTTGGAATAGCTTTACTTATAGCGCCCCTGGCTCGGCTCCATCGAAACTCTCTCCACTTGAGCATGCTCCTCGCCTCTTCTCTGCCAATAAGAAAAATTCCTCAATGTAGGCAATGCTAGTTTATTTGAAAGCAAACGAAAGTGATTTCTGACAGACGAGAAGGGCGTTTGGGCTTTTCAAACAGCGCTGGAGGTCACCACGCGATGCTGGCGTCGGTGGTTACGTAAATTTGACGTCAGGAGATTGGAATAATTTTACCTTATAGGACCCCAGAAATGTGAAAAATAGATCGCATCTACACGTCTCACGTTTCAAGTTGAGGCTACAAAGTAATGTGCGAAGAAATGAGAGATGCTATGTGGTCTATTTTGCTCAACATGGGGGTTAAATAACTGAAATAAGATACTATGGTTGCCTCCATGAGCGCCGTCTTCTTGTAAACGAGCGAGCACTACCAGCGTAGCTCACTCTGCATGATGCGAGACGTTCCGCTACACGTTTATTTCCTCCCGCTCTCTGCTGAAGGGCCAAAGAAGTGGGGCGGACTAAGGCCGTCCACTGTGCTACCAGGTTGCCCGATTTCACAGCAGAGTGTACGTGTTGGCAGGCCAGTGACTTTCCTTTGTCCATGCGACACGCTCGTACAACAATAATGCTGTACGTCAAGTCGAAGTACAGAAATAAGCGAACAAGCAGACATAAAGAAAAAAAAAAGCAATCACGAAAGTCGTGACGCAATGAGAAGGAAGCTGATTTAATTGAAGTCGTTTTTCTCGAGTAAGATTTGCAGATTAATCCGCTCTTGGTTGGAACAATGCCGAAGGACGAAGAAGCGCGCATTCATCCTGTCCCTTGCTTTACTGACCCACATTGCACAATTCGCTTTCTTTATTTTTTCTCCCCCAAGCCTTCAATACTGACCTCCCAAACTATTTTCGCAACGTTTGCCATTCATTGTCGCCCTTTGTGCGCCCGTCAACCTCCTCGGCCATGCGGGATCCGTAATGAAGTTCCGTGGTGAGACAAGTTAGAACATGAGGGGAGGACCGCTGCGAAGGGAGCGAGCGCTCGGATTGCGCTTTTGTGGAGACACCATTTCCATATGTTCTGGAAATGGCAGTACTGCGGCGGGGATTTATCGCAACCGAAGCTGGTATGGCGGTGACTACAGTTAAACTGCATTGTGGAACATGACAGGAAGGAACAAGGGGAAGGCTAATCGGCGGCACTCACTGCCTCCCATTAGGTGAGCATCCGGAAATTAAGGCACCCACGAAGCGCATTGGGTAGAGTTGCCTGAAAGCACAAAGAGAAAAAAAAAACAGACGAGAAGAATGGAAAATGTTTTAAATAGAATACTCCGATGAGCAGCAGCGTTCGCAACGAAATGATGGGGCCTCAATTCTTGGGAAACGTGCTTCACTCACGAACCTCCCAGTTTTGCGCTGATATCCGTACCCAGCATGCAGCCCGCAAATTAGTGGGCTGTTTGCACGCAAGGCACGAATCCAGGGCATATTTTTTTTCTGTTCGGCTTGTGTCTTCGTGCGTGGAGGTCCTCCTCGGCACACTTTCTCGCTGCAGTGCCTCTTGTAGACTCTTGTTCGTTCCAGTCCACGCAAGGTATAGATTTTGACGCTGGTCTTCCTGCACTGGGTTGCGTCGGCTGGGGCTTCCGTAAGCTGGCTGTTCCGGAGTTGAGGAAGTAGTTTGACTTAGATGGCGGCTGTAGGATAACCAACTCTAATCACTATCACTCGAAACTTGCGAAATCACTGCGTCTTTGTTTGTCTGCTTGGGTTGTGGGCAAATGACTTCTGAGACCTCGACCACACAGATACACTTAAAACAACTCTCATCACAATTCACCACAGCATCATCATACGAACGTAAGGTGCACTCCGGCAACCGCTTAAAACTAGTCTCCAGCGTTAATGTGGGTCCTTTTCTCTGCATCATACGTGAGCTTGAAATGAGGTCCTATATTTACAAATTGTATGTATGTATTTATTTTTACATACCGCGGCCCTAAAATATCCTATCATGAAGCTGTGGTCCAAAATATTTCAAGCGATGTGTCTACAGCGCTGGTTTATGTATAGAGTGTCCCAGCAAGCGTTAGCCGATATGATAAATAAATAAATAAATAAATAAGGCTATCAATCAATCAATCAATCAATCAATCAATCAATCAATCAATCAATCAATCAATCAATCAATCAATCAATCAATCAATCAATCAATCAATCAATCAATCAATCAATTATGCATTATTAAAATTACAAAGAAAATGTAATACATAAGGAGGTCCCAAAGTTAAAACTGTCGGTAAATAAAATAAAAATATGAAGTAAAAACGGGATATTCAACATTTTCATACATGTTATAACAGGAGGTCCTCCTGATATAACATGTATAAAAAGTTGTGGAACATGCGATTAGCAGCGAAGGTAAAAACTGCGGGAAAATACAAATAAACATATTAGAAGTAATTAATCAAACATCTGGTAGTTGAAGACTAGACAGAAATAAGCAAGAAAAATTCTATATTGAAATAACCATGAAAGTACGAACATTACAGAAATAGAACATGAATATAATGATTATATAATATCAACAGTGCGCAATCCAACAAAGCAACAAAATGAATTTATAAACGGCTAATAATCTAAGAAAGCCTTGGGAGCTTTGCAAAGGGGGAAGGCAGCTGGGGAGGATCAGGTAACAGAAGATTTGTTGAAGGATGGTGGGCAGATTGTTCTAGAAAAACTGGCCACCCTGTGTACGCAATGCCTCATGACTTCAAGCGTACCGGAATCTTGGAAGAACGCTAACGTAATCCTAATCCATAAGAAAGGGGACGCTAAAAACTTGAAAAATTAGAGACCGATCAGCTTACCCTCCGTTGCCTACAAAGTATTTATTAAGGTAATCGCAAATAGAATCAGGAAAACCTTAGACTTCTGTCAACCAAAGGACCAGGCAGGATTCCATAGAGGCTACTCAACAATAGACCATATTAACACTATCAATCAGGTGATAGAGAAATGTGCGGAATATAACCAACCCTTATATATAGATTTCATTGATTACGAGAAAGCGTTTGATTCAGTCGCAACCTCAGCAGCCATGGAGGCATTGCGGAATCAGAGTGAAGACGAGTCGTATGTAAGTATACTGAAAGACATCTATAGCAGATCCACAGCCACCGTAGTGCTCCAAAAAAGAAGCAACAAAATCCGAATAAAGAAAGGCGTGAGGCCGGCAGATACGATCTGTCAAACCCTATTCACAGCGTGTTTACAGGAGGTGTTCAGAGACCTGGATTGGGAAGAATTGTGGATAAGAGTTAATGGAGAATACCTTAGTAACTTGCGATTCGCTGATGATATTGCCTTGCTTAGTAACTCAGGGGACCAATTGCAATGCATGCTCACTCACCTGGAGAGGCAAAGCAGAAGGGTGGGTCTAAAAATTAATCTGCAGAAAACTAAAGTAATGTTTAGCAGTCTCGGAAGAGAACAGCAGTTTACGATAGGTAGCGAGGCACTGGAAGTGGTAAGGGAATAGATCTACTTGGGACAGGTAGTGACCGCGGATACGGATCATGAGACTGAAATAATCAGAAGAATAAGAATGGGCTGGGGTGCGTTTGGCAGGCATTCTCAGATCATGAACAGCAGGTTGCCATTATCCCTCAAGAGAAAAGTGTATAACAGCTGTGTATTACCAGTACTCACGTACGGGGCAGAAACCTGGAGGCTTACGAAAAGGGTTCTACTTAAATTGAGGACGACGCAACGAGCTATGGAAAGAACAATAATGGGTGTAACGTTAAGGGATAAGAAAAGAGCAGATTGGGTGAGGGAACAAACGCGAGTTAATGACATCTTGGTTGAAATCAAGAAAAAGAAATGGGCATGGGCAGGACATGGTAATGAGGAGGGAATATAACCGATGCTCATTAAGGGTTACGGACTGGATTCCAAGGGAAGGGAAGCGTAGCAGGGGGCGGCAGAAAGATAGGTGGGTGTATGAGATTAAGAAGTTTGTAGGAACAACATGGCCACAATTAGTACATGACCGGGGTAGTTTGAGAAGTATGGGAGAGGCCTTTGCCCTGCAGTGGGCATAACCAGGCTGATGATGATGATGATGATGATGATGACGATGATGATGATGCTGAATAATCTAGGAACATAAAGGGAGAAAAAGAATGAAACATGGTTGCACAGTAATGAATGTATACACACGCTAACACACACACACACACACACACACACACACACACACACACACACACACACACACACACACACACATATATATATATATATATACATACATATATATATATATATATATATATATATATATTTAATTGTTGGGTAACGTATGTTGTTAGTAAAAACTTCTAGAAACCGCGGAAAACAGTGTAGTGAAGGGCATGATTTAACATTTGGTGCCAGAGAATTCTGAAAATACATTGCAGGAAAGAAAGCTATCATTTTCCCGTAGTTTGTTCTGATTTTAGGAAGCAAGAGATTATTAGTTTCCTAAGTCATGATGTCTTTATTTATTTTCTTTGTTTAGTTCTGGCTAACTCAAAGGGAGCGTGTTGGAGGGCGCTGCATGATGATGCGGATGGGAGAGCAGCCACGTGCTATTTTTGATACCTCGAGGGGCTTACTTATAAGTCGCCAAAAAAAGAAATACTACGCAATTAGTACTTCGCTGAAAAGACCGCACTTAGATTTCCGTTGGTTGTGCCTACAAATCCCTCATTGACACTTTCATAATTAGGATAATACTTCGTAAGCTAGATAATAATTTGCAGTTACCTAATTAAATCTCACTAAAGAGAAAATTACTGTCGGCTACTCCACTTTATTGGAACCAATATGCACTCGGTTTTCTCCAAGTAAAGCCATTACTATTTTTTGAAGTCTTGGTGCCTGGTAGTTGATCGGGACATCCCGTATATACTTATGACTCCTGCATGCCAGTGACGATGTTTCCAGCCCTAATAAATGTTGTAAATTATTAGAAGAGCCTTTTTTTTTCATGAACCGTTATCATTACTAGCTGGAAAGAGAAGCAACACTGGGACACATATCATTCACGTGCATTTCACCGGCCCATGATAAAAGGCTCTGCCGAAGGAGTCACTGAAGTCTGCAGGTATTTTTCAGGGTCGAAAAACACGCATAGGAATAAGTGAGGGAAACGTATACAGCAATATATTCATTCTCTAAACATAGGATATCCACACCTTTAGAAGCAATCGTTAATTGGCTACCTCCTTCTTTTTCAAAAATAGAATAAACTTTGGGCTGTGTGTATATTTAAATATATTGTGTATGTGTGTTGTGTTTACAGTGGAAATTTAAAACAATGTTGATGTGAGAAAATACGAGCGAGGCAGCTGCCACTGGTGCTTCCAACGCGCTTGTCCTCTTATTGTCAGAATTTGCAGAAATAAAGCGAAAGTATGAATTAAAAGCCATGCACGCCCGCGACAACAATGATTCCGTAGGCTTTCAGCCTTTAAGCGGAGGTGCTATTCCAGAAAAAAAAAAGTGTTATTTGTACAAGAGATCTGAAAATACGGCGATTCGTAGAGTTTTTTATTGATAGTTCAAATATGTCATGAGTTTTTGTGTACCTGCTGTATTTCTTTAGTTATGTGCTACACAACAACAAAATATACTGACCCTGGGAGGCACGTTATCGTGTATCAAAGTTTCACGAAAAACATCGTGATGTAGCTTAATTAGCTCTATGTAGACTGCAAACTGCCGATATCTATCCAAACTGCATGTATAGTTAGTGGAACGACGCAAGGAAAGATTAACAAACTTCGACTAATTTTTTTCGTAATCCCATGAAATATAGCCTTGCATTGTCGCAGCTACTGCTGAGAGATATTGCAATTTCAAGTAGATATCAGCATTCTACATGCCTTGAAGAGTATCTACGCCAAATTTCGTTAGTATAAGACAACTATAAGTGCACAACGTTATTCTCATAGGATTGCGAAAAAATTAGTACAAGTTTACAAATTTTTTCTTGCATAGTCCCACTAAGTATACGTGCAGTTTGGACAGACATCGGTACTCTGCAGTCTAAAAAGAGCTAGATAAGCTAAAGCATGATTGTTATTGGGAAAATTTAATGCACAAGAAAGTGCCTCTAAATATTACTCTATGTTATAGTTGTGTAGGCCATAAAATCTTTCTCTCTCTCTCTCTCTCTCTCTCACATATATAGCAACTACACAAAAACCTCAGCACATATTTGAAATCTACATATAAATTTTATGGATGGCAGTATTTTCAAATCTCTAGTACTGTAAATAAAAAAAATTCGAGTGCCATCTCTCCTTAAGCGAGGTTTTGCTTTAGCCATTGAGCTATTAATTTTAAGTGAAAAGGTAAAGGCAAGTCAAAGGAAACCTCAAATGATGTGGGTGACAAAACTTCGGTAATGACACTTTTGGCCGGGGGGGGGGGGGGGGGGGGGGGCAAGAATAGGCTCTGGCACTACCGGGAGGGGGGGGGGGGGCTGAGCCCCCTTCCTCCTGAAAACACTGGAGGGGGCTCGCGCCCCGGAGCCTCCTTGTAGTTGGCGCCTATGGCGAGTGCTGCAGCAGCCAGAGCCGTTGCCTTGTAATCTGTGAATCTAATGGGGAAGGCGTTTCGACCCGGATACTTGGCTGCGTCCATTTTGCGCCCGTGCGGTTCGTTATGGTGATTGTGCCTGACGATGTCTACCCTGGTGAGCCGCCCGATTCGGTTGTGTTCAGGAAGCATGTTCCAAGTGATCCGTTGAACTTGTAGACATTCTCGGAACTTCGGCGGGATCTTGCGTTTACGTTCGTCATCGAGTTCTAGGTTGGCTGCGTATCCTATGCGTCGGAGGACGGCTCGGCCTGTGGTTGTGAGCTTGAATCTCTCGATCTGGTTGATGAGGTGTGCTTCTGCGAGTTCTTCCCATAAGTTGTCAACTCCCATGCGAAGCAATCGCTCAGTGGAGGCGGTTGGTGGCAGTCCCAGGGCGAGCTTCGTGGCCTTTCGTATTGGCAGGTTTAGCTTGTGTTTCTCCGATGTCTTCAGGCTGAGGTAAGGAGTTCCGTATGTAATGCAGCTGTAAAGGAGGGCTTGTACCATTCTCAATGTGTCGTGTGTGTGTGAAAACTTTTATTGTAATAAGGTCCGGAGGCTCGACTTCTCAAGCCAAGCTCCCACGTTGGCACTGTCAGGCCAAGCCTTTCAGCGACATGATGGGCCCTCTGGACTGCCCTTAGTTGGTCATGAAACAATGGGCTTTGAATCCTTTTCTCCCACTGTGTCCATTCTTCAACTAGGTTGGGGAGAGTCGCGGGAATGTGTCGTGCTCTTTGAGGCCATTGCGACGATTGGTCACCCGTCGTATGAGATGTGTAAGCTGTGTCACGGTGTTCTGGGGAGTGTGGCGGAGCCGCGCCCGTACTTTATGAAGTCCGAGCATTCAAAGAGAGTCGACCTTCGGTATTAGGTCTCCCTGTAGAAGGACTTGTGGGTCCGGTGCGTCGTGGCTTGGGGGTCTGCCCCGGGTGCGTGTTACGAGCACTAGCAGGTCGGGTTTGTCCGGGGCACAGTGGAACCCGCAGGTGTCGAGGTACCGTTCGATATTGACTGCCTCCTGAAGGTGATCGTCCTGTTCGCGCGTGCTCGCGTCTCTCGTCCACAATGTGATGTCATCTGCATATAGAGCATGGCATATCCATGGGACGGTGTCTAGGAGGCAGCGAAGTTTGAGGAGGGCCACCTTGATAGGAATGGCGAACCTACCGAACCTTGCGTCGTACCCTGGTAGGTGAAATGTCTTGCTCCATAGGTTGGCGATTCCCACCGTGGCCGTACGGTTGATGAAGAAAGCGCGCATTTAGGCGTAGGTTTTGGCGTCGCAGCGGATATCTTCTAGGTTACGGAGAACGGCTTCATGGCTCAAATTATTGAAGGCGCCCTTTAGGTCTAGAGCTAGAATGGTTGTCTGGCTGTGTTTGCTCAAATGGTCAAGAATACTCTTCCTTCAGCTGGAAGAGGACGTCCTAAGTGGAGAGTATCTGGCGGAAGCCGAACATGGTGTTCGTATAGACCGTTTTTTCGTAGGCGCCGCCATATTGTGAACGCAGTGGCGCCGCCTATAAGCAGCGCCATACTGGCTTGGGTGAAAGCGGTCGTTTGCATGGCAGGCATGGCAGCTCGGCGGTAGGTTCTGGCGTTTGTTTTCGCGGTCGTGCGGTCTGTTTAGTATGACGTGCGTCTTCTACGTGGTAAACGGTTCTGTGAGACGTGCTGAAGTGGTTTAAGGCGTCATGGCCGGAATTTCTGCTGGCGTTGAGGTGGACGGAACACGCAGCGCGATGTGTGCGCGCATATTTGAGCCTACAATCAGCCTTGGAATCAATTGTGTGTTTCTGAATGTTCCAATCACTAATGTGACCTTATTGCAGTATTATCCTCTATTTCTAAGCTGCGGTTTAGGAGCGTTGGAACATACGCCACGATCGTAACAGCGTGGGTACCGTTCTGCTACGATAGGAGCTGTGCTGTTATACTTTGACACGCGTTCAAACTTTTCGCAGCAGGTTACATTGCGTGACTACTTGGTTGGATGGATGAGGTTTCCACCCATGAATAAAATAGTTTTGGCTAGTAATAGCAGCATACCTTACAGTCTGAATTAAGCTTGACCACCAAAACGACCGTTTACGAACTGCGCAAGCGTCCTAAGCAGTAGTAGGTGCTGGATTACAGAAATCTTTGTTCTATATAGCGCATGGTCCAAGCATACGCCATCAGCGGTTATATATTTGTAAACGTTGTGCGGCGTTAGCCCGTTTTCCCTTGCTTTTTAGAGAAAGAAGAGGATAACCGAATTCTTTTTTTCGGTTGTGTTCGTTCAGTTCTCTACGACGCACTCACACGTATTACGGAAATTTTGCGCTCAAAAATAGCCATCGCATTCTTTTTATGCGAACCCTCTCATATATTACGGCTACATACAGGCCAAAAAGGCAATGCCGAAGAACACAGCTTATATATGTATCGTGCTGGCTCACCAACCGCAGTGATCGCTGTGCTGAGCAGCGCCATGGGCCTCATGCAGCAAGGCTAGCGTAGACATATGGTAATTTCAAGCATACTAGACTTGAAATACGTGAGAACGATGCCAGTGTATCACAAATATTTGATAGCGCCTGCCGCTCAGATGTTTCGTGGTTGCCTTAGGTTGGCCGTGCACGAGCATGCGCTCTTATGTTTTACTCCCTACGCCAATCGATCAGACAGTGAGCTGATTTACCATTTAATGCTGCTAATACAGAGACGCTGGTTTTCTTTGTTGAATTAAAATCGATATAAGTAATATAGTAAACAACACATACACGCACCGCGACTGATTATGCGCGTCCCATTTTTGCGCCCCCAAGACATATTTCTGCCTACAGTAGTTACCGATGCACCGAAAGGCTTCCCTGACGAACATATGAACGAACATGGCGTAAATTTCACAAAGTAAGATCTAAAACATCTCGAAATCGTTCCGCAGCACGCGACAGCAATACTTTCAAGCAGCGCCGCGCCGGATCGCCCAAGCCAGAGAGGAAGAAAGGCTCTCCGCGCGCCCTATACTCCTCGCCCGATGAAACGGTCTATAGCGATCGTTTTCCTCGAGATGTGTGGTGAGCCGCTCGTTGACCATATATTCAAATAGTTTCCAGGCGCAGGACGTAAGGGAGATGGGGCGCTGATTCGCGATGGAGATGGGTTGGTTACGTTGCCTCCGAGTGTTTCCAGGCTGTTGGTAGATCACCCTAAGCCGAACAGTCGTTATAGTAGCGAAGGAGAGCCGTCCATGCCCGGGGAGGGGGCGTGGGGCTAGCTGTCGTAGGTGCTTGTTGGTGACGCTGTCTTTGCCCGGGCTCGTATTGCGTGTTAGCCTTGCGAGGGCCCACCTGTAACTCTTCTTGTGTAAAAGGCCGACCTAGCTCTTCGTCCGGCGCTCCTTGGTACTCCGGGGGGGGGGGGGGGATAGAAAGGTTGGTGGCAGTGGTTTGGGGCTTTGCTGAGCCACGTAGCTTCGTCTGAAGTTCTTGGAGTAGTTGGTCCTCTGTGTCGCCAGAGTTGTGGGTGAGTCGTTTGATTGTATGTCTTTGTTGGGTCTTGGTGGGGGTGTCGTTAACAAGGGCTCGAACTATATGCCAAGTCTTCTTTGTGCTGAGAGTCCCTTGAAGTTGGTAGCAGAAGGACCGCCAGTTCTGGCTCGCTAGCTGTTCAGCTGTGCCTGCACGGTTAATATGGCAATTCGGCGCTTGAGCTTGCGGTTGAGCTTTTGCCATCGTCATCGTTTGAGGAGCGAACGCCGAACCACTCATAAGTGCAGGAGATGATTATCAACCGCCGTATTGTCCTTGAATAGTTTAATCATCCTGGTGTGGCCGTCAGCCGCATCTACGATACCGTTTAGTCAAACTTTAATGTTGCTGAGCATTTTTTTGCTGCTTTGGTGCTTCGCTGCAGCATGCGTGTATTCTAGTATAGACACTAGTATTACCCGTCAAATGCAGCCTAATACTTAGGAATGGGTACTTGCTTCGTATAAGCCTTTAACTGTAATGCCGTAAAGGCGCTGTGGGTACTCCGATAAATAAACTGTCACTCAATATCTATATAAAGCTTTCTTGACAATAGACCTGTGAGGGCACTGTGAAGGCCCCGCCTCCGGTTCACTCGTAGTTCAGGCCATTCACCTCGAGCGATTGCGTGGGAAGCGTCATTATGGCAGAATGTGGGATAGCAAACATTCTCCGCGGCCCCTAGAGGAGGCATCTGCCCGCTCGCGTGACGCCCTCCGTGCAAACTACTCCGTTGTACGAACTGTGCCGTAGGAGCGAATCCCTCCCACTCAAGAATCGGCATCTCCTTCAGCCTCCGAAACTAAGCGGGCGCTTTTCGCACGGCAGATTGGCCTTCGGGGCTTTTGGCTGTTGGAGACTCACCTGATACCACGCCCACCTGAGTAGCGCAGCGCCCCTTTGTGGCGAACCTTCATCGCCATAGTCCAATGCGATTAAGTGGACTTCCCGTGGACCACAACTGTCCCTCTGTAGTTCCATAGTTCTTGGTTGTACCGGTTTTTCGTAGATCATCATCATCATCATCATCAGCATCATCATCATCATCATCATCATCATCAGCCTGCTTACGCCCACTGCAGGGCAAAGGCCTCTCCCATACTTCTCCAACTACCCCGGTCATGTACAAATTGTGGCCATGTCGTCCCTGCAAACTTCTTAATCTCATCCGCCCACTTAACTTTCTGCCGCCCCCTGCTACGCTTTCCTTCCATTGGAATCCAGTCTGTAACCCTTAAAGACCATCGGTTGTCTTCCCTCCTCATTACATGTCCGGCCCATGCCCATTTCTTTTTCTTGATTTCAACTAAGATGTCATTAACTCGCCTTTGTTCCCTCACACAATCTGCTCTTTTCTTATCCCTTAACGTTACACCCATTATTGTTCTTTCCATAGCTCGTTGCGTCGTCCTCAATTTAAGTAGAACCCTTTTCGTAAGCCTCCAGGTTTCTGCCCCGTACGTGAGTACTGGTAATACACAGCTGTTATACACTTTTCTCTTGAGGGATAATGGCAACCTGCTGTTCATGATCTGAGAATGCCTGCCAAACGCACCCCAGCCCATTCTTATTCTTCTGATTATTTCAGTCTCGTGATCCGGATCCGCGGTCACTACCTGCCCTAAGTAGATGTATTCCCTTACCACTACTAGTGCTTCGCTGCTTATGGTAAACTGCTGTTCTCTTCCGAGACTGTTAAACATTACTTTAGTTTTCTGCAGGTCAATTTTTAGACCCACCCTTCTGCTTTGCCTTTTTATATCAGTGAGAATGCGTTGCAATTGGTCCCCTGAGTTACTAAGCAAGGCATACCATCAGCGAATCGCAAGTTACTAAGGTATTCTCCATTAACTCTTATCGCCAATTCTTCCCAATCCAGGTCTTTGAATACCTCCTGTAAACATGCTGTGAATAGCATTGGAGAGATCGTATCTCCCTGCCTGACTCCTTTCTTTATTGGGATTTTGTTGCTTTCTTTATGGAGGACTACGGTGGCTGTGGAGCCGCTATAGATAGCTTTCGGTATTTTTACATATGGCTCATCTGCACCCTGATTCCGTAATGCATCCATGACTGCTGAGGTTTCCACTGAATCAAACGCTTTTTCGTAATCAATGATAGCTATATATAAGAGTTGGTTATATTCCGCACATTTCTCTATCACCTGATTCATAGTGTAAATATGGTCTATTGTTGAGTAGCCTTTACGGAATCCTGCCTGGTCCTTTGGTTGACAGAAGTCTAAGGTGTTCCTGGTTCTATTTGCAAATCCCCTAGTAAATACTTTGTAGGCAACGGACAGTAAGCTGATCGGTCTATAATTTTTCAAGTCTTTGGCGTCCCCTTTCTTATGGATTAGGATTATGTTAGCGTTCCTCCAAGATTCCGGTACGCTCGAGGTCATGAGGCATTGCGTGTACAGAGTGGCCAGTTTTTCTAGAACAATCTGCCCGCCATCCTTCAATAAATCTGTTGTTACCTGATCCTCCCCAGCTGCCTTCCCCACAGTATCGTAGATATCATAGATTTCATGATATGATCTTAGATTTCGTAGATACCAAGGATTTTATCTTTTCGTTAAGTGTTGGAGTCACCCCTACTAGCCTGCCACGACGCCCATCTGTGAGGGGAGCAGAGACGAACTGCGTGTATTACTTAGACCTCCGCTACCGGGCACGTGAACCCGAACCACCATGAAGCTACGATGAAACCACCACAGATTCTAATGTGATCATTTCCGTGTAGCGTGGAAATGTACTGACAACCTCATAAAGCAGTGCGAATCATTTTAAACGGTGTAAGTTTAGCCTTTCCTTGCTAGTTCTTGTCGACAGACGAAAAAGAAATGGCGCAGGAAAGAGACGGTGCGCGAAAAGTAATGCTGAAGAACTGAACTCTTCCTTACGTGCTCATGAAGCAGCCTAGTGCCGAAAGGAGCGCCCCGTCCTCACACTGCCACTAAGTCGCCAGGGACCGCCCGCTGAGCTGTCTCTTTTCAAGCTCAACGACGCGTGGGCCATCTCACACGTCGTCATGGCTTTTTTTTTTCAGCTCTAAAATGCCGCCTTTGGGGTACAGCGTATCTCTGCTAACAAATACAGTAAACGAAAAAAGTGAAGTGACCTGTTTTTCCCATCGCAAGCCGCCTCCGCCCAGTGATGCCGCTTTTATTGTTGAAGCGTTGACTACGGCACTACCATCCTTGCGCAAAAAGCTCGGAGAAAGCTGTCTTTCTCTCGTTTGCTAAAACACACAGGTCTTTTCAGCGCCTCAACCGCCAAGCTGTGGTGCAATTTCATTTTGATGAGATATGCGCTTTGCAGCCGGTTGTGAAAGTGTCGCTGGTGTTTATTTAGTTTTCTAAAATATGATAACATTCTGAACAAACGTGAAGGCATTGCAGCACGCCGGAGAAACAGGCACACAGAACAGAGTTACGAAACAACAGAAAAGTAAGATCATGCGAAGGGCAATTAAAACGGAGAGTAATACATACGTAAAAAAAGCCGGAATAGCAATTGGTAATACACTACGTAAACGAAAGCGTAGCCGCTAATATTCAAATTTTGTATGGATGGCCTTGAACAACGCTTCACTTTGGCAGTCATTAATGTGCTTGGGCAACTTGTACCAAGCTGGCGCAACGTACGGGAAAAAGTGCTTTAAAGGTTCCAAAGCTACAGGTAATTTCGGTGTTATTACCAGGTGTTTTTATAGAGTCTACAGATATTAAAAAAAATGTAAACTGACTCTTCGCGGAGTGCAAAGTCACGTCCTGTTTCACTCATTCAAAGTGAGACGTTCGACGCCTAAAGAAGTGCAGCAGCACCTTTGGCGAATGCGATTCCGGAACACGCGCCGAAACGTTCTTTTTTAATCTTATCATTGCGGCAACAAACTCGAACGCAACCGAGATACTTGATTTTGCACGCTTATACTCGCACGTCACCCGCGCAGTGTTTTCGACGCAATGAAACAGAATATATGAAGTTATACAAAACAGGGGGTCTTAATTGGCGATATGACCATTACAGAGACAGACACCGGCCAATTGACAACGTCAGTGGTATATTTGTGTGACAGCTTGTCGATGTCGCCTAGGCACAACTGACAGAGGAATGTAGAGACGAAAGTTTCATTAACGTATAGAGAATAAATGCGGTTAGATAACAAATTCAAGCAAACGCCGGCAAATACGTGGAGTGTTTTTCTTAGGTTATAAATTTTTAAAATAAAGAGGGCTATGAGCGTAAACGTGGCGTTTCTGCAGAGGAGTTTCTAGACGATGAGTACATATTTAGCCGCTAATACAAGGGGTGCTTATCCTTATTGAGCCTTATTAAGAAAAAATGCAGCTAGGGCGTTGTAGTTGCTGGAATATTCCGCCAGGAAGTCATCGCGCTTGCGACTTCTGTCATGAAGCTTCTTATTGTCCCAGAAAACAAAAGTGTTCCGTCTTCTGGTGAAACTACTTATTTGCAGTATTAGTTTCCTCCAGCACCCTCCTAAATTCTTGTATTCTTAGGTGTTTGTTGAGATTGGGACAAAGATAATAGTCAGAATTGGCCAGATTAGGTAGATAGAAGAGGCATGGGGCATCACTTGAAAGCTTAAGGTCAGTTTTGCCATTGCTTCAAGTGTAGCGTATGGTGAGGCATTGTCATGCAGCAAGATGACCTCTTTGGAGAGCATATCTCGATGTTTTTCTTTGATGCCTTGCCTCAACTTTGTCAATAAAGCTTAGTAATATTCTCCAATTATGGTCGAACCCTTTTAAAGGTAGTCCACCAGCACAAATTTCTTCTTATAAAAAAGAAGTGTTGCGACTTGCTTGTGCACGATCCTTTTTACACGGAACTGAAACTACTGTTCCTCCATTTTTAAGGCTGTTACTTCATCTGGGGATCACAGCAATAAATACATGTCTCATCACCAGCTGCCACTTTGTCCACTGACTCAGACTCATTTTTTCTAAAATGCTCCAAGACAGCCATGAATGTCTCTGCACGTTTTCTCTTTTGTTTAGTTATGAAAACTTTCGAGATCCACTTTGCTGCAAACTTTCTCATTTCCAATCCGTCGTGGATAAGCTCTAACTCTATCACATGACATTTCCATATATGTAGCAATACTGTTGACTGACGTTCGGCGGCGGTCCATGAACATCAGGTGGATGGCTGTCACATTTGCAGGCACAGAGAGAGAAACGGGCCTTCCACTACGTTTCTCACTTTCAACACCGAATGGAGATTGATAACCTAACGTTTAATGGTAGCACTTAAGGATCACGGCTGCACAAAGCTCGTTACGTTTCATCATGTATCTTCATCGCGTGTTACCCTTATAGAAACAGTAAGTTGATTATGATCCTGTGCACTTCTGCAGTGAACTTTTATGGAGGCGCTTCCATGTTCACATTGGACAGGAAAAGCAATCGCGAGCTTAAAACATAGGTATAGCTGATTTTTGCACCATTCAATATAGACAAATTGACCAATACACCCTGCGATTTACAGAGAATTGGATCATTTTTTTAGGATAAAGCTCAATACACATCAACACCGACGTGACATTCAGAAGAATAACAAACGTTTCTTGGCAAATTTTTATTAGAACCTTGAGGGCAGCTGTTTGTTATACTCGCGAAGGTTGCGGGGGCGGAGCACCTGCACATGTATTCAAACGTATTGTAGTCCTGGGATGTTTGGCACCGGTTGTGGTTTCGATTTGCCCGACGTTCCATATCTCTTTTACTTTAGTGTGGGCAGACACCGTTAACTCGGAGTGAAATTAGGAAGTTAGTTGATGTTTATAGACGTCCCACATGTCTCGAGTTCTGAACTCCGGTGGCCTGCGTCGGAGCCCCTATTGCTCCAGGGCCGGGGCAAACAACAAACAATCTGATCTCTCTCTCTCTCTCTCTCTCTCTCTATATATATATATATATATATATATATATATATATATATATATATATATATATATATATATCTATATATATCAGATTCTTATATCAGAGAGATCAGATTCTTTGTGGTTTGCGCCGGTCCTGGAGCAATAGGGGCTCCGACGCAGGCCACCGGAGTTTAGTAATGGCGACATGTGGGACGTCTATAAACATCAAATAACTTCCTCATATATATATATATATATATATATATTGACACGTGTACTTGTTTATCTTTATCGGGCGACCACGTTTCACCACCTAACAAATGTTATCGCACAGCGCCGGACGCGCCTGGATGATCGGAAGTTTCTGGAATGTTATCGATGGTTCCATCCGCTGTCTGTCACCGAACATTGTGGAATCTGACTGCTTGTATGCGCGACGCGAATAATCTAGAGCTTTGTGGAAGACACGCGGGTCCTAGCGATGACTCCAGAACATTCGACGACTGATGTATAAAAGCCGATGCGCTTGAATCGCTGATCCGATTTTCGACGACCGTCGAGTGTCTCCGCCGCTATCGTTATTTTTTGAGTGTAGCCTGCTTTTGAGGGCACAAGTTCGTTCAAGTCACGAAATATTTCATTGCGCACCTAGGTTCAGCATTTATCGCTGTGACCGTGAATCACGTGTAGGAGGCGGTGTTACGTTGGCTATTTCGCGACATATTCCGTCTGCCTATATACCCGTTCAAACTAATCTAGAAACTGTATGGGCGCACGCTCATATCTGTCATAAAAGCTTTGCGTTTGGGGTTTGCTATCGTCCGCCCAATAATTACTCAAATTTTGCTGCCCATTTACATGATGTCATTGATGCTATTATTGCACGTTATCCTAACGCTTTCATTTTTCTCCTGGGGGACTTCAACTTTCCCAACATTTCCTGGTCTTCTGATCCTCCGGTTTTGAAACCATTTTCATCAGAAAGCTTTGACTTTATCAATCTTTGCTCGGTATTTTCTCTTTATGAGCTTCTCTCAACCTACTTGGCTATGGCACAATACGGCAAATACGCTTGACCTTATACTAACGAACTGTCCTGATATGGTCTCTGATTTATCGTATCGGCCAGGTATTAGCGATCATTTAGCGCTCTGCTTTGAAGTAAAATATTGTCAGTCAATAAACGGGAGAGTCAAAAAGTCCCTTCGTGATTACAGTAAAGCCAACTTTGAAGCCATTAACAACGAACTGTCTACATTTCTTAACGTTTTCTTAGATGATTTTGAAAGCCGCACTACCGAAACTAACTGGCATATGTTTACAACAAAATTACATGAACTAATTGACAGGCACGTACCTATGCGCACTATTTCTGCGCATTGAAAAGAACTTTGGTATAACTCTCATTTAAAACGACTTCGTAACAAAAAGAAAACGGCTTTATTGCTTAGCCAAGCATTCTCCCAGCAGCGGTGGGATGCATATGTGAAAGCGAATAATGCTTATGTCTCCGCACTGAAATGTTCACGTAATAATTTCCTACAAAGTACTCTGTCAACTATGCTCAGTAATTACCCAAAAAAGTTTTGGCGCACCATTCAGCCTGACCGTAATAGCGAAATCACGTTACTTGACTCTTCTGGTGATGCAATTCCAGTTGCCGACTTCTCTGTGGTACTAAATGATTTATTTTGCCGTAATTTTGTTACGTGGTCTGATTCCGAAGATAGTGCAATAACTGGTCGACCGGCTCCGGAGGTGAAGCAGGCGTTAAGCACTACCCATACGTAGGCCGATCCCGAAGATTGTGCAATACCGGGCTGACCCGCGGCATCGGTGAAGCAGGCGTTACGCAAGCGCCATACGTGCGCCGATCCCGTAGATAGTGCGATGCCGGGCCAACCCACGGCATAGGTGAAGCAGGCATTAAGCACTCCCCATACGTGCGCCGATCCCATAGATAGTGCGATGCCGGGCCAACCCACGCCGGAGGTGAAGCAGGCGTTATGCACTCCCCATACGTGGTCTGATCCCGAAGATAGTGCAATAACGGGCCGAATGGCTCCGGGGGTGAAGCAGGCGTTAAGCACTACCCATATGTAGGCCGATCTCGAAGATAGTGCACTACCGGGTCAACCCACGGCTGAGGTGAAGCAGGCGTTAAGCATTCCTCATACGTGGGCCGATCCCGAAGGCGTGCTATATCGGGCTGACCCGCGGCAGAGGTGAAGCAGGCGTTAAGCACTTCCCATACGTGCTCCGATACCGTAGATAGTGCGATGCCGGGCCAACAAACGGCAGAAGTGAAGCAGGCGTTAAGCACTCCCCATACGTGCGCCGATCCCGTAGATAGTGCGATGACGGGCCAACCCACAGCGGAGGTGAAGCAAGCGTTAAGCACTCCCCATACGTGGTCTGATCCCGAAGTTAGTGCAATAACAGACCGACCGGCTCGGGAGGTGAAGCAGGCGTTAAGCACTCCCCATACGTAGGTCGATACCGAAGATAGTGCGCTACCGGGCCAAACCATGGCGGAGGTGAAGCCGGCGTTAAGCACTCTCCATACGTAGGCCGATCCCGAAGATTGTGCAATACCGGGCCGACCCACGGCGGATGTAAAGAAGGCGTTATGCCCTCTCCATACCTGTCCCGATGCCCAAGATAGTGCAATGCCGGGCTGACCCGCGGCGGAGGTGCAGTTCTCCGTTAAGGGGCCCAAATACACAGCTTCGCTGGTCATCCTTCTTCACAGAGCGGAAGGGCACTGAGTGTTTTCCTTCACTTCCATTCCCTTTAGCTTTTAATTTTTACGCTTCAATGAAAAACAACAAATGATTTACACCAGCTTCTTCCTGAATTTTCTTCATTATCTATTGGTAATTAGTAGAATTAATAATAATAATAATAATATTAATAAGATAATAATAATAATAATAATAATAATAATAATAATAATAATAATAATAATAATAATAATAATATTATTATTATTATTATTATTATTATTATTATTATTATTATTATTATTATTATTATTATTATTATTATTATTAATATTTAATTAGGAAGGAGGAGGGAAAGAGATAAGTAGAAGGCAGGGAGGTTAACCAGAATAACGTCCGGTTGGCTACCCTACACCGGGGGAAACAAAGATAACAGGGAGAGAGAGAGGAGGGAAGGAAAGAAGGAAATTGCGGTGAGTTCGCTGACGTGTGTGGTCTTACAGAAATTGCATTAATAGTCACAGGTGGTCGCACAAGCCCGTCGTCCTTAAGAAGCACAAAACGCCTTCACCGCTTTATGGGCCGACGGGCGATGGGGGCGGTGTTCCAGCAGCACCTGCACAGAAAGCGGCCGATTGTCGAGTTTTTGTAAACCTTTGGCAAGTTCTTGTCTCTCTAGGGTGTATCGTGGACAGTGGCACAGCAGGTGGTCGATGTTTTCTTCGGTGCCACAGACCTCGCATGCTGCAGTGTCAGTGATTCCAATTAATGTAAAGTATGCCTTTGTGAAGGCAACTCCTAACCAAAGGCGACAGAGAAGCGTAACTTCACGTCAAGGAAGTCCGAGTGGAGGTCGGAGTTGCAGGGAGGGGTTTAGTCGATGCAGTCGTGTAAGTCGTAAGTTTGGCGAGTTCCACTCGGTCAGTGTGAGACTGCGTCCCAGGTGTCGAAGCTGCCCTGCGGCGTCTGTCCTCGAAAGCGGAATTGGAACGCTGTGCTCTTCTTGATGTGCTGTGCGAGCAGCGTTATCGGCGGAATCATTGCCACTGATTCCACAATGGCCATTGAAATATTTGTTATTATAATTATATCTATTAATAATTATTAGAAGAAATACCATGATATATTGGTATTTCATCATTGTCTATTATCGCAGGCTTCGCTGCGAAGCCTGCGCGTGGCCTTTGAAATGCATGGCGCGTCGGACACGCTCGCCGCATGCCTGTGTGCCACCGCGGAGCACTTCTCGCGTGGCGCTCCGCTTTCCTCCTCACCCTTTCGCCATACTGTCGTCCTGTGTTTGCTTCCTCATGCTTCCGCTTTACTCCTCGCGCTTTCTTCGCTCTAGTCGTCTTTCATTCCCCGCTGCGCTGCACGTTCTCTCTTTCATCCTTTGGTGTGCTGCTTCGTTCGTTACGCCGAGGGACGCTGACGCTCAACGTAGGAATGGGCGCCAGGAGCTGCGCAAAGAAAAAAAAAAAGCGTCCGGTATTTTCGGATGAACAGTGCTGCTAAGTTAATACTAAAGATAGGTTATGTCTAGGTGTGGGCCCTAAGTCTATACAATTCGGCTATGGCTCTCAAAGCTGCGAAGGACAGTTTAAGTGACTGAACGGTGGTGCATTTCACCACCCTGCTGAGAACTCTACTAGTGCTACTTGCGCACTTTCCTCAGAGATGCTGTTCCAAATGGGACACTTTAGTCGAGTGTTGCGTTTTGTTGAGGGCTGTGTTTTGTGTACGTTGTGTATCTCTGTTTTGGTAACTATGCTCATCGTTCCATCCTATCCTCTACTCCTACTGCGAAATATTCGGCCATACTCCACTGTAAGACAAGCACACAGCCAACTCAGGGTTCGGCGCAGTGTGCATACCACCTCGGTAGTTCAGTGCCCATGGCGTCGCGCAGAGGACCACGAAGTCGCGGGTTTGATTCCCAGCCGCGGCTGCCGCTTATCAATTTGGGCGAAATGTGAAAACATTCGTGTACGTATATTTAGGTGCACGTTAAAGAGCCTGAGGGGGTCACATTTATGAAATTTAAGCCTACGGCGTACCTCATGTCACATCGAGGTTCTGGCACGTAAAGCCTCACAATTTAATAAATTAAAGATGTGCAGAGTGCAAAAAACGAAAAACAAGAACAGTCAAAGTTATCGACGTCAAGGTAAAGGAAAGCATATCACTAAACTGTACTAAAACCTACCTTGCTAGTACCAAGCTTTGTCTTCGCCGGTTTGTTGCGTCAAGTGGTAACAGTTCTGGCGGTCCCCACACCAAACAAGTTTCGAAGCGGTCAGCGTTTCTGTATACTACATAATAAGGTTCTTCCGCGTAAACAGCAAAGATGCGTGCATGATGTGCAGCTATAATGTGTAGAACATATACTTCAGCGTGTAACTTACAGATTGGTGGCTTTATGATGAGGCATTCACGAAATACTGCGTTCTGCCGAATATTTCTGCGGTTTGATACCTCGACGTGACGAAACGCAGCGTCCTTGTGCTGGAATGTTGATACACATTAAAGAAATTAACCTCGCGGCCTCTATGGCGCATCTATTGCAGCTCTTGGCGTATAATCTTGCCATCTAATTGCATTTACTCCGTTTCTTGGAACTCTATACGGACTGCAGTGTTGGGGTTTTTCTGTGGAATCCTTACAGGCGCCGTCTCGAAATGAGGTTTTCGCTGCGCTCAATTGCCACTGAAATTCGAGCCCGTTTTTCTGCTGCGCGTTCTCGAGTCGGCGACAGTTACTGGCGTCATCAGTCGGAAAGACATGCGCATATTTACCCAATCTTGGCTCCCGACGCCCTCCATGCTTTGCCTTTCAAAAGCCCTTTGCCGCAAGTCTCTGTGTGTTCTTGAAGCGGGGTTCCGCCGCGGATGAGTGCGCGTGCAGTTTAAGCAGCGCGAGCGTGGAGGCATTGCATGCGCTCGGCCTAATTGTCGAAGCTTGTATTTCCTGGCCCAGCGATGTTTACACGGCGTAGTAACCGCTCGTCGCCGGAGGCGGGTCGGCCGTGAGCAAGCCCGTCTTTCACGCCGCTCGTCGCGCTTCTCATTAGCAGCTCCTCTCTTTCTTTGTTCTGCTGTAATCTCGTTCGTAATAAGTGCACCAGCGCTTTCAAGGAGCCGCCCATCCGCGGCCTTCTTTGGCCTGCGCTTTCCTCACATATTGGCGAAATAAGTGCTGAGTTCGCATTCCAGGCTTGGAGCGACTTTCGTGCTAAGAATTTCCACTCGCCCTCTCAAGTCCGCGGGCATCTAAAGAGGAGCTTTGATAGCGGAAACGGGAAAGCACGAGATATCCGGAGCGTCAGTTCCTTCCGCAAGCGTAGTGCATCGAGTAAAACTAATTGGTACAGAAAGCTTGATGTATTATAAATGGAGCAATGGCCAATATTTTGTTATGTAAAGGGTAGCTCCGGCGTTTTTTTTTTACCATATTCGGATATTGTAATCTTAAAATGGAATTCACACTTTTTTCACCGGTAGGTTGGTTCAGTTTGCTTAGAAATTATCAATAATTTTGAATAACCAATAAGCGAGATACCGAAACCGAAACGGGTAGCTGCTTCGTGTGACATCACGATGAGTCGATGACGTGAGATCATACACTACCATAATGCGATCACGCAGAACGCGTGCTCAACGTGCAGTACACATGGCGCTAACGCTAAAGAAGCGAAGCTGATATCTCCTGACGACACACGGAGCTTTTACAGATCTTCGGAAGTAGACAGCGGCGATTTCAGCGATGGTTTCTGCGACAGTGGAGGTGTAGTCTCTGACATCACGAACACAGAGTGGCCAGTAAAAAGTCATGAGTCGGGAACACGCAACCAATCTTTAAATTTGATTTTCAGGTAAACTAAATGACTTGCAGCCATGTTGTTTGGCACAGACTGTCAGCATGGAAAAGAGAACGTATATTCAAAATTTTATCAAGATCAGTGGACATCGAAAAATCGCCCGAGTTCTCCTTTAGGGTTTGACTTCGCGGAAAGCGGGAAAAGCGGATGGTACACGGACGCATTTATTCTGCGCATAGTGCTGGGCATGGGGTTGCAGTCCAACCAGTGGGCCACACACACCCTTACACTCATCAAAACCAGTGTCAATGAGTCATCACGCATGATCTCCCTCGTAACATCCAAGAACAGATGCATGAAAGAAAGGGACACCCTCTGACTGGTCAGAAGCCTGGTGGTGAACAGAATCACATACAGCCGGCCCTACGACCATCTCACACAGTACAAGACGAAGCAGGCCGACACAATTTTGAGGATGACTCTCAAGACCGCTCTCCGCCTGCCGATGAGTACACCGACTAGAAAATTATTGGCTCTAGGGTTGCACAACGCCCTCAGCGAACTGACAAAAGCCCTTTACGTCTCGCAACGACAAAGACTTGCACGGACTCGCACGGGCTGGCAGGTCCTACAAAGCCTGGGGTTCCCAGCTATAACAACACGAACCCAAGAAACCTGCTTGATACCTCGTCACGTCTAGGACAGGTTTCACGTTGCCCCGAAACCACGCAACACGGACTCTATAACCTACGCTCCGGCAGGAGCAGAGCGAGGGCCCACTACATGGAGAAAGCGTTCAGGTTCAATACCACGGCCCGTTTTACGGACGCCGCGATGTATTGGGCGAACAACAAGGGCGCAGTGGCAGTGGCATGCGACCACCGAGGCCACGTTACCACTGCTGCATCGATCCGCCCCTGCGCGATTACGGAAGCCGAAGAGCTGGCCATCGCGTTAGCCATCCGCGAGGGCTTACACGCAAACCAACCACTGACGATCGTCACGGATTCTCAGCAGGCCTGCCGCAACTTCCTACAGGGAAGAATTGGAAGACCTGCCGCACAAGTACTAGCCCAAATACTCAAGGAAAACCCTGAGGACTTCACCACCCAAACCATCATGTGGATACCGGGCCACACTGGTATCACGGGCCTCCTGCCGGCCGACAGAGCAGCTTGAGGATTCGTACATAACCGAGCACTCATCACGCCGGCTGCAGAAGACCCGGGCCCTGTCGACCTCGAGTATTCAGCCATCGTGAACTACCACAGAGGGCGTTGCTTGCGATATCCACCACCCCATCGATATCTAAAGACAGAGGATGCCGCTGCCTGACGCAGCCTCCAGACAGGCACTTACACGAACCTACACATATTACATCGTATACAACCTACAGCCTACAGGGACGAATGCCCGTGGGGTGGGGCCACACCAACCCTATGCCACATTACGTGGGAGTGCACACTACACAACACAGGACACCCCGACACGAACACCACGAGGGAGCAATGGGAGGCACTGCTGTCCAGCTCGGCCCTCAATGACCAGGTCAAGCTGATACAGAGAGCTGAGAAGATGGCCAGAACCAGCGGAGCCCTGGACTAGGGGCCCCGACCATCAGTGGTTTTTTCTGATTATTCTTTTAATAAAGTTTATCTGTCTATCTATCTGCGCATAATTGGGGCGCCGGAACTATGAGCGCAATATACTAGAGGTTATTCTGGCGCTGCAATCATTGAGCCACCATGGGAATGATGGGAAGTACATGGATTTGTCTGAGCTACGTTCTTGTGGATTCGTTTATTATGCTTTATATGCCTTCATTGTCGTAAATTTCAGAGCAGTCTTTACTTTTCGATGTGCAGAAGACGCTGCGAACGCGCACAATCGCTACTAATTAAACGGTTCAGCTTGTCGAGGTAGCCAAATCGAAAGGCGCGAAGCACCTTATCGCGGCTTGCCCGCGATAAATTCATAAGGGCGTTTCGCATCGCTTGTCGATGCATGCGTCCGTGGCGTAATGGTTTCAACATCAGGCGTGTGTGCTAGAAGTCGTGTGCTCGAATCCTGTCATCGGATAATTTTAAGAATGCTTATGTAATTGTTTATTACGCAGTACGTCGTTGAAAATGACGAGTTTACAAAGTCACGTAGCCGCTTGAAGGAAGAAGTTTTGGCTAAACCGTGTACTTCCCATGCTGGCCCAAGCGCTCTCATTGCAGCTCCCGTGGACACTAGCGCCAGAGTTCTCTCTAGTAATTATTAAGATAGATAAGACTGCACCGCCGCGATCGGCATTTTATTTCGTTTAACTGCAAGGTAAGCGTAGGCCAAATCATCGTAAATAATGCCAGTAAGTAATGTGGCTGCTGCCCAAGCTCGTCGCGGAATTTGGCCTCTTGCGCTAATTAATCCATTCTGTAGCTTGTGATACCCGTCTGCTCGATATTCCTCTTCTCATACCACTTGATCGCCGTGAACTCGGGAACGAGCTCGTCCTGATGCTCCTCAGATCGCGCAAAGTGGCCTTGAAGACCCTACCTATAAGAAAAATAACGTTAAACTGTTTGGCAGGATCCTCGTGTAGCGTACCTACGAGGGTGAATCAGAAAGTATTTGCCACTGTTATTTCTTTAGCCGAATTACGGGTGTAAAATCGAAGTCAGCATATCCATAGCCCCTATATCCATATCCATAGCCCGGCCTTATCTGCCGGCAGTTCTGCGGCAAGGCGCTGCTGTCAGTTGTTGAAGATGGCGGTTGTGCTTCACACGCATGGAGGAAGGAAAAAGATAGGAGGGAGCATAGGAGGGAACGCTCCGTGAAGCCACAATGGTGGCCCAACACGTCACCTCTTGCATTGAGATCACGGAGCAAATTCGAGATTTGCCGAGGCGTTTGGTTACCGGTAGTTTTTATTAGGTGCGCGCTCGGCCGGCAGCTGCTAGGTGCTCAGATAATGGAGGAACGAAAATGCTCAAATGGAGTATCTCTGGTCACATTTTTCTCTGAATGCTTGTTCCGCTTCGGTCGTTTCCTGCAAGGCATGTGTTCTGCACTTTGGGCGAGTTGTGAGAAGTTCACGATCCAACGTCAGCGCATTTAGGCTACAGGTTATATACTTTGGCCGAAGTAAACTGACCGTTGCGAGCGATAATAAGCGATATGTATTCGTTAAATTTTTGACCCATGCCTTGCCCGTGTGTACTTTGCCCTGTTATGCAAGCATTATTGATTTGCATTGTCGCTGGATCAGTGGCATCTTATCTATGAGGGTTTGCATGCATTGCGGGAGCGGAGTCATCCTTGCAGGCCGAACGCGGTGGAGCCAATTGCCTCAGATGACGCTGACTCCCGCAAGAAACGGTGGATTGCATTTGCTACGTGCGTGCTATGCTGGTTTCTCGTGAAACGCGGTGCATTGTCAATTTATATGCTCTCCCAAGAAAAGTAGCAGCAACTGCAAACAGCGCTTGTTCCAGCTTTTGGTGTTTGAGACCGATATGCGGCGGGGTCATGCGGTCTCCGCTATGTTCCCAAGCACTGACCCTGCTTCGAACACTGCGTACTGCGAACACGAACAAGCGGTAGGACATCGGACGCATACGATCTTATTACAAAAAATTATGGGGCTTTACGTGCCAAAACCACGATCTCATTATGAGGCACACCACAGTGGACTCCGGCATAATTTGGGCCACCCGGAGTTTTTAACGTGCACCTAAATCTAAGTACACGGGTGCTTACGCGTTTCGCTCCCGTCGGAATGTGGCCGCCGTGGTCGGGATTTGATCTCGCGATTTCGTGCTTGGCCGCCCAACACCATAGCCACTAAGCAACCACGGCGGATAAAACATAACATGTATCGGCGAACGAAAGAGAAAGGTGCGCTCCAACTCATGAACTAAGCTTTACTTTACCCCTCACACGAGAATCGAACAGTTTACGAAACAGTTTTTAGCCTCCCTTTATAAGTGAAGAATATGCGTGCTTAGCTTCTGAAATGACAACAGACATTACCATGCAATTTACTGTAACACGAATCGCAGCGCACACTTACCGCAATAGCAGTCAGCAGTGTAGCAACGCCGCGCACCTTTCGGAGAGGCCTGCAACATTTGCCTTGAACTTCCGGCACGCAATTGAGAGGCTTTCTCTCGGATGCGGCTCGCCGAACGGACACGCATAGCGCAACACCGCGATTCGATGCCGCAATCCAGAAACTTGAGCGCGTCATTAAGAGGAAGCTTTAGCTTGGGTGCTCTTATCTAAATACACGTAAAAGGAGAGTTCGTTTTTTTTTGGCAACGACTGCACCAAATTTGACGAGGTTTGTTGTATTTAAAAGAAAAACTTAAAATCTAGTGACTGTTGCTTTCACCTTTTCGATTTATAGTGTCAATGTTTTATTAAAAATTGGCAAAATTTGAAAATTGTCAGGAAAGAAAGCTATCAAGTTTACAACTCTAACTCAGCAGTGAAAAATAATAACCCAATTCTGTGAATTGCATCTAATAGTACATCTAAAGCGGACAAAATTGATATGTTACACATGAATGTCAAAAAATTTTGTAATATGGAAATACAGCTTTTGCGGAATGCTTGTACACAACGTAACAAATTCACGTAAGATATAAATTGACATGTCGAATTTGTCCGCTTTGAATGATCTAATGGATGCCGTTTACAAAACCGCGATATCTATTCTTGATGCAGAGCTATGAATTTGTAAACTTCGTGCTTGTATTTATTTCAAGCTATCAAATTTTTGAAAATCTTTTTAATAAAATTCAGGCCCTAAATCGAAATATCGCTATCAACGTTCACTAGAATTCAAGTTTCTCTCTCAAATACAAGAAATTTCATTAAAATTGGTTCAGGGGTTATTTCAGAAAAGTGGTTTTGCGTTTTACATGTATTTGAATAAGCCGCGTCGGAGTTGGGCCCGAGCTAAAGCTTCCTCTTAAGCGAGAGTGCCGCGGTGGTAGCCACGTTTTTGTTTATTTGAAGATCTTCAAATTGTTTCGAATGTGTATTAAAAAAAAAGATCAACCGGGAGTACTAAAACCTACCGCGCGCTCTGAGGTTTTTTTCACGTGTTGGGCCGTCACAACGGATTCAATCGCATTGCGGCATGCTCCCTCCTATTGTTTCCTTCCTCCATGTTCACACGTCCACGGCGTATGAGCAACGAAGTGTGATTCGCCTTCTATGGAGCAAGGAACGAGCACCTATAGAAATCGACAGGGAAATGCAGCCCACATATGGTGAGAGGTGTCTCGCTTCCAGAAGTGTGAGGTGGTGGTGTTGTGAGGTAGCAAAAGGCCGTGAAGACTTGCATGGGAATGGCGGTGGTTCCACGGTCAGCCGGGCGAATTTTACAGCAGGGGTATTTCAAATTTAGTGTTGCGATCGGACAAATGCCTGAACCGGTGTGGGGACTATGTGGAAAAATAGCGTAAGGTACGTAGAATAGTGCATATATGTGTAATTACCGGTATGTACCTTATATTGGCTAATTAATAATAAAGAGTTTCTGATTCGTCCTCATATATTGTTCAAATGGGTTTGGAACGTGTGTCGGCTCCTACGTTTACCTTAATATCACCGCAGTGAAGCAAGAATGTAATTCAAACGCCCACATCATTTGAGGTTTCTTTTGACTCGCCTCTACGTTTTCGCTTAGAATTTTGTTGCGGCTAATACCTTACTGCATCATTGCTGGCGCGGACGTGCGCGGCTTCTAATTCACATTTTCGCTTTACTTCTCCAAATCGTGAAAATAGGAGGACAGTCGCATTAGAAGCGCTAGCGGCGGCTGCAAGATCCGTATTTTCTCACTTCAACATTGTTTATATTTCAACTGTAAACACCATGCACATGCTCAATATACTTAAATATACACATAGGACAAAGTTTATTATATTTTTCAAAGAGAAGGAGGTAGCCAAATAAAAATTATTTCTAAATGTATGTATAGCCTATGCATAGACAACGAATATGTTGCTGTAGGTTCACCTCGTTTCAAACTGGTCTGCGTACTTTTTTTGACCCTGCAAAAAAATAAAGCCTGCAGGCTTCAGTGACGCCTTGAGCTGAGTCTTTTATCAACAGCGTGCGAAATGCACGTGAATGATATGTGTATCATAATTGCTTCTAGTTCCAGTAAGCAATGCTAACGACTCATGAAAAAAAAACGCTTCTAATAATTTACAGCATTAATTAGGGCTGGAAACATGATCAGTTGCGCGCAGCGGTCATAAATATATACAGAGTGTCCCAATTAACTATCATGCACCCAGATTAAAAAAGGAAACGCAATTGCGTTACTCGAAGAAAGCCCAGTGCATATTGTTTCCGGTAAATAGGAGTAGCTGCCAGTAATTTTTTTTATTACTGAGATTTAATAGGGTGATTGTAATAAATTATCCGACTCGAGAAGTACTATCCTAATTATCAAAGTGTAAATGAAGCATTTGGAGGCACAGCCAAGCGACATCTAATTGCGGCATTTTCAGCGACATACTAATTACGTGCAAATTTTTTTCTACCGTTAAGCTCCGCGAAATATGAAAATACCACGTGCCTGCGCTCCCACCCGCATCAGTGCCCTCGAACAGGCTCTGAGTTATCCAGAACGAAATAAAGGAAATAACAAAAAAAAATGTGGTCGAACTAGTGCCTTATCTGCCGCGCCTCGGCCGAATAACACGTCGCATTGGGTGTTAGTTGGAAACAAGCTGCGATAGCTGTTGTCTTAGCGTAGGTAAAGTACACGAATGGTCTTTTACTTTTTATTTTTGCCACGAAGTCTATTACGACAAAAGCTAACTGACAACGCCAATTACGCCCACTGCAGGGCAGAGGCCTCTCCCATACTTCTCCAACTACCCCGGTCATGTACTAATTGTGGCCATGTTGTCCCTGCAAACGTCTTAATGTCATCCGCCCACCTAACCTTCTGCCGCCCCCTACTACGTTTCCCTTCCCTTGGAATCCAGTCCGTAACCCTTAATGACCATCGGTTATCTTCCCTCCTCATTACATGTCCGGCCCATGCCCATTTCTTTTTCTTGATTTCAACTAAGATGTCATTTACCCGCGTTTGTTCCCTCACCCAATCTGCTCTTTTCTTATCCCTTAACGTTACACCTATCATTCTTCTTTCCATGGCTCGTTGCGTCGTCCTCAATTTCAGCAGAACCCTTTTCGTAAGCCTCCAGGTTTCTGCCCCGTAGGTGAGTACTGGTAAGACACAGCTGTTATACACTTTCCTCTTGAGGGATAGTGGCAACCTGCTGTTCATGATTTGAGAATGCCTGCCAAACGCACCCCAGCCCATTCTTATTCTTCTGGTTATTTCAGCCTCATGATCCGGATCCGTGGTCACTACCTACCCTAAGTAGATGTATTCCCTTACCACTTCCAGTGCCTCGCTACCTATCGTAAACTGCTGTTCTCTTCCGAGACTGTTAAACATTACTTTAGTTTTCTGTAGATTAATTTTCAGACCCACCCTTCTGCTTTGCCTCTCCAGGTCAGTGAGCATGCATTGCAATTGGTCTCCTGAGTTACTAAGCAAGGCAATATCATCAGCGAATCGCAAGTTGCTAAGGTATGCTCCAGCAACTTTTATCCCCAATTCTTCCCACTCCAGGTCTCTGAATACCTCCTGTAAACATGCTGTGAATAGCATTGGAGATATCGTATCTCCCTGTCTGACGCCTTTCTTTATTGGGATTTTGTTGCTTTCTTTGTGGAGGATTACGGTGGCTGTGGAACCGCTATAGATAGCTTCCAGTATCTTTACATATGGCTCATCTACACCCTGATTCCGTAGTGCCTCCATGACTGCTGAGGTTTCGACTGAATCAAATGCTTTTTCGTAGTCAATGAAGGCTATATATAAGGGCTGGTTATATTCCGCACATTTCTCTATCACCTGATTGATAGCGTGAATATGGTCTATTGTTGAGTAGCCTTTACGGAATCCTGCCTGGTCCTTTGGTTGACAGAAGTCTAAGGTATTCCTGATTCTATTTGCGATTACCTTAGTAAATACTTTGTAGGCAACGGACAGTAAGCTGATCGGTCTATAATTTTTCAAGTCTTTGGCGTCCCCTTTCTTATGGATTAGGATTATGTTAGCGTTCTTCCAAGATTCCGGTACGTTCGAGGTCATGAGGCATTGTGTATATAGGGTGGCCAACCTTTCTAGGACAGTGTTCCCACCATCCTTCAACAAATCTGCTGTTACCTGATCCTCCCCAGTTGCCTTCCCCCTTTGCATAGCTCAGAAGGCGTTCTTTACCTCTTCCGGTGTTACTTGTGGGATTTCAAGTTCCTCTAGACTATTCTCTCTCACCTTATCGTCGTGGGTGTTACTGGTACTGTATAAATCTCTATAAAACTCTTCAGCCACTTGAACTATCTCATCCATATTAGTAACGATATTGCCGGCTTTGTCTTTTAACGCACACATCTGATTCTTGCCTATTCCTAGTTTCTTCTTTACTGCTTTTAGGCTTCCTCCGTTCCTGAGAGCCTGTTCAATTCTATCCATATTATAGTTCCTTATGTCCGCTATCTTACGCTTGTTGATTAACTTAGAAAGTTCTGCCAGTTCTATTCTAGCTGTAGGGTTAGAGGCTTTCATACATTGGCGTTTCTTGATCAGATCTTTCGTCTCCTGCGATAGCTTACTGGTTTCCTGTTTAACGGCGTTACCACCGACTTCTATTGCGCACTTCTTAATGATGCCCATAAGATTGTCGTTCATTGCTTCAACACTATGGTCCTCTTCCTGGGTTAAAGCCGAATACCTGTTCTGTAGCTTGATCCGGAATTCCTCTAGTTTCCCTCTTACCGCTAACTCATTGATTGGTTTCTTATGTACCAGTTTCTTCCGTTCCCTCCTCAAGTCAAGGCTAATTCGAGTTCTTACCATCCTATGGTCACTGCAGCGCACCTTGCCGAGCACGTCTACATCTTTTATGATGCCAGGGTTCGCGCAGAGCATAAAGTCGATTTCATTTCTAGTCTCACCATTCGGGCTCCTCCACGTCCACTTTCGGCTAACCCGCTTGCGGAAAAAGGTATTCACTATCCGCATATTATTCTGTTCTGCAAACTCTACCAATATCTCTCCTCTGCTATTCCTAGAGCCTATGCCATATTCCCCCACTGAGTTGTCTCCGGCCTGCTTCTTGCCTACCCTGGCATTGAAATCGCCCATCAGTATACTGTATTTTGTTTTGACTTTACCTATCGCCGATTCCACGTCTTCATAGAAGCTTTCGACTTCCTGGTCATCATGACTAGATGTAGGGGCGTAGACCTGTACAACCTTCATTTTGTACCTCTTATTAAGTTTCACAACAAGACATGCCACCCTCTCGTTAATGCTATAGAATTCCTGTATGTTACCAGCTATGTTCTTATTAATCAGGAATCCGACTCCTAGTTCTCGTCTCTCTGCTAAGCCCCGGTAGCACAGGACGTGCCCGCTTTTTAGCACTGAATATGCTTCTTTTGGCCTCCTAACTTCACTGAGCCCTATTATATCCCATTTACTGACCTCTATTTCCTCCAATAGCACTGCTAGACTCGCCTCACTAGATAACGATCTAGCGTTAAACGTTGCCAGGTTCATATTCCAATGGCGGCCTGTCCGGAGCCAACGCCAATGCAAAGGTTTAAAGATGCGTTTTGTTTCGTCCCAGTCGCCATGTCTTTCTCTATTCAGCAGAAGGAAAACATGATCCTTGCCTTGGGAGCTGCAAATGGCAATAATAGGTAGGGCGCAAAGGTATATCAGTCATAGAAGCGGGGCGGTAGCCCAAACGCATTGACTATCACCAGAAATGATGAAAACCTGAAACAAACCGGCAGCTTCCAGAAACAGCGGCGGATGACTCCATCTTTGAGTCCTAGTCTACGCGCGTGTTCGACGTTTATTTCCTCAAACACTCATGCTATAGCTTGCGGGTCGTGGCCGCCTAGGTACCAATTTCCAAGTCATGAGTTTGGAGGGTTCTAAAGGACTCGTCCTTTCACCCGTACCACATTAACCTGCACCAATGCTTGGAAGATATGGACCTGCAGAACTACCTAGATTTCTCTAATTGGGTCCTCACAAATCCTGACGAGTCACCGGACTTTTTGAGCAGCATCATGTGCACAGATGAAGCCAATTTTCGCAGAAACGGCGAGGTAAATTTGCATAATGCACACTATTGGCGTGACTCCAATTTACACTTGATAAAGCGCACTCGGCACCAGTATGAGTGGTCGTTCAATGTGGAGTTCGGAATTTACGCCGGTGCTATAATCGGCCCCATCTTCTTCGATCACACACTGACTGGACAGCGTTACATGGACGAAATCCTTGAAGGAGTGGTGGATGAGTTTCTCAGCGAAGTCCCGCTATCACGTCTTCTGCTTCTGTGGCATCAGTAAAATGGGACCCGCCGTGGTTGCTCAGTGGCTATGGTGTTAGGCTGCTGAGCACGAGGTCGCGGGATCGAATCCCGGCCACGGCGGCCGCATATCGATGGGGGCGAAATGCGAAAACACCCATGTACTTAGATTTAGGTGCACGTTAAAGAACCCCAGGTGGTCGAAATTTCCGGAGTCCTCCACTACGGCGTGCCTCATAATCAGAAAGTGGTTTTGGCACGTAAAACCCTATAATTATTCAGTAAAATGGGGCATCCGCACACAGCAATGTAGCGGACCACGACATTGGCTGGATGCTGCTTTTCATGCTCAATAAATTGCAAGACACTGGTCTGTAAATTGGCCGGCTAGGTCACCTGACCTCTCTCCTCTCGATTCCTTTCTTTAAGGCTATGTGAAAGAACATGTTTACATGATCTAGACGGACGTCAGATCAGTTCAAGGGAAGGATAGCGGATGTCTGCCATGGAAGTTCAGCGTCGGGCATCAAGAAAGCCACAGATGGGATAAAGCGGACTTCGTACCACGTAGCTGCAGGACACCTATTCGAACAAGCCTTCTAGGCAGCAGCTGGTGTTCAATGGCACTTACGAATTCATAGATAATAAGGACACACTGAAACCTGATTGTTTTGAACGCGCAAGAATTTCTATCCTTAGCCAATGGAAGAACCGTCCCTCCGTCCGTACCTTAAGACGATCGCTTTCAATATAGCGCCCGCAGCAGCGAGCGAATTCACCTGCGTGCTGCCTCTCGCTTCAGCGCCAACGAAGCGACGAGAACAAAGGGCTCACGCAGCTCTGAGCACATGCCGCACTCGGCCACTTTTGCAGATCGCTTTCAAGATACGGACCGCGCCGCCGCGCCAGACGTAGCCACCGCCGGAGAACAGTTGATCGCGGTTCATAATGGTTCAGTGAACCTAATAAATATTTCATATATTTCCTTCATTTGCTACATCTCCCTGGCCATTTCATCCTACGTCCACATCCGCTGCGGGCCATCTGTAACACCAGTGAACACTGTTTCTACTCGCCTCTTCTACGTCGTCTCGTGCAGGTCGCACTTAACATTTGGGCGTTGCAACCACGCTTCTCCGTTTCACGGTTCTTTGGCAGTCGTTCTCGCAATTATGCGAAACACACCAGCATATATACTGCCACGGAACACCACGTCAGTGCTACGAAATGCTTATGTATCGTTCAGATAAATCCCAGAGAAGATTCTGCGTGGATTTACTTTTTTTCTCATTTTTTTTGTGCAAACGTCCTGATTGCGAATTCGTCTCATTTAGAAGTGGTACATTTACTTCCTTGAACGCATAGGTTTTGCCTTTCTCTACACGTGAGTCGCTTCCCGGTCTGTTTATTCCGATTTTATTTTTTGCCACGAACCTCTTTTTGCAGCACGTATACACTACAGTGATAAATAAAAACGTCACTTTAATTTGGCGTTGGTCCGAAGCAAGCTTCTGGCGCGAAATATAGCTGCGCACGCACTCTGTCGATGCGGTGGGAGCAAAGCCGAGGTTTAGAAACATTCTATCTCTATTCCATTGCTTTTCGCGTTTCGCAAGTGGTCAGAGCGGCGCTTTGGCCGCGTTATCAAGGGGTTTTTGCTATTAATCTGATCACTTGGTCTTGAGAGATGGATGATAAGTTTGACGTAGAAATGAAAGCAAGGAATAGCTGCGAAGCCGAGAAACCTGCTGTTGGTGCTCATTCCTTATCATTATCAAGGTGATGCGCTGTCTCTTTCTTCGGGGTTGAGACAGGCAAAGCAGTTACTTTCAATCAGCTTATTTGAGGGCGCTGCTTTATGGTGGGGGGGGGGGGATGCGAGTGGGATCGCAGCCACGTGAGATTTTTCATTATTCGTGGGGTTTCTTTACCAGTCGGAAAAAGAAAATGTGCGCAATTAGTACGTCACTGAAAACACCGCAGTGAGATGTCATGTGGGGGTGCCTACAAATGCCTCATTGACACTTCGATAATTACGGTAGTACTCAATTTAGATAATTAATTATAATTACCTAACTAAATCTCAGTGACGGAAAAATTACTGGCGGCTACTCCACTGTAGTGGAAACAATATGCACTAGGTTTTCTTCGAGTAACGCAGTTTCTCTTTTTATAAGTCTTGGTGCATGATAGTTGGGACACCTTGTATAATTCACTAAGTAACCGAAATGAGACCAAGCCGGATTCATTCAAAACCAGTATCAACAGCAGTCATGCGCAACAGCGCTTATACTCGGACTACCCGAAAAAAAAAAAGAGAGATGCTGCAGTTTCTCCGGAAGAAGCAGTATTATTGATTGCAAAGTATGGAACAATTTCACGAAGGAAGATTACACCATCGAGAGACGCCTGATTCTTGGTAGTGCGAGAGGACGTCATGCTGTCAAATTGAACTGTCTCCTACTACGAGGTCTTGTATTCACTCATATATAAGGCCGTCATTTAAGTGAACAATTCTTCGACATCCCACTAAGCGTCTTCAAGTGCAACAGCCACTAAAATTATATATATATATATATATATATATATATATATATATATATATATATAATTCAAGGAAAAGTTCTGTAGGTCTGGTGCATAGGTAGTTGAAGAAATGAAGGAGCACACTTACGTAAATTGCAGTCTTAATTATACTTAACCTCATTAAATTATATATATATATATATATATATATATATATATATATCATAAGAAGCCAACAAACATTGACACCAAGGACAACATAGGGGAAATTACTTGTGTTCAATAAATGAAATAAAGAAACGATAACTTCATGGAAATTAAAGAGGATGAAAAAACAACTTGCCGCAGGTGGGAACCGAACCCACAACCTTCGCATTTCGCGTGCAATGCTCTACCAGTTGAGCTACCGCGGCGCCATTTCCCCATCCACTTTCTTGAGTATTTATGTCTCCTAGTAGAACCCTGGGAGTGTTAGCCAGCGCCACCATTCACAGACCTTGGCGGCGGACGTGGAACGTCCTTTTTGCCGCAGGCGTCACGAGAATGTGATCTTTTTGGGTGGAGGCAACTGGTCAATAAACCCACACATGCTACCTGAAGGCATCAATGTTGCCGGATTCGAGACCCTCGTTATGTAATAAACGAGAAGAAAGGGAGTTAACCGAGGGCCCCGATTTTATTAGTCATATCATAAGAAGCCAACAAACACTGTCACCAAGGACAACATAGGGGAAATTACTTGTGTTCAATAAATGAAATAAAGAAACGATAAGTTAATGGAAATTAAAGTGGATGAGAAAACAACTTGCCGCAGGTAGGAACCGAACCCACAACCACAACCACAACTAGGACACATAAATACTCAAGAAAGTGGATGGGGAAACGGCGCCGCGGTAGCTCAATTGGTAGAGCATCACACGCGAAATGTGAAGGTTGTGGGTTCGGTTCCCACCTGCGGCAAGTTGTTTTTTCATCCACTTTAATTTCCATTAACTTATCGTTTCTTTATTTCATTTATTGAACACAATTAATTTCCCCTATGTTGTCCTTGGTGTCAGTGTTTGTTGGCTTCTTATGATATGACTAATAAAATCGGGCCCCCCGGTAAACCCCCTTTCTTCTCGTTTATATATATATATATATATATATATATATATATATATATATATACTGTGGTTCGCAAAGCTGGTCGGGCCCCAACCCTCCTGGAAAAATTCAAGCTTTGAGCCTGTGGGCATATATATACTAATCCATAAAGGGAGACGTTAAAGAAGTGAAGAAGGCCCTTTGGATTGCTTTCGGTTCCAAAGAAATCAGGGCAACACTTGACCTCAATCAGTCAAGAGAACAGGCTGGCTTAAGGAATGGATATTCTAAAATGGATCACATCCTAGTCATCAATCAGGTAATTGAGAAATCTTGAGAAATTGAGAAACGGCATTTCACTCAGCAGAGATACCACCAGTCACGTAAGCATTGCCTAATCAAGGAGTAAAGGAGGCATACGTGAATATCTTGGAATATATCTACAATGATTCTACAGCTTCCTTGGTTCTCCACAACGATAGTATAAGATTACCTATTAAAAAAGAGGTCAGGTAGGCAGGCACAAATAAAGTTATGGGGTTTAACGTGCCAAAACCACGTTCTGATTATGAGGCACGCCGTAGTGGATGACAACGAAAATTTGGACCACCTGGGGTTCTTTAACGTGCACCTTAATCTAAGTACACGGGTGTTTTCGCATTTCGCCTCTATCGAAATGCGGCCGCCGCGGCTGGGATTCGATCCTGCGATCTCGTGCTCAGCAGTCCAACACAATAGCCACTGAGCAACTACGGCGGGTAAGAAGGCACAATTTCTTCAATGTTATTCACTTCGTGCTTAAAATGAGTATTCAAGTTATTAGACTGGGAAGGCTTAGGAGCGCGGATCCACGGCGACTATCTTAACAATCTTCGTTTTGCAGATGACATTGGTCTGCTCAGCAACGCTGGGGATGAATTGCAAGAAATGATTGAGGACCTTAACCGAGGAAGTGTAAAAGCGCGGTTGATGATCAATATGCAGAAGACAAATGTAATATTCAATAGCCTGGCGAGGGAACAAGAAATCATGATCGCCAGACAGCCTCTAGAGTCTGTGCAGGAGTGTGTTTATCTAGGTCGGTTGCTTACAGGAGACCCTGATCATCAGAAAGAAATCTGCAAAAAATAAAATAAAAATGGGTTAGAGTGCACACGGCAGGCGTTACCAAATCCTGACTGGAAGCTTACCACGTTGAAAGAAAAGTCGTTGAAAAGTGTTCAATCATTGCATTCTACCGGTACTATCATAGAGGGCATAAACTCGGAAGGGAACAAAGAAATTCTAGAACAAGGACCACGCAAAAAGTGATGGAAAGGGACTTGTTAGACGTAACGTTAACAGACACGAAGATTGCGGTGTGGATCAGAGATCAAAGGGCGATAGCCGATATTCTAATTGACATTAAGAGAAAAAGATGGAGCTGGGCCGGCCATGTAATTTCTAGGGCAGATAACCGGTGGACCGTCAGAGTTACAGAATGGGTACCAAGGGAAGGGAAGGGCAGTCGAGGACGGCAGAAAATTAGATGGGATGATGAAATTAGGAAATTTGCAGGCGCATGTTAGAAATGAGCCAGCGTAATAAACCAGTCATTGAAGATCGCTGAGAGAGGCCTTCGTCCTGCAGTGGACACAAAAATAGGTTGCTGCTGCTGATGATGATGTCAGTGGAAGTGTTGCGTATCCATTATAAGAACTGTTTGTCTGTGGAAGCATGGTAGAGCATACTGTTACGTTGTAGTGATGGTGAAGAACCACAGTGGAACAATTGCAAGTCACGAAACTAACTGTTTATTAAGCAAACTGTTTATTGGGCAAAGTTGTGCTCAACTTAAGTTTGTTTTGTTGGGCAGAATTGTGCCCAACAAAACAAATAACGCTCAGAGAACAATGATAGTAGCGAGCACACTCGCCGGCCGTCGGAACCTGATCTACGGCTTAGGAAGGGTATACGATTTTTCGAGAGTCCTTTCATAATCGTTGGTTCTCGCGTACGTTCTACCATGTATGCTCCACCATTCGCGTCGCGCATACAACCAGATTACACAAAACATTCTTTCGCCGTAGAATTGGTGACAACATTCAAGAAGGTTGTGATACATGAACGCGCATCTTGCTTCGAGTGATAGCTTTGTACAACAGTGTTAGTATGACAGCAGATGTTGCTGCCTGCCGTTGCGCCGTTGTGGAGTAGTTATTTTGGCGTCGTGCCAAAATGGGCTCCCGCCCACGGCGGCCGCATTTCGATTGGGGCGAAATGCGTAAATGACCGTGCATTGGTTGCGTTTTAAAGAACCCCAGATGGTCAGAATTAATCAGGAGTCCCTCAATAGGGCGTTCCCCATAATCGTGTCGTGGTTTTAACTGGCACGTAAAACACGAGAACATTTGCTTTTGTAGATGCCGCTTTAGCGGCCGAAGACAAATGAATAACGAGATGTTGTTGCTGCGAATTTCTTTTATTGTAAAATATTCATTTGCAACTTATACTTAAGTTGTTGTTCATGACTGGGGGGAGGATATACAGAGCGTGCCCATATGGCATGTACTCCTCCTGTCGCCGGCGACCCGGGCACTGGAAGAGCGCTGAAGACGCACTGCGAAGCGGCAAACCTTATGCTGCGTGCGCCACAGAGACACGGGCGAACCGCCGACGACAAAGAACGGCCGTTTCGCCATTGAGGACTCTGCGTCGGCCGTTATGATCCCGTTTCGGAAGTTTAAGCGGCTCTTACACGGAAGCAAAGCGCGTCGTCTACCGTAATACCTAGGCAAACGCACATTAGGAGCAAGAGTCGCCAGCAAGAAGTCCTGATGTCTTCCAAAAGTCTCCAGCAAAAGTCCCGAGATGTCTCTCTCGCAAGTCACGCATACGTACAACGCTCGGACAAACACGAGAAAGAAGCTCTGGTAACTCACAGACCTTCCTTCGTTCGGGGCCATCTTGGAAAGTGTGCTCTCGTGGGTACGCGATAACACACGAGAACATCACGCAGAGCCCGTAGCTGCCGCAGCAACCGATGTACGCAACGCGTGGAAAGCTGCGAGTGCGCGCAGGACGCTGGGCGTGCTACTGCGTACTGCGCATGCCCACTGCCGCTTTCGAGGGTCCCCTGCAGGACGGTTGGGTATGCCCAACTATAACGGTTTATTGTTGTCGCAGTAAATGCTCAGTGAACGGTGACGTTCTGGCCCAAAATCTTCATAACTTGGTTTTGGCACGTAAAACCCCAGACTTTTTTTCCCGCAAAATGTGAGTCCAAGCTATGCCCTCGAGCAGATAATCCAGAAAGAAACGGCTGCATGCAGCTTTCTTTACTCGAAGGTCAAACCGCAGTGAGAGCCGACGCATGGTTATCGGGCCATGAAAACCTGTGATACGCAAAATTGCCAAGTGTCCTCGAAGGTTCCACCAATGCAGTTGTGTCCTGGCAGTCACGGAAACACAATGCCATTCTCTTTACCGAGAGCTTTACAGTGGTGCTCTTTCATCTCGCGATAAAAGTGATTCCTGTGATCTCGAATCATGAGCAATTGGTTTAGGATCCTAAGCGAATTGCTCGTGATTACTGTGATGTGACACAAAATAGCTAAGTTTGAAAGGCTGCGTTAGTATCGCAAAATATGACTTATTTGCGATGTCGCACTTGGAAGAGGTATTGTATTATGGCACGCAGGGCAGTAAGCGCTGTCACCTCCCTTCTTAAAGTGAATACTTAAGAAGTCTAAAGTTAGTTTAGATCCTTAAACATAACATTTACTCACTCGCAGGACGCATGGCTCATGCCTGACCCATGTTTAAAATTTGCCTAACATAGTAAAACCAGGAATTTCAACGTTATCTTTCGAGATACCGAGAATGTGAGTCCAAACTGCAGGGCACCATGCGGAATTTTTTTTTTTCATCCTCTGAATTAAGTCTTGAGAAATTTACATCTGATCAGGTCAGACTACATAGCTGAAAGGGCTCTCCTCACCCAAGAACGACCTCGCGGAAGTCGGTGACCCACTTTGCATGTGACCATGTCATCAAGCGCCCAGGATCAGTGCAGTCTGTACCACTGCTGCTGCCGCAAAGGTCGTGCGAGGCGTCCCCCTAAGTTGCGACAGCGTCCCGCGGGCACTTTCACGCTCGGAGTCTCTCTGTGCTGAGCTAGCTTCGCAAACGCCCAGGCCAATTACCGGTAGCCTCTTATCCGGGCACGGGGCGAAAAGAAACTGATGATACGGAGCACGAAAAAGTGTCGCATGGGAGGCGGTGTTACAGGAGACCCGCGACTGGAGCAGACGGTCTAACTAGAAGTGGCCGCATGATGATCGTCTACTCCACTTAAATTGGAGGGTGACGGCATAATAGCGCAAAATATTCTTCACGCACGAAACCTATTGTCACGGCGAGAGTTGTTTTGAATGGGTGCCGCTTCTCCACGGGGACTCAGCGCCGCTGAGAGAAAAGCAGTTTTGCTCTAGCTCCTATCAATATCTAGGAATGAAAGCTCTTTAAGTGTGTCAATAAATTCATGGACACCTCCATGAACACGTATTTACGAAAACTTTAATCGACTGCCCCCCGATTTCAGTACTCTGGAAAACAAGGTACTTCGGTGTTTTTTTAGCATCTGAAGAACCCATTGATCTGAAAGCTTAGTGGACTAGTTTTTGCAAATATCAGCAACGTACAGCTCTCAGGTGATTGAAACGCGATACTCGGAGCACACGACTGCCTGGCTGAATGCAGTGTGGTATATGGTGATAGCGACAACATTTTTGACGCATTCTGACTGCATTTGGCGCCCCACCAATCACCCAGCACTTTTCCGTGGCGCGAAAAGTGCCGACCGCCATGCGGTACGAATATCGCGTTTGAATCGTTGAGCACTGTATCCTGTATACAGTAAGCTTAAGGCGCACGCATTCTGGATGAGGATGAGTGCAGTTCGTAAGCCAAATCGCATCCATGGCTTCGCTAGATTAGCGTCGGAGACGTTGGTTTTAGAAAGGGAAGAACCGTTCACCCCATGCATGAGGGAGAAAAATTACCCCATTTAAGCACGAACATATCCGGGATATTGCCGTTTCTGTTTAAATAGAGCAAGGGTCACTCCTTTTTAGAATGAGTGCAGTGTGGACGTCGTAGAGTGCATAAGTGTAGCTGCATGTCAAGCCTGGCGATCATTTACTGGAACAGCAAGGTGCATTAAAGATTAGCGCGTGTATGCAGGCTTCTAAGCAATTGGTGCATGCCTTGCAGTGAAAAACGCCGTTACGCAACTCAAAAACCCATTGAGTGGTTGTCTTAGTTTGTGAAAATACCTTTTGCTTCCTACGGTGTGAGGGTGTGAGTTATAGGCCCGAGCACTGCAGAAGCCGGATTTTCGGGCAGAGACGCGGAACGAGCCCGAAATTGCCGTATGCTGGCCCACCCGAGCCCGGCCCGGTTGTTTCAAACGCGGCCCATACCCGACCCGGGCCCGAAGGATTTTAGCCCTGCCCGACTCGGCCCGGCCTGACTCAGTCTAATTCGGCCTGGCCCGACTCGGCCCATTAGCCCCTGAGCCAAAATGAAGCATGCTCCAGTTTTTGGCTGTAGTGAAGACATCAACCTGTACAGACATTCCCTGATGGAGACAGATTTGACTGTGTGAGGTGTTACACTAGATTTTTTTTTGCTGATAAATGAACCCGACAAAGAGAAAAAAGAAAAGTACATCCACCGTTCATTGCGCTCGCGCTTTACTGTCTGATATGCATGAACGTCCGCACTACGCTCGTCAAATAGTTGTACGGTGGTATACAGCGATGATATAGGTGGCTATACTTAAGTACACGCCGCTGGGCATTTCATTTCAATCTTCATTATCGAAGAGCCATTGTTGCGTGCAATCTAATACAATGCTAGAATTTGAGCGGATGAAATTGGCAGGAATATGAATTTAAATACGCTGGTCTATTGGATTTCGGAATTGCGTAATGCACTGGTGCTAGGAGGTCTTCTTGCTCAATTGTTTATAAGCAGGTGACACGCAAGGGTAATGCTCATGTGTGACCATGTTGTTAGATGGAACAAAAATGTAGGCTGCTGTATTCAGTCTCCTTTTAATGTAATCAATTTTTCACTCAGCAATTCAGTTATTTGGGTTTTCTAATAGAAGTGAATTTCGGACCTGTTTACTTTTATTTAACATACCCGGGGGTTTATGCACAGTGCCATGCACAGCGTAGACAACAGTTTCTTTTTATGCCTTCATCAAGATAAGATGCCATACTTCTTCGTCCACACTAATTCCCAGCGAAGCCGTGTAGTGCCAGAAAGAACGAATTCAAGACAATGAATACGAGAACTGTGACAGTAAACATGTGAAAAATTCGTCCAAGAGAAAAGAGCAGTGAGAGGTTACCGTTTTCTGCGTTTAGTATTATTTTCCAAATCCCCTTCACCAACGTTTCAACATTTTTGCAGCAACCGCATAAATTTCAAATATTTATCTCAGAACACTTAAAAACTTGAAATCAGTTTTCTTTGACTAATTATGCAACAACTACGACACATTATTCAACTCAACTGAACAAAAGATTAAGAAATAAAATGAAAACCAGTAGCGAGCTTCACTATATATGGCATAGCACGCAACATACTTTGTGAATGCATATTGAAAATATTTATTTACTGCTGCGTTAATCAGTTATTTCATTGCTATAAAAGCGTGTAGAATGTGCTCCATTTTGTGTTTAAGTGATAAGGCCAGGCAATAAAGGGCCGACAGTTATTGATTACTGCCAAAGTCTAAATTTTCTTTTAAAGAGACGCAATCGTACAACAATTCTGCTTTAAGCAGGCCTTATGCTATGAAAGAACGTGACCACCTGCACTGAAATTTCTTTTCAGTGCTTTTGCTTGTGTCTGCTATATGAAGAATACGCTTGGTATCTGAAGACAGTCTAGGGATGCTGTTTCTGCGAGCGTTCCACTATCGCTCAAGCAGCTCCCATCTTTTCAACGCCATCGAAATGCAAATATCTTTCTAACTCGTCGTCATCTTGCTCTGACTATTACCACTGTCCATTCTTAAAATTCGTCCTTCACCGCCACGCTCCAGCCGGGTAATCGGCTCCCCCTTGTTGACCGGATGAGCTTCAAGGTGACAGGATGAAACTCATCGCGCCACCGGCATTTGAACTTCGTGGCATCCATGTCTCGTCTTAGCACGAAGCTCACCTCAAGGACTCCGAGGCCTTTATAAACCTGGGAACTGCTCTGACCAGAGTTGTCGAGTTTACGAAGTGAGGGGGCCGCTGGTGGTCCCGGGTACCGTACTGTCAGAGACCGAGGGGCGCCGCCAACGTGCACTGTAATAGGTGGAGCGAGTGTACCGCTGCTGCCTGCCTGCCCCTGCTTTCCCATAGGCCAACGGGCACAACTCAAACAAAATTCTGTTGACAGCCTTGCGAAGTTGTAAATACCATAACCGCGCTTATTACGCACCCGGTTAAAGCCCGGACTCAACCCGAGGCCCTCTCGTGCCAGCGTCAAAACTTGCTTACCCTACCCGAGTCCGGCCCGCGGGCCGGGCTTTTGGGTAAGCTCGAGTCCGCGCAGCGCTATATTACGAGTAAAATAACCTTAAAGGGCCATCTAAACAATCTCTAACATTCTTTACTGATTTCGGCTTGCAGGAAAGACACATCGTGTCAATTTGCTCGTTGCCAAAGTATGCAGCATTCGAAGCTGTATTAGAGCTGCTCCGAGGTGGTACTCGGAAAATATGTCCATGCTGGCGTGCCGAGTCAGCAACGGACTTCTGCAACAATGAGGACTCGGGGATTTGCTCATTTGTGGTGCTTGTCGATATGCTCATGAACTAGAATTGTGGTATCTGCCACAGGCAACTTCTAAATATTTTTGAAAGTGTTCGCTAAAACACCCTGTATATGCATTCTGCGTCTTGCACGCTATTGCGGTCTTTCGGGGTACTTGTTATATACAGCTTCAAACGAATTTTCAAGATGACACCAGTTCCGAAATATAAATTCCCCAACTTTGAGGAGAAATGCATTGGCGTTCCAGTTAATTTGTTAGCAAAACGTCGTTTCATGCACTGACGCACACAAGCAACTGGAACACTAATGCATTTCTCCGCAAAGTTCGCGAATTTATATCTTTAAACTGGCGTTGTCCTGAGAATTCGTTCCAAGTGGATCCACCTTGCGAAGGTCACTGCTAGAATTTGTAAATTGCAATATGGGTCATAAGATAATTAGCTTTAGAATGCTTTATTCTTTAACAGACCTAATGCAGAGCCTGCTAGAGGGTCAGAGGCTAAAGGCTCAAAATGCCTGACAAAGGCCTCTGACCCTTTACAGTTTGGTAAGCGGTTTTAGGCAAAGATGACAGTCACACTTTCATCACAAACAAATAACACGAAAGAAAAACACATAGAATATAACCATTTTACACTTTTATAAGAACAGTATAAATGTCTATGCAAGTCTATATTACGTACATACTGTATGAAGTACATATTTACATTAACCATACATTTCACGTGCATGTTTTTTTATTATACAACTGTATTCATACAACATACGAAGATATTTGTGTACACACATACACAGTGGGCGTGTTTGTAAATTTACACACACAAAAAAATCAAATAGTAAGTGGACAAAGAACCACAGCTAACATTATTCCTGAGAGTATTTTAATTCACAAAAGATTATTAAATTTTTATGTTATTTTTGAAAATATTTATAGTAGTACTGAAATTCAATTTTTCTTCGACCTCATTTAGTACATCAGCTACCTGATATTCAATTTTCTGTCGTCCGTATTCAGTTCGTATTTTGGGAGTGCGTAGTTTTTGCAATCATAGACAATAGCTAGGAATTATTTCATCTTTTGTGTAGAGCTTGTTTTTGTGCATTGATTGCAATAGCTTGAAATAATATAACTGGTCTGCCCGCAGTATACCATGTTTTGTAAATAAGGGAGCCATTCTTAAATCTTGCACTTTAGAAAAACGATTTTCAAAAGACCGTAAAATCCTTTTTTGAAGTATAACAAGCTTGTTGTAATTTGTTTTTGTAGTGGTACCCCAGACAAGTAAACCATATGTAAGTTTGGAATAGAAAAGATGATAAAGAGTTCGCTTTAGCCAGAGTGGTATAAGGTGGGTTATCTTGTACAAACATCCAACTGTACGTGCTAAATATGAAGTGAGATAATTTATGTGTGTAGTCCAACTTAGTTTATCTTGAAACCATACCCTGAGAAATGTTTGTTTTTCAACATGTTTAATTAGGCTTTCTTCAAATTTTAGCATTACGTTTCTGTACAATTGTTTGTTGGTAGGCTAAAACGTTAATTAGTGAATTCTTGTTAATTAGTCGATTTTGCATTTCAAATTTTTGTGCAAGTAGTGTCCGCCGCTTCGAGTAGACCGGCTCATAAACTAGAATTGAGCTATCTGCCACAGACAACCTTTAAAAAATTTTGAAAATGTTCGCTGAAACACCCTGTATTAGATAGTGGGCCATTTTCTTGTATTTTTGCCGAAACTGAATTATTAGGCATGTGTCTGCGTAACTTAGCGCTGAGGCGTAGCAGTTGAGACATGCTGAGGCGATAGCTATTGGCGGCGCCCGGCCTGCCAAGCAAACCAAAGGTAACTTTAATGCTAACAGCATAACTATTGACCCTCTTGGCGGAGTATTCTTTATTTATTTATTTTTATTCAAATACCCTAAAGGCCCGGCAGGCATTAAATAGGGGGGAGGGGAACAACAGTAAGTACAAAGCAACGCAGTACTATGATGTATACAGAAGTCGCTGACCATTTACAGCATGTTGAAAAGAAAAACAAAATATAAAGACACATAGCAACAATCATCAACAAACATTCAATTGTTACAGAGGGTAGCGTTATATATACACACATGTATGAAATGGGGAGAGGGGAAGGATGAAGGTCACAGCTCAAGGTGACGTTTCAGGCTGGTTACAAACGCTTCGTAATCAATGACAGATGCAATGGTGCCAGGTAGAAGATTCCATTGACGGATGGCTAGGACGAACGGCGAATGAAAGAAGAGGTTAGTGCGAGCAAAGGTGGGTTCGACTTTGAGTTGGTGGTCAATGCGTGGGAAGATGCGATGCGCTGGCGTGAGACGGGACATAGCAAAGGAAGAGTGGCTGCGATATAATTTGTGGAAAAAGGACAGCATGGAAAGCGTTCTACGTCTTTCAAGAAAAGGTAACGTGAGAGCTTTCTTTATTTCAGTCACACTTGCCGTATGTGAGTAGTTCTTCGATATGAATCGAGCGGCTTTATTTTAAAGAGACTCCAATATTGTTATTAAGTATGCTTGGCACGGGTTCCAAGTCAAAGAGGCGTAATCCAACTGCGAGCGCACTAATGTGGTGTATGCTAAAAACTTAATGTCTGCCTTTGCTAAGCGCAGATTGCGTCTGAGAAATCCGAGTGTTTTAGAAGCCTTGTTAATGACCGTATATATGTGAATGTTCCATGTGTTTTGATCTAGAGTCGCACGTATGCCTAAGCGGTGGTGGTGATGATGTTGCAACAGGCGGTGTTAGTCTGGCACAAATAGCCGGCAGTTGTTCCGACTGAGCCTCCTATGAGTTGAGGGGTGTGTCATTAGGTGTCGATGAGCCCCGCGTCTCGCAGAATGGCACGCAGCAGTCGTTGTACTCTCTTCCTGGTTGCCGCGGGCCCTCCGGGGATAACGACATCTTCAAAGGTCCTGTGCGTAAGACCACGCTTTTGCAGGCTATCAGCCATTGCATTTATTTCTGTGCCGAACTGCGGTCATAGCCAAATGAAACGTTCAGTGTCGACGATATCACCACAGAAGGCACACAGCGGTGAAGCGCGAGGTCCAGTCTTGAATAACCAAGCCGGGGTGTACGCGGAGTTGGTTCTGATGCGGTAAAACAGCGTCTCTTCATCCCAAGTAAGTACATGGATCGCGCAGGCTTGATGTGCAGTATCGTGCATCGTCCTAAAGTGATTGCAGGTTTCATCCTTAGAGTTCTGAAAAATGTTTGGCGCTCTCACTTTGGGGCACATGTCAGCGCTAAGCAAGCAAGAGCGTCAGCTTTTTCGTTTCCTTCAATTCCTACGTGGGATGGGATCCATTGGAACTTCCTGTTAAATCGCTTGCTCATTAGATTTTTAATCAGTGCCAGAGATTGCCTTGTAAATTTCTCTCGAGGTAGGCCATGGTGTAATCGTTGTAACGCTGACTTTGAGTCCGTCAGCATCACATCTCATGCAGAATACGCCTGTAGTTTTCGCAAAGCTGCTGTAATTGCAGCGCTTTCTACAGTTCTAGACAAAACTACGCGATCCAGGCGGCCACACCATGTCACGCATCAAGCGAGTGTATGCAGAATTCCGCTGCCAAGCTATTTGTTTGTGTACACACCGACCCGTCTGTGCACACTTATACGTGGCTTTGAAACGCTGCGCTTATGTGGTCGAAAAAAAAAGAAGGAATGGTGCATTTCGCCGGTAGGTGGGGTACATTGAGGTTGCAGGTAATGTCCGAAAAAAGTCCATGACGGGTCGAGACGACTCCATTGAGGCCATTCCAATACTAAAAATCGGAAAGTGTTCAGCGCCGCATAGAAATGGGAGCGAGTTCTTGCTTTTAGCCGCCACAGAAGCGCCGTGCCTGCGGGACACTCACCCAGCCCTAATCGCTGCATCAACAAAGCCTGAAATGCCAAAAGGCGTAGTGTAAGAGACTCTGCTTCATTAGTGACCTTCTTGTTTGAAGCCGCCCGAGTAACTTTGAAGCCGCCATGCGTAGTCCCTTTTTACCTACTGCATCCGAGCGCTCGAATTGACTCGGCAGTGGGGATATCAGCGGCAGCTGATAGAGAATGCATCTTGCTATAAGTGCAGCGTTCAGTTTAAGCATAGACACAGGATTGTTGCCCCAACGTGGATCTGCCGTGCGACGAAGTGTGTTGACTCTTTGCACGGATACAGCCACAACACTTATAACCGCGCTTCGCCACAGTAGCTGGCTGTCAATGGTGACGCCCAGAAAATTAACACTATAGTTGCACGACAAATTGAATGGCCTCCGATATTCAGCGTCAGGCATGTTGATTTTTGCCTCACTTCCGGGAAAAGCATAAAGGTGAGTTTTCCCGCTGATAAAGATAGGCCAAACGTCGCTAAGTGGCGTTCGATGGCGGAGATTGACGCCCTGTGCTATCCGGGCCAAACGTTTGTGTTGGTACCTCGAGATCAAAACGCTGATGCCACCTGCGTAGATAGACATTTTTTTCAACCGTTCAACCAACTTTCAGTGCGTCTGGAAGGCTGGCCATGACAACGTTAAAAACCAAGGATGATAAGACACTTCCCTGTGGGACGCCAAGGGAACTGCGTCGCTTCTGGCTTGTTATATTTCCGAGCTCAACCCGGACACATCGATTTCTGCAAAATTAATATACGAGTCCAAGAGCATTTCCCGAGACATTCATGGCTTAAAAATAAAAAAAAATGAATAAATCATGGGCTCTTACGTGCGAAAACAGTGATTCGATTATGAGGCACGCCGTAGTGAATTTTGACCACCTGGGGTTCTTTAACGTGCACCCAATGCACGGAACGCGGGCGTTTTTGCATTGCACCCCCATTGTAATGCGGTTGCCGCGGCCGGGATTCGATCCCGTGCCTTCGGGCTTAGTGTGTGTGTGTGTGTGCGTGCGTGTGTGTGTGTGTCTCTCCCCCATTTCACACATACACACACACACACGTATCAGTGTGTATCACGTGTGTGTGTTTGTGTGCGTGTGTTCGTGCGTGCGTGTGTGTATGTGAGAAAGAGAGAGAGAGAGAGAAATCTGTTATTGAAATGAGGTCCGGAGGCTCGACTATTTAAGCAAAGGCTCCCACTTGGCACTGTCAGGCCAAGCCCTTCAGCGACATCATGGGCCCTCTGGACGGCCCTTAGTTGGTCTTGAAACAATGGCCTTTGAAGCGTTTTTTCCCACTATGTCCATTCTTCAACAAGGTTAGGGAGAGTAGCGGGACACCCCGCCAGCATATGTTTGATTCCAATGATGCCATTACAAGCGTTGCAGTCCATCTTAATCTCTCTCTTTCGATACATTTTATGAATGTGGTACGGCGTGGGATATGTACCTGCTTGCAATACGCGCAGTGAAACTGCCTGAGCACTGTTAAGTTTTGAATGTGGCAATGGGCATTGCCTGCGTCCTAAATAGCTAATGTTTGATGATGTCATTGTAAGTTATTAAATGATCTCTAGATTATCTGGCTTGATGGTGGTCAGCTGTCGGAATGCGATTGGGTGCTCGCTAATGCAACGTGCTCCATTCATGCTGCAAAATGTGGAGTGGCAGAGTCAAGATGTGTGCAGTAGTTGGGTGCAAAAATAGCGGCTGATAGCGGCTGCGGGCTGTCACGGTTAGCAAGTCTTCGTGCCAAGTCATGAGCAACCTCACTGAGGTTTGCCCGAGTCTCGTCCACTTTCCCCATATGCGCAGGAAGCCATCGGATTTCAGTTCTCATAATCCCAATGTTTTCAAAAAGTTTAGCTGCAACTCCAGCTACGTAGACTTTATCAAAACACTTTATAACGGATTTCGAATCACTGTAAATGCAAGCCTACTTATTACTCCTGATGACTAGAGCAATTGCCGCTTGTTCCGCCACCAAATGTGTGTGTGTGTGTGTGTGCCTTGGCAAAAATAGTGATAGCGTCTTGCACCTTCCGTTGACAATTTGATACATTGGCCGTATATGCTCCTTTACTTTTCACCCAGAGAGTATCAACTATAACTATAACTATAACTGTAATAGAGCTGCCAGTTGGTTCTGCTGCTCTATTTCCTGCAAGAGTGCTTTAGCTCTTGCCTTTCTCCTTTTGATAGTATATTCTGGATGCATGTTTCTGCGGAGAGGGTTGGTTCTGATCTTATTCCTAACTTCAGTCCTTAATCCTACTTCAGCTTCTATTGGGCTCCTTGATCTATTCCGTTCTACACATATTGCCTGTAATATGTTCCTGCCAGCTCGTGTTTCTGTCAATCCTTCATGTTGCGCTAGCTGTTGGGCCTCCGAGATTTCTTCCATTGTGTTGTGCACCCCTAAACTCATGAGTTTGTCGGTTGCAGCTTTACTGGGTATTCCTAGGGCTACATTAAGAAGCTTCCTGCATGAGCATCACATTAAATTTGTTAAGTTCTGCCTGCTTCCATTTGAATAATCCAGCCACATAAGTGAAGTGACAGAGAGCAAAAGCCGTGTGTTAGCCTCAAAGTGCTGTCTTCTCCTAAGCCTCTGTGTCTAAAAACATCATCTGTTTTATTCGAGATATATTGCATTGTTTTATAGTTAGCAGTGTTTCCTTCTAAGTGGTACTCAAGAACCTTGATTTTTTCAACTATCCTGATTGCGGATCCTTCATGAGTGTAAAAGCACATTCTTGGCTCATCTTCCGGAGCATAACCTCTTGGTTTACGAACTTTACTGCGATGATTAATGACCAAGACTTCTGATTTGGCGACCGAGCATTTCAACCCCATGGCTCAGCAGCCCAGCGCCATAGCCACTACGCCACAGCGGCAGGTACGCCAATGGCTTGGGGTCCGCTGATGATGCCTGCACGAAGCACACGGTCGTATGCTTTGTCGACGAGGCCATCGACGCGATGGTGCTCGATGTGGCTTAGTAAGTCCAAGACACTGTCCTGGGCACTCAACCGTGGACAAAATCCGGTCATACGTGATGACGGTCTAATCCCTTGCTCAAGATACCAAGTTAACCTCGAACACATGAGTCTTTCCATCAACTTTGATACATATGATGTTAGCGAGACTGGTTGATATCAGGCAAGGGTGACAGAATCCTTTCCGGACTTGAGCATTGGCAGCACCTGTGCTGTCTTCCACGCTCCTGGGACCGCTTCTGTGCTCCCGACATCAATAAGTATGTCCAGAAGGGCGCGTCTTCGCTCGTATAGCAGATTTGTCAGCATTTGATTGTTGATCAAATTGGGAGCCACATCACAGCGTCTTCCTAATTCGCGTCGCACCAGTCTAACTCACGAAAGGTTAATGGCGCTTCCACGTATGGAATGGTTGAATACGCTTCTGTCCTGCTACTGTGCGATCAGCTGTCGGAATGCGATTGGGTGTTCGCTAATGCAACGTGCTCCATTCATGCTGCAAAATGTGGAGTGGCGGAGTCAAGACACACGTGTGCAGTAGTTGGGTGCAAAATAGCAGCTGATATATTAGGGGACGGAATTAATCAGGGTCCAAGTTCATGGACCAGTGCTACATAAGGACTGCATGTGTCGACGACCCTTCGCGATGCATGGTTTTCTTCGTAGATAAAAAAAGATTTACTCATGTGTTAGCGTTATACCACTAACCTCCAAAGAAAGAACTTCAACAACGTACATCGCAAGAGTGAATACTGCTCCTTGTACAGTAGCAAAGGGAGTACCATCCTTTCATGGAATAGGAAGTTTGTCGCACGTTATCTGCGCACATCCACAACTCACACTCAATCTTGCGCGCACTCTCTCATCCATGTATCAAGAATAACTCTTGAATCAATGCGTCGAAGCATGGCGGACGGCGACTACAGCGACAATTCAGGAGTGTTTGAAGCAGAACGTTATGTGACGGTCCTCAGAGTAAGCGACTGACTAGGGATAGGACGTCTTTTCTACGTGCTATTACAGAGTACAGAGCATCTATGTTCTAACTTTGTGCGCAGCAAGAGCAGCAAGAACAAGTCAAGAGCACACCCGCGAGCGATTAGGCATAAAATAAAGGATCCGGTATATGTGACTGCCACGAGGAACATTACTGAGACAGAATATGACAAGCCGCCGCTTCAAAGTGCTTGTCAAATAAATAGCGAAGAGGAAAACACACTGATCATAGTTAAAAAATGAAGCGGTCGGAGTTTTTGTGGATTTCACACAAGCATTTGACTACATTCACCACGGCATTTTACTTGAAAAATTAAACCATTACGGCATTCGCGGGCTTCCAATCGTGTTACTTAAAAGCTATCTGGCGAATTGATGTCAATTTGTTTCTACAAATGATTTAGTATCGGATAAGATAATTTCACGTGTACCACAGGGGAGCATTCTGGGTCCTTTATTGTTCACCTTATATATTAATGACATAGTCCATATCTCCCCAGAAGTTAATTTTATTATCTATGCAGATGACACGAGTATATTTGTCACCTCAGCATCAGATGTTATTCTTTCTAGTAAAGCTAATGACGTCTTACAGAAGTTAGATAATTGGACAAGTAACGATAAGTTAAAAATAAATGCAATTAAAACAAAAGCCGTAGTTTCGCATACGAAAGGTCAACAAGTGACTTTCCAGAATAACCTTGTATTTAGAGGCTCGGATACAGAAATAGTGAAGTCAGTGAAAGTACTTGGGGTACATTTCTTTAGTTCTTTGCAATGGGATGATCACGTCAACAATATTCAAATAAAATTAAGCCGGATAACTGGAATATTAAGCCGTATCCGATACCATATCCCCAACTAGGCCAGGTTATTGATATACAAATCACTGTTTAGTTCTTATCTTAACTACGGCTATTTTGTTTGCGGAACAACTACAGAAACAAATTTAACGAAATTACTAAGAATACAGAAGAAAATACTGAGGCTGATAGACAACGCTGTAGTTCTAGCACCTAGCGACCCACAATTTAAAAAAAATATAGGATAATCATAGTGAATGACCTATATGAATACAGACTACTACGAGAGTACTGCCTTAGCTGCAAACGCTCAAATTTTTTGTTCATGGAGATGGCGAATCTGTGCTTAAAGGCAAAGGCCTATGAAACAAGAAATACAGAAATGTGGAACGTTTCTTACTTTCGTACTGATTATGGCTTTCAGATGCTTCGATGTACTCTTCCGCGAATTCTAAATCATCACACTAGCAAAGGTATAGATGTGTCTGATTTAAGTGTCGCACAATTAGCGGCTCTTCTTGTTGCATAAAGTATGCAGCAATTTAATTAAGTGCACAAGATTGCAGAAGTTTTCTGTGTTGTATAAGCTATGTATAAACTATGTTTTCAGATTCCCTTTATGGCTTGATCTTTACGTAAAAGAATGTGTCACTTTAAAAAAAGTGCTATGATATTGTGATGTCCTACAGCTGCTGCCATTGTTCACAAAGGAGGCGGAGGATCCCTCAAGCCTTCATTTGAGCGGCTTTTCCTTCCGCCTCCTGTTACACGGTACTGTGAGCAAGCAAATAAATAAATAAATAAATAAATAAATAAATAAATAAATAAATAAATAAATAAATAAATAAATAAATCAAATTCATAAGCGGAAAGTTTGCCTTGAAGTGCGTTCCTATCTCCGCTTTTGGTACAAGCGCCGTATACGTTGCTCGCGCCGTTCGGAGAAGGCCTAATGAGCTCCGAAAGCGCTCACGTGTCCTCTGAAGCTGCGGTCAAAGGTTCGTGCAATGCACCCAGTCACCGTCTATGATATCCGCCGAAACAGAGCTTTGCAGAGTCTCACCGGGCGTCACGCACATTCATTCTAAACATTGAAGCAGAGGAGGCAGCTGAGGGAAGCAATGGACGCGTCACCATGCGACCAAACAAGGCGACGCCCACGGTATCGCCATGAAAAGGGTCTATACCATCACCGCAAGACAACCACACAATATGACTTAGCGCCACATTACCCTCTCTGCATGTCATCCTGTGGGCAACATCATCGTCATATATGTCGATTACAATGACCTGTAGGGCGACTTTATATAATCTCCGCAACAGGGATACCTTTACGAATATCTCGCACCGCAACAACGTCACTGAGCGATTCGTATGGCTGAAAACTTGCGTTGCAAATTATCCGTTTCTCGTGGACCACCTCGCCAGCACCACGAGGCACTGCCGCCTCCGAGCGCTCCTTGCATGTTCTGCGCGTACCGCCTTTAAACGAAGCTGGAAACACGCTGGCGCTCATCAACGCCTGGGCCTGACTGTTCAGTGCTCAGAAATACAGGCTAGAGAAGCCAATGCCGGCTCCTAAAGTACCCTCACTAGGTCCCATTGTAAATTTGGTTATTCACTGGAAGTTAAACGTCGTCTGGGGAGCCTTTTACCGAAATAGTTTTTGAAATCGGTTCGTTATTGTAGGAGACTGAAGAAATTCATTCGCCAGGAGACAAGCGCGGCTGCCAATACTCTCCCGCTTTGCCTCGACTAGCGTCCGCAAGGGGAGTTTCATGCCGAATTTCTCCCATATCGGAACCGAGGGACCGCGTCACGTTCACGTGATGAGTTCCGCCTCCTTTGTTTTTTCTTCTTGCGGCGCACCCGCAATGCTGGCATTTCGCGTTCCGCAGTGGATGGTCTACACCGAAGTCACGTGGGGTGGGGTGTGTTTTGTGTATACAGGCACTTGTGTCAGTGATCCTGGCGGGGAGCGCGAGAGAGGGAGGGCGCGCGGCGTTTGGCTTAATATTTCAGATGCTTTCACGAGGCACAGCAAGGTAATACTTTTCAGACGCGATCGTCAACGCCTGATGTGCACGCTATGATTGTTTAAAATGGCCAAACCTCGTGAGGCGTCTTTTAAGGAATACAACCATTTAAGGCGCAGAGGTTTGCTTCATCGTGAATATATATTTATCCATGGTGGTCTAGCTGTCATTGTTTAAGCTGTATTACGTCAGGGAGCTAGAAGGAAGAATAGTGTTGAAGCTCTCGTAGGTGTACCTGGAACATTATAGAGTGTATCTAAGTGCTATAAGTTCGATGGTGGGGTCGTTCATTACTTTCACTGTGGTGGGGTTCACGGGTGGGCCACGATTCCCACTGCGTGGCTGCGCAGGGCTTTACTGCAGTGCGCGAGCGACATCTTTGCTAGGAATCAACAGAGATGGAAAATTCGTGTTACTTCTGAAGTGACGCATTTGTGGCACTGGCTCTCCACACCTTCAAGAAGTTCCGAGGAACACAACTCCCTGGTGACTCACCGGCGGTTCAGGACGCACCAGAGAAATTTGACAAAGGGACCCACAAGTGGGTCATTACGCATAGGAATGGAAACCTCAAAAAGTGCCGTGGCAGTGAAAGTGTTAGACAAAGTATTGATTTCGACGCAGATTTCCATAGCAGTAAACACCCTCAAGTCACGGGAATCCTTTATTTTTTAAGCTACATTCTCGTTCTGGTAAATATGTGGTATGAGTTTCGCTTTTCCTTAGCCGTTAAAGTTATCAGGCTTTATCCGTTAGAGGACCCCTCACCAAATCGGGCCATTTTGAGCTGACAAGCGCAGAGCGTACAATGCACGCTAACGATCGTGTTTGCAAAGAATTACATCGCTACGCGCCGCGGAAAGGTCTGAAATTTCAATCCGAACGCCGTTTTCGCTTTCCATCGAGGTTACCGCGCTCCGAGCCCAACGTTGACGTACTCGTGTCCCTGCGCCTACGTATTCGTGTCCGCAGTGTGACGTCGCTCGTGGTGACACGTGAGTTCGAGAATTATTCAAGGCAACATCTGTTATTTGTGTGATCTGTTGCTCGAATCGACGAATTGAAGTTTAGAGAAATAAAACGTACAAACGGAATGTCTGTGTTTTTGTTTTACTTCGCACTGAAGCAAGAGAGATGTACTTCCGCTGCGTCTGCTTGTTCCCACGGTCGTGCAGTCACGTACGCACGTACCGAAACTATGCCATTTTCTACAGTGTTCCAGTGCGTGATCATGCTCTGCGATCCCCTTGTTCTGCCTCAGCATTCGTGTAGCACTGAATTATAACGCTAATAGAGAGTTTTAGAATAGGGGCCCCAAACGTTTTGGGGCCCCAAAGAAATAGCGTCGAAGCCACTGCGCATGCGCAAGACGCAAACTGCCTTTGGGTTTTGCGTTGGGAACGCTATTTCACCGATTTAGCGGGAGCCCAAATAGCGGCCCCAAAAGGTTGCGTCGGCAAACATGGCGGCACCCATCGAAGCGACGGCTCTAACCTAGCACCAAACTGGGTTCGATTCGCGGTAACGCGTGAAGTTCGCAAGCTAGGAGAAGTGACTATGGTTATCGCTTTCTCTCAGCTAGCGTGTGTTATGAAGATTGACTCATTAGACGCCGCTGATTTTGAATTCGATTGTGGATTTTATGGCTCGTAGGCCTAACACGGCTAAGCTTGGCTGGTGAAGGCTAGTAAAGTTGCTTTGCTCAAAACTAAGTCCAACTAATTGTTTGTTGCTTACAGGATAACCTCTAAATTGTAATTAAATGCGAATACACGAAAGTCAAAATTATTATTCCTATCATAAAATGGTATATTTTATTTAATTACTTCTAATAGCTTTTCTTGGACGCCGTAGTAGCGCTGTCAGCGCAAGACGCTATCCGCAAACATAAAACCCTATTCTAAAGCTCTTCTCTCCTACGTACCCCAACGCTAACACCCGCAAAGCTCTTTGCGGCCCCAAACTATTGGGGCCCCTATTCTAAAACTCTCTAATCATGTGTCCTTGTGCACAGCGCGCACAATCGTGCACTGCGCTCACAACAGCTCGCGCGCGCCGCCATCAGCGTAAATGCGCAGCGCCGCAAAAAAAAGGAATAAATAAAAAAAAAGAACGGAAAAGAAAAGCGAGGAGAAAAAATGAGGGCGGGGCCCGTGATGCATGCGTCACGCGATCCTCGAGGTCCGGTATGAGAGAACGCAGGGGAGGCATTTCTCTTCCGGAGGCTAGACGGGGCGAGTGGAGAGAATGTCATGCTTGGCAGTGGAGCTCGCCTGCTGAAATCATGGGTTCAGGGCGCTGAAATATTTCTATCTCGGCTTTTTATGAGTCGATTTGAAAAATTTTTGCGGCAGAACGCTCCCTAAAGACACGTAACAACTTCCAGTGTATAACTAAAATTTGCTATGGGGCCTGGGGAGGGGCCCTTTAAAGCCATTATTATTGTCGGGGTTGTGACTTCTGCAACTAAGAGAAACAAAATTATATTCTACATAACAAGGATATTTGCGCTATTTTTTAGCGCCATATAATTTTTCTTCGGCTTCGTTATTTGATGAACTTACAACAACGAAGGGTCCCTATGCGTATAAAAATGAGCCGGGAAGGAGGGCAAACCACATTAGCTATTTGACTCATCAGAATCAACACGAAACTCGATCTTTACGATAAATGTCTCATTCAAAAAACTAACTACAGAACGCAGAGGTTGAGCTATAGGTTGCCAAGGTTATCAAATTACATAATTTTTAAGGAAATTATTATTTTGTCTTGTTCTCCTGATGTTTTTGCTCTCTTGTATAGAAATTGTATGTTATTACCTGAGATTGTGGTGGTCGATAGAAAAGATGTCTATTTTTTGTTATTTTTATGTATCTTGTTTTGCGTTGGTTTTCTGCCTTTTACGTATACGGGGCGTTTAAGCGCTTGGATCGTAAGTTGTTAGAAAAAACTGCGCATCCGTCTGCGGCTCCTTTTGTTTAACATATTTCGGGGCTATTGAAGCTGCCATGAGCAGGCTTTTATCACACTTACCCCCTGCCCCTATAGCACTGTATCTTGTTCTGCGGAAATAAACAGTACCATACGTATTTCGAGCGTCACAACAAAGTGTATTGGGAGTACCCGTGGCGCTGTTTCTCAATGCTAAAGCCATCCGTGACTGTTCACCAAGCCATATCTGACTCCTGATGCCCTTGTTCTTTATTGGGTGGAACGGTATTTGACACGTAGCTACTTAAGAGCCGGCAAGCAGAATATCATAGAGGATAAAAATGTACATTAAAAAAATAAGGACCACAGAGACAATGAATAGCCAGAACTCCTAACACCAGCCGTTTAACAAAAAGGAGAAATAACATGGCTGCATACATGCCTAATGCGTGAACCAAACCTGTGAACGAAGAAATAAGAAAAGAGGCGTCGTAGATGTACACATACCAGTAGCCACACTTGATGCCGAGAGCATCGCGCACATAGTTTTGGAGCACCAAGTAAGGTAATTACCGATGATGTCACAGCACCTGGCAGCCGTTGGGACACTGCACCATGTGTAGGTTAAAAAGGCTATGTGGGTAACTAAAGAAGAAAAACTGAATTCCGGGGTTTCACGTATCGAAACTATGATATTATTATGAGGCACGCTGTAGTGAAGGGCTCCGGAATAATTTTACGACCTGAAACTATTTACCGCGTACTCGATGCATGGTACACGAACGTTCTTGCATTATGTCCGCATCGGAAGCCGCGACCGGAATCGAACCTTCAACTGCGAGCTCGTCAGTGCAAAGCCATAGTCAGTGCGGTACCGTGGTGGGCTATGGGGAACTTCGCATATGCTGGATACTAATTGCTGTCCTGCGTTGCGTAGGCTTGACTGTAAACTCTGAAGGGATTTTCTTAGAGTCAAGAAACAAGACCCACTTTCAAGGTTGTTTCTGTAGGATGCAATTAACAGCAGCACAGAGAGCGGCAAGTATCGTTACCCTAATCTTTGTCATACATCGGACACATGTAAAGCTTGTGCATGAGTTCAATCAATCGGTGTAAATACGCGTGTTTTGAATGCCTTGTTCCATAATAACAATGGGCTGCCAGATGAGCTGGCAAAGGGGGGGGGGGGGGGCGACAGTTCCCGTATCCTTGTCGAGAACGGATGCTGATGGGGGCCTTCGTTTGCTTGCTTACACCACGATACAAGCTGCGTGGAACACTTTCAGTGTATCGTGTCCAACTACGAGAATCTGCAAATGCCACCTCATCTTTCCCACTGCGATGCACATTTACAGTGCCGCCTCTGGATAATACGTCTTCGATGCAGACACTGACTATCGGCTACCGAGGTTACGCTCCACGAGCGCACCAACAGAAATTCTGTCGTTGCTTGTTCGATTTTGACGTGGTTTGCCAGCGCCCTAGTTTCGTTAACCGTTTAGTTTAATAAATTAGTTTTATTGACGATTACTTATGTTGCGAGGAGTACTTCTAGATATCGAACCGACGATCGAGCTTGCGCCACAGTGCAGAATCTCCGAGTCCTCCGAGAGCGGCAAGTAGAATAGTTTGTTGCTGGACGCCTAGAGAACTTTTAAGTTGGGCCCGTATAACGTAAAACTATTCCAATATGGTTTTATTCCAATCTACTGACGTCAAATTTGCGTAACCGCTGACGCAAGCATCGGGCGGTCACCCGCAGGGTTGTCTGAACAAACCAATCAAATGCTCCCCTCGTTCATAGGAGGGGAGCAATCTCTGAGATTCCCAATCTAGGCCTCGAGATCGTTTATATGCTCGGTGGCGGTTGTCTCCCGAATCTGGCGGAAGCGGTCCCATTCCGTGAGCGAGACTCGTTTGCCATTCTTGCGGGGTGGACCCGCCTGAATGTGGATTTCTATGATATAATGATCGCTACCGAGGCTTTCCCCGGTACTAGTCCAATCATAATTGCCTATGTTTTTGATGAAAGTTAGATCGGGAGTGGTGTCAATACTGACACTATTCCCGATACGGGTGGGTGTCTGGGGGTCTGTGATGAGAGTCAGTCCCTGTTGTTGGGCTTCTAGCCAAAGATTACGACCTTTGACTACCTCTGTGTGGTATCCCCATGCAGTGTGGGGAGTGTTAAAGTCACCTAACAATAATATGGCCTTTTTTTCGGAGATTCTGAGAGCCTTCCTGAATAGAGTTCCGAACTTGTGGCGTCGGCACTTTGGGCTACTATAGACATTAAGGATGAATATGCTTCCATCCTCCTTACGTTTAGGGATGAGTTCAATAAAGACGTGGTCTATGTCGACTTCTTCAATATCATGTTTAATGGCTGTTAGATTTCTGTGAACTAGAATAGCGGTGGTGGAATCCGACTCAGAAGCATTATAAGATTTGTACCCTGCCATTTTTGCGTGGCCTCCCGTCTCCTGAAGGGCAATGATATCCGGGGCCTCCTTGCCCACAACGAACTGCTGAAGGTTTCCTCGTTTGCGGAGAAACCCACGGCAGTTCCACTGCCAGATCTTGTAGTTAGGAGTGTGAGCCATTTTGAGGTGGCGGGGGTTCAGTGATCGGTTTGGAGATTTCGGATAGGGATGGGCGGTCATAGGGTTTGGATGCCACGCCCTTAAGGGAGCCAGAGGCCGTGGTTGTGAATCTCGACTCCCAACGAAGGACTTGGGCTTCGGTCGCGGCTACCCGAGACTCTAGGTTGGTGCTTCTGGTTTCCAGAGCGGGTTGAATATCCTCAACAACCGCGTCGCTTGGAAAGAGAAAATTCTTGGACGCTATATTCACGACCGGCGCCAGCTCGCGTGGCCCTGGATACTGCTGTGCTTTTTGAAACCGCCAGGATTGCGCGCCTCATCACGGCTATCAGGACACAGCTCAGCTTTTGTGCTCATACTTGAGCCTTCTCCCTACCCCTCCCCCCGTTGTGTTTTTCATCCTTCCTTCAACCCCGCTCTTTTTATGTGTTCCAGACCGGTGGCCGCATTTCGACCGGCGTAGAACGTAAAGCTGCTCGTGTACCGGGATTAAGGTGCACTTCAAAGAACTACAGGTGGCCGAAATTAACCTTTTATGCCTTTGCTAAAGTGCATGTACAACCAAGGTATGCTGCCCAAATTCTTGCTTTCTTCTTTTAATTCTCTCTGTCTGCGACTCGCAGAACCCAATTATGTAGTGGACTGGAGAACAGCACAAAAAGAAGAAGGACAACAAGGGGTACACACAGCAGTGCTATCGCAACAATTCGTGTAAGCGCAATGTTGCGATAAAATTTCAATGTAACATTGTGATGCATTTGGGGAACATTAGCCGCACATAGAATTCTATAAAGAAATGCTCACGCACAGTTACAAATTTGTCTTGTGTCTTTACGGTGGGTGTAGGTTGGCGAACCAAGCAAAATATTTATGCCCGTCTAAAACCACCGATCACAGACGTGCGCGCGGATACGAGTTCTTACTTTAATTTCACGCGGACACTAATTTCTGGGACCAATTATGCATTTTTATACAAATATCAAATTACAAAGAACGGGTGCATAAAATCTGGATTAACTTTTTAAATTATAAAGGCAACGCAGTCCCTGAAGAGCTTGACACTGCAAGAAGAGAGCTGCCGATAAGGACTCCTCCCGAACGAGAAGCCCTTAAATATTTTCAGGCTCGAAAAGTACAGTTCACCCGACGACTCTTTCTGGTCGAACTAAATCCCGAAATGATTGGATGTTGGAGCACGTCACATACCTCCAGGTATTTTGAAGAACAGTCGTTTTCTTTTTGCCCGACGTGACACTACTGGCAAGTGCTTTAAAGGCAGGCGTCATGGAGGCACTGAACATATCTCGATTTTTTTTATGGATCGAGTGAACTGCAGTTCAGAAGAAACGACTTTATGTTATTACACCGCACGCCCTCGTTTTCTTGATTGTTTTCATTTGCTTCTACCGAAAGATATTGATTTGGCGCTGGAACATGGGAAACCGCAGTGCTTGCTTCTAACGTTATAATGGCTAACGACGCACTCGGGCATGCTTGTTCAAAACAAAGCAACCCCCCTCCCCCCAACCCCTTCTGTCGACAGGACGAGCTCCGTCTCAAGTGGTGACGTTCCCATTGCCATGGAGCGTCCTTGCAATTGGAAAGCGCGAGATTATTTTTCTCGAATAAGCACAACAGCACAACGGAGCCGACGAGAAGTGAGGATACGAATGGTTAGTTTGTGACATTCAGAGGCTGAATGTAAGTGCTGACAGTAAAACATACACAGACGGTGTACAAAAATAAGGCGTCGTAACGTGTCGCAAAGAAAACGGGACATGAGTAAGGCAGAACGAATTCCTGTATTTAGAGACGAATTGCGTAGGGTCAGCAGTTAATATATGTATTAAAGCGAGAATGTTAACATACAGGTTTTTATAGTGGCTTCTGTGTAGAATAGCGCGTACGTGTTGAAGACTGACAGTGCAAAGGTACGTACGGAACCGAGCTGATTACAGACGGTATACGTCGAGACCGTGAGTTGGCGGGCCTCACTGGCGCACGCGCAGGGGCAAATACGTAGTAACGGCGCGGCTGCTTTCTGTGCATAGATCGACCTGCTAGGCCATTTGAAACGGCTCCTGTTTCGAACCAAAGTATTTCTGGAATGCAGCGCACGCTCGACTCGCTGTCTGGGCACTCAGTGGTTGTGGATGGAGCTAGCTGGCGCTCTCTCCCCCAACAAAGAGGCCCCCTCTTTTCCTTCCTCGTCAGTGCAGCTTCGTGGGCAAGCCGACTGGCTGGCCGGCAGCAGCTCGGCCTACCCGGGCGGTGAACTCTCGGGGCCAACATTAGCACCAGGGCCTCGTCTGCAGCTGGCGAAACGAGCAGCACTGTACTCCGACGACTCGCATTCGAAGCGTGAGTGCGGCGGAATTCTTGGTCAGAAAAAGTGGGGCCTCTCACTGAAATCACCGTTATCGAAATTACTACAGGGAAACCGGGTGCTAGTCCTCCAACCCACGTTGTCATTGAAGTATGGTAATGCAAGGGTTTTTCTGCGATTTGGCGTGGCTTTATTGAGAAAGCATACTGTGGCTTTTTAACTTTATTTTCTGGTTGTTCAGCTTTGCCGCGTGCTAGCCGTAGAACGTTTCGTAACAGGAAGCGTTTGGAGCTCGCAACTAATTCATCCCATCGCTCAATTTCAAGCGCAGAAGTCTTGACACTTATAAGTATGTGTGTCGCAAAACCTAGATGAAATTTTGGAGCAAAACTCACCATGGCTCAGTAATTTTGATATGGTAGGTTAGATTCAACGGGGTAATCGTATAGATTAAAGAAGGTTGGCTGAAGCCAAAATGATAACGTTTACACAGATATGAGCTTGTTCAGATATGAACATTGGCGCCTTTGCTAAATCAGACACTAACGCCTGATTTTCTAAAAGCTCCAGTAAGAAATGTACTACGCGTTTGTACCATTAACCTTATACTACATATTTTGGTCTGTTATGGCTGTGCTTTACCTTGCGTCACTTGAAGTGGCTGTAGTCCTCAAATGTCTCAAATGTAGTGTCATACCAGCAATTCTGGCCTTTGAAAGTGAGATCAGTTGCATGCACCCCCCCCCCCCCCCTACGAAAAAAAAACAAAACAAGAATTGACGGATGCACCAAGTTAAACAATGTGCGGAATCTGCCTGTCCTTCTCCTATGTTTACAATATACCTTGTTAAGCGTTATGCCCTTTAACTGGTCGAGTGATGACGGAACTTTGACGGTCACGTGAGTGAATGCGTTATACCGAGAAAGACAGGATTTTCTGCAGGGTCCCTGCAGCCATTTCCTGCTGCCGCCACAGCGCATGTGCATGAAATTTCACTGGAGGCAAAAATAAAGCCGTCGGAGGACTATCAGTGATGTCAGAAAAAAAAACCCATCTCGGTAGGCCAAACGAAATGAGTTTGTATAAAATTGAGCCACTCCAGCGATTTACGTTCACGTGTTGAGTACGCGAAAGGAAAAATAACGAGTGAGGCTCCAGGTCCCAAAGAAAAACATATCGACATAAGCCATTTCAAGGATGGCTTTCAACATTAATGCACTTAGGATTGAAACAATGTAGCGACGCGCTGTATTGCTACCGCCGATACGCGTCATGTACGTACGAGGTGCGTATTGCAGCTGGGTTCTTTTCTCGCGCTTCCCTCTGGACAAGCTCGGCCATCTAGTGACGCCGCCGCAAGGTTCGCTCGTGGCGTGTGTCTGAATATACATCCAGACAAGATTGTCTCAGTAAATATAACACGGGTTTGATTCCGACCAGCACCGGATAACACTTAGATTATTTTTTTTCTGTCGTTGAACAGAAGTACACAACCAGTGACCCAAGTTGGTATGAGGAAACTCGTCGAAGAGCGGCAATTACCTAGCGCATTGGTGGAGTAGCTTGCTTAAGCGTCTGGCTGCTGTGCTTGACGAACCCGAGTGACGCAGCTTCGATAAGCCCAGCACCGAAGAAACATAAAAGGATTTTCTTTTTCGTTGCAGAGTGTTACATACCCAGTGAAGTGAGGTGGCGCGAAAGAGGTTGGCCAAGTTTCCAAAGAATGCTAATCGCATTAAAAGCTTGGTTATCAGAAACCTTCGCACGGGAGACTGCCCCAGACTAATTTTCACCACTTCAGGTCCTTCAACTTGTGCCGAAAGCACACTGCACGGGTGGTTTTTCATTCCGTGCCTATTCGAATGTGGTCATTGTGGCGAGAATCTAATCCACAACCTCATGCCACTGTTGCCAACCGTAGGGTTATTACTACGACTACAAAAATTACTAGGACCACTAAAATAGGGTATTTTCGGCAGCAGCATTTTAAGGCACTTTCGCAGCTTGGTATAATTTTTCGTTGAAATGTAGGTTATTTAGTCATGCTTAGGCTTTTTTAGTGACGTTGGAAATAAACCCTTGCAAACTCAGTTCTGAGAAAATCTGGCGAATCGTGCCCGCTGAAACTATCAATACGACTTTCAACCAATATTTACGTACGGTACATGGTACCAACTTGGGAATTTCCATGATAATAGGGAAAGATGATCCTCGCATATACCTTTGTCCAACCATGAGTGACTATTATCCTACAGACATTCAAGTTTTGAGACTATTGGAAGACGTTTACCGTTCGACGAGTACGGCAAGTTCTGCACAAGCATGCGCGTTAGGAGGAAGCTTCAGCTCGAGGCCAACTCCGACTTCTCTATTCAAATACATGTAAACGCAGAAATTCTCTCATTGATGAACTGCTCGATCAGTTCCAATGAACTTGGTTGCATTTAGAAAACCAAAATGAATTCTGGCGTGTTACGTGCCAAAACTACGGTCTGATTATGAGGCAGTGGAGGACTGTGGAATAATTTAGCCACCAGGGGTTTCTTTAAATGCACCCACATCACGGTACACCGGCGTTCTTGCATCTCGCCCCCCAACGAAATGTGGCTGCCGCAGCCGGCGTATGTTCCCGCGACCTCATGCTTAGCAGCACGACGCCAAAGCCACTGAGCAACCACGGCGGGTCTTTATAGAGCAATGGAAATTCTACTACCCACAGGAAGCAGAACCTTGGTTTATATCCTGAGAGTTTTTTTGCATAAACTGCCAAAAATCGGTAATTTCAGATTCTAGTTTCGTTGCTGGTTAAAGCAAAACCAAACGCATGTTTTGAAACGCGTAAATTTTACCCATAAAACTCTGCTTGCTAAATACACATGCATGTGATGCAAATTGCAAGAAGTTTCATTCATGAGAAAACGCTGCTTTTTATAATTGTTCAATGGTGGCAGTGATTTGTTTCGACAGTCTGAATTATGCAGTTCAGCATTTTAAAGAGAATTTGGTGCATAGGGTCAAATATGGGGTGACGACGAAGGCCGCGTAGGATAATCTAGGGTTTTCTTTTCAGCCGTTGCGTAGGGTTTTTGAAGAATTGGTTGGCAACATTGCCTCTTGCTCAGCGCTAGAACGCCATAACCACTGAGGCATCGGGGTTTGTTAGTACACAAAGATTAACAGCAGAATTTCATAACAGCGCATAAACATAAACGCGTAATCTGACCTATTCGCAACCTAAGGCGCAGCCCTGAATAGTCGAGCCTTGTCACATATGGCCGTCGTCGGGCGAGCTGCAACTTTGCACGGTGCCATTAGCGAAGCGAAGCGCATCCTGAAGCGCATCCTGAAGTGAGTAGAAGAGTTCTAACATGTTCGAGTAGAGATTTTCAGGTCCCATATTCACAAAAAGCTATTGCGCTAGAATTCTTTGTAAAGTAAAATTCCAGCTAGCACTGAAGGTGGACATGTTAGTCAAGGAGGCCGGCGAACGGCAAGGACTTACGGGCGACAACCTTTGTGCGTACGGGGCGCAAGTGTTTAGGTCCATAAGAGAAAGCTTTATTTTTCAAGCTGAGTTGATTCGACTTCATGGCTGCACGCACAGACAGCTTCAGCCATGAACAAAAAAAGGTGGTCGTCAAGATTGGCAAGAGACGAAGCTTCTTGTTCTTATAGGTATCAATCAACTAGAGATTGAAATTGTGGGCATACTGCTAGAAGCCATTGCTGTTACTCAGTAAGACACCCTTTCATTGAACACAGTGAATATTATATAAGCATAAGTAATTGCAGTCACACAGTAGAAGAAATAGGGGCACTGGAACGTCACTGGATAGAGTTTTGCATATCATGCCGTACCATGATATTCGCTTGTTTCGTTGTCGAAGAACCAGTTGTTCGCTGCTATAAACGTCAGCGATATGCGCACATTGGAAAATGGTATCTTGCAAAGGAAATATCAGAAGTCAGCACTACACTTCAAATCCATTTCAAATCGCAACAATGCACATTTAAGGTCCAGTTGGCTTATATGAATGTGTGCAGGAAAGCAAAAAACATCGCGACAGCGATGACGATGAAAATGCACCAACTTGCAACTGAGAAAATGCTGTTCTGGCTTCTCAAGAAGCAGAAGCACCAAAAGCAAGTATGCACGGACGCACTTGCATTGCATACAGACAGACACATCGCTTCTCGGCCTTTTGGTTAAGATCAAAGTGTAGACAGACAGACAGACAGACAGACAGACAGACAGACAGACAGACAGACAGACAGACAGACAGACAGACAGACAGACAGACAGACAGACAGACAGACAGACAGACAGACAGACAGACAGACAGACAGACAGACAGACAGACAGACAGACAGACAGACAGACAGACAGACAGACAGACAGACAGACAGACAGACAGACAGACAGACAGACAGACAGACAGACAGACAGACAGACAGACAGACAGACAGACAGACAGACAGACAGACAGACAGACAGACAGACAGACAGACAGACAGACAGACAGACAGACAGACAGACAGACAGACAGACAGACAGACAGACAGACAGACAGACAGACAGACAGACAGACAGACAGACAGACAGACAGACAGACAGACAGACAGACAGACAGACAGACAGACAGACAGACAGACAGACAGACAGACAGACAGACAGACAGACAGACAGACAGACAGACAGACAGACAGACAGACAGACAGACAGACAGACAGACAGACAGACAGACAGACAGACAGACAGACAGACAGACAGACAGACAGACAGACAGACAGACAGACAGACAGACAGACAGACAGACAGACAGACAGACAGACAGACAGACAGACAGACAGACAGACAGACAGACAGACAGACAGACAGACAGACAGACAGACAGACAGACAGACAGACAGACAGACAGACAGACAGACAGACAGACAGACAGACAGACAGACAGACAGACAGACAGACAGACAGACAGACAGACAGACAGACAGACAGACAGACAGACAGACAGACAGACAGACAGACAGACAGACAGACAGACAGACAGACAGACAGACAGACAGACAGACAGACAGACAGACAGACAGACAGACAGACAGACAGACAGACAGACAGACAGACAGACAGACAGACAGACAGACAGACAGACAGACAGACAGACAGACAGACAGACAGACAGACAGACAGACAGACAGACAGACAGACAGACAGACAGACAGACAGACAGACAGACAGACAGACAGACAGACAGACAGACAGACAGACAGACAGACAGACAGACAGACAGACAGACAGACAGACAGACAGACAGACAGACAGACAGACAGACAGACAGACAGACAGACAGACAGACAGACAGACAGACAGACAGACAGACAGACAGACAGACAGACAGACAGACAGACAGACAGACAGACAGACAGACAGACAGACAGACAGACAGACAGACAGACAGACAGACAGACAGACAGACAGACAGACAGACAGACAGACAGACAGACAGACAGACAGACAGACAGACAGACAGACAGACAGACAGACAGACAGACAGACAGACAGACAGACAGACAGACAGACAGACAGACAGACAGACAGACAGACAGACAGACAGACAGACAGACAGACAGACAGACAGACAGACAGACAGACAGACAGACAGACAGACAGACAGACAGACAGACAGACAGACAGACAGACAGACAGACAGACAGACAGACAGACGCGTTTTAACATGATACAGTTTATTGTCTCTCATATTTTATGTTTACGAATAAGACTAATATTTCAGGTATTAAAAAGTGCTACTTACACGTCACTGCGCGACATTTTCACATGCAGAGTGCGTGTGATGTATTCTTAGAACTGGCATGGCACTGTTCCTTTAGCTGGTTTCATCACGCTTTATCAGGTGTAAATAACTATCAAGAAAAAATACAAGCACACGCAGCCAAGCACAAAATTAGGACGTTCAGTACTTGCTGCTATTGTACACAATGTACACGAGTCGCGGAAGGGATCACCAAGCAATGTTATGCCGATTCTTAACCTGAAATACAATGCCGAAAGCGAGTCCACAAGGAAGTTGAACGTTAAATAAAATAATATAAAGATTAGAAACCGCGGAGAATCGCAAATACACGTGGGGGCACATTGCAGAAGTGGTTCTTCTAAAACAAAATTTGAAAAGTGCGCCGTTCTTTACAAATGTGATGACCAGCGGACGAAAGAACTAATCGAAGCTCCAGGAATGGCAGGGGAGGACCGTCCATGCTTGAGTCTGCCTTCTATTGCTGTTTTTAAGCGAGGAATTAGGCTATTTAAATGTCACTTGTGTAGGTGAAGAGCAAAACGAGAACGAGGTGAAAGCAGGAGCCAACGTTTCGACAAGTGGGTTTGTCTTTTTCACGGCAGTCAAGGCCATGAAAAAGGAAAGGCCACTTTTCGAAACGTTGGCTCCTGCTTTCATCTTGTTCTAGTTTTGCCCATCGTCTTGAATTTCCATCTCCCGCCTTCCCCATGTTTTCCCTTGTGTAGGTGAAGGCTGATGAAGAGATCCTGGCACGTTAGTATGTTCCCCCTTCATTACAACATGCGGTTATTTATTTATTTTTTTTAGACGACACCTTACAGGCCCTGTCGGGCATTGAGTAAGGGGGGCAATGTAACAAAGAACTGTTAAGTACAATGGAAACAACTCCAAAATAAAACTAAGACAACTGTACAGTGGCTGAACTAAAAAAAAAAACAAAACAAAGCACAGCATGATCAAACACAGCAGATATATCAAAGGAAGGAGATCATGTAAAAAGCACGCACAGGCGTTCACGAAATATTTTAAGATCAGTTATCGTGACGATATCATCGAGAAGACCATTCCAGTGGGATATGGCACGAGGTACAGCAGATAAATTGAAAGCAGTGGTTTTACGGAAAATGCGCTTGAAGCTAAAATGATTATGTAATCTTGAGGACGTACGTACGGGGGTTTCGAGGGGTAATATGCATGGCTTATCGGAATGAACATATTTGTGAAATAGACAGAGCAAAGTAATCGTGCGGCGGATGTCTAGGGGCTGTAAAGAAATATCGAGCTTGATCTGCGTTATAGTTGACTTTCGATCAAAATTTCGAGTTTTTATCTGGCAGCTCTGTTCTGGATGCGTTCCAGCATGGTTATTAAATATTCTTGGTGTGGTGACCATACAGCGGATAGAAATTCTAATTGCGGACGTACGAATGTCAGGTATGCTAATTTACGCACGTCAGCAGATGAATTTCGCAAGTTGCGCCTGAGAAAGCCAAGGGTTTTAGACGCAGTTGCGCAGATTGTAGTGATATGCCGAGACCAAGAGAGGTTACTAGTGAGGTTTACACCAAGGTATTTGTAAGTAGTGGTACGTGACACATTCGTGTTATTTATGGTGTATGAATACGGAGCTAGTGCGCTTGCGTGAGAGCGATATATTAGTACACTTGGAAGGGTTAAGAGACATTTTTCATATATTACACCAGTCGGTAATAATGTGAAGGTCATGCTGCAAGGCGGTATGATCGTTAATGGAGTTAATTGGTCGGTAAACAACGCAATCGTCGGCGAACAGTCGTATGCAGGAGGAAATGTTTGAAGGTAGGTCGTTAATAAATATTAGGAAAAGCAGAGGCCCCAACACACTCCCCTGTGCTACACCAGACGTGATCTCAGTGATAGAAGGACAATCGTTAACAACGGTAAATTGGCGACAAAGCGATAAAAAGTTTCTAAGCCAAGAAAGGGTTAGTGAGTCGATACCTAGATGAGATATTTTAGAAATGAGCCGGCAATGGGCAACACGATCAAATGCTTTTGAAAAGTCCAGGAAAATGGCGTCTATTTGTTGACTGTTGTTCATACTGCTCTGTAGATCGGCGGTAAACTCTAGTAACTGTGTTTCACAGGATAGACCTTTCCTGAAGCCATGCTGTTTCTGAAAGAAAAGGTTATTTTTTTCTAGGTGCGTGTAAATGTGCGAGGCGATTATGTGTTCTAATAGTGTGCATGACACAGATGTTAGCAACATTGGGCGATAGTTTTCAGGCCTATGTCTATCTCCAGTTTTAAAAATGGGGGCAACCTTCGCAATCTTCGAGTCGACGGGCAATACATCAGACGACAAGGACTGCTTGAAGATATGATACAGAATGACAGTTGAAGTAGATACTGTGGTTTTTAATAGCTTAGCGTTAATATTGTCAATACCACAGGCAGATGTGGTTTTAAGTCCGTTAATGAGGCTAACAATGCCTTCAGTTGAGATATTTATGGGTGACATAAATGGGTAATCGTAATCCGGGACCACTGGAATATCGGAATGGTCTTCCCTTGTAAAAACAGAAGAAAAATATGCATTAAATAGCGATGAACATTCTCCGTCTGAAAGAGGTTGTTTGTCGTCCAGCAGGGAAATGTCGGAAGTGTGACCGGGTGTTAACGTTTGCCAAAATTTTCGTGGATGAGAAGGTAAGTCGTGAGCGAAGTACTTGTCTGTAGAAGTGCGTAAGGCTAAAGTGTACTCACTAAGGAAACTTTTGTACTTGCTCCATTAGGAGTCGCTTGCACGATTTATAGCATTGCGGTACAGACGCTTTTTTTATTACGTAGTGTTCGAAGTTTTTTTATTGAACCATGGTTTAGACTTGTCGTTCGCTGCCGAAACGTACGGAATATATTTGTCTGCAAGAGCGAGTAATTTGTCTTTGTAAAGTATCCAGTTTTCGTTAACAGAACGTTGGGAAAAAGATGGCAAGAATGAGTCACTGAGAAATAACTGAAGTTCCGTGTTGTTGGAGACGTAGTTAGCTTTGTTGTAATCCCGAATTTTTTCATATTGAAACCCAGTAAATAACATGGGTATTCGGAGCGTCTGCTGAAGCAGCTTATGGTCACTAAAACCGTCAGAAATTAACACAGGACACACGGTTTCAGGTGCGGTAGTTAGTGCCAAATCTAAAAGGTTATTGTCACGGGTGGCTTGATTGATTACCTGAGAAAGATTTAAGTCCAAGGTTAATTCAATGAAATTGGTTGCGTGCTTGCACGACGATTACAAGCATGGCCAATTGATTTGGGGAAAATTGATATCGCCAAGCAGATAAACAGAACTAGGTGAACATTTCTGCATGGCAGTAACAATGCTTTCGCGTAGTTTATCAACAAATGGAAGGGACAATTCAGGGGGGCGATAACAGACACCAACTAATATGTTTCCACAAATGGTTTGACAGGCAGCCCAGACAATCTCAAGTGATGATGAGGTGTCAACTTCATAAGAAGAAATCCTTTATTTATTGCAAGCAAGACACCACCGCCCTTTTTATCATTGCGGTCATGCCGATAAATGCTGAATATGTCACATTCTACAAAAATTTCACTATCTGAAACATCGTGGTGCAGCCATGTTTTTGTTAGAGCTAGAATGTCGGGATTGCTATCTTCTATAAAGGAACAAAATATATCGCGCTTATTTAGTTTGCTGCGTATGTTAGTGTACGACATTTTGAGCAAGCGAGATGAGTCAGTATAAGGGGGCAGTTTAGGGACCTGTGCACCCGTAGATTTCTTTAGCTATCTGCTACATAATACGACGATGTCTCCATCAAGATCGTACATGTATTCCTTGTTGTTAATGCGCATCTTGTCAAGTGAAAGTTCGCACGGTTTGTCCTGTGCTCTTGCATATTCTAGCAGTTTTTTTCTTGCTAAGCGAGTGCTTGGCGCGAAATCCTCGCGGACAGATAAGCGGGAGCCTTTTAGCTTCCTTGCAGAAGCCAAAATGTTCTGTTTGTCTTTAAATGTGACAAGCTTAGCGATTATTGGCCTGCATTTGTCATGAGCGAATCGACCAATTCTGTGCACTCGTTCAAACTGGTCGCTTGATAAAGTAAGCTCCAACCTTTCAGCGCAGAGTTTGACGACTTTTTGCTCTGAAGTCCAATCTTCACCGGACTCATCGCTGATGCCAAAAAAAAGTAAATTTGATCTACGTATTCTGTTTCCGGCGTCCTCGCACATTGAAGTTATGGTTTTTAACTGGCGTGAAAATGACTGGATGCTGTCAGGTGTGTCTGTACCAAAGGTTTCACGTAGGCTATGGGTGGACTCGAGAGTGGCGACTCTGTCCTTAAGTCATTTCACGTCAATGTCTGTGGCGTCCTGTTTCTCTTTTATCCCCTTAAGTTCCACCAAAATTGCAGTTTGGCCTGCTTCTATCCTGCGTACAATGTCTAACACAGAATCTTCAGGTCCAGGATTAAGTTCGACATCCCCAGACAGCATCAATCGCAACGAGACACACAAAGAAGCATGAAGTCGCACAAAGCATCACAGTGCGCGTTTGACACTGTCATATAGCTCAATTGGGCGCGACACCGCTATTAGACAGCAATTATTTCACTCAAAGCCGCTGGTATTGTCCACGTAACTAACCTGTAACAACAGAAGCGGTGAGAGTCCCATTGTCGTAGCGGCGTCGTGCCCAGCAGACAGCAGTTGTGGCGGGCTTTTACATCCCGCGCCGGATCCGATGTTCGTGCCGGTGCATTGCCCGCGTTGCCAGGTGCTGATTCCGTCATCCGGCAAAGTTGGTGCCACATGCCACGTAGGCGCTCCCTCGTTCTGCGGTAGATTGACGATACCATTGTTGACAGGGCTCGGCCAAGGAGACCACGCATGCGCGTCCAAGATACGTGTCACACCCACGGAGCCAAGTTCCAGAATGACGGGAGGCCGGCAGGTCAGCCCGAGCAGGAGGAACAGTAACAACAGAAGCGGTGAGCGTCCCATTGTCGTAGCGGCGTCGTGCCCAGCAGACAGCAGTTGTGGCGGGCTTTTACATCCCGCGCCGGATCCGATGTTCGTGCCGGTGCATTGCCCGCGTTGCCAGGTGCTGATTCCGTCATCCGCCAAAGTTGGTGCCACATGCCACGTAGGCACTCCCTCGTTCTGCGGTAGATCGACGATACCATTGTTGACAGGGCTCGGCCAAGGAGACCACGCATGCGCGTCCAAGATACGTGTCACACCCACGGAGCCAAGTTCCAGAATGACGGGAGGCCGGCAGGTCAGCCCGAGCAGGAGGAACAGTAACAACAGAAGCGGTGAGCGTCCCATTGTCGTAGCGGCGTCGTGCCCAGCAGACAGCAGTTGTGGCGGGCTTTTACATCCCGCGCCGGATCCGATGTTCGTGCCGGTGCATTGCCCGCGTTGCCAGGTGCTGATTCCGTCATCCGCCAAAGTTGGTGCCACATGCCACGTAGGCGCTCCCTCGTTCTGCGGTAGATCGACGATACCATTGTTGACAGGGCTCGGCCAAGGAGACCACGCATGCGCGTCCAAGATACGTGTCACACCCACGGAGCCAAGTTCCAGAATGACGGGAGGCCGGCAGGTCAGCCCGAGCAGGAGGAACAGTAACAACAGAAGCGGTGAGCGTCCCATTGTCGTAGCGGCGTCGTGCCCAGCAGACAGCAGTTGTGGCGGGCTTTTACATCCCGCGCCGGATCCGATGTTCGTGCCGGTGCATTGCCCGCGTTGCCAGGTGCTGATTCCGTCATCCGCCAAAGTTGGTGCCACATGCCACGTAGGCGCTCCCTCGTTCTGCGGTAGATCGACGATACCATTGTTGACAGGGCTCGGCCAAGGAGACCACGCATGCGCGTCCAAGATACGTGTCACACCCACGGAGCCAAGTTCCAGAATGACGGGAGGCCGGCAGGTCAGCCCGAGCAGGAGGAACTGTAACAACAGAAGCGGTGAGCGTCCCATTGTCGTAGCGGCGTCGTGCCCAGCAGACAGCAGTTGTGGCGGGCTTTTATAGCTCGCGCCGGATCCGATGCAAGGTAAATATACCTGGTAGCGAAGCTTCCATAGGAGCCCATACGTTCAAAACATGGCGGTCCGTCGGCGGTCCATGGGGCTTAGCGCCATCTGTATGTGGTGGGAACACTTTCGGCGGAAGAAAAAATAATGTGACGCCATGTCCGTTAAAAGCAGAAGTGACGTCATTTTGTTTTCGAAGGCGCGAAATTTGTTTTGTTGTTCTTCCTTTGGAGCTATATATTCAAATGCCCCGCCATTCGACTTGATGGGCGTTTCGAGTTTTCAGCGTGGAAAGCGATGCAGGAAAAGGCCAGCCGTACGGTTGTCGAAATCGCATCCCTGCACAGAACATACTTTCTTTGGAGGCCGACGAAAGCTTTAGGTGTAGAGTGCTGATCCTATTGTTGGATGCCAAGCCCGTCGGCCAGCGCAGTCGCACGAAAACTACACAATTATCTGGCGGTCGTAACTCACTACTTTTTACTGAACAGATTAAGAAGCAATGAAGCTACCCGCGTCACCAAATTCAGACAAACTTTGACAAGCAAGAAACCACAAACTGTGAGGGGGGCGTATTTCAACAGGTGATACGAGTGCGCCTTTCTGCCCATTTCAAGACGTGCATTGCGAGTGATAGTGGCGTCAACGCCCCCTGTATCGATGGGCGCTGAAAAGAAATGCATTTATTAATAATAATAAAATTAAACTTGTATTTTCTTAACTCGTCACGAATGTATAATATTGTCTAGGAATTTTATTTTCGTTGACTGAATCTAACTGTGTCTCGTTTGAATTAAAAAACTCGTTTTTCTTTCCCAATGTTTGTTCCCTCCAAACATAGTCGCGCTTCAATCGCTGATCCCATAACCCCCCATGCTGATGTCGGTGACAATCTGTACTGAACCGCTTTTCGCCCGAAGCTTCGCGACCTATTTGAGTCGACCTCAGCGTTGCCATCTGGTGAAATTGGCCACCAGATTTCGGCAATCTGGTGAAAATGTAGAGCTCCTGGTGGCCAGGCCAACAAACTACTACACCAGACAAAATCTGGGGATATCTGGGGAAAACCACTCTACCGAAATTACCGTCTACCCGCGCTGCTCATCCAAACATTTAACACTAGGTAGCGCCTGCGGCCGCCGCGATTCTAAGGCCTATATTTGTATTTGTTTATTCCTCATGAAATCCCTGTGTTGCTGTGCTACCGCTAGAGTACAGTGAACCATAAAGCTTACTGTAGCTAAGGTTTGGGCTAGCGTGTGATGCTAGCGCTAGGTTTCAACGCACGTATATTTATAAGTCGTTTCAATAGACGGCACCGGCTGTTCTAGTGGAGGAATGAATTTACCGTGGGAAGCGCGGGAAGAGCAACGCCGGGCCATCGGCAATGCGTCAAGTGGCCAGCCAATACACGTGCTGACGCTCCGCTCTTTCGCTGTCACAAAAACCTGTTGCGCAGGCCGTCTTCGACGGGAAATTTCCTGAGGATTCTGCAACATTCTGGGCTAGAATTTTGAAGTTTAAAAATGCCATGTGGGAAAAGCCCTACCAGGACCTTGCATTGTATGCACTGGCATGTCTTTGTTGCCCAGTGTCGAATGCACTGGTGGAGCGTGTCTTCAGTCAGGTCACGTGTGTTAAGACGAAGTACAGGAACAAAATGTCGCTGAAAACTTTAATTCGCACAACGTTGGCCTCCAGAGAGGGGTGTTGCGTGAAGTTCACAATCACAGACGATATGCTACGCAGGTTTCCATCAGGCACAGTGGCGTAGCAACAGGGGGGGCCGGGGGGCCGTGGGCCCCGGGTTCAAGAGACCAGTGGGGGGGGGGGGGGGTGTCATATACGTCTGAAGACACCCCTCTTTCCGCAGGCCACACCGGGAGGTGGGGGGGTGACAGAAGACCTATGGGCCCCGGGTGCCAGACGACCTAGCTACGCCACTTTTCAGGCATCTACGATGCTCCAAGCGATGATTACAGGCTCCTCATCATCACAGACGATATGCTACGCTGGTTTCATTCAGACATTTACGATGCTTCAAAGGTTGATTAAAGGCTTCTCATCGTGATTTTATATACATAATGAAATGGGTGCTTGACGAATGGTAATTCTTGGCCATTTTTTTGCATCTTAAGGCAATTTTATTTTCTGGTGAAATCTGGGGAAACTTTAGCGAGTTTCTGGCGTCGTGCCGACTTTCCAATCTGGCAACGCTGCTCGACCTTGTCCGATGTTCGTGCCGGTGCATTGCCCGCGTTGCCAGGTGCTGATTCCGTCATCCGCCAAAGTTGGTGCCACATGCCATGTAGGCGCTCCCTCGTTCTGCGGTAGATCGACGATACCATTGTTGACAGGGCAAGGCCGAGCTGCTGCCAAGAAAGATTGCGGGAAATCTCTACGCCTAAGTATTTATTGCAGACTACAAGATCAATGTATTTATCTCCGATCTAGTATCTGTGACTGACTGGTGGAGAGCGGGATCGATATTCTCATGAATCTACATTTGAATGTATTAAGGACATGTGCATTGAAAACACCAGGTAGTTATGTTGTTGATGTCAGGTTGAAGGTATGTAATATCGGCATCGTTAGTTGTGTTCCTGTAAACGACGCAATCATCTGCAAAGAAGCAAACTGATCTGGTAACGCGATGCGACAAGTCGTTAATGTAAATAAAAAATTGAAGTGGAGCTAAAACGGCTCCTAAAGGTACACCAGAACCTACTTAGATTTCAGGAAAGTAAACGTCGTTGTCAATCACGTGTCGCTGGTGGTTTCAAAGGAATTTCAAAGGGTTAATGTTCAGGCAATTAAGGTTTAAGTAAGCGTATCTGGTGATTAACTTTATCAAATACTTTGGCCAAATCTAGAAAGATACAGTCTGTTACAAAGCCGGCGTACCTAAATAAGTCATTGGAAAAACAATTAATTGGGTTTCCCACGAGAACGATTTCTGAAAGCCGTGTTGGGAGAAATGGAAGAAATGGTTAGATTAGAATGTTGAAAAGGTGATTGAAGGTGATATGCCCGAATAATTTGCAGGATGCCGAGGTAAGAGAAATGGGTCTTTAATTTGATGGATTATGCGAATCACCGGACTTATAAAGCGGGACCACTTTACCCGCCTTCCAGTCAGCAGGTAGCAACCCACCATTAAGAGATTGTGGAAAAATGTGATAAAGTATAATTGAGCTGTATTCACCAGTGTTCTGGAGTTACTTTGGGTTATGCCATGAACACGACAGGAAGAAGGACGTTTGAGGTTACAAATGATTTTTTAGAATGCCAGCCGGGCCAAGGATAACAGGGTGCATAGGTAGAAAAGATAGTCACGAAAGGTTGGGTAGGAAGGATATTCACGAATCCTAACACTGCGAATGAAAGGCTAAACATGTTGTTGAGTGCAGTCGCGCATACGTGATTAGCGACTAGATCACCTGATACGTGAACTAAAGTCAAAATCGTCTCAGTGTCGCTTTCCATCACGATCAAGAAACGCGTAGGGTTAATGTTTAGTAAGGCTGGGAGGCAGGGGCTGATTATTCAGGGTTGAAAGGTTTGAAATGAACCGGGCCCTCCGGGCTTAGGGGGTCCCCTGAGGGCTGGACTGTCGACGTGAACATGATGCTTCTCCGAGCCGACAGGATGCGCGCAGTCTTTCCGAGAGCACCTAACACCTCTGCCGCGTTCAGCAATCCTGTCCATTCAGCAATTCATCGAGCCTGCCCGTACCGCCGCTGCTTCAACTACTCGTGACGCTGCGATTTTACGGCGCAGGAACGTTTCAAGTCATCGCCGCTCAAATGCGCCATATATGAACAGTAAAAAAAAGCACCTTAGCGACACTTTAGAAAAAAGCTATTTTCTAGCGACAAGAGCCCGGCCAGTAATCCGTCTACCAGTAAGGCCAATGAATGACCAAGCAGACTGTGCGCTCAGCGAAACTGTTTGTGCTGAAACAGACGCAAGCGAGGCACTCTCGGCAATGCCGTTAAAGTCAACAGCCTCAACGAACACGTTCGAAGAACCAACTTCATCGCACACTACAATGAAGCCTGTTTCTTCAGGGACGAGCAGCCCGACCGAGACCGACCAGCCATTGCTTGGTGAGGGTCCATCCAGGTCTATGGATCCCGCTGACTGTTTCCCCTGCACGCAGCCGCTGTAAACATTTTGGTGGCAGAAACCCAGAATGTGTGTGAAAATGCTAGAAACATGCAATGTGATTACTCTCGCGCGAAGAGGTACTTTCCGCTAACTGACGCGGCACCGAAGGGCTTCCACCGCCACTTCAAGCAAGGCATGTTTTATGCTCATCGCACCAACAACGAAGTCGTCTTGCGCGAATGGCTGCTGTGCAGTCCCTCCAAAGGTTCCGTATTTTGCTTTCCTTGTACTATAATGTCGGCAAGAAAGGGCCGATTTTCGGAGCCAGATGGGATCAGTTCTTGGAACGAGGCATATGGGAAGTTAAAGATACACAAGGAAAGTGAGTGTCATAGACAATGCTTGCATGACCTGCGCAAGCGACATTCTCTCAGAACCTCAGTCATTCGATCCCTTGAAGAGTACTACTCGGAACGGGCAACTTACTGGAGAAATGTCCTTCAGCGTGTAGCTGCTGTTATAAAGTTTCTGGCAGAATGAGGGCACTGTCTCAGGGGATCCAACGATTTAGTCGGGTACCCCCAACATGGCAATTTCCTTGGGTGTCTAGAACTGATCGGCAAGTTTGATTCTTTCCTTGCACCACATATAAAGAACTTTGGGAACGCTGGACGTGGCACGACATCCTACCTCTCCCCAATCATTGTGGAAGAGAGGTTGTAGAAGCTCCTGGAAATGAAGTCCAAAAAGAAATCACTTACGAGATTGTAAATGCTAAGTACTTCGCTCTTTCGGTTCATTCTACACATTGTTCGAGTCATAGAGATCAACAGAGGTGATTCGCTACTCGCCAGCAATGAGCCGGAAGAGCATTTTCTCGGGTTTTTACCCATAACCAGTCACAAAGAGGAAGATATCGCGACGTCAACGCTCGATTGGAGTTATTGAAAAATTTTGGAGTTAACTTTGAAGACTGTCGTGGCCAGTCATACGACAATCCAAGCAATATGGCTGGCAAATACTCTGGCATGCCGCAGGCTCATTTGAAAAAATCAATCCGGAAGCAAATTTTATCCCTTGCGCTGCTCGCTCTCTTAACCTGGTCGGGGCGCATGCTGTAGATTCTTGTGGGCAAGCCGTTAGTTTTTTGGGGCTTGTAAAGCTTATATGCATTTGCTTTGCTGCGTCTACTCATCGTTTGGCTGCACTCCAGGCTCACTTGAAACAAAACGCGCCAACGGTAATCCCAAAACAAGTCTGAGACACGCGGTGGTCAATGCGAGCGGATGCAACGAGGGCTCTCGTGGCAGGTTCTAAAGAAATCAATGCCGCCTGGTGGAACTATCCGAAGATCATGATGAACGAGCAGAAACGAAGCACGAGGCAAATTCTTTGCTGAAGGCAATGACAACGTTGGAAACAAACCACGCTGATGGCCGAGTTTTGGGATAAAGTTTTGCAGCGCTTCAACACCACCAGCAAGGCACTCCAGAGCCCAACACTGTTATTGAATGCTGCCGTAATCGTGATGAAATCGCTGTGTTATAATGTATCCAGCTTAAGAGAGGGGTTCGATGAAATTAGAAAGCTTGTGAAGAAGCGTCGGACAATATTTTGTTTAAAGCAAGCACCCAGAGAAAGCGAAAACAATCGACACAATACGACAGCCCTGAAGGCACGAGCACGCGAGAACCACAACATTCTTCAGATAAGTTCCGCTGTGAAACCTTTGTCATAATTGACAATCTCCTTCACGCTGTCACAGCTCACTTGAGCGCTTACACCGAACTCTGCTCGCTGTTTGCTGTTAGTACAGATTGGAACTACTTTTCCCCAGCGCAGAGGTGCCTGTAGGCAGTGGACCTCGTGAAAAAGTATCATTCTGACTTGGCTGGCACATTTCACGGCGAGCTTGAAGAGTTTACTTCGTTTGCGTGCAATGAAGGCTGCTCTTCTGTGGCAGACATGCTGAAACTTCTAATTCGTGAAAAACTTGAAGGTTCATTTCAAGATGTTCATGTTGCTGTTAGAATTCTTTTGTGCTTGATGGTCACCAATTGCACTGGCGAATGATCATTCAGCAAGCTCAAATTGATCAAGAAAAGCCTTCGAGCAACGATGACTGACAGCCGCCTCACCCATTTGTCGCTGCTGAGCGTGGAGACGGAGATTCTTAGGAGGGTCAATGTTGAAGATCGCATCAACAAACTGTCCAAGCAAAAGGCCCGAAAACGCTTGTAGAAACGTACATAGCGTTCTTTCTTAAAAGATGAATAAAAAGATAAAACATGTTCATGCGTATACACGCGCCATTTCAAGGTTGAATTTCTACGAAGCGCATAACCTATTTCCTACACATTGTTGAAGTAGGAAAGGCGTATGCAATATGATTGTGTTTCCTTCTTTTAGTAAAGTGGATATCGCCTGCAAAAATGTGAGTGTATTACCCGTTTAAAAGTGAACAATCTGTGCATAAATGAAAATATGTATGATTGTTTATTCGAGATGATGATGATGATGATAAGTTGCTTTATTTATCCTTCTTTTATTCGAGTGTTATTAAAACATTTACCCTTCTTTGAGTAGGAACCAACTATCCAGACAAATCTTAATGCTGTCTATGTCTCTTCGTATCGTGGCATAGTTCAATTTCGATGACAATCTCTCCACGTACTCTGCAAGAAAGTAGACGCCCAGGCGATGTTCATAAACACTCCGGAGATTCTTCGAGTAAATACGGCATGTGATCTTTGTAGCAAATTCTAAAAAGCGTAAAGTCTCAAGAATGACGAGAGGGTAAGGCAGGAGGGGGGAGTGGTCCCCCTTGTTTTCTTCTAATCGGCCCCTCAGCACTGTTAATCCGGCCCTACTGGCAAGGTTGAGTTGTCAAAAGTAAATTTAATTGCTTGTGTAGCACTGACATACTCTTTTGCCGCCAGATGCGTAAATAAATTATTTCTCAGTACTTAGCAATTTTAAAGCTGAGCGAAAACGCCTGAATGTCTTACTAGAAAGGCATTTTTAAATATGTGTTATACCAGGGGATGTTCCAGGACTGACGAATGGTCCTAAGCGGGATATATTTTCCTACTAAATGCTTGACGTTAGGTTTTTCTGAATCCCACATTTCGTTAGCCGTTAGCTGAGCGTAGCTGTCAAGCAGACTGTCCAGAAGGTTTTATAGCTCAGCATTGATAGCATGATAATTAACTTTCTCGTTGCCCCTCAGAGATTAGACGTGCCGTTTAGATTTTGCAGATGGGATAGGAAATTCAAGTAGGAGAACGTCATGGTCGCTTACGCCCGTGAGTTACTGGCGATGCCATATTAGAATGCGTCAATAAAGTTAGGTCCAGAAAAGAGCACGTAGGAATTCTGGTTCTTGTGGTATGATTAACGAACTGGGTGAAAATGCATTCGGAGCTGACGTGAGAACTGTTAGCTTCGGCTAAAGCCGGGAAAGAAACAAATGGCAGAAGGGCGACCATTGGATGGTTGGAATATTGAATTCGCCAAAAACGAAAACTGTTGCACACAAAAGCGAAATGACATTTCGAACAAATAGTTATACATTTTAAGGGAAAAATCGCACTTACTAACTAGGAGATGATAACACACTCCTATAATTATTTTTGTAAAGAAGTGGTCATGCATGAAAAGTCGCACTTACTAAGAGACGATAACACACTCCTTTAATTATTTTTGTAAAGAAGTGGTCATGCAGAACCAAACTCCTAGATTGGAGATAATGTTCACAAGAAAAAAATCAAAGCTTTTATTGATAGCAACACAGCACCACCCACTCTATCAACGCGGTCGTGACGATAGACATCGAAGCTTTTATTGCATTGAAATAGTTCACTGTTTGTTATTCAGCCATGTTTTGGTCAACGCAACGAGGCTTCAGTGTCGTTAATTACGGTACTTACTTGACTCACGTCAATTTTGCTCGCATCAACTCCTTACAGATTAATTATCGGTCCTGGCGGACGTCATCTGCAAGAAAAATCGAAGCAATTCGTTTACTTCATAGTTACAAACATTACGGCGCATATTAATATCGGGAACTTGAAGGCAGTCATCCTAAAAGTATAGTTTCGTGTTTCTACATTTAAAAAAGGACCATGTAGGCTAAAATAAGTGCGTCATTTTTTCGCGGCTTTTCGTTGAACGCCTCTATGACGTAAAAGTGCGGCGTAAAAGGAAGCTGCCGTCGCACTTCCCTCCTCCCGCGAGCCGATTCCAGTTGGCGGTTTGCGACACTCGCAATTCGACGGACGGTCAATGCAGGAGAAGGAACGAGACAGACCGCTTTGCCGCGCGGCGAAGCTTCATTTCGCACAGCGTGTATGCTACATCGCACAGTGGGTTTCTCCGCAAGCCGCGCTTCACGGTGCCGTGTGCGTAATCAGGTAAATTGAGCGAATAATCAGATGGCAGTCGTTTCAGTCTACATGTCCATTTTGAAATGTGGAAACACGGAACTAGACTGTTGTGAGGATTTTCTTCAACTATTGTATATAAACGTGTCTCGTGAAGTTTGGCACTAACAAGTTAATATATGTAATTATTTTTAGCCAGTGAATAAGTTGCTTTTGTTTTTCTTTTATTGGAAAGTATGTTTTTTCTGGCACACAATTCATATGTGGTGCCATAATTCGAGTAAATTGTGTAGACTTTTTTTTAGAATATGGGTTCGAAGTAAAAAAAAAAATTAGTTGGAAGGTGATGCAACCTCTAGTTGAAGTCGTTCAAAGGCAATGCCTTTCTGGGTCAAAATGGGGCGCACTCGCTTCGCACGGCACCTTGTCGCACCTCTCGCGTGAGGCCGGTAGGAGGAGCGCCGGACGACTTAAATTTTCAGACTTCCCTATCTTCGGGATTAGCCCACATATTAGACTTTGCGATCGTCCCAGGAAAAAGGCTACAAACCCAGATACCCGATACGCAAAAGCGGGGGTAACTCGCTAAGGAAGACATTGCCTTCAAAAACCCTTTCCCCGCAGGGGCGTCTGCATCAGCAGGCGTTTGGTGTGTTGCGACACCACGGACCCGAGCACACGAGGGTTGGACCCTCCCGCGTGTAGCCGTGCGCGGCTTAGCCGTGTCTGGGGAAAGGGGGATCCTGGAGGTTGAGCCGATGCTGGGTGTTTGGACCTTTAAGGCCCCCCGGCGGAGGCAACACCCCTCTTCGGCCTCGGCTTCACATAGACGGCACCCCCGGACTGACCCACCCGGGGGAAATCGGTAGTCGCCTCTTCCTGTCCTCCTCTCCAATCTTCGACTTTCTCTTCCACTTTTACATCTTTCCTGTCTTCTCTTCACTTCTTATTACTTCCTTTCTCCATGGCGGCAAGGGTTAACCTTGTGTATCTGCCCTCCCTTGGGTATAATATATTGGGTTATAGTAGCAATGTACGGCTGGCGCCTGCAGCCTTACGCGTTAAGGCCTGCAGCGTCCCCATGTTGGGCTCCGTGGTGGGTGGCCGCCATTGCTGCCGAACACAAACCAAAATACCATGGGAACACCCGCATTTCCCCGCCTACTTGATCGTCACCCTCAGAAGAGGGGACGCACCGAAGACTTCAGCACATGTTTGACCCGCACTAAAGAGAACTACCCGAAATACCATGTTGTACATAGTGAGAATGCTGCAAAACAGGCCAGACTCATTTCACCATTCATAGTCTCAAAATCTTTGACCGAAGCCTTAGGGTCAGGTTACAAGGTGACGAAAATGGCAAGTGGAGATCTTCTTCTTGAGATCCCACAGAAAAATCAATACGAAAAGCTAGACAGTCTGGTGACCTTTGGCAACATTCCAGTTTCTGTTACGCCACACCGATCAATGAACAGCTCACGCGGAGTCGTCTCAGAGGCAGACCTTCAGGATTTGACAGAAGCTGAACTGCTGGAAGGATGGAAAGATCAAAATGTGACCGATGTAAAGCGTATTATAATTAGACGGGACAATAAGGAAATCCCCACAAAGCATCTTATCCTAACATTTGCATCCAGCGTACTGCCAGAAACGATTGAAACAGGATACATCAGATTAAACGTTCGACCATATATCCCCAACCCTAGAAGGTGTTTCAAATGTCAGAGGTTCGGCCATGGCTCGCAGAGCTGCCGTGGTCAGACAACCTGTGCAAAGTGTGGAGTGCAGGGCCACCCCTCCGAGAACTGCAGTGGCACACCTCACTGTGTGAACTGCAGTGGTGACCATCCAGCTTACTCACGCTCCTGTCCGAACTGGAAGAAAGAAAAAGATATAATCACCCTTAAAGTCAAAGAAAATATTTCGTTTAAGGAAGCCCGTAAACGGTGCTCACCTTTCCACAGCACACCTTATGCTGATGCGGCGCGTCGGGGGGCAGCGTCGCAGCGGCAATCGCCGAGTGCCCTGCCCGCGTGCAGCGAGCAGGCACCTTTGGCTCCTGCCCCCAGGGTGGAAGTAGGTAAGCCTACTCCATCCAACCAGCAACCAGGCCCGGCTACCCTTGGGTTGCCGGTCCCACAAGAGTTATCTGCGGAAACCTGCGCTGCACGCAGCGATCCCGCAGGACCGATAGCGGCCACGAAGGTAGGCGCGGCTGAGGCTGCCTCGACCTCCCCGGCCCTTCCCAGCGCTGGCAACAGCCGGCGCAGCCAAATCCCACAGGGAGCCCCATCGACCTCAGGGCTGGTGGGCGCAGGGGTCTTGCCTTCCGAGGTGAGACTCTCACGAAAAACTTCTCGCTCGCAAGAGCGCGTGTCCGGAGCCTCACAAGAGGCAATGGACACAACACCTATACCTACGGCGCAGCAAGCGCCTAAGGAGCGGCGAGGTTCCCTCGAGCGCTCCAGAAAAAACAAAACCCCGGTTACAGGGCCTCGAAAGAGCTCTGTAACCTAAGGCATCACCTCCCTTTCCGTAGACACAGTACTTATTTAAAATAAATATGGATACACAAATTCTTCAATGGAACGTCAGAGGTCTTCTTAGAAACCTGGATGACGTACAAGAACTCATACACAAACACAATCCAAAAGTGCTGTGTTTACAGGAAACACACCTAAAATCAAAACACACAAACTTTCTCCAACAGTATATAACTTTTCGCAAAGATCGCGATGATGCTATCGCATCATCGGGAGGTGTAGCTATAGTTATCCACAAAAGCATTGCGTGTCAACATTTACAGCTCCAAACGCCTCTTGAAGCAGTGGCAGTTCGAGCTGTCCTCCTAAACAAACTCATCACCATTAGCTCGCTTTACGTACCCCCCCCACTACAAATTAAACAAACATGAATTCCAGTCATTTATAGACGAATTGCCAGAACCTTATGTTGTTCTTGGCGATCTCAATGCGCACAGCTCCCTGTGGGGTGACTGTCGTATAGATGCGCGAGGTCGTCTTGTTGAACAGTTCCTTTTTTCTTCTGGTGCGTGCCTTTTGAATAAGAAGAAACCCACTTATTACTGTCTCGCAAATAATACCTTTTCTTCAATTGATCTCAGCATAGTTTCCCCGTCTATACTGCCTGAACTGGAGTGGGAAGTTGCGAACAATCCTTACGGAAGCGACCACTTCCCCATACTATTAAGAACACTTAAAGAAAACGAATATCTACCACAGGCTCCTAGGTGGCAGGTTGACACAGCCGACTGGGAGAAATTCCGAACCATAACTAGCATATCATGGGATGACATGTCCTCGTTACAAATTGATGCTGCTGTGGATTACCTTACAGCTTTTATTATAGATGCCGCATCTAAATGCATACGTGAAGTAAGTGGCTCGACATGCAAACGGCATGTCCCGTGGTGGAACGATGAATGTAGAGTCGCACGTAGGAATCAAAACAAAGCGTGGGGGTTGCTACGCGCTTCGCCCACTGCAGAGAATCTCGTTAACTTTAAGAAAGTTAAGTCTCAAGGCAGGAGAACCCGCCGACAGGCCAGAAGAGAGAGCTGGCAAAAGTTTTTATCGAACATCAACTCGTTTACAGATGAGGCGAAAGTCTGGAACCGCGTAAATAGAATTAGAGGGAGACAAACATATTCACTCCCTCTGGTAAACACACAGGGTGATACGCTGCAACATCAGGCAGACTCACTTGGGGAGCACTTTGAGAGTGTGTCAAGTTCAAAACATTATTCGAAATCCTTCCTGAAATATAAGCAAATAGAAGAACGTAAGCCACTCAAAAGAAAATGTCCACAGAGTGAATCCTACAACTGCCCATTCAGTATTGCTGAGTTGAAAGCTGCCTTGAGCTCATGCAAGAGCTCTGCACCCGGATCTGACAGAATCATGTATGAAATGCTCAAAAACTTACACGATGACACGCAAGTTACACTACTCACACTTTTCAACACCATCTGGGATGGAGGGTACCTTCCAACCGCATGGAAGGAAGCTATTGTGGTCCCTGTTTTGAAACAAGGCAAAGACCCTTCCTCAGTGGCAAGTTACCGCCCGATAGCCCTCACAAGTTGCCTTTGTAAGGTATTTGAAAAAATGATTAATCGGCGACTGATCCATTTCCTTGAAATGAGCAAAATGCTTGATCCTTATCAATGCGGCTTTCGAGAAGGGCGGTCCACAACCGATCATCTCGTACGTGTTGAAGCAAATATTCGGGAGGCATTCATACATAAACAGTTCTTCCTATCGATATTTCTCGATATGGAAAAGGCCTATGACACAACGTGGCGTTACGGAATCTTAAGAGACCTGTCAGAAATGGGCATCCACGGTAATATGCTTAACATAATGGAAAGCTATCTGTCAAACCGTACGTTCCGGGTAAAAGTAGGCAATGCACTCTCACGTCCTTTTACGCAAGAAACGGGTGTACCCCAAGGAAGCGTGCTCAGCTGCACACTCTTCATCGTGAAGATGAACACGCTTCGCGCTTCATTACCTCAGGCCATCTTTTACTCTGTCTACGTGGACGACATTCAGATAGCTTTCAAATCCTGTAACCTCGCAGTGTGTGAGAGACAGGTACAGCATGGCCTGAACAAAGTCTCAATGTGGGCAGACAGGAATGGATTTAAGATCAATCCTAACAAAAGCACTTGCGTTCTTTTTACAAGAAAGAGAGGAATGATCCCAGACCCTTGCTTAGAACTGGGTGGACAACAAATACCTGTAAACAAAGAACACAAATTCCTAGGTGTCATACTTGACTACAGACTCACTTTCGTCCCCCACATTAAACATCTTAAAGAAAAATGTCTAAAAACGATGAACATAATGAAACTCCTATCCCAGAGTACATGGGGTAGTGACAGGATGTCTTTATTGAAACTCTATAAAAGCCTCATTCGTTCACGCCTAGACTATGGTGCCGTGATTTATCACTCTGCCGCCCCGAGTGCGCTAAAAATGCTAGATCCTATTCACCATCTAGGTATCCGTTTAGCCACCGGCGCTTTCAGGACAAGTCCTGTTGAAAGTTTATACGCCGAATCGAACGAGTGGTCACTTCATCTTCAGAGAACATACATCAGCCAAACATATTTTCTGAAAGTCCACTCTAATCCTCAGCATCCGTGTTATACTACCGTTAATGATTTGACATATGCTACACTCTTTCATAATCGTCCCTCCGTAAGACAGCCTTTCTCGCTGCGTGTGAGGGACCTTAGTCATGAAATGCATGTCCCACTCCTCGACCTTTGCCTAATGCATCCAGCCAAGCTGCTACCTCCTTGGGAGTGGCAGCTGATACAATGCGATATATCTTTCATGAAAGTCACAAAACACGCTCCAGAGGTTGAAATTCAAATGCATTTCCGGGAACTCCAGCACAAATACTCCTGCACGGAGTTCTACACAGACGCATCGAAGTCACACGACGGGGTGTCCTATGCAGCCGTCGGTCCATCCTTCTCGGAATCCGACGTACTGCATCCGGAAACTAGTATCTTTACGGCTGAGGCCTACGCACTGCTGTCGGCCGTAAAGCATATAAATAAATCAAAACTCCAGAAATCAGTTATATATACAGACTCCCTCAGTGTTGTGAAGGCCTTGATGTCTTTCTGTAATCACAAAAATCCAGTATTTAATGAACTCTATTCCGCACTGTGTAAAGCATATATATCTAACCAACATTTGATTATATGCTGGGTGCCTGGACACAGGGGCATCGAGGGAAACATTCTAGCCGACCAGATGGCCACATCAACTTCATCTCATGCAGTTAATTCTACTGCTTCGGTCCCTGTCACAGACCTGAAGCCTTTCTTAAGAAGGAAACTACGAAAGCATTGGCAACGCATGTGGGACGAAGAAATAAATAATAAACTGCATGTTTTAAAGCCACAATTAGGTTTTTGGCCTCCCGTAACAAAATCCCGCCGTACAGATGTCCTATTCTGCCGTCTAAGAATAGGGCACACTTTTGGCACACATAACTTTCTACTCACGGGAAACGAGCCTCCAACCTGTGGTAGATGCGGGGAGAGGCTGACCGTCCTCCACGTCCTACTGGAGTGTCGGGAAGCCGAATCCGAAAGAAAAAAACATTTTCTCTTAGCATACCGGCACCACATCCCCCTTCATCCTGTTATGCTACTTGGTCCAGAACCACTCTTTGATAGCAACGCCGTCCTAGGTTTTTTGAAAGATGTTGTGTTGCATGTTATTAGCCCCACACGTTCGTAGCGCTTCCTCTCTCCAGACGATGCCGCTGCGATAATTATTTTGAATAGCACATGCCTCTAGGCCCTTGTTGTTCAAGGGCTCTGGCGAGGCAGTAGTGCTCTAAGCAATTTAACATCTCGCATATTTTAAACAATGCATCATTCTTTTACGATGGATTTTAATGTTCATAGTATTCGTCATTAGTCATCGCCATAATTTTATAGTACATAGATTTTACGCATTTACAGCGACTATTTTTAGGCCACTTTACAGCCAAGTCACATCTTCCATAATACATCGTTAACACTACCACCTGTCATGGCGCTCTTTGGCCAAACCTGGCCCTTGCGCCACAAAACACCACACATCATCATCATCATCATCAAAAACCCTTTTTACAGCCGGCTGCCGTATCCATGTTGACGGTAGAATATCTCATACTCGTGTAGGGTGTTTCCGCTATCTCTTAGCCAAGATATTGGAGGACGGGACTAAAAGCGTGTTCTTACCACTCAATATACGAAGCAACTAAAACAATATTTGCTGTTTGCATAGTTGAATAATTAGTCAAGAATTATTTTTCAACTTCGTAGCTCATAATTAAAATAAAATCTCTCTAAGGTGAATTGGTAGACCGTCCAAGGAATGGGAGAGTGAATTATTTAAGTGCCTTCATATTGCGCGATTGTCTTTTGAGCATTTGTTTAGACACGCCACAAATTATATTTTAGGAAAACTGCTTGACTCCACGCATCCTTCGCCGCGATCGCAGTGCTCTCAATCGTGCCGCGTATAAACGAACAGCGTTTTTTAGCTGGCGCCGGTTGTATCAAGGGACTGCTTTGCTAAATGTTGTAGTAAACTTGCCTAGCGCTGTCACAGACAGCCACGTGTTGATGTACGTAGTGCAAGCTAGACCAATAGCTAGTGTGAATTTCGGAGCACACGGCTGCGTCTCTGCCCTGTCACTTTCTCAGCGGCAGCTCACTAGGTTGAAATGCGTCTGCTCAGGCGGGGGCCCATTATTGTTAGCGCATTTGCGATCCCCAGGCGCACAATGGCACAATCGTTGAGGCACATGTCTTTTCTTTAAAGTTATTTTTGTTTCGCGGGCTTTGTATATGACGCCGAAGAAATGTTTGGCAACCGGTGGGAAATAAAATGCTTCTGAATTGCGCGTTTTCTCACGTTTTCTAGAAGGGGATTTATGTACGAATTCCTCATTAGAAAATGTTCACTTTTGCGAAGTTGAATAATTATTTTTGGCTAAATTTTCAACTCAAAAGAATGAAAAAAAAAGTTCGATTTGCTCTACAGAGAGGCCAGCAACACAATTTTAATCGCGACCTCCTGTAGCGTGCCAGAATATTAAACGTTGGCAAACGTTAGCTGAGATCACCTGTACATCCGGGAAGTTCAAGAATGTAATTAGCATTCGTCACATGAATACATAATGGCAGTAACTGAAAGTGAATAAATGTTAGTACTTCATGACTGAAGGTGTATATGCTAAGACACTGCGGTAGTTCAGGACTCATTACGATGCGACGCATGATATAACTACATTCTCAGACTTTCTGGGATTACATAATGCCAAGTATGCGCAGCCCTTCGACCTCGCATTTATTTACTGAAGCCGTCCCGTAGTTTGACATCAGTGCCAGAAGGTGCTAATAAATCCTCAAGGTTCAGCTATGCCACTCTGATGTCAGCGGCGCAGCATGACTGCCAAGGTCAGTTATTAGCGTACGCGTTCGGCGCGTGTGCTTAGTTATACCATTCAGAGCCTTTAAGGGACTATATAAGGCGGTATCTTACGGCTTTCCATCCCAAAGGGTGTTCAAAAGCTGACCAACGTGCGACCGCGCTGCTTTTAGGCACGGTCTCGGGTAAGAGGTTGTTGATACGCATGAACGCTACCCATAGAGTCTGGCCCACCGGGCCGAGCCGAAAGGTGTTGCCAGATGATACGCCCTTCTTTGAAAGAGCAGTGTAATGGACTGGTCTGTCGGCCTTATTGGTGGAGCGTGCAAAAGGAAGCAGCTCGCTTCGGGAGGAGGCCCGGCCACAAAAGAGCTGCTTCATGAAGGGATCCAGGTGCGGCCAGTCGCAAGAACAAAGCAGGTAAATGTAGAGATACAAGAGCGCTCGCTGTGCGCTATGCGTGCTGTCCCGCACAGCCCATAAAGTGTCGTCACGTTCCTTATAGCCGCAAAGGACGCTAAGAGCAGAGACGAGCTGACTTGTTTGGACAGCATGTCCCAGAGGGACTAACGCTTACGATACATTAGGGTGGCAGAAGTCCGGCTTTCTTTATATCTCCTTCGGAGCACGTGAATATAAATACTGAGGCCGCCCTGTTCACGCGAGAAAGACCCGAGAAAAACGGCAATGCGCCGTACATCATCCAGTGCTTTGTGTTTGTCATCTTGATGCTGTGATGACTGTCCTCCAGCATTCTCATGCTACGGCAGCTTGGGTGACAGTATCCGAAGGCAACAGGCGTGTGTAGCGTGATGTCCATCTAGCAAAGACGAGTGATGCAACAACATGCCACTTGTATGTTTAGTAGTGACAGAAGTTGAGCCAGGGACAATTGGCACGAATCTCTGCTTGGTGTAGCCATCTTGGCGTGTCGTAACCTCGCGTGCATTGCCTCGACGCTGGCAGGCTAACGGCTGCACTGATCAGATGGCAATTGCCACGTTTGATCCTCTGCTTTTATGGCGATTCACTGTCGGGAAAGTTTATTGTAACTTGGACGCCAATTCAGAACATGAAGTCCCATAAATGACATCACGGTTGGTTTGTTGACGAGAACTATAATAATGGTGGGACGGTCATATTCATTGGTAGGAAAGCGTGAATTGTGGAACGTGGACTGAGCGTGTTCTATTCACTAGAAAACGATATCATCTATCCCACTAGTAAGTCATATTAAACCAGGGCCCTACACAGTGACCGTCTTTAAACGTAACCTAGTAACCGTCTTTAAAGGTTCCGTAGGACGCGTTACACCAACTTCAACAGCAAGGAGCAAGTCTCTGGAGATCTAGCCACCCGCGCATGCACCGTTGATAGCTTGACAGCATGGCGCCGGCTACGCAAACGCACTTAAAGCGTCTATATGACTGCTATCGGAATAAAAAAATACCAAAAACTAGGGTTACTAAGACGTTTGGGAAATTATATACATACAGATTGTGAAGCTTATAACTACGTATAAGAAGTTGGAGAGACGAGCTATTTGTGGCTCTCTAGAAGTACGTGTCAAATTAATTCGATAAGTTAACCTTGCATGTTTCTGACGCTCCACTGTGACATGCTCCATTGTCCGTAACAAGAGAGCCGTGAATCAATTTGCAATTTGTTCGTTATTGATAAAATATACTACACTCTTTGTTTTGTATGTACCCAACTGCTCGAGGCATAGTTTGTGAAAGCGTTTCGCATTGTCGTCAGTGAACTTTGTTAAGAATGTTAAGCTTAACTCTGACGGGCCTGTACTTAAATCACAGTAGAGGCGTCGCAATAGTAATTTTTAGAACGAATAGTACCAGGAGTGAAGCGAATCGATTCGAATTCCGAATACTTTTCGAATTGAATTGTTTTCAAATATTGAAGAGCAGTTTTAAAATTATTATATAATGGTGTCTGCATCTTAGAAGTCCCAACGTTAAAGTTTCTAGCATTAAATTGCAAACTATGAAGCGTTGTTGAAGGAAAGCGCAAACTGAGAATTAGAAAAAGAAAGGAATTGGCATATGGAGAACTGTTTGAAGCATGCCAATGACCGTTTCTTAGCCGGTGAAGTCTGGCTCTTTGATCGATACGTCACTACGTAAGTTCTTATGTCCTAGGCCTATACTATGCCGGTGAACTTGAAATTTATAGTATTTTTGATGCAATTTTAAGTTTGCTTACGTGAATTTGACGTTTTGAAGTATTCTAAAACGATTTGAGAAATACTTGTATTTACATATAGGGACTTTTCGATTCCAAAGCTAATTCGAACAGGGCACTATTATATTCGTTATTCGAAAGTTATTCGAATATTTGCACAGCCATACTTACATGGCAACGACAAAGCCAGAATACGCTATTTGTGTTGCGCACTCAGATGGAATGTTAAATGCTCCGAAATGAATGCTAGAAAGGCGCAACATTTTCGCAACAGTGCCTGATGTTCGCAACAGGCTGTTAGGAATGGCCTGCCAAGGTGGCAACGTGCAAGTTATTTCAGCCCGCTGCACGTGTTTCGATCCACCCGGGGTGGTGGCGCTCTTCAGAGAACTGCGGATAACCGGCAGCTACGGGGAGAGGGGTCAGCTCAGGCGAGTTCTCGAGGGGAGGTAATCGGCGGAACCTCCCCATGCGCTTTTCGAGACACCAGACAATCTGCAGCGGCGGAGGCCGCTGGGCGAGGTCCGCTCTAGAATTTAGAGGCGCCGACTGGGGTCGGGCGTGACCATCTGACTACGGGGACGCGGGACAATGGATACCACGACGACTGCGCTGCAAAGGTCGTCTGCCCTCGGAGAGAGCACTGAAACCTGTGCGGCATGTGTCTGTGTAAAACTCCTACCCCCTTCTCTCAAAGGCGACCGCGAGGACTTTCTACGATGACGTCGAACGATGACGTCGAACGATGACGTCGAACGATGACGTCTAACGGAGTGGTTATAAGCGGCTGTTGTCGGCTGCTAGTGTGTGCTCGTTGTCGTGCTCGAAATGTACTCGTGAGCTGTGTGCTCGTTTGCTGTATGCTTTGTCTTGCGGGCTCCATTTGGGAGTCACGCTAGACTGTCGATGTATCTCTTGTTTAAACTGTAAATAATGTAAATAAACCCTGTTCACCTAGTTCCTCCCAAGTTCCTAACTACGACCTTCAACTCCTTGAAATGGTGGCAGCGGCGGGATCGTCCGAGAACTCCTACATCTGGTTGACAGCGGTGGGATCGTCCGACGAATCTAATAACTGAAAGGCAGCGGTGAGATCGGCCTACGGCTCGTAGATCGGCCTACGACTCGGGAGACAGCAACGGCAGCTGACGGACTTCGGCAGATCGTGACCGACCGGTATCCTGATCAAGTTGGAGGCGACTTGGGATTGACCACCTCTCGCAACTGACTGGATACGGCGGAGAAGGACTGGTGATATGGTGCTGCTTCAGTGGGTAAGCGTTTGGTTTTGGCTGTAAGATTTACCAGGCTTCAATTTCTCTGTGTTTGTTGATTTGATTCGCCGGGATCTTTTACTTGTATTCTGATTTGCGTGAGCATCGCAGCAAGTATTGTGTGACAGCAGAGCCAAAGCTTAAAGTAGCGACCATGGTCCTAATGTGTTTGACGGGAGCTGACCTGTTGTGGTTGTGTGAAGAGCTCGAGGTAAACGTTGACGAAGACTTGACGGAATCAGAGATTCGTAAGACAATTCTGCAAAGTGGCAATGATTTGAAACTAATCGAAAACCTAGGTAACCGAATTCTAAGAAAAAGACAGGAACAGGAATCAATTAAGCAAGAATGCCAAGAGCGCGAGCGAAACCGCCAAGAGCGTGAGCAAAAACGGCAAGAGCTTGAAAAAGAAATGGCAGCAGTGAACAAAGAGATAAAAAATTTGCAGCAGTTAAAAGCACGAAGTCCACAGCGGCTTGAGAAATCTGTCGGCTGGGCGCAGCGAAAGTGGGAAGTAGATAGCAGATTTTGCTCGAAAGCCGAGGAAAGTAGTAGTACCTGTGAGAGTAGCAGCACGTTCATAGGTGAATTCGAAGTGCTAGCAGCTAACGATGCCTTAGTGGCAACAGAGGCCGTTAAAGGCCAGAGTGTGAGCGACGAGGTGCTGTGCCAGCAGAGGACTGTAGAGACAGCTAGGCCAGCTGTGAACAAATTGGCACAGTTACCGCGCGTGTGCGTCGCATCTCATGGTATCGAGGTCGTTAGCGACGTACAGGGTACTGTTGACCCGACAGACACGAGCACCCATGTCGAGTCAGATCTGCGTGCCGAAGTGAAGTGCCAGCTGGACGATGCAGTTGAGGGCAGCTCAGGATTGCGAGCTGCGTAGCTCAAGAGAAAACAACTGCATTGTTCAGGGATCGGTGCAGCCCTCCGCCAGTCTAGGTAGCCAAGAGAGGGATGATTTAGTTAAAGATCATTCATACTGTGCGGGTAAGAGACCGATCCGGGCCGACGAAATGTGTACCGGCACTAGGCGCGAGAAGACGACATGAAAGAGAGTTCGAGGAAAAAGCGCCGTAGAAAGAAGCGCGCTAAGGATCGGAATGCGGTGGCTAATGTAGCGCAGCCAAAGACGGCGAAAGACGCAAAAAGCCAGGGCGCAAGAAAAAGAAAGGTGCGGTCGTCGTTGACGATGTTGACGCATCCAAGAAGTTGGAGCCACAGGTCAAAAAGAGACCGAGAAGCATGTCCTGCACGGACGCGGACAAAGGGCACGGGGCAGTTATGTTCCTTGTCGGTCCGTCGTTCTTTTCGAAGTTCAGCGTGTAGTACAAAGAAGCGCAAGGTGGCAGGACGAGACGAGGTGATAAGGAGTGGTGACGCGGTCAGTCGAGTTCGTGAGGAAAGAGGGGCGCCAGGACGCAAATTGGCAGGAGACTGTAACGTCTTGGAGGAGCTGACAGTGAATCAGTCATATTGTTGTTCCTTGGTAGCTAGAGTAGCTTTCGAACCGCGACCACCTCGGGTACGGCTCAAAAGCATGAGTCAGTTGTAAACGTTTGAAACGGGAGGCCAAGAGAGCTTCCGTAGAAGGAACACGTGTTCTTTTGTTTTATTTTTGAACATTTGAAAATTTTCGCGATTTGAGATTGAATTTCTTTCAAACTGTAAGGTATGAGCTTTGTTTATGTTTTAGTTTAAAATAGCTCCGAGGTTTGAAATAGGTGTTGTATGTAAACCTGTAGTCTCGCGAGATGTTCATTAATGAGTAGATAGGCTCTTTTTTTGTGTGTGAGTAACCTGAGTGTCAAGGTTATCGGTGAGAGGCCTATGGTAACGCGCGTGTGTATTAGTTAACCTTCTTTTTTATGTGTTTTTTATTTTCTAAGTTTAAGCGCGTAGGTTTTCAGTAAGTGTGTAATTTGCACTGAAAAGCGTTCTTAGTTCCTTTAGCGCATGTCCTGTGTGGCCGGAAGGAAGCAGGTTTATGACTGGGTTGCTCGTGTGTGTTGAGGGCAGCCGTATTCTGTCTTCTTTAGTGAGCGTGCGTAGAACTAGTTGATGGCAGACTCATTTTTAAAGGGTTCTGCGATGTGCGTGAGTTACGCATGTTTAGTTGCTCGGTTAAGTTACGTGTCCTGATTGGACTAGAGAAAGACACGTGAGTAAGCGTGATGAAACGTTTGAGTGCGACGCAAGCACGTGTTCGGAATAGGGACCACAAAGCTAGCGCGATTGTAATTACGTACCTGTGGAGTTGACCAGACTGTTCAGTGGCACCAGTACGTGCGATGAGTACGCCACTGCGATAGGATAAGAACAGGCTGTTGGTGAAGTTAGGCTGCTTAAGATATGTTCGGGTATTGGTGGTTGAGAGCCTTCGGTTCAGTTCTGCGTAAACCTTTACTCTTGTGCAGCGCGACGGTCAGGTTTGGTTGAACTCAAAGGGGAACGTGAACGCTCGCTTTGGCGGCACGAAATTTTGGGGCAAAATTTGGGATTTCCAGTTGAGTGGCTTGCATTGAAATTTTGATAGGAAGCCTGGTGGGTTAACAGCTTATTCCGGGCGTTTGCACGCTGAGTGGTATTGTGTTGCCGGGATCGACTCTTCTGTGCCAGTCGTTGTGAGATGGTTGAAGGCATTCTAAGTGTGCAGGGGTTGCAGAGAGCAAAGCCATCTTCTTGCCCAGCGGTTGCCAGCACTGGCCAGGCGAGATTTTCCGGGCCATGGAGGAGCTGTTAGGAATGGCCTGCCAAGGTGGCAACGTGCAAGTTATTTCAGCCCGCTGCACGTGTTTCGATCCACCCGGGGTGGTGGCGCACTTCAGAGAACTGCGGATAACCGGCAGCTACGCGGCGAGGGGTCAGCTCAGGGGAGTTCTCGAGGGCAGGTAATTGGCGGAACCTCCCCATGCGGTTTTAGAGACACCAGATAATGTGCAGCGTCGGAAGCCGCTGTGCGAGGTCCGCTCTGGAATTTAGAGGCGCCGGCTGGGGTCGGGCGGGACCACCTGACTACGGGGACGCGGGACAATGGATACCACGACGACTGCGCTGCAAAGGTCGTCTGCCCTCGGAGAGAACACTATTAACATCACTTGTGAGGAAGACTTGAATTTAATTGCATGATTTTGTGGCCTCTGCAGTAGGTAAGCCATTTCCAGAAATGTGCAATGTGTCGCATCTGAACGCGGCTTTTTCAGCTGTGCATAATCTGAAGATACTACACTGCAATATTAGAAGCTTAACTAAAAATATTGACTCTTTGCTGGTTTAATTAAAGTCCCATTCCTTTCAGTATGATATAATCGCGTTGTCAGAAACGTGGTTGAAACCTGATGATTTCTTTAATATTCCAAATCTTAATTCAGTTTATCTCTCGCGACCAACAAAGACGCGTGGCGGAGGAGTTGCTTTGTATGTACACAAGAATAATCCTTTCAAGCCTTGTCCCAAACTAACATGTCAGGTTCCCGATGCATATGATTTCTTATTCCTTGAGCTGAGTTCCAAGTTGACTGTAGGTGTTTTATACCGTTCCCCAAGTTCGCACATTAGTCTTTTTCTGGAAGCCTTTGAGCCTGCTCTACACCATCTCGCTTCTATGAATAATCCTGCAATAATATGTGGAGATATTAATATCGACACTCTTAATGACAATGCAGCACCATACGTGAACCTGATTGAGTCTTACGGGTTCCTTAATCAAATAACACAACCAACTCGAGTCACCCCCTCCACAGCGACGCTCATAGACCATATCCTATGCAATTTTGAAACCTCACTGTCTTTCTCTGGAGTTATTGATGCTGATATTTCTGACCATTTTCCAGTGTTTCTTCTAGCATCGTGTTCTCCTCTCAAAAAAGAAATTTAGAAACGCGTGAAAACAACTATTGATCACAGCCTGTTAAGTTCCCGTATACGCACTCTAGTGATCAATGTTGAGAACAGTAAGAATATTAACAAAGAATTCGACCACCTTTTAAATGTTATCTCATCTTGCTTTACAGAAACAATTGTTAATGCAAAATCTTATTATTCTGACCCAATATGTCCTTGGGTAACGACTGAGGTCTTAGCTGCTATACAAACTAAAGATAAATGGTATAGAAAGCACAAGCAGTTCAAAGCTAATGAATACTATCGTATACAATATAAAATACATAGAAATAAAGCTCTGGCCTTACTTAGAAAATCCAATAAGAAGTATCATACAACTCTTATAGAAAGCAACCAACATGCCCCGCGTAAAATGTGGGAAATAGTAAACTCGGTCATTACACTTCGAGAGAAGGATCATATATTGCCAGAAATTATCCCACCTACTAGAACCACAGAAAGCCTTGCGGAAGACTTCAATCAATACTTTTGTAATATAGGTCCAACTCTTGCGAAACAACTAAGTATGCACGAAGCCCCAAGCTCCCAGCTCCTGTACTTAATTCTTTTGTTTTTGATGACATTACTCAGGATGAAATCATTTCTACCGTTAAAACAATGGCTGGAGGAAGAACGCCAGGTAAAGATAAGATCCCTTTACTCGTCATTAAACAGCACATCGAGGAACTGAGTGGGCATTTAGAAAAATTATTTAATGCATCCTTCTATATGACCACATATCCAGACGCATTTAAAATAGCGCAAGTCACACCAATATACAAGTCCGGTAGTATGGATGACATCCAGAACTACCGACCAATATCAATAATTAGTGCCCTTAACACAGTATTTGAGAAGTTATTGATGAAACGTTTTACCCATTTTCTAGATAAATATAACGTACTAGTATATAACCAGCACGGTTTTAGGAAAAACAGATCTACTTCCACGGCTGTACAATGTTTAAGTGAATTTATTAACAAAGCATTAAATAACAAAGAGTATGTAGTTGGCATTTTTGTTGATATTAAAAAAGCGTTTGACACTGTGAACCATGACATACTACTATCAAAACTACATCGGTATGGATTCAGAGGTCAAGCGAAGCAGTTTTTCGAAAGCTATCTTTCTGGTCGCAAGCAATGTGTTAAAATCGACAAATCCGTATCAAGCGTTCATTCCATCCTTTGTGGCGTGCCTCGGGGCTCGGTATTGGGACTATTACTCTTTTCCTTCTACATAAATGATCTGCCAGATGCTTTGAATTATGCCCAAACTATTATGTATGCTGATGACACAGCCCTTCTCTTCTCTAGTCATGACCCTAATATGCTCGAAAGGCACGCTAATAGTGATCTTTCTCAGATGTGTTAGTGGTTTTTACAAAATAAATTAACAATACACACCTCAAAGACTAAATACATTGTGTTCTCTAGTCCTTATAAAAATTCATATAGCTTAAATGAGTTACGAATCGGCGCAAACCCCCTCGAACGAGTCGATCAACAGGTATATCTTGGTATAACTCTAGATTCAGCTTTCAATTTTAATCCTCACATAATTCGAGTAAGCAGCAAATTGAGACGGGCTTGCTTTATCCTAATAAAAGCTAGAAAGTTCTTCTCGCTTCGCACATTGAAAATTTTGTATTATTGCCTTTTTCAAAACAATATGACTTACTGCGTGGAGTCCTGGGGACTTACGTATAACACTTACTTAAATCAAATAGTAATTTTACAAAAAAGAGCACTTCGAATAATAACACATAGTAAACACACAGATAGATCCGCTCCGCTCTTTCGTCACTTAGACATTACACCTTTCTTTGCTATGCGGGATTTCAAACTAGCTTGTGTGGTTATACATATACTAAACCATAACATCCCACTATCATCATCTGTTTTTGTATATCCATCTCGTCCAACTAGAAATTTTTTCAGTTGTCGTTTTAACCATCCAGCTGTTAATAATGTGTACGGTAAAAGAACTATCGCCTATGCCACTGCTAAAATTTGGAACCAACTGCCTGCTAACTTAAAAGTAGGTCGATTCTCAATCTCCGATATAAAGAAATTTTTCCGAAGCCAGCAATATTCGACTCCACTATAAGTCTGTGTTTTTTCTTTGATGCATTCTTCCTTTTACTTTTTTCTTTTTTTTCTTTTTTCTTTTTTTTTATGTTGTCCTCCGAACTATTGTATAATTTCTTGAGCATTTCGCCTGCCTTTGTGTATAACTGTAGTATAACTGCTGTTACATGAATCCTGTGTAAAATACTTAGTTGTCTCGCTAAAACGATTTTTTCGCACTTCCTGCATGGGCCCAAGTCTAGCCGAGAAGGCTAAGGGCCCAGATGGTTCACATGTAGTTCTTATTAGTCGTTTGAATAAACTGATTTTTGAATTGAAAAAAAAAAAAAAAAACCTGTGCGGCATGTGTGTGTGTGTAAAACCCCTACCCCCTTCTCTCAAAGGCGAGCACGAGGACTTTCTACGATGGCGTAGAACGATGACGTCGAACGGAGTGGTTATAAGCGGCTGTTGTCGGCTGCTAGTGTGTGCTCGTTGTCGTGCTCGAAATGTACTCGTGAGCTTTGTGCTCGTTTGCTGTATGCTTTGTCTTGCGGGCTCCATTTGGGAGTCACGCTAGACTGTCGATGTATGTCTTGTTTAAACTGTAAATAATGTAAATAAACCCTGTTCACCTAGTTCCTCCCAAGTTCCTCTCTACGACGTTCAACTCCTTCAAATGGTGGCAGCGGCGAGATCGTCCGACAACTCCTACATCTGGTTGACAGCGGTGGGATCGTCCGACGAATCTAATAAGGCGCACAATACCTGATGTTCAGGCATCAGGCATTGTGCGTCCATCATAGCGACCTTTAAGAACAACATAACTTACAAAATTAACCAAAGGAACAGAAAACTGCTCCTGTAGAAGCCTATGACCAATTCGAAGGAAACTCCGCTGCTTCCATGGTTGTTAACGCACTGCAGTCCCCCACTGCTCTATTTTTTATTTGTTCAAGAAGCTTCCGTGGGTAAAGGTATTACTCTGGAGTGGCTTGTAGTCGGTGCCTTCGTTTCTCGTTAGTTTTGGATGTGGTGGAGGGTATACCCTACATCATTTCCACCCGACGCAATACAGCTACACCTGCCCACACTGCATTTTGCCAGACACCCTGGCGCGCCTCCTACTGCAATGCAAGAAGACCCGAGCAAGCATCACAGCGACACAACTAGTAGCAGCAGACGCAGACCCAAACCTCCTCGCTGATACGTGGGAGGTTCTGGAGAAAAGCACCTATTCTGGAGAAAAGCAAAGTTACAACATGTAGATTTACAAACAAATCATATTGCAATAAAAGAAACTGATAGTTGTTTGAACAGCTCGTCCACCACACTGTCACCTTTTTGCGCTGTATGTCATATGCCCAAAGCGAAAACAAAAAGTGATTGATTGATGATTGAAATAAGGAACTCTGTAAGCTCTGTCAGTGGTTTATACCGCCACATTGGTTACGCACACGTGATACGTAGCGATAGGTATTTGCTCTGACGACATATTTCACCACGGTAGATGTTGAAAGTTTGAAACTGTGGTTGCTGTGGCCATCTGTCTGCCCTTTCAGTTAAGATTATGATTTGGGAAGTTAGCGCAAGGAACACACGAGGCTTGAAGAAAGGGGCAACACGAAGCGGCTATTGACAACTTGTGATTTAATGAAGCGAACGCCGATCTTATATAGATCAGGCACACGTGTGCCCCCGAAAGGCAACGAAAAAAAAAACCAATAAATACACAGAGCGACCTTCAACAGGGGTACGATACAAATGCTAAGATAAACGTTGAAGACTACTGAGGCACCGAAGACTTGTGAATCACATGGAAAGACACAAAAGTTCTTTCTGAGAAACAGCAACTGACGGCGAGCTAATGCAATCACCATTCTTAAAGCACCGCATGGCCACTGCCTCTACAATCTCTTTCCAGCTGACAATTTTTCTGACGATAATCTCAGTCTTTGATAACAAAGGAGAGCAGCCCAAGCAGCTACGGCAATTAGTAGCCAAGTTCGACCTTCCAGCAGCCCCAAGAGACCGCTCATGCTCACGCAAGAGAATGTTAATGCACCTACAGCAAAGCTATGGTGGCGGGTACAGAAGTGTCGATTTGACGTGCAACCGCTTCCGTAGCGTCGCCTGGACCCGGCGTGCGCTTTATAATTAATGCTGGTCTGCTTCTACACGCCCTGCGTAAGTTGTCCGCTTGACATATTTGCATGGTGTTATTTTTTCAGAAATAGCATAAGCTTACTGTACCGTACCGTACCTTGAACGTACGTTTATTCAGTTTCCCCGCAACAGCTGTCGTGTCTGTAGTTGTAGCGTTTCTTTGCCTTCTCAGGTCACCTTTTCCCTCTCCCCCTCCTCCTGCCTATGTATGGGAACTGCCTCTTCTCGTCCTCCTCTCTACAATTCTATCTACGCCCCTTCTGGACTCGCACGTTAATATAGTACGGTAAGCGCCGCAGTTTCTCCAATGCTGTTGCGGGGGTTCACGGATAATTACAGCTATCAAGATGCTATTGTGGCGACGCCCAGGGAGCTCCAGAGGGCATTGTGCGCATTCGAAGCGGTGGGATTCAAACGAGTTTGCCGTTCCTCTCTGCCACGCTCCTGTCATGTATACACACGTTCTGAACCACCCCCCGGCGTGGTGTGCCACACAGCAGCAGCAACAGCAGCAGCAGCAGCAGCAGCAACAACAACAGCAACAGCAGCAGCAGGAGCAGCAGCAATGGGAAAGTCGAAGGAAGAGGCAAAGAAATCTTCGCTTTAATCATAAACGTACTGCATTGGCATACTGACACATGCGTGAGGGGGCACTGAAAAATGTGCTGGATATCCCGGCTCCCATCGAAATAACGAGTATTATGACGTCGGTTGCTAATGACTACTGCTCCTCTCAGGTGAATGTGTCGGTTATTCTTTGTTGTCGATAGCATCGGAGACATTCCATTCATTTCAACCTCCGTGTATTATCTCTGCGGGGTTCGAAGCCCTCTGACCGAGTGAAAGAGGGCGCAGAAGCAGGTTACATAAGTGACAACGAAACTCCGTGCCGTCAGGTATTATAAGACAAACATTCGTGTGCTGAAGGGGACACAGTTAACTATCGTTAAGACGAACTAGGTTCAGCCGAACTATCGCATGTAACGAACAACATGGAAACGTTTGTTTGGTTTTCCATAGACTAAATGCAACAACAAAAATCCACTTGAGACGAACCGCTTCAGACGTGCTTTTCAGTTAAGACGAAGATTCGGAGTGACCGCCACCGCTACCGATCTTGGAGGTGGCTCGATGCGCCAGGCCCGGGGGCGCACGCATCAAGGCACCCACTGGAGGCCTGCGACGCACATCGCCCTTGGACAGAAGTGAAAACAAGAGGAAACAAAAAAAGACAGTAACGTTTGGGTGCTATAGCGTATGGGTGCTATAGCGCATTCGAAGCTATCGGCTCTCGGTGCCCCTAGACCGTTCGCATCGCAGATCGCACTCAAAACAAGACCCGCGTGGCCGCGCCATATGCAGCAGCCACCGGAGTAGAACGCCCCCTCGTAAACGTTCGCTTCCTAACTGAATTAACAAGCGTGGTGTCAGTACGCACAGACAAACATGAACACTTCGCACTCGATGACCCCGGACGCTCGCTGTCAAAACATTGGCGTGAAGAATCGCTGCAGAAGCAGCGAGCGAACTGACCTTCGCGCTGTCTATCGCTACATCGTAAACGATAAAGCACGCGCGCGGCCGAAGTAGAACACCCCCTCCCTCCTGTCATCGGTGCCATGCACGCGACCGAAGACGGCGCCCCCCCCCCCCCTCCTTTTCCTCCTTTGCGCACGCGAGATTGAGCCGCCATCGTCGGCTCATCGTCGCACGCTTTCACTCGCGTACGGTGCGCGAGCACAATGTTATCACAAGACGTACCCGGTACACCGCATCGCAAACGAAACCTGTAGCATCTGCCAGACGAGGTCAACCCAGCGCGAATACGCCTACCTTCCTCCTCCGCAACCCTTCGCCCTCGTTTCTCCTTCCCCACTTCGCTCAGCGTCACCTAGACTTTGCTCTAGGTTGCGTTGCTCTACCACATGATCAGCGCACTCCTTCGTACATTCGCTAGCTCGTAGCCTGTACCGATGTCTTGTGAGACGGCAGATGCCTGCTTTAACTCCCTAGTGAACTTTTTCCAGCAGCACGAAGACAGAGAAGTATTTTTAAGGTCATTATGTGAAAGTACGTCGTTTGTGGCTACTCGCCGATTTGCACAGAAGCGCCAAACATGGACAGGATGAAACCAAGCAACAGTATCACTGGAAAACAGTTTTCTATTAAGTTCAGCTCAATAAACACTTTTTATGTTACTTCCCCCCTGTTGTAAGTCAACTTCATTTACCATTTGGATGCAGATATTTGGATGCACCTGGTCATGTTGCCGATTATTCTTCCGATAAGCGAACTTCTGATAAGACGAACAAATTTTTATGGTTATTCTTCGAGTTCGTCTCAAAGGGAGTCTACTGTGTATGAAACTCATTCCATATGGGCGCCACATTCGTAGACTTACGATCGGCCAGCGGGGGAAATGACCTTCTAACCTCTCCCGCCCTACTGCGACGAATCGCTTCGTGAAGCTAAAAATGCGTCCACTAGGACAGACCAGCGGTGACACCAAGGCCAGACACGTTTGGCGAATAGAGCGCTGATGGATGGTACACTGCCGCCGTCCCCGACGATGGGAGCAAGAAACTACTGGAAAAGGCCGCTCTACGCCGTTTCGTCACTGCCACTGTTAGCCGCCAAGGTTGCGTGACCGACGCTTCAACTAATTGCTGGGTCATCCCAGGAACCAAGACACGCCAGTTTGAATCAAGCGCGACAACCACTCTACGAAACTCTCGTCCTTTCTATGTGTTCAGTGAACAGAGTTGCCGGAATGATTGTGTGCATCCTCGTCCTCAACGTGGATCCTTCGGCGACTTGGGACGCTTCGATTGGTCCATGGTGTGACGGCGGATTTCCCTGGCCTAGGGATCTAGGGAGGACAGAGGGGATTTAAGCGGACTTTTCGGGCTCCTCGGCGTGTGCTTTAATTCAGCCATGCTAGAGTGTTGAGGCGTAACGTTCTCTACTCCTCACGTACATATTGTAAATAAACCCTGTACTCTTCGTTCTCGGAGAGAACATGATTGTCCCTTCAACAACGCCCTTAGCGTGGATGACTCGGACGACGGCACGGACCAGCTACCCCTTTTGACATGACCAACCCCAACTCTTACAAGACATACCCGCCCGGTCCAGCCCCCTGCGAGTGCTTGGCAGTTTGTTTCGAGTTCCTTTTTTTTTTGTCCAAACATGGGATGCGACGTAGGAAGACACATTCCTGAGATATGAGCCGGAGCCACAGGGATGGCGGCGAACTTATGTTCGTAGGGATGGCGGTGACTTGTGTGCGCAGACTGCACGTGCATGGCTAATGCGCAAGATTTCTGCAGTTTCACAATGCTCGAGTCCCCAGGAAAGCTCGATGGTTTGGGCGAGCTAGTTTTTGCATTTACTAGTGGGGTAGACAAATACTGACAGTCGCTTAGCGAGTTTTGTAACTGTGGCATTCATAGGTTTTCTCGCCATAGTTTCTAGGTCGTTTAGATGTCTTGTTCATATGGGCAACGGCCGGAATGACGAATTATCGAGACCGCTAGGCGGCCGCATCATTGAACCATGCGAGTAACCCAGTGCCATGCGTTATGAGAAACAGATAGATAGATGAACTTTAATAAAGGTATAATCAGAAAAATTGCTAATGGTAGGGGCCCCTAGTCCAGGGTTTCGCTGGCTCTTGCCATCTTCTCAGCTCTCTGTATCAGCACAGAACACCTATACAAAATTAGAGAAGGGAAACTGTACCTTCCACAGTGCTACGGAAATAAGCGTAGCGGTGGCGTCGTGAACTAAAGTATGCGACCACAGGTGGCGCTGTACAACAGGAAACGGAAACGGGGTTTTGCACACGCTTTACCAGGTGTGGCTTTACTGGGTTTCTGGCTGCTGCGCCTCGATCGTGCTCCCGCCAGTTTGGTTCCTGTGTAGCAAACGTAGCGCCTACATATTTATGTAAGCGCTACGTTTGCCACACAGCAACCAAACTGGCGGGAGCACGATCGAGGCGCAGCAGAATACATGTAGCGCTGAGTCATATCGAGTTAAGGCACACTCTTAACTGACTTTTAAGGGCATCCCGAGCTGTTTTTCGTTTATTACGCCGCCGTTACCCTGAGTTAAATTGTGCCGCCGCGCTCCAGCTGTTGCATTTCGTGTAGGGCTACTGACAGAATGCGGTTTCCAGGTGGCACGATGGCCTCGACTGGAATAAACGCACACGACACCAAAGATTGAGTAAGCCTGAAAATATTTTATTTGCATTTTACAAGTACAACAAAAAGCACACGTCTACGCATCCACACAAACGCGGTTACATAGTCAAGAACATAGTCAAGAAATGGCTCATTAATGAGGGTAGCACAAACGCACAAGAAAGAAGACCTAAGCTACAAAACGTACGGTCGGCTGCTAAGTATAATAATTTCCCTGTCACCGCGTGTCACTTTTATACATCATCTTTACAGCACTACCAGGCCGGGTAGTTTGGCGGAAAGAACGCAACAGCTTATACGGCCGTCAGCTGCCTCTTCCTTACGGGTGTCATAATTATCCTAATCTCCGCATCAACGTCGTGCAAGTTCGCATACAGGTATCTGTATCTGAACCATATGTGCCAGCTTAATACACGTGTAGTGAAATTATGATAACCACTGCGTCTTATCAAACGTATTGGTTTTGCAAATGCGCATTACAGCTGACGGAACGACATACTGTAAGTGAAGCACAAGAGAACAAGGACAAAAGGAGGATACAACACTTGAAGAAATGAAGAATTAGTGGGCATACAGCAAACAAGCGATGACGGAGAACACACAGTGATGCATCGGGTGTTCTGTGACATCGGTTTGCGTACTTACGGTGTTATGGAGATCAACGGCATAAAAACGTACCTTCAAGCGTACTCCCTCAACCTCCGCCGCATTCATTATGATAATCGACGCCTAAACAAAATGAGGCACTATTCCTTGCCAAGAGTAGACCTCATTACAGCAAGTCTATGTAATGACTCGCAGACGAAACCAGCATGCTTTCGAAAATGTTTTACCGCCGTAGTATTCGAACGCCAACGGCCAGGAAACACATCGATACCAATAGGCTGTCGGCTGTCGGTGGTTAATCGAGCACAAAAACCTTGACGCTATGACTAAAAAGCAGCTTCAACAATCAAATTAAAAAAAAATCAACTGCCTATTTGCCTGAGGTAGAAAAGCATCCTTAGACACCTCGATTGTTCATGTCAATGGTTTGTGTAAATTAAAAAATTCAGCATGTTCAGCGCCCCTAGCAGAGAAAGCACAAATTAAAGTATTCGACCAAATTACAGTAGCTCCACTTGCGCGCTTACGCTGAAACGCGCCTCGATTGATTTTTCGCCCTCTGTGGCCATTTGTTGAACTTGAGAGTGTGCGGGGCCTGGTATCAGCTTGAGGCGGTCGTCGAGGGCCGAGTTGGTCAGCAGTGCCTCCCATTGCTCCCTCGTGGTGTTCGTGTCGGGGTGTTCTATGCTGTGTAATGTGCACTCCCATGTAATGTTGTATAGGGTTGGTGTGGCCCCACACCACAGGCATTCGTCCCTGTAGGCTGTGGGGTGTATGCGATGTAATATGTGTAGGTTCGTGTAAGTGCCTGTCTGGAGGCTACGTCAGGCAGCGGCATCCTCTGTCTTTAGATATCGATGGGGAGGTAGATATCGCAAGCGACGCCCTCTGTGGTAGTTAACGATGGCTGAATACTCAAGGTCGACAGGGTCCGGGTCTTCTGCAGCCGGCGTTAGGAGTGCTCGGTTATGTACGAATCCTCGAGCTGCTCTGTAGGCCTGCAGGTTCCCGTGATGCCCGTGTGGCCCGGTATCCACATGATGGTCTGGGTGGTGAAGTCCTCAGGGTCCTCCTTGAGTATTTGTGCTAGGACTTGTGCGGCAGGTATTTCAATTCTTCCCTGTAGGAAGTAGCGGCAGGCCTGCTGGGAATCCGTGAGGATCGTCAGTGGTTGGTTTGCGTGTAGGCGCTCGCGGATGGCTAACGCGATGGCCAGCTCTTCGGCTTCCGTAATCGCGCAGGGGCGGGTCGATGCAGTGGAGGTAACGTGGCCTCGGTGGTCGCATACCACTGACACTGCACCCTTGTTGTTCGTCCCATACATGGCGGCGTCCGTAAAACGGGCCGTGGTATTAAACCTGAATGCTTTCTCCATGTGCTGGGCCCTTGCAATCCTGCCGGAGTGTAGGTTAGGGTCCATGTTGCGTGGTATCCGGGCAACGTGAAACCAGTCCTGGACGTGGCGAGGTATCAAACAGGTTTCTTGGGTTCGTGTTCTTATAGCTGGGAACCCCAAGGTTCGTAGGACCTGCCGGCCCATGCGAGTCCGCGCAAGTCTCTGTTGTGGCGAGACGTAAAGGGTTTCTGTCAGTTCGCTGAAGGTGTTGTGCAACCCTAGCGCGAAGAATTTTTCAGTCGGCGTACTTGTTCGCAGGCGGAGAGCTGTCTTGAGAGCCATCCTCCAAAGTGTGTCGGCCTGCTTCGTCTCGAACTGGGTGAGATAGTCGTAGGGCAGGCTGTATGCGATTCTGTTCACCACCAGGCTTCTGACCAGTCAGAGCGTGTTCCTTTCCTTCATGCCTTTGTTCTTGGATGTTACGCGGGAGATCATGCGTGATGTCGCCTTGACACTGGTTTTGAGCAGTGTAAGGGTGTGCGTGGCCCGCTGGTTGGACTGCAGCCACATGCCCAGCACCCTGAGCAATGGCTTCTCTGGTATGAGGCCCACGTTGAGGCGTACCTTGAGTTTTCTTGTTGGGTCTGTGGCGACTGTGTGGTTACACCGGCCTCGCCAGGCTCATAGGAGCTCAGATTTCTCGAGGGAGCATTGTTGTCCCCTTTGGGTGATGTATTCTTGGATGAGACTTGCTGCAGTTTGCAGCCGTTCTTCTTTTTCAACGAGGGACCCTGTTGTGGTCCAGAGTGTTATGTCGTCTGCGTATATAGGGGGCCTAAGACCTGCTACGTCCTGCAGTTTGCTTGCGAGGCCGATCATGGCGACGTTGAACAGCGTGGGTGAGGTGACAGCACCTTGTGGTGTGCCCTTGTTGGGAGGGTGGTACGCTGGAGTTTGGATCTCTCCCATCTTCAGCTCCGCCGTGCGGTGGCTCACGAAGCTATGAACATACTAATAGGTTCGCTCGCCGCAGTTGGTGTTGGCGAGCCCTTCTAGGGTTCCTTGGTTCCTGACAATGGCGAAAGCCCCTTTGATGTCGATTGCTAGGAGGACGTGTTCGCCGCTGCGGGAAACGTTACTGAGGACTTCGTCATTGATTTGGAGTAGCACATCTTGTGTGGACAGATCGAACATGGTGTCCGGCATGTGTTTGTTATCTTCTAAGTGTCTCTGTAGTCTCGTGTTTATAATTTTCTCGTACACTTTGCTGAGGCAGGACTTGAGCGAGAGGGGTCTGAGGTTTTCCATTGCCAATTTCTTGCCCGGTTTGGGGATAATGATTATTCGTGCGTGTTTCCACATCGCCATCACCGTACCTTGTTCCCAATGTTGGTTGAGAAAGGCCGTGAGCGCGGAGATAAACTTGTCGCTCAGGTTTCTGATCGTGGAGTTCCTGATGTGGTCCATGCCCGCCGCTGTGTTACGGGTGGTGGCTGCGATGACCACTCTCATTTCGTTTTCTGTGATGGGTTCGTCCATTAGTGGATTGGGTTGTCCTGTGTAGGGTGTTGTACATGGTTGTGGGGGAGGGGGATATCCATAGCAATTGGTGTTGATGGCATCGATGAGGTCTTGTTGGCTACCTGGGTAGGTGTGTAGTAACCGCTCCGGAGCCCTATGTCCTTGTCCTTGGTTTTGGTGGGGTCCAGGTTGGCTTTGAGGATGTTCCACGTCTTGGCCGTATCCAGGGTGCCACCTAAGGAGTCGCAGAATCTATACCAGCTAGCGGAGGCGAGTTGCATGACATATTCTTCTCCTTCCGCTATTATTTGTGCTATGCGCGTCTTACGTTTCCTGTTGTTTTTCTGTTTCTGTTTTCTGTATTCGGTTTTAAAAGCTGTTCTTTGTTTCCTTTTCCTGTGTAAAAAGGGGACAATAGTCTTGACGGTCTCTTATGTGGAGGTATGCCAGGGGAACGTAGTGCATGTCACTATCTACGATGGTGAAACATCGACCGCAACGTTCGACGCTGAAACCAGTGTTCACGAAGCAGTACGCACCTGCATGATTTCCGGTAACGCTAGATTTCTTGCAATTCACACCTTATTTTGTTAGTGCTGCTTCTATGATATATGTACATATATATATCTTGTGCGAAGAGAAAATGTGCAGATGAGCACTGGAAGGAAGAGAGCAAGGGGATATAAAACAGAAGAGACGGAAGTCGCTCGAAGCGACGGCACGAATAAGGAAGCAAGCAAATCAGGGTGGAGACACGCGCCGTGTCCTTCGATGCAGGCCTTCCACCCGGCTCTTGGGGTTGTGGCCAAGGATTGAGTAGTTGCTGATTGATTTTTGATTGTTAACTATTTTGCTAGTGTCATTGTTGTTTAGCCAGTGCATTTTGTGCTAATCAGACCAGACAGATACCCTTTTATTGACAACGGGCAGGGGCTTTCTTCGTATGCGTCTTTACTCCCCCGCAGGATTTACCTGTGGATATTTTTCTGCGCAGTGGTGACACATCAATTCCCGTAGCTCTCGTCCCAAGCAATGATGGCATCATATGGATGAAGAACCCGAAAGCGATTCAGGCGGAACTGTGATCAACGACGGCCCATTTTCAGAATATCACAGAGGTCCGCCAGTTTGGCAGAAGAGATATTCTTTGCTTTTCCCCAGACCAACATTGTGTACAAGACCTTGTTAAGTTCTTGTTGTTTGCTTCTAATCCGGTAAGCGAATTTATTCCACCTCAGTTGGCGCGTGTCAAAAAGCTTGTCCTTGGCGTCGATGTAAACATGACATCAACATAAATATTAGGGATGTTTTCACCGGCAGGTGTAATTTCAATTTACCGGTATGAACATGTGGTGGACAAGGACAGGAGAGTCGGTGATTGTATCATTTGCTGCGACAATTAGACCAACAAAAATTGAGGCATGGCCCTTAATCTACGGAGTGGAACCTCTATCTCCTCGTCCTCTCCAATGTGGAAAGTGTTGGCGTCACGAACACACTACTAAAGGATGTAGGTATGTTTACAGTTGCCGAGTTTGTGGTGAGGATCAGAATTCCAGCGGGTGCAAAAGCAAGGAAGAAAAGTGCTGCCTGTGCAATGAAGCGCACTGTGCTGATTATTCGAATGGTTCTGCAAAGGCACGGGAAATGCAAATTTTAGATATATTTAAACGAAGACGTTGTTCCCCTAGAAAGGCCATAGCTGAAATTCAGGCTAGATCATGGGGATATGCAGGTGTCACAGCCCGTCAAACGGCGCGGCAACGGAGGCGTCTCTTTCACTTTCTATTGCCAATGTTCTCGAAACGGCAACAGAAAAGGCCATGGACGCTGTTATGAACGCTCAGCCGCAAAGGCTTCCCCGCTGATGCTTCACCGCTAGGCTCAGAGCACGGCTCCCTGAGAAGGTGCGTCACCACTGAGCTGCGGGCATGTCGGAACGCGCAGCTCCTGTGCAGTGCTTTCTCCCTTGCTGGCATCCCACACTGTGCGCGCCCGGTCATGCAGAGCTGCAATCTCCCCCTCCTGTGGATAGAAAAGGCCGGTGCCTCTGGCGTTCAGCGCCTTTCCATCATCACACTTCGTCCTCGTTAAGAAGTACACGCATTACTCTCTGGCCTACGTCTTGCCTCGTCACTGTCAGGATCTCCTTCAGCTCATACCTTTGGCCACATTGTCATGCTACTCATGAGAGCCTGGTACCTCTCATAACAATGACTAGCTGGAAACCTTTGCGAGTCCTTGTGACAGATCCTAACTATCAAGATGTCACAGATGTTCGGCACAGTGACAGCTATCAATATAACTTCACGAACTACTGAGTGTCGACGGCCATGAAATGAAGAAGTAGCTCCCGATCTGACGTCCCAAGACGCTCAAACTGCATGTCTATCCATTGATGTAAATCAGAGTCATAGTGAAAGCATCACTGATGACGCACAGTGCTCGTATGAAATGTACGTTGATCCTTTATGGTTAAATTGATCTAGATCCCCTTTGTCAAAAACAGCCACAACCCTTATTCCCTCAAAGACCAAAAAGTATTTCGAAGGCAGCTTTACAAAGAAATATTTCTGAAAAGAAAGCATATTAAGTAAGGCAGTTCCTGCGTCAGTTCTTTCATAACTATGCGAATACTCAAAATTATTCAGTGTAATTGCCGATCAATTCACTCGGCAGTAACGGATTTGCTGTATTGGCCATCGAAATTCTTCCCGGATATTATTGCACTGCAAGAAACCTGGCTTTCAGGGCATCCATCTTATAAATTAAATAATTACCGATCTATCCGACTAGACCGTCCATCGAAAGGCGGAGGGTTAGCATTCTTTTTCACTAATAGAATTAGTCTCAAGGCGAAAATTTGATATGAACTTATGTCTTGTGAAAGTGAAATTTTTCTCTTAGATATAACCTTACCAAGTTACCTACCTCTCTGTTTAATAAATGTATACTTTCCTACGGGTGTACACGACACTCGATGTTTGGATTCCGCCGGAACGTCATGGTGTAAGGACAAAATTCTTGCTGGAGATTTCAACTCCCATCACACTTGTTGGTGCTTCCGAACTGACCGAGTGGTAAACGCTTGTGAGATTGCTCAAAAGATAAAAATCTGATTTTTCTCAATACTAGAATTCCTACATTTATTTGCGATCGGTCCCGCTCAGCCTTGGACTTGAGTTTTGTGAGTTCGTCTCCCACTAGCTCATCCTGGACAGCCTTGGACTGTGCCACCAACAGTGACCACTTTCCAATAATATTTGAAATTACTTTCCCGATAATAGCATCATGATCTCAGGTCTGAGTATTTGAAAACTACAATAAAATTTAAAATGATCTAAAAGCACATTTAGCTTTTCATTTTGAAGATCGTGAAGATACCAAATCCATGTAAAATTTTCCTGTAATCAAAAGATCATACCTGACTTTATTGTTGAATCTGCCAAGAGAGCCTTTCATAGTACTTGATGGAATCCAGACTGTACAACGACAAGCAGATTGGAAGCACATTCTTTGCAACCAGTTGATGAAAACTGGTCTGATTAGAAGTTTCACGCCGCTGTATATAAACGCACAGTCACCCATAATAAAGGAAATTACGATAGGAAACACTATGATTGCTTTCAAAGCCTCAACACAAAGCTGTGCGGTTCAGATAAATGAGACATCGCAAAATTCTGCCATCACCAATTCATATTGACTATGTAATTTCGTCGTCACAGGAAATGACAAAATCTCTAGAACTCTAGAATTCTCGTCGTGTATGTCACATAAACTCAAAAAACCAGCCCTACTGTCAGACTTTACTAATGTTACATTGCCTGAATTCGCTCAAGTAATTCGATACTTACCATTGTCAGCTCCAGGTCCTGAAAGAATTACAGTTCATATGATACAAATTTCATTAGAACTATCTCCTTGGGGCCCCCTAAACATTATGAACTATTCAGTAAACAACGCATGGATACGATACGATTGAAAGTAGCTAAAGTAATCCCGATACTTAAAAAAGGAGTAGTTTATACCATAGAAAATATCAAACATATTTCTCTTACTTCCACTATGGCCAAGCTCATTTACAGATGCGCCACATTGCAGAATTACTATCTGGATGACGGGTAATTTAATATTCAATCCAAATGAAATAGGCTTCAGAGTTGATTGCTCAATATGGTGTGCCTGTGCTGATTTAGAGAGCCGCACACAGTTTGTTCGGAAAAGGAGACAATGTGCGACTTTAGCCACACTAGATATAGCTAACCATATGACAGCGTTGAACATTCAGTTTTACTGCATATTCTGTAGAGTCCTAAATATATTGTTGCGTGGTTGGCAGAATGTTTTAGATCAAGAGAATTTTATTGGTTTACAAATGGCTGCTCCTAATCTAAATTCAAACGGACTCGCAGTGTTCCCGAAGGAGCAGTCCTATATCCAATATTATTTAACCTATAATCAGCTCTATTACAGCTAGTCAGGACGTGCAAGTTTATGCAGATCATAATGCATTCTTCGCGGCAGACAGTGACATTTACTCTCTCTAACAAAAATTGGAAATATACATGAGTATGCTTCACGTACGGCTTCAGACAATTTGCATGGAACTAAATGTAAGTGAAAGCGCAACCTTGATGTTGCTACTAACGGATTCGATTTCAATTTCTATATTTTATAAACAAGAACGTATTCCCCTGTTTCACTCTTTTAAATATTTGGAAATAATTTATGACGGAAAATTTAACTGGAGGTCACACATAGAAAATGTAGCATCTAAGGCGCAGTGTGCTTTAGGTTTACTGCGCAGACTGAGCAACCGAGAATATGGGCTACGTAGGGACTGTCTGATAATGATGTACAAAACGTCCATGCACCCAATATTGGAATTCGGGTGTGCACTATTCTGCGGCGGCCCTGCTTTAAGCATGTGGTTCTTCTGAAGCGCGAAGCCCTGCGCCTGTGTCTGTGACTGCCTAGGTTTGTGCCAAATAATGTTCTTTACCAGAAAACGCGCCCGCCAACGTTGCCCCGCAGATTCCGCCTCTTAACGATACGAACATTTCTAAAATTTTACAGCTTTCTGCTTAGACGGCTGATTATGTATTTATCAAGGATCTTACTCCTTTCTTATTCATTGGGCACGTTTTCACATTCCACAGATTGTTTTTGTACGAACGCAATTCGATAGTCTAAATGCGAACATTCGAGACGTAATTTCATCATATCACTCAAATTCGAATATTAAGATTGAATTTGATGACATTTCCCCCCGAAACCCCATGTTTCAATCAGCCAGGTTCTTAAATAGCTGGTTGCAAGATTACCTTGCACACGTACGCACAAATAACATAATAGCGGGAGAGGCTACCGCGAACGATGATAATTCGGGCATAGGCATTTTCTCGCTTTGGCTTGGCTTGTCATTCTCTTTGAGACTGCCAGATTTCATGCTCGTCCTTGAAACTGAGCTCTTGGAAATTATTCTAGTGCTGCAGAGACTCCCTTTGAATGCAATCAGAGCGATTATTATAACATATCCTCTTGCTGTCTGTACTTCGCTTGCAGCTTCAGCCAATTAACCAGTCCTAAAGACGTTCCTAACATTAGTTCCTCCACAGCTGAGCCTTGTAAAACTATTACGGGTGCCAGGGCACTGCGGATTACATTTAAATGAAATGAACCGATTCATTAGTGCGAGCATTCCTGAGTGTACCGGTAATATCGGTTCGTCCAGTAGTGCACACATAACAGCGACTAGATATCAAAATTTTCGATTCGTACAAATATCCTCGAAACAATAGCACCATGGACTAAATTACAACACCTAGACTTTCTGTCGAAAATCCATCCAGTGGTGTCCATCACGACAATCGGAAGTAAGGAACACCAGATTACGTTGCCGTGTCCCCCCATTAAACTTATATTTACACATGGCTGGTCTGTTGATATCACTCCATTGTCAATTCTGCGTAGGAATAGAATCCATAGGACACCATCATTTAACATGTCGCCGGTATAAATTACTAAGAAAAAGACTTCTTGAAACTAGGGGCAGACTTAACATCGGAAATACCACTAACTTTCGGTGCCTCATTACTGGGGTTTTAGCCACAGGGACGTCTTTGATGCCGTTTGTGGTTTCATTCAATCAACAAAACGAATAGGATGTTGAATTTCTACCTATATAAATCCTGTTAGTGATATATGTGCGTTAATTCCAAGCATTACTAAAGGATGGATAGGTGGGCTAGTTAGTAATGGATTATTATAGAAACTTAGAGCTCTATAAACACACAGGACGTAGAATGCGAAACACACCACACGCGCTCTGCTGTGTTTCTTTGTGTGTGTTCGTGTGGTTTGTTTTTGCTTTTCTGCGTCCTGTGTGTTTATACCGCTCTAAGTTTCTATGGCAAGCATTACTATTATAAATTGTACTGTTTAGGAAAATTGTTGATCTGTCTGATTGCTCAATTGCACATTAATTGTAGTTTCTTGAAATATTATGTAAAAGTTCAGGTGCCCAATTATCATCATCATCATTTATTTTCCCTTAAGGACCCCTTTCACGGTATTACATAAGGGGGGGGGGGAAGCATCAAGAAACACTATGGTCATTAATATACAATGGTTAACTCATTTGTAAAACGGTTTACAAAACTTAGTGTACATGCTAGTAGACGATCCGGCAGTAGAAATGGCAACACAACCGGCAATATAACAGAAAAGTAAAAAAAAAGGTTAGACGTTAGAGTAACAGCATAGTAGTGGTAGGTTAAGGGTTTAAAAAACATGACAATAGGTGTCTAAATTTATCTGGATTACTTTCATTCACTATGCTGTTGGGTAGAGCGTTTCGCAATTCAATAGCACTAGGTAAGAAAGAGTTGTTAAAGGCATTAAGAAACCATGGAGACGTTGTAGACTCAGGTTGTTAAAGAGATGCCTAGAAAAGTGGTTGGGCGGTAGTAAAAGAGTGTTCCTGAGATGGTGGGAAATTATAATATAGTTTGTGGAAAAGGGAAAGTTGTGAAATCTTCCTACGAAGTGTTAGGCTAGGGATGCTGAGGGATGATTTAATGCCGCTTATACTTGTATGCCAGTCATAGTTTGAAGCGATAAAACGTGCTGCGCGATTCTGCATTGCTTCGAGCGAGTTAATAAGATAAGACTGGTGAGGGTTCCAAATTTCTGAGGCATACTCAAGTTTAATCCGAATGAACGTTTCATAGGCGAGCTTGCGTACGGGAACAAGAGACAAAAAATCGATCTTTTGAGTAGGCCAAGTGATTTAGAACAGTCGTTAATAAGTTGAGTTATGTGTGCAGACCACGTAAGCTGATTAGTGATAGTAACGCCTAGATAACGGTAAGAGTCAACTTTAGTCAGGGCTGAGGAATTAAGAAAGTACTGGTGGTTAATGATGTCCCGCTTGCGAGTTACACACATGTACTTACACTTGGAAACGTTGAGGGACATGAGCCAAACAGAGCACCAATTTGCTATTTTGCTTAGGTCTTCCTGGAGTATTTGTTGGTCATTATGGGAGGATATGCGCCGATACAAGACGCAGTCATCAGCGAATAACCGAATTGATGAAAGAATGCTATTATGGAGGTCATTTATAAAAATTAGAAACAAAAGAGGTGCGAGCACGGAGCCTTGTGGTACACCTGACAAGACTGGACTACTTGACGACTTGAGGTTATCGATGACAGTGTGTTGTGAGCGATTTGTGAGAAAATTCAGGACAATACAAGTGGGTCGAGATTAAGACAAGCAAGTTTCGCGTTAAGACGTAGATGGGCGACACGATCAAACGCCTTTGCAAAGTCAAGATAGATAACATCGGTTTGGAAACGGGAGTCAAGGTGGAGGTGAAGGTCTGTGGTGAATTCGAATTCCGTAGGGACTTCTGAGAACGTGTGCCGATGCTGTCAGCGGCGCGGTTCGTGTGAGCAAGAGGTGTTTAGGTACGAATAAAAGGCGAGAGGAATCTTTTAAGTAGACCAAAAAGTCAATTGCGGTGCTCTCATTTAGTGTCGGCTGGAAAGCAGACATGAAACTATTGGAAGTAAAAAATAATCAGAAACGGCAAGTGTCGTGTTGGTGTCCAGCTAAAGACGACAGCCTTCGCCTACCTGTGGACGCAGAAGAATGTCTACAGCTTCAATGCGGCCCATAAAGTCTCCAAAAAGACGAGTGAGCAAGCAGACCAACAATTTGATCATTAACTTTATGACGGAGCTAGCGGCAACATCGAGTGCGGCGAACGGTAGTGTTAGTGGTCAGTTAAGAAGCAATGGATCAGACCGTGCAAAGGGCCGAGACGTGCCATTTGCGGTGGTACAGAAGGCTACCTTCGTCGCGGAGCATAATTACCTTAAATATTAGAAATTGAGATGATGACAAAGCAGCGACGTGGATCACTCTGTGCTGCCAGTCAGAGTCCTGATCGAATACAGAGTGAAGAACTAATTTGACAAACACTACAAGGGTACCTGAAACTTAATCTTTACATTATCCGGACACCCTATGTCTGCTGATCAAAACCTCTCAGCAAGAAGCCGTTGGAACGTGTAGTGAAACGAGCAGATCTGTATGTACACTTCTGCGGCAGCTGTTCTGAAAGCTTTCGAAAATCTTTAAATTTGCAAAGCTTCTAAACAATTTCTAGCATAGTGGTTTGGGCGAATGGTAATGAAGGATTCGGTCGCAGGCAGCGCACGAAGCGCAAGGACGATGTGGCGTGCTCAGCATGCACCGCTAATGTATGTGACACACTGTTACAGCGAGCTTAAACGTGAAGGCATAATGTGGACACTAAAGAAGCCTTCAGGCCTTCCCTCGATTTTTTTCGGTTGTTTTCTCCTGCGCCGAGACACCCGATGTTCTGCCGATTCCTCTACGTTGGCATAGTTCTCAATTCACGCGCACTGTATGAAGGTTTTCTTGCCGCAAAAAATTAGGCGACGTACATCTATAGGCCTGTACTGTATTTCCTAAGGCATGTCCTGGTCGATTGTCGACGCTAATAAATGCTAGAGAAAGGCAACGAGCTCAACCCTAAGGACGTTTATTCGCGGCTCGCCGCTGCAAGGATTGATGCTGTTTCAAAGTTCCTTGGAAAGCATATTTAGCGCCGGCGAACAAGGACAGAAGGGAGACGACACCACAATGCGCTCCCTTCTGTCCTTGTTCGCTGGCGCTAAATATGCTCTCCAAGTCTGTTTACCAACACGCCCAACAAATGGCAATGTTCAAATTTCCGTACTTTTAGAACAGGCTTAACAAACATAACAGCAAAATTAACTACAGCATAGAACACTTTAAATAGTACAGAAACACTAATAACAAGAATACAGCAATCAACACAACCAACAATGCCAAGTAATTTATGCAGGGCTGCTCCTATTACGACTAAGCTACTCGGAAAGGTCTTGCTCTACATTGGGAAGTAGATGACCACAGACGGAAGATGGCGGGCGTTGGCAGGCGAGAGCAGCCCAGCGGGCTACGCGAGGGCGCCAGGTTTGATCGCGGGTATAGCTCTGACCGCGGCCACGGGCTCAGAAAAGCCGGAAGAGAGACGGAGCGTGTGCCTTGCACGCATGGTACAGGAGCAAACCAAGCGCGAAGAAGGCCGGCAGCCAACGATCGATGTCTCGAACTGCGGGGAAGTGCTCGGAGAACCGGCCAGGGGATGCGGCTGATAGATGGAGAGATGTGGCACAAACGCGAGACCTCCGTGAGCTACTGTGCCGGGATAAAAAGTGGAGTAATCACGCCACTCTAGTTGTAGGCAAATTGGCTGAACGCAACGAAAACAATCAAATCAGTTCAGCGAACTGCACGGAAGCTGTAAGTCGAATGAAAATCTAAAAGGCACCCGCAAGCAGCAGCTCATGAAATTACGAAATGTATACTCGGCGTCGGATGAAACGGGCTGCATGACGAGCAGTGGCATTGTCTACGCGATATTTAGTCCGTTCAGGGCATCGTTCGCGTTGTGTTGCAAGCTGTGAGGTCACAGAACGCGACTCATGCGTTTAGGTGTTAACAACTCGTCGCAGAGTAGCTCTTTAACTCATATGGTGTATAGAAAATTTTGCATGCTCTCACAACCTTGGGTCGAATTCACAAAGCAGTCATTCGTAAGTTCCCTTTGCCATTCGCCAGCTGCCTTCGACAACAATATGTACAGCATAAGCATTGGTGTAAACCTTCTCTCACGAACAATTCTAGCGTAAGAGGTTTTTTGCAAATACAGGGTCTGGAGCCGCGTATATACGAGACCTCACTTCAAGAAACTTCTTTTTTTTTTCAATTTCGGCGTATGTGCGCTGCCACATATAATGCACTGCGCTGTTGCAGGCCTTGATATTAAATCAAAGCGTATACAAAATGCTTAACGCGTCACCATGGTTATTTCACTTTTTTTTAGACTAATCGCAACAGCTACCCGCCGTGGTTGCTCAGTGGCTATGGTGTTGGGCTGCTGAGCACGAGGTCGCGGGATCGAATCCCGGCCACGGCGGCCGCATTTTGGGAAGGGGGGGGCGAAATGCGAAAACACCCGGGTACTTAGATTTAGGTGCACGTTAAAGAACCCCAGGAGGTCGAAATTTCCGGAGTCTCCCACTACGGCGTGCCTCATAATCAGAAAGTGGTTTTGGCCCGCAAAATCCCATAATTAAATTTTTTAATCGTAACAGCTAACCAAAACAGCATTTTCAGAAATATTCCACGATAACGGTTCATGATATGTGTATCCTAGTGGTAGGTTCAGGTTTCGTAAAATGTTTCACATTTTGAGTTCGTGCCTTTCGGAAACCCAACGTATTTTTAATGCGAATGGCTTTCTTTGGCTTATTCGCCCGTTTTCGTGACGGAAGGTGCTGATCAGACTTCCTTGGCTTTTTCGAATATTCTAGACGAACTTCCCGTCATATATCCGATCCAATATTGTGCTATGCAATATTCTGTGCCGCTCGAATTTTATTCCAAGTTTTCTACCTATTTGACACGAACGAATACACATATCTTTCCGCGCATAAGCCGAACTTCTAATTACAACACTCCTGCAAGAAAAAAAATATAATTCCGACGCATAACCTGAATGAATAACTGCACACAACGGCCAAATCTTTGCAGAAACAGTCTCCTTTCACGGATGCACCGATGGTCCGCGTCGTATTTCAGCCAGCGGCTCTATTTCCCACCTCTATTCTCCATGGCGGAGAACGTTGCCCTAAAGGTGGTTTTACGGCAGCAAAGACCGCGCTGCCGTGAAACACCTTGAGGCGAAATTCGCGCTGTCGTGAAGCCACAACTCAAGTTGGGAGTCGCATATAACCTACACCACTATTTAATTGTTTAAAGAAGTTTTCGTGCACGTTATACGCGCAAAATATCGCAAATTTTAAAATACGTGCACCTAACAGCTTCGGTTTTGATGAACAAGTCGCAGCGCATAGCTCTTAGCCACGACAAGACAAACATTAATTCTCTTACAGCCCCATACTGATTTCTGCCACCTTCTACATTATTGAAACGTATTGTTAATAGCGTCCCTATGGCTCGTCGAGAACCGTACAGCCACTGTGAATAGATCTGGGTCGAGGCAGCACTAAATCATAACTATGGTTGCCGACACCCGGTGAAACTGCGATAATTAGTCCTCGCAGCCAAGACAGCCGCGGTGGTGGAGGGCAAATCGTCGCAGGAAGTTTGCCACTCATTCGTGATCGGATCCCAGATGACGCGCGCGGGCTTTATTGAGGACCACAAAAGCAGCGAGCGCGCCTAGAAAGTATGTCTGCGCGCCTACAGAATGGAACTGGTTAAGCACGTGTATAAAGGGAAAGCGTCAAGCTGAATTTGCGCAACACAACATAAACTTCCGGCGTCGCGCAGTCAAGGCCGCACTTAACAGCACTGCAATGACGCACGACGGGCGAACGCGAAACACTCCTGCGAAATCAGCAAATTTTCTGCGCTGCTGAGTTACAAGAAATGCATCTTGTGCTAAAACCACAACCGTTCGCTTCAAGGTTATTCGACACTCATTACTATTCGCTTCGACTTTGCTTCGAACCACATAAGTGATATTCGCACAAGCCTACCCGTAGTACAAAAGCGCCGATGCAAATGGCGCGTGCTTCCACACAGCCGAGTGTTGGGGCGCGTCCGTCGCCGAAGGGCTCACTGAGTGTTCGTGCGCGAGGCCGCCTGAAGGTCACGTGCTCGGGAAACACAGCGCTCCGCTCCCGACACGTGGGGGGGGAGCCGCTTTCCCCGCCAGCCGCTGGAGACAACACACACGCATCACCAGTGGGCGCATCCCTATACTACTGCTACAGATGTGCTGGGTCCGCATTCAGTACAGCCTTTTACTTCGCAAATGCAAATGCTAGCCATTCCTGATACTCGAAATATATGAAAGCGGAGGCCGCGGGTCTATGGCACAGAGCACTTTCGAACGAAAAGCCACGTGAATTGGGCCTCGGTGCCGAATTTTTTTCGTTTTATTTCTGCGACTACATAGCTGGAATGAGAAGGTAAGTAATATTGAGGAAATAGGCTGAGAGATTTAATAAAAATTCATCAATTTTAAAATAAGGAAGCTGTGTCGTGGCCGTTTAATGAAATTTTCTACTGTAAAGAAATATCTGTACTTTTTAATTCTTTCTAATTTCTGATACTATTTTTTATACACACGCGATTGTAGCAAGTGCACATTGTACAGCGAGATCCGCGAGTAGGGCATTTCAGGCGTATTTTCAGGGTCGTAATCTCTAAAATATGACAGTGCAGAGTACCAAACTGGAAACTCGCATCGCGGTAACCTCCCTGCCTTTCCGCTCTCTTTCTCTCTCTACGGAATATATGTCCAACTTTGTTCCCTCATGCGCATGACGATTTTTGTTTCACGATTTAATTTATTTCATTTTTATGGGCAATTGTTGCGGTATTTCTAATTATGAGGTAGAGCTCTTATGACCACTGTTTGCATATGTATCGACGTGGGCCTAAGCACACTGTGATCGCAAACAATGCTTAGGCATTGGCATTAAGTTTATACTGTTATGAGACCTACGCATACGTCGTGCGCACGCTCCTTGTAACGCTATGAGCGTTTAAAACACAGCATTATGCGTCGCCAAAGAGCAACGTCATTGTCGACACTCGGCTACAGCTATGCGCATTTCCGCGCGTGGAGGGCCGAAAGCGACACACTCACTACTCACTGGCAGTATGAATGACACCGAGTATTGAACATGGAAAAATATTATTTAATACTTAAAAGAGTCCGTTCGCAAAAATAAACAATAAAAAAACTTAAGAGGGTCTGTTGTGCGAGAAATTGAACTCGCACGTCAGAATGTCTATATCCTCAGGCTCTATTGAACGGGCCATTTTGAAGTACTTGCCTTTGAATGCGCGTGTTCATCGCTCCTTGTCTGCTTGTTCTTCCTATGTTTCCCACAAAAGACATTATGGCAGCTTGATAAGCACAGTAAGGACTATTTTACCTGTTAAGCCTGTTTCACATGCTGAGACTGGAGCGACGAAAGTTGGTCCAGTCGCATGCGTCGCAGTGCGATTATTTAGAGGGCCCATTTCACATGACTGCGATTTCAACAATGCGACTGGTGTGACGCCCAGGGGTTGCTTGCTGCTAGGTTTTGTAGTAGGCGCCACATAATTAATTTAATGTAATGAAGAAAAGGTGTACATTATAATATTATTACGTGTTTTTATTAGGAGCAAGCAATGTGCATCCTTTGTAATTTAAAGACTTTATGAATCTTAAATTTGTTTTGGAGGGCGCAACGGTGGTTTCTGAAGTTCAGTGCCAAAAACACGGATTACGTAAGCAGCTGTTCGCAGCTGGTTGTTCAGCCCTGTTTGTTTTCTCAAGCCTTCTGTGCCCGTGTTGTTCTAGCTGCGCTACAACAATCCACAAGATGACTTCTCAACAAGTTCATGTAGCTACCCTCACGCATGTGCAGTATTAGGAATTCGGCTGCAGCGAAGTCGTCGTGTCAGCCCAACGAGATCCTCGCGCTACCCGTGCTCAGCGTCAGTTTCTGGAGAAATGATGTGTGTACATTGCTCGTGAATGCGCATATGCGGTGCCTGCTCGTAGCCATATTCTGGCACCAAACGCAAGAAGCACCAACGCGAAATGCCACGTTTGCCTCTGAAGGAATCCGCAAATGATCTGTGTGTGATTACTCTACCTGTGAAAGTCAACCTTAGCGCTAGCCTGGTTCGTGCATCATGGCGCATGTGCTGTGAATATATATAGAAGTCCTCTCTCAATATTTTTAATGGCGCAAGAGCCGACACATAAAATTTTCGAGCAGCTACCGTTACTTGTGTACAAACCTGTACATGGCATCATAGCATTCTGAAAGAGAGGCCTGTCGTCCACTTTCTTCTCCTGTGTCTCGCGCTGTTGAAGAGAAAGAAGCTAGCAGATCAAGAAGCTAGAAATTATGGAAGCTGTAGATTAAAAACGCGGGGAGAATCTTGCGTCAGCATGTCCTCCGTTAGAGATGGATGCGTTTCCTGTCCGGAAACATACATTAGCTTTTGCTTCTCTTTTTTGTGTATGTTCGGTTTATTGCTTGTCGGCCAGCATTAATTTACTCGGCATGTTCATAAAACTTTCGGTTGTTTAGATAAGCTCGACTTTTTTGTTCGTTCTATGTGTTCACTGGTGCCGTTTGCAACCAGACCATTCTTTATTTATTTTTTTAGACTGCAACATGTCACTTTAATGGTCCTTGTGATGCTTCTGTGTACGTTGTAAAAATATTTATTTGGACAATGTTGCCAGACTGTATATTTCAAAGCAGTAAGAACAGGGTAGGCTAACTTATAACTAATTAAAAGGTTTATTGTGAAAATGCAGTGATTTATAAAGGTTCCCAGAAAGTAAAACAGCAAGACAGCATCATAAAAACAAGTGGTTCATTGAACCAAACAATCGAAGGCAGGAAAGAGAGAACGTAGAAATAAATATACAAGTCCAGGGGAAGAAAACATTGTGATCACTAACTGCGTATACGACTTCCTCCCAAGAAACTCGCTTTGAATAAGCAAGCTGCCCGCCTGTCCATGAGAAAGGAACCGTATTTCTTGAAAGGGGCTGGCATGCATGGATGGCGATTGTATCGATTATTTTTTTTTCCTTCACTAGGATTTTTTATCTGTATTTTCTATCTGTAACGTTATTATTTATGTTTGGTTGCATCAAGCACTAATGTTTAATTGGCTTTCATGCTCTATGCTTTTTCTGGTAAACTGTACAAATCGCTTCATTTTCACAATAAACCTTAGTTGGAAGTTCGCACTCATCCCTGTCTGGCGTCATCCTGTTGATACTGATTTATGCTATGCGCCTTTACAACATTTATGTGTGTGTGTCTGCGTAGATTAAGACGTCAAATCGGGGCCTTGTGCGGGGGCATCGTTATTCTCATGTGCAGCCTCATGAATCCATTAACTACAGCGCAACAGGAAGACAACGGACAAGAACAAAGGGAACACACAGAGTGCTTCGTTCTTGTCCGTTGTCTGTCTGTTGTGCTGTAGTTAATTTAATACACACCAACTCATCCAGTATTTAGTTATGTAGGGCTCATGAGCCCACTTGTGTCCTGTAATATCTGCATGGCTGTGTATCCTGTAATTTAATTTCTTGACCATGTGCTTGGAAGTCGTGTGTCAGTCTCCCAATTTCCCTGACAATCTTGTGTGATGTGCAGGCCCTGACATTTTCTGGTGAATCCAAGAAGACTTGCAGGATATTGTAGTCTGAAAATCTGCACTGCAAGTGCGCTTCCAGTTCCACTTTTCTAGGTGTAGAAGGCCCTGGAATGGTCCCCACTTGTATGATATTTAATTTTAGGCAGTGTCATACTAGTGCTACACTGTTATTGCCAAATCAGCATACTATATGTGGCTGATGTCTGTTTGTGTCTTGATGAGTAACAACTTCCTTTGTGTGTTTGGCAGTTGCATATAGTCTCCTGGCCTAATTGTTTACCTCCATATTGCACGGTATGGGCCTGTTGCGTGTCGACTTCAGGTGCTCCCGAGGTTGTTTCTGGAGGGAGGGGTAGTCGTCGTTGCAACTCATATGGTAGCTGGCATAGTATGTTGCGACCAAGTTCCGAGCTCCTGATGCAAACAGTTTGTGCCGCAGGCTGCAGCTCTACTCTGTCTAGGTACTTGTTTGTTTGCTCTTTCTCGTAGAGGTCTTCACGCTCAGCAAAGCTGGAAAGATCTGACAGTACCCGTATGCCTGTGTTTGGTGGGTTGTATTTTTTTTTTTGTGCGCTCCTGCTAATTCATACCGTACGATACCTTGGACACACGTACGGCATCTGCGATATTCCACAGTATCCACTCGTCCACCCCCCATTATTTTGAGATTATTCTTTTCACCATGTGTAGAATTTGTGTCCAGGCATCGCATAATGTCTTCGCCCACGTGCTGGCTCTGCCGTCTTGGTCTTACACTAGCTGACGATTTGGGGATGTAGACTTGCGGATATATTTGTCCAGCTATGTGAAGCACATATTGTTGTCTGGAGTAGCTATTGATTCTAGTCTTATGTCCTCACATCGATGTAAACTGACTTATCAGAAAGCGGGTGGCCGGACTGGCTAAGAAAGTCTACAATGCTGTCGAGAGCTTGTTGCTTAGTTCATTTCTGAATAAAATAGCTTTCCCATAGACCGTAGTACTCCATAAATTGTAGAACTTTTTGTTGTGTGCCTGTATTCTTGATGTGGCTGGGTCAAATGTACCTCCAACTCTCACCTGGAATTTTCTGTCTTTCAAAAAAGTTACAGTTCAACTTGAGTGGTCTACCAGAAATTTTTTTGCGCCTGTTTCCTCCTCTTAAAGCAGCATGAGGTAATGTATTAAAAGTCTCTTCACTCTCTTCATTCTTTCATGAGCGATATTACACAATGCACTCTAATAAAGTTTCTGCTACCTACGGCTCACTCATATCTGCCAGAAGGAATAACTTTTGAAAAAGGTTTTATTTCTGCTGTGTGCATGTTGTAGTATGAGCATTCATGTCTTTTGACATTTGAACATCTGTAGAACCAGCTATCTGATAGAGTACTTACTATGCCTGTTAATGCTTAATTGTGCAGTGCTGTTGAATAATACATATAGATGCAATGAATGTTTACACATTGGAAGTATCAGGAAAGATGCTTGTTTTACAACTGTGCCGTTCGCTTTCGATTAGTGTTAGTATTGCTTGCTAGATTTTGTATGTGCATGCCCCCCTTATGGCAATAGCCTTTGGAAGTTTTAGGGTTCAATAAATGATGAGTAACTAAAACTAAGTGCAAGAGCTTTTCTTTAACCTATGACTGCGACTCCCACGGCTGGCAATTCAACCCCTTGTCTTGTGTTAGCAGTAGAATTCCATAGCCACATCGGCAGGTGAATAAATTCAAGAACAATTTCGTTGTCGGCAGATTTGTGTTTTTTCTCGCCTGTATGTAGGTAAAAATTGACATAAATGAGTGTGTGTCATTACAAGGAAAGCTGTTTGTGGCCCTTTATTGAATAACCAGCATATTGTGTATAGTTGAAATGCAGAAATTTCTTTCAAGATCCAGGAGTAAGATGTTCTTGCAACTAGCAAGGTACTTCATTACTTATAAACGTAGTAATCACCGAGGATATCGTTATATGTGTTTACACACCAATAAATGTGATCGCAAACTTATTAGCAACAGTTATTAGAAACATGTCAGGCATGAATGTTTCTGCACACTTGATTAGCTGTAGACGTGCAAGAACCGTTTATACTTAAAAGATGCAAATATTCACAGGAAAGGATGCGACTGGCTGACTTCACTGCGCAGTTTTGATATACTTTTCTTGAACGTGTCGTCTTCTACTGTTTCATCTAGATAATAACAAGGCCTCTTTCCTGCTTTTCACATTGTTGCACGAGTTCTACATGACGGTGCAGGAGGGTGCGTTACCACTGTGCCACCATAGCAAGCCAAGAATTTTTACTAACTGTAAGTTAATTACAGTTCAAAGCAAGGGTTAATACAGGTGCAGTAACGATACTAATTCGGCAAGATATTCAAGGTTTATTGGTTTCCGTGCAGGAAGAAAAAAATTCTCCATCAGAGAAGAAATGCAATTTAACCTCTATGAAATGTTCGAAAACAAATTGACGACACTGTTGATTCAAGCCACGGCGTTAATACTATCGTAGAAAATTCGTTACGATAGGCTGCACATATGGCATGCCAAATTTAATAAGTAAGTTAGGTAACATAACATTTCAAGACAAAGTAGGAAATTCACGCTTGAAAACCGATAAGAAAAGAATGCAAGTAAACGTCCAGGCGTTCCACACAACGTTATAACCTCGGGTACATTGCTGTCTTGTCATTTGCCCTTGCCGAGGTTACAATTATTTGAACTGCTCCGTAGGCGAAATATTTGTATGCTACTCAAGAAAATAAAATTGTAGCGACTCCAAAAGGCCCCGTCATTGTGTGGGGATTGAACACTTCGCAGTATTGACAATTGGCAAGGTGTACGAAGCGAATGTGAGAATACACTTCAATTCTCACGTAGCGTGTCAGCGAACGCATAGAAATGGGAGAATGGAATTTGCGGTGCAATTTTTTTATTCTCCCTTCGTGTACGTGCCACGTCTACACGCATTGCACTTGCTGAGCGAGACGACATTTCCGAAAACAAACCACGAAATAGCTCTCGGGGCAATTTTGACAGAAAATCGCAGCCATCGCGGCGATGTTGCGACGCTGCGACCAACCGGTTGGTCGCAGGCGAAAAAGGCGGGTTGGGCGGTCGGCACTGCGACTGCGATTTTCGTCGCATGCGACGGAAATCGCACTACCGGTGCGAAGAAAATCGCATTATGTGAAACAGGCTTTAAGCGTCAACCAAAAGAAACGCCCCTCCGACATATTTCCGGCATGGCGTTCGCTTTGCTTTGCAGCGCACGTTTCAGAGCACTGCGCAATGGCGGCCGTAATGGCCTTCGAAATGCAATCAGCGGGGTTGCCTGTTGAAAGGCGAACAAAATGGTAGGCATTGCAGCCATGAAAACATGGTTATCTCGTTACCTAAGTAGAAGCGCCTTAACTTCTTGTACGTTCTTACACTAGCACAATAGTTCCTGGTAGTATTCAATATTTTTTAGTATATTTATTGAGTATAGTTTTTCTCGGCATATATTTTGTGAAAGAAAATTTATGAAGTATGGTAAATTTAGTGGCATACATTTTCTGTTCTCGGTTTCCAACTTATTCTGTAGTTTAACATCGTATGTTGATGCGTGTTTCCGTAATTTTACAGAAAAGAAATTAAGGCGAATGCTTTAAGCTGCTCCTTGCAATGGCTCATACCCGGAAAAAGCGGCGTCTTGCCCAGCGATGCAAAAAATGTCATCAGGAGGGGTTCATACTCGCGTAAGCAAGCACAGAATCAATGGCTGAATATGAATCAAGGAATGAAAGAAAGAAAGAACGAAGGAAAGAAACATGCTGCCGAATTTTGCATAGTTTGCCCTTTTATGGGGGCAAGTTTTACCAATCTCATGATTGCAACTTTCAGGGAATAAGAAAGAGCTGGGGGCTTGGAGATGTGGTTGTAGCAGATCGTACAAGTACATCTAAGCCAGCTACCTTACTGCTTCCTCTAGTTCCCCCAGCGCGCCTCGCACGTTCAAATAATGTGTCGTGGGATGCGATAACGGCATCATTCCTGCCTGGCCACCTACGCGACTTCATGTGGCGTCTAGGGTGGCAAGTGCTTCCAACTCGGGACATGCTTGAGCGGTGGGGCATTGTCCCATCTTCGCGGTGTCCCAATTGCCCCCTTCAAGAATCCAATAAACATGTACTGCTGCAATGCGTCGTTGCCAGGATATTTTGGAGGGCCGTGCATACTGGATTTCGTGGCCTTGGAGTTAACCGCTTTATTACGTCTGGTCGCTGCTCACGTGGCCGCTTCGCGCGACTTTTAATTGCTGCGGGGGCCTTCTGTCTATGGCGTAACCGGTGCGAGGCAGTTGCCACGGGACGTCGTCACCGCGCTCTGTTTCCACTTATGGGGAGGCTCTACTCTGAGCTACTGTCGTTTCTGTCGGAGGAGTTGTTCTTCCTTGGAGAAGAAGAGTTCCTTCGACAATGGTCATGTCGTTTCCTGTCGGTGGCTGATGGACGCGTATGGCTGAATTTTCGTCCAGCCTGGTTCTTGTAGCCAGACTATCAGAAGTATTCAATTAATGCACATAGAATGCAGGTGCCCGTGATTTCTGTGTGTGTGTCCTCTCGTATACATGATCATTTTTGTATATACACATCTCGTGCACATCACTTCAAAATTGTGTAAAGTGTTCTATCACATCATCACTGTACATAACCATTGTGTACACTGTATATATTGAAAATCATTTTGTACATGTGGCATTTAGTTTATGTGTAACTGTTCCTTTCCGTGGGTATATGTGTTTATATGTTAGTGCGTGAGAACTCGGACATTACTTACGTTGAAAACGTGCTGTGTTTCGCTTCTTACATGTTATCGTCCCGGTGGAATTGTGTCGTGATTGTGACTCAGTGTTCGTATCGTCTCTTGTCGAAATAAACTTTTTCTAAACACGTATCACAAGTCACAACGCACTGGGTGACAATAAATGGGGTACTACGCGACAAGTACAAGCATGAACTCTACCCCAGTATATTTAGCCCTGCTCTGAATCGCATGACTCGCCTGGACAGCAGTTCTATGTTTTGAGAAGTTAAAACTGACTGACCTACACATACGATATCTATTTGCCTACATTTACTTTGGTGGAGAAGCTGCATGCAAATGTTAACTGAGGAACTCGAGAAAGGAACAAAACGTATTTCGCGCACAGTTTTGTTGAAGAATCTTTCGCACAAAATAACACAATTACACGAACAAAATAAGTCATCTTAAAATCAAAGAATCTTTGAAGTTTCCATTCAAAGAAAATCTCTGTATGGCAAAAAATGATTATCTCTATTGTTTCTTACAGTATCTTTTACGGTGAAATATCTTATACCCACGATATTTTAGAACGTGCATATTGCAGTACAGCGAAAGCCACGAGGAAGGCTTTTCCAGCGTACTTTATGAGGACCCAATGACTGAAACACGCGCCGGATATGCGCTCGGGCTTCTAGCTGTGCCACATGCGCTTTCTGTAGCAGAATCGCGTGTGGATAAGAAGCGTTCAAAGAGGTTCACGTGGGATTCGCTCAGTTCAACGTGCTGGAAGGCAGGGGTAATAACTTTTTTTTTTTTGTTGCAAGGAAGGCCGTTATAAAAGGAGCTAAATAATAGTTCTGGTGCAGCGGCGGGAAGGTGTGGCGGCGTGTGCCAGCCAGTAACGCAGCCTGGATGGCGGCCCCGAAGCGTCCGACCAGGCCGTACGCAGCCGGATGGCGGCAGCACCGGAGGCCCTGTGCAGGGACATGCGTCGGTTATAATGGAGACTATGGAAGTACGCAACTCGGATCAGTCTTGCACACGTTACAGAAAAAAAAAGCAACCGATTAGAATTACAATTGCTTCATTCAAAAATTTAATTGGTCAAAGTTGCCAATTACTGCTCTGCGAAAGTAATTGAGGACTTAATAGTAATCGATTACTTCTACGTTATACTTTCCTCCGTTCATTTATTAAGATTGCATAAATACTGTAAAGACAGCGAGCTGGCCTGGCACTTCCACTGCGTCCTCTGCAGCCTTTCATACATTGCTTCTCTGCGCTAACAGCTGCTTTGAAAAAAATTCATTGGTCATCTCCCCTCTTTTTTGTCGTGAAGACATCAGCAACGACGCCGAAAACTCGCTCGATGTGTTGACTGGGAGGCATGGCGGCGTTGTGACGTACGGACGTCCTGCGCACAAAATCGTCCTTACTCAGCATCTGGTTCCTCTGTGAAGCGCAGTGCGTCATTGTTGCTGAGACTTGAAGAAGACGCTCCCGGTCAGGCCAATGGAAATCTGTGAAAAGGAACCATAGGTGATATCTTGACATTAACATCCTAGGTAGCCTTCGCTGTGGAGACACACCAGCGGCTGTTCAATTAATCGACCAACATCTGGTGGAGCGTCAAGGGGAGGAAACTAGTACTGAGCGTCCCAGGCATTGCCTGTGTGCGCACTGGTGCTGCTGCGTGGCACGGTCTCGGGCGGTCTACTGCAGTTCCCGCTAAATTCTGCTTCCCAAAATTACGTCGCCTGTCACAGCTTCTTTCATCAATAACTAATTACATGTAAATGGTTGCCGAAAAAAGTAATTGTATTACAGTGAGCGTGAACGAGTAACACATGGAATCGTTAAAGTATAAAAATTAAAAAATGTAATGAATTACAAGTAATCAATTACATGTAATTCATTATGTGCAAGCCTGCCTCAGATACAGTGAAGTGCTTTCAAAGGCTGGAGTACATAGTGAAGGAATTGTATCCGATATAGACAAGGTTCGCTCTCTTGAAGTATGAGTTCTTTGGATTTGTATGCATCAATGAAGCTTTTTGTGCTCCGTTACTCATTAAATGACTGCTACCGTTGTGCCCAACGAGTACTCCTTCTGTGCACAGCGGAAGTTTGTCTTACTGTGCTAAGTCCTTGCGAGCCCTCAATCCGTCTCTGTAACATTACGACAGAGCGTTTCGGTGACGAAGCATAAGAAAACAAAAAATACGGCAAAACCAACGCACTTGTAATCAGTGTCAACGTTAAGCGATCCTCTCTTGAAACGTCTCATTAAATGCTACGCAAAGGGACACATGGTCTGTGTAACGGTATTTTAGCTCCAACTACACTTAAGGAACTGTTAAGCCTCAGGTAAAAACTGACCTGATAAAATAATTTATTGCAGAACTGTTGCCATTATTTTCCCATCACAGATGTTTTGTCATTTGGCTTCGCGGTAACGCGCGTCTTGTGCACCGCGTTTTGCAGCGTTAGCGAATACGTATACCTGGCTGCTAAGACGTGGACACTACCGCCATGCGGCGCACGTGACCATCGCGACTGGTGAGTACAGTGTCCGGGATTGGTCCACTTTACTCGGCGATAAACCGACCGAGCCTCAAACCCCGGGGTGGAAAGCACAGAAAGCTTCGCTATAATATATCAGTTACCAGCTTTAAAGGCGTATATTTGTGGAAAGGAGTATGTTTACGCATACCGTTTCTTGTTTCACTGCGTAATTCCGTAAACAGCAGCGCCGGTAACCGGCACGCTTGTAGGTTAGTATATAGATGACTATATAAGCCGATTCGTTGTGTATATGCTGTCCTGCGGTAAGAAGGGACATGACAAACAAATGACCATGAAATTCCGCGTATAAGATCCAGTAAATGGTATATGTGTCAAAATTATCGTGGTTAGTTTTGCTCAAACCAAGGTCCCCACGGCTGTCACATAAGGGCTACGGACACTCTACTGCAATGCTATAACAACAAGACATAGTAGAGGAAAAAAGGGATAAAAAGAAAACATTTTAACCTTACTTCTTTGTAGTTCACGAAATGTTTTAACAGGTCAAATTAAGCTCAACACGAGAAGATATGAGATCACTTCCGTTGTGATTGAAATTAAACATGCAAAGCACTGGTACACGAATGAAAGGTGCAACTATCATGATGATACCGATGGTTTCTGTTCGCATCCCCTTCGAGACGCGGCGGTGGCAAATAGGCGCCTAGCCTACTTGAGCTAATCAGGTTTTACATACATCTATTGAAGTTTAGCATTTTTCCTATGTCCTCCTTGATGTTCTTCACTAAAACATCTACCCTCATATTGTACATTTACCTACGCCTCTATGGACTTCGGCTCCATTTCTTCCCTGCTTTTTTCTCACCAAAAACGTCTTGTGCTCACGTCAACCGCTGCCCAGTGAAACGCTTCCATCAGCTTTGAACACCAGCTCTTCGGGAAGGTGGACGCTCTCTGTGGTCCTGTCTGGGGGAACACGAGGATCTTGACCTTCACTTACAATCTGCCGAGTCATCTCCAAGTTATTTCTGCGGCAGGCACATGCCTCGTCGACTTGCAAATATTTGCTCTCGTATGTTTCTTGTCCCCAGGAAGGCAGCTCGGGCCTCAAATAACAATGCACTGCCCTTAGCGCTTTCTTAGAAATTTTCTCTCCTGTCTACTTGCTTGCCGTCTTTGTAAATCCCCATAAATTATTTTTTCACCATCCGTGGCGCCCAATTTACCGCCACTTTTTTCTTGATCACTCCGCCTTATCTTGTGCTTTACGAGTGCCATCAAGTGCCCCAGGCGGAGGAATGTTAGACAATTTAATTGACTCCGAGATTTACGATGCCCTGCTCTCGGGACTTCGATGCGCGTGTCTCGGATCTATCACCCACTTGGAGCGTACGCGCACGGCACTGTGTCGTTACACATAGTCCCAGAACGAAGAGCGAGAGCCGTGCACAATAATGAATCAGACAGCTTGAACTTGTTGAAGTTCGAGGGCTTGTTTCTCACGCACCGGAGAACTTTGGATTGGAACATGCTAGCGACAACCTGAACCATCCCCTGTTGCACGAATGTGCACGCTTCATCTCGCACAATGTGACAACAATTGCCTTCAAAGGAACACAAATATATACGGCTGCTTATGCGAAGATTTCGTTGATCGTATGACTGGGATTGGCAGGTCGTGCGAACGGGTGCATGACTTTGCAACCGCTTAGCGCAATCATCGACTCACGCTGCGGAGTGTGCGTATGGAGCCTGTGTGACTTTTTTTTTTTTTTACCTAGCGGTCCCGTGACACGGCATTTTCGGATAAAACCTAACATCTGAAATAGTGTGAGCTTACATATTCCTCAATTTTCTTCTCCTTCCTTTTTTTCTTTTTACTGCGAACAGCAGTTATAAACTAGGAAATCCTTTCTTAATTCAAAAGTTAGTCCTGCGCAATGAACAGGGGAAGACCTTTTATGCATACATAGCACACAGTCGGTTTCGTTTAATGCCAGCTGAAGCTAGTATAGCTGATCGACGGTAAACATTCGACGTGCTTTTTTCAAACCTGCCTTTATTTCCGAGTACTGCAAATTTTCGTTCACTTTCATGAGTTATTTTTCCCCCAGTTCTTTGAAAATGTGAGTGTACTTGTGATGCCCCACACGCACGCACGCACGCACGCACGCACGCACGCCCGCACACACACGCACGCACACACACACACACACACACACACACACACACACACACACACACACACACACACACACACACACACACACACACACACACACACACACACACACACACACACACACACACACACACACACACGCACACACACACACGCACACGCACACGCACACGCACACGCACACACACACACGCACACGCACGCACGCACACGCACGCACGCACACGCACGCACGCACGCACGCACGCACGTTAGAGCAATTTCTTGCTCATTCTTTGAGTGAGCGACAAGCGAATCTCGAAGGAGCTTGACTATAACGAAAGCTAAAGAATAGACCAAGCGTGACTAAAGTACGGCAAGTCCACTTTGTAGACTAAATAAGCTGTGACAGTCGAAGCGTAGTTTCGCGTTTTGGAAACTTGAGACGGGGCTGCATATTTTGGTTAACTTTTGGTACGCATCAAACCTACCACTGCTCCTAATTTCATTATATTGCCCTAACAGCCCAATAGGGGCATACGTAAAGGGTGGCTTTACACAGTCATTATGCATTTGCTAGGAATAACAAAATATGAGGAAATTTTTTAATACAACACAGATGAACAATATAGGCATATAAGTCCGAAAACTGCATACATAAATAGAAGATATAATGAATGTGAAAAAAAATCCCGTAGTTCTTTACTCAAAAATGGTCAGTTTTTTTTTTTTGCGCCTAGAAATGGGCACAGGTTATGGGCGGCAATTTGGTGGGACAGGATGTTCCAATCTTTCGCGGTGCGAAAAAATAATGAGCCTGAGAAAAGTTGTAGCCTGAGTGCGAGGGCGGCCAACTTGGGATGTGTGTCATTTGCACCCATATAGGAAACAAGTAAGCGATGGAAAGAGGAAAATACGCTTGCAACCGATGCATAGTCACGCCGAACATGTCTTTTCTTGAACTTTAGCGACTCACCGGTGCTGTTCGCCACATGTGCACTCCCCAGAAGTACCAGAAGTAGAAGTCACTGTTTTATATTGAGTGCACTTCCATACAACAACAACGTCGAAGAAGACGACTGCTTATTACAAACCTTTACAGCCAAGACTTCAGGAGAGAAAGAAGAGAAGAGAAGAAAGACAGCGAGATTTGCCAGTGTTGTGACTCGGGGGTCCGAAGACGTGGAATGCACTTTGCTGGAGGAGGAGTAAGGGACCGTGGGGCTGGGCCCGATATCTAGGACATTTTACAAACAAGTTTATATTAGATATTTACAAGGAAATTCAAAGTAGTACAGAAAAAGTTCAAGGAGTTGTAGCAGCCGATGACTCCCGCGTCCGTTGCTCTTTTTATGCCCTGCGTTGTCATTGTTCAGTCACCTCCCCCAATCTGGTGTCAGGAGACCGATGACATCAGGTCCCACCAATCCGGAGGTCTGTTGCCCTTTCCCTCTGAAGAGAGCTTTGTCGGAAACACGCACATCACTGGGCACAAACAGGGGAAGGGGGATCGTACACTGGCCCCGCCTCCGGCGTGGACGTGCCAATTTCAGCGGCTGACAGGTGAAGGACCGTATTCTTGCTAATTGGCCAAACCTCTCCTGACCGAGGTACTCCCGTGCTGGCCATAAATCATCCGTTTTGAGAACCATTTTGATGAGGCCGTCAGCCCGTCTGTTATACTGCTTGGATATGATGCTAAGAATATAAAGGATAATATGTATAATATAATGTGCGCTATAATCTAAGGCTAATATACATTCGTATTCTCGAACCCAGCTGCCAGGTTCATTCTTTCTCACTTTTACGGCTGTATTTAAGCCGAAAAATTCCGGTTATGCCTTCGATCGCTCGCGTTCCATCACAAACGTACTCCTCTTAGTTTCTTTTTTTACATTCTTGCGTTCACTGACCCCAAGTATTCGACGCATCCGCATATCTACGACAACACTCAACTACATATTAGCGCGCCTTTTTTGTGCACTAAGCCCGAGAATGTAATTAACTCATTTCTAATATCGACATCATCGCCGACAATCTTCTTTCAAAGACTCCCGCTACTTTTTCAGTGTCCACCCTTCATGCAACGTCCCGATTCTTGGGACCTTCGAGGGGTTATGAATAAAGATTCCGTAAGGTCGATTCTATAGCTTTTTTATCATCCACCGATCACAACCAGCCGATCCCAGCGATAGCGTGGGCGCTGCGCCTCTCGGACCACGGACGAACCGCTAAAAGGACTCGCATTGAAATTGAAACGTCATATTATCCCGACTCAGTTGTTTGCCTAGCTGCAGCTTTTGCAAAGTCTATTTCTTTGTACTGAAACATATTGGCGTCAGTCACTTTGATCCGTCCCAATTCGCCTCGCGTTGTAGTTTTATAATCAACATACTGCTTTCGATTCGTCGAGTTTGCGCTCGCGCAACGTTACCATTGTTGCAACAAACTTAGGTCGTGCTCGACGCTCCTTCGCTCACAGCAAGAAGAGGACACTCAAGTGCACATCTTAAACTGCTAACTCACGACCGTGGCAAGATTAGTGCGTCGCCGGGCCCAGCAGTGTGTTAGCCCGCGGCTTCCGCCGAGCCCGTCCCGCGGCGGACTCGAGCTGCTCCGAGCGCGCGCGGCGCCCCCGCTCGGCGGCGGCAGCGGCGCGCCGTCGGTCCGTCCTCCTCTCAGAGTGCGTCTTGCATGCCGGGGGCCGGGCTGGCCGAGCCGGCCGCTCTGCGCTGGCTGGGCGTCGCGGTCGCCGCGCTCGTGCTCCTGGCCGCACTTCTCGGCAACATGCTCGTGCTAGCCGTAGTGTGCCGGTTCCGGCGCATGCGGTCGCCGACCAATGTGCTGCTTGCGAGTCTCGCCACAGCCGACATTGCCGTCGCGTTGCTCGTTATGCCGCCTCGACTCGCCTACGACCTGGTGCGCGCCTGGCGTCTGGGCCTGCTTGCGTGCCGCCTGTGGATCTCGTGCGACGTCATGTGCTGCACGGCCTCCATCCTGCACCTTCTCGCCGTGGCGCTGGACCGGTTCTGGGCCATCACACGGCCGCTGCGCTACCGGGTGTCCCGGAGGCGCTTGGCGCTCGCCGTGGCCGCCATCTGGCTCTGCTCGGCGGCCATCTCGTTCGTGCCCGTACTGCTGGGCTGGCACGCTGACGGCAGCGCACCCGACGCCTCCGACTGCGGCCTGCGCGTCAACGCCGTCTACGCGCTCGTGTCGTCGCTCACCTCCTTCTACCTGCCGCTACCGGTGATGCTGTACGTGTACTTGCGCATCCTGCTGGTGGCCGGACGCCAGGCCCGTCAGATCCGGCTCCTGGAGCGCTCTTTGGCTGGACCTTCCCCGGGCCTGCGGCGGAGCCTGCGCCGCCGCTCCAAGCAGCTTCTCCACGACACCAAGGCGGTCCGGTCGCTGGGGATCGTGCTGGGCGTGTTCTGCGCCTGCTGGCTGCCATTCTTCCTCATGTACCTCATCACGGCCTGCTGCCCGGCCTGCGACCTCGGCTACGAGTGGAGCTGCGCCATCACGTGGCTCGGCTACTCCAACTCTGCCTTCAACCCTTGCATATACGCCTTTCTGAACCGTGATTTCCGGGCAGCCTTCCAGGAGCTTTTGGGATGCGGCTCTCGTCGGCGTACCGCAGACGCCATGATGGGGCCCGCGCGGCGACGCTCGCTTGTGAAGCCACCACCGTCGTGCGCGCACGCCGTCGCAGCGGCCGTTTCCAGCACGGCACGCGTCTCGTCCATGGACTGCGTGAAGGACTCTGCTGAGGCCGAGCGCCGCTAGGGCCCGTCCAACAGCTGCAGCGCGCCCGACTCAGCCGTCTAGCACCGTTCTGCGCGAACTGTAGCGTGCGTTCGCGTTCATCTGGCTGCCGCAACCAGTCGGTCGTTGTCGTGGAGAATCAGCCCGAAGAAGGATATGTGAACAAGCGGCAAGTTGTCTATCAGCGTCGTTGATGTCATCCAAGCGCTTGAAGAGAGATACATCTCTAGAGGAGGCAGACGACGAGGCAGCTGCCACTCCGTGGATCTGCGCGGGCGGTGTGTGGTATGTGCCAAAAAAGAAAACGTCACCCCTCCGGTGCATTGATGCGGAAACGATATGGCACCCATATTACGCATTTAGGGCTGGGGAAGGGACTTATCGTCTACGTCATTGTAGTATGTGTCTATGGCGTGAAGCATTCTACTTCATCCCCCGTCATTGCATGCCCTTCAACGTTGTGGCGTGGTCCTTGTCTTATTCGCATCGTTCCACTAGTTGTACAGATGTTTCGAACGTTTCTTCATCGAAAATGTTCGTGGGGCATGAAGTCGAAGACGTCGACAGGTGACGAGTAGTGTGTTCAAACTAAATATGGCCGTGAATGCAATCGTGCCGAAACCAGACGAGCTGGAATCGGCCTTGAAATTTCGCTCGGAAACCAGGGTCCTTACGAGAGGGTCCGACAGAAATGCGACCGCAAGAAATACGTGAGTTGGCTCAAACAAAATTCCTAGACCTTCGTCACTCGTCGGTTCCAGCACTCCGGGACACTGGAAAACAAATGTACTTGCTGTGAAAACTGCCCTTCAGAGTGCAATATTGCGTGATGAAGAACTGATGAACTGTTTGGACGTGTACGAAGCAGCAGGCACTGCTTTGTGCACGTCCAAACACCGCGCTCTCCGGTCCAGCTCGCCGTGCCCTCATACGCGGAGGGAATCGTGGAACGGAAACCTTGCTCTATCTTCTGTTTAATGAACGTGTATTGGCGTAGTTAATAAAAGGGACACTCCCAGAAGCGACGTTGTAGGTCAAAACGCAAAGCCATTTATTAAAGGATTGTTGTGAAAAGCGTTTTCGCAATACAGCTGACGCGTGCAGGCGCGAGACGACTGGTCTTACATTTACACAACTAACGCAGCTTGCTAAAAAAGCGAAGAATGAGATAAATAAAAGAGCGTAAGTTTGGGCATGTTGGTATTCCATAACTTTTACGTTTTTAGCGCACGAAAAGGGACGAGAGACAGAAATACGACGCGGACACGGCGCTACGTGTCCGCGTCGTACGTCTCTCGTCCCTTTTCCTGCGCTAAAAACGTAAGAGATAATATAGATTTCCACCACTTTCCTATCAGCCCGAGTATAGTCTTGTTTCGCAAACGGATGTTTGTCGCTCGACTACAAATTTCCCTTTTTAATTTTTTTTGCTAATACGCGAATATATAGCGTCAAGTAGGCAGATATCGGAGGCAGTGTCCACCAAGTAATATTTCTTGGCGTAGTCATTCACTGTAATATTTCTAGCTGATTAGTCGGATATTTGTATATAATATGATCAGTTTAAGTGAGACGCAACGATGAAACACCGATAATTAGCGCAAGTCATGGCGTACAAAAAATACAGCAGGCAATAAAATCAACAGACGAAAACTTGCATAAAACACATGGCTAAATCTCGTTTCATCTCATTGTCATATTCTCATATATTGTTGTTTATTTGTCCCATGACATTTGGTTTTCCGCTCACCACGGTATTCGAATTGTTACTGTGAGCCCATAATACACACTGTTGGTGCCACTAGTATTACCAGCCCTAACTGCACGATAATATTGGTTAGATGGCAACTTGTTGAATTTGCGAAGTAAAAAAAAGTCTTGTTCAATCCAATCGATTGCCATGGATACACAGTGAACACAGTGTATTGTTACTTCGGACATGATCGTCAAAGCGTGCATTTGTCATATATGAACGAGTAGAATAGTGCATGCGCATTCTTATACGGTGATATGGGAGAACTTCTTTATGAAGCAAGTGAAAGTTTGCTATGATGGTTATATTATCGCAGACAGTGCTTTCAATATTGTCACGCCAATGAGAAAGATAAAAAAAAGAAGTAATATTTGCCTATCGAAGATTAGAGGCGACGTGTATACCTTCTCTACATTTGCGAGCACCATCACTAGTTCAATGCTACTGACTAGACATAGGGTACGAACCTCCAGTTTGCGTTGCGTCTGTGGTTAGATGCACCGAAACTTCCTGGGCTCCTTGCCACGAGGCTATCGTAACGTCTGCTCTGTGATCAGATAACTTACCCGTGTAAATGCAGAGTGGTGTGACAAGCGCAGCACACAACTGCCCACCATTACAAGGGCAAATTATTTGCCTGCACGTCTTTCATGTCGGTAGCAATACGTAAGCATTTGCAAACGCTGCGATCATCAGCGTCGCTGTGTTTTGAACCTCAAAGGCGTGAAGAAGGTCTTCGTGGTCATGCTATGTATGTAAGTTTGGCGTTTTATTGAGACCGCAGATATAGAGATTACCATTATGCAATAGGAAATACATACCAACGTAACTGTATTTGGATCTCGCAGTTTTTTTGAGACAGGATGGGGAAGTCAGAAGCGCTGCAATGGGCAGCAATCTCTTATCCATCTTCGTGGATTAGACCAACTGACTTTTCCATAAGTTACCGTTCGAGGCGATGCAAAGCATGAAAACCAAACATCGAAACTCTTGCCCCTTGTACTCTGTAGCTTCGGTTCTGAGGCCTGCGTGGGTACTGCGACATTCATGACCATAAGTGTAATTCTTGATCCCACTTTCACACATATTTAAACGGTAAAACAGCCGTGAACAAGTGGTGCATTAGCGAACACAGGCTGCACGCTCGCAGTTTTTCACAAGACTCCGCCTGCCGTTTACTGTTAAATGATCTGGAAAGAAGGCGAGCCCTTAGATCTCGTCTTAATGGCTTGTAGTTTCTGATGCACAGCACGTAAAGTATCTTATTACAGTAGCAGCGATACGACAAACTCGACACTTTGCAGAATCAAAAAAATAGAACAACTAGATTTTCAGTTGTAGTGCTGACTTATTTGGCATAGTCATATTTTACATTGTACTTCTCCATTCCGCTTGTTTAGCTTTTGTCTTGGTCTTTCTGCATGCAAATCACTCTTGTCCCTTAAGAGAGCTAGAGTTATAGGAGCAGGCAATTTATTCCACGCGGTTGTGGTAATATGTGAAAAGCCTGTAAGAGTAAGTAAGAATGAAATAAGGAAGTAAGCAAGTAAGTAAATAAGTGAAAATGAAAAGCGTTGCAAGGCCATGTTGCTCCTTGCAACGCTATTCGAATTTCTTAGCTTTTGCATAGTGCATGACACTATATTTTATGACGGTACTATTTTTGTTTCAGCGTTATCATGATGCCCACCATGTCAAATCCTGTTTTCAAACTCGTAACTGACAGAAACATCAATCTCGAAGTGTTAAAAAACTTAATTTTTCTCTTGTGGCACTCTCCTCTCCCCAGCAGCTTAAGTGAGCCAATAGCATTGTCGAGAAACTCGCCATGAGACTGGCTACTTTAAGTTATCGCAACAAATTTTGATTAAAAAAAGGTAAGAGAGAATTTGTTCCACTGTCTTCGTGTGGCGTTTCGAAAGTCATTAGTAATAAATAATTAATGCTTTCCGCTTTCTTTCTTCCTTTCTTCCTTTCTTTCTTTCTTTCTTTCTTTCTTTCTTTCTTTCTTTCTTTCTTTCTTTCCTTCTTTCTTTCCTTCTTTCTTTCTTTCTTTCCTTCTTTCTTTCTTTTGTTGCTTTGCCAGCGGAGCAGAATCAAACTCGACAGTCTTCTGCGATCCCATCAGTTCGTGGTGGAACTTATTCTCGCCTAAATGTAAACACTGTAAACCTGCAAACTTCCGTGATATGTATACACAGTTAACGAAAAACACATATGTGTATCGAACAAAATAAAATACAATGCAAAAATGCCTGCGCAAGCGAAGTCGTAAGCAAAAAGAACCCATAGCACATTGTAAGCACGAGCTGACATGTTTGCTAAGTCGGGATCCCCGCACGTTCGCGAGATTCGAAAGTGCGGAGCAGCCAGCACGACTTTTCATTGTGTAACGCTTTGTAGGTGTATCCTGACGCATTCAGGAAGGCGGCTGCTGATCTGTGTCCCGTATACGCGGGACTCGTTCGGAGCCGTGATTCGCATGGTTACTCGAACAACGTGACAAGAGTCTGAATACCGCCGTGCGTCCCGACAGTTTGTTGAATCTGTTGCACCCTGGGACTTTGAAACTAGCGCCGTTTTCATTTAACTAGCTGCTGGGGCTCATAAGTTAAGGTTGCTGGTGCGGGGTATCTTGTCTTTCACAAATGTGCGCGTTCACGAGTGCTTGCAGAACGCTGTTAAATTGTTCTAGCCTCTACTTTATTTATGGGGATGCCAGACGGGACGCATACAGAAAGTGTGGCCATCTAATTACAGGCGGTATCACTGGTCTTCGTCATTGAAACTTCTTCTCCTTACAGGAATTTCCATTTGAGTAAGCGAGCTTCTGCACTTTGGGCTTCATACAAAACTACGGACATGTTACCTGCAATGAAGGGCTCCAATTGAAAGCGTGTTTTACTCAGAAGGAACTCTTTTTTTGCACTACACTATAAAGTAAAGAAGTAACAACTGTTGTTCAAATTTAAGTAAAGGCGAAATAGTGATAGAAAATTTCAATAATTTAGTATCTCAGATTAGAGGCGTTCTTAGACAAAAAGAAATGTACAGAGAACTTAAAATTTGGATATGAGAAAATTGCGCCTGAGATAACCGTTCATCCTCTCACGACCTCGTGCTCCCACAGAAACGCACATCATAATATTTGTACGTAACTTTCATAGAAACAGTCGTGTAGTCCTGTGCATATTGCTGCATGACCTAGAAATAAAACTTAATGTACCGCGAAGGGTATAATGAAAAATGGTAAATGTGCTTACTTTTCTTTGTTTTTGCTTGCATTTAGGCTAAATAACACGCAGCGTGCTGTACGGTGCTCACCGACTCAAAGGCGATAATGGGCCCGCATGGCAGCCAGCGCGTTTTGCGCCACCGGTGGGCGCTGGGGACACCAAGCTGATGCATTTTGGCATACGAGAATAGCGAGGGCCTTTGATCGCGACTCACTGTGACAGCATGTGGCCTACACCAGTGATCACCCAGTGCTCAATGGTGGTGCGAAAAGTGCCGGCCGCGATATGGGCTGATTGTCGCGTTTGAATCGCTTAGCACTACATGAATTACGGTCGTGCTATTCGTTGTAAATTAAAGTGCGTGGTTTATTCACATTGAAGCGTCACAGTCGAGGGAGGGCCGTAGTGGAGAGGTTTCAGAGAAAGATCTTGCGCTGAAATTGTTCGTAAGCGAAAATTCCAGCCAATGCTAATGCCGGATACATTATTAGCGAAGGTGGCCAGACAATGTCAAAGATAAATTGGGGCGAAAAACTTTGCCGTTCTTTAACGTGCACCCAAAGTACGGTGCCCGATGCGTTTTCGCATACCACCCCAGTCGGAGTGCAGTCAGTGCGACCGCGAGTAGAATGCGATGCAACTTTGCTGTCTGTATATTGCATAAGAGGATCGAAGTCTCGCCCGGCACTGAAGCCTTTACTTTCTGGCTCCTCTCAGACACTAAGAAACCGAGTGAACTAAAACCAGCAACCTTGTGCTGAGCCGCGGAACTCTGTAGCCACTGGTCTACCGCGGTGGGGCTGGGACTGTGTAGCGGTACACCAACATCTGAGTGGCCTTCGAGACAACCGTCGACCTCTTACGAAACCGGATGGCGAGGTGCGCCCGTGTGCTTTGGCGGACAGAACAGTTCGTCTCGGTACGTGCATTCGGCGCCCATCAGTCGGCGGAAAGTTTATTTAAAGCAACGTGAACGGTTGTCCGAGAGAGTCGGCGCACGTGAGGCCAAATCGTTTCGTTGGCCTCGCCCAACTAGGACTTCGTACACACGTGTATTGGCGCAGTCTGAAGGAGCACAGTTTTCGCTGGCGGAGGATATCGAAAGCCTTCCTATCAGACTGCGCGTCGGTCTCTTTTTAGTCAGACAATTAGCATGCGTGGTCAGTGTGTGGCACTGCCACATTCGGAGGGATCTCAATTCTCGCGATGCTGAAATTGTTTTAAGGCGAAAATGACGCTGCACAAGGTGTGATGACTTCATTTAATTTAATTTCATTTGATTACTTTAAAGGGTACCAATAAAAGGGGCATTACATAATGGTTGAGTGCATAAATTATACAGGTATGTTAATAAAGTATACACAAGCGATACAGCTATAGTGAAGTCGTAATATGAACGGAACATAAGTACCAAAAAGGACATACACGTATATGTAGTAATAAACCAGTTGTTCAAGGGCTCAGCTGATTACGTAAAGTCTAAAAAAATGTCTTAATAGCTGATTGTGGCAATTTCCGCTGGACGGCCGTTCCAGTCACTGGCTGCTCTGTAAAAAAAGACGCTGAAAATGTTGTCGTATGGCCTCGTGCACTTAAACTTGAAAGGAGTGACCAATGTGATTAGACATGCGTCATGGGGCTGAAATGTAAGATGCGCGATTAAATGATAAAAAAAAAATAGTTATGGGGTTTTACGTGCCAAAATCACGATTTGATCATGAGGCACGCCGTAGCGCGAGACTCCTAATTTGGACCACCAGAGGTTCTTTTACGTGCACCCAAATCTAAACATAGGGGCCTTTTCGCATTTCGCCCTCATCAAAATGCTGCCGCCGGGGCCGGGGTTCGATCCCTCGACCTCGCGCTAGGCATGCAGCCCAACACCACAGCCACTAAGCAACCGGTGCGTGATTAAGAGTATAGTAGAACTTATAGAACAGTGACAAAGTAGTAATGCGGTGACGATGGGAAAGAAGGGAGAGGTCGCACTGCTTTTCAGTGACGTAACACTTATGTTACATGAATATGAAGAGTGGATGAATCCCGCGGCACGATTGTGACTCAAGTTCATTTATTTGGCATGTTTGGTGTGGATGACAAATGGCAGACGCGTACTACAGTCTGCTTCTTGCGACCGATGCGTATGCGAGCAGTTTTACGTGTGGTGGTGCATGCCGCCGCAAATGACGTCTTAGGAACCCAAGTATTTGGTCAGCTTAAAAGATGATACTATTAACGTGCGGACGCCAAATCGTTAGAGAAGGCGACACCGAGATATTTAAACGAGTTAACTATTTCCGCGATGACATCCGCAACTGTACAAGGAAAGGAAAGAGGACTGAAACCTTTTTCTTCCTTTTTTTAAGTGTTGTTCAAATTCGCCGAAAATATATCGTGTACCTAGGCGCGTTCATGGCTGAATGCGTACGTGAGCTTCCGGAACCACGATGTTAGGACCATTGAGAAGTGACACTATATTGTGCAACCTATGTCAAATCCCGCCGATGGCGGATAAATAAAGAGATCTTTTAGGCATGTAAGGCCCTCTGGGCTGCACTTCTCCGCGATAAGGTATCCTCGCCGCCTACAGGATTATTTGACTGAACTATGTCGGATACTCGGTTGCCTTAGTCGGAAGTTCGAATCCTCCAGCGAATATATATATATATATATATATATATACATATATATTCTCAGGATTGGGAGCTCACTCCCACCATTCGTAACTCGTTGAACTTCGCTGAACTTCGCTCCGTACAAGTAACACGACAACTTCTGGGCGGCCCAAACTAAACAAGCGCATTCCTTCTCTGAAGCGCTGTTTTAGTTTACGGCTGGCATAGAGGATAGGATGCTCCTCGTTATCGTCGCCGACCTGACTAAGTACCACGCCCATACCTCTGTTGCTTGCGTCGCATTGAACTCCCTTTTGAATTCCCTTTTGTAGTCTGGCGCGCGAAGCACAGGACGAGAAAGCAATAGAGTTTTCAAACTTTGGAAAGCGTTCTCTTTGTCCTTATCCCAGTGTACGCTACTCGGTGCTCCCTTTCGGAGGGCGTCCGTTAATGGACTTGTCATTTGCAAGTAATTTGGAATGTACCGCTGATAGTACCCCACAAGTCCCAAAAATGAACGAAGGTCTGTTTTCGTGCGCGGCTGAGAAAATTTTCCAATCGTAGCTATTTTCAGCTCGGCCGGCCGTCTCGTGCCCTGGCCGACAACATGGCGCAGATAAGTAACCTGCGAACAACCAAATCTACACTTTTCCGCTTTCATCGTTAAGCCGGCTTCCCTCAACCGTGAGAACACCTGTTTGAGGCGCGATACGTGTTGTTCCCAGCTGTCTGAAAAAATTGCTACATCATCAAGATATGTCAAGGCGAACTCCTGCAAGTCTTTCAGGACAATATCCATTAACTTAGAGAAGCTAAACGGCGCGTTCTTCAGCCCGAAGCTGAGTGTGAGAGGGCGAAAAGTGCCTACAAGTGAGATGAATGCGGCATAGCGGCTGGCACTTTCTGAAAGGGGAACTTGCCAGTACCCCCGCACGAGATCTATAGGTGAAATGTATTTAGCAGCGCTAACTCGTTCAATTCGTTCCTCAATGTTGGGTATTGGGTACAGCTGACCCATAGTGATGGCATTTAGCTTCCTGTAGTCAACACACGGACGAGGGTCCTTGTTAGGGGTTTCTACCAGTATTAGCGGTGACGTGTTGTCACTCTCAGCGGGCTCAATAACTCCCAACTCTAGCATGCACTGTATCTCTGCCTCCATAATCTCTCTCTGTCTTGGAGACACCCTGTAAGGCTTTGATCTTACGGGTTCGGTTCATGTCAGCTCTATTTCATGCGTTATTAGTGCGGTTCTACCCGGCCGATCACTGAATCTGTGGAGATATTCCCCTAACACCTCTTTTAGCTCATCTAGCTGCTCGGGTCTTAGAGCGTGCGAGCTTACCGAATGTTTTACTGCTTCTTCTAGGCCGATTTCTGAGTTGGAGGTCGCCCTACACTCCTTAAACTTGGTACTAGTGCCATCCTGCTCTTTGATGGTATAGTTAACGACTTCGCTCCGCTCTACATACGGCTTCATCAAACTGCAGTGATATATCCTCACCTCCTTCCTGCAACCGGGCATTTTCAGAGCATAGTTAGTATCTGAAAGTTTGTGCGACACTTTAACGGGCCCGTCCCAGTGAACTTCAAGCTTGTTCTTTCTTGAAGGTTTGAGGATCATTACCTGGTCTCCGGCGTTAAACGTACGAAGCCTCGCATTCTTGTCGTAATAGAATTTGGCGTTCTCTTGCGCCACTCCCATGTTCTTTTTGACTAGCTCATGGGTTGCGCTTAGCCGTTCCAGCAGATTTAGCACGTATTCAACCACTGTTGGACTCTCTCCTCTTTCCTCCCACATCTCTCTTAACATTCTCAGTGGAAAACGGAGTGTCCTCCCATACACTAGTTCTGCTGGCGAGAACCCCGTCGCTTCATGTAGAACCATTCGCAAAGCAAACAAAGTTGCCGGAAGACAGTTCTCCCAGTCCTCCTTGTGCTCTTAACAGAGCGCACGCAAAACTCGCTTAAGCACTGAATGCCACCTTTCTACGCTGTTTGACTGAGGGTGATAGACGGAACTGTTTATTAACTTTACCCCGCACTTTTGCAAGAATGTGGAAGTCAGTGCGCTGGTGAATACTGGCCCTTGATCCGCCTCAATTTCGGCTGGAAACCCAACTCGTGCAAACACTGTCAAAAGCGCGTCTACTACTTCGGTGGAGCTGAGATCCTTCAGAGGGTTTGCCCCTGGAAACTCTGCAGCCGGACACAGCATGGTAAACAAGCACCTGTAACGCGATATTGTTTTTGGTAGAGGCCCTACCGTGTCTATCACAAGTCGTCTGAAAGTCTCTGTTATTAAGGGCACTACCTTTAGTGGAGCCTTCCATGTCTCACCTGGTTTACCCGAGCGCTGGCAGGCGTCGCATGATCTTACAAAGTTTTCTACGTCTTTGAAACAGCCAGGCCAGTAGTATTCCATAAGCAATCTTCCCTTTGATTTGTTAATGCCTAGGTGGCCAGACCACCCATTTCCATGACAGAGACTCAAAAGGTCCTCCCTGTACTTAGTAGGTACGACTAACTGATCTAGAATCCTACCTTTTCGATTTCTGTAGTGCCGATACAACAATCCTCCTCTCTCATGTATCGTCACGTTGCGCCTAGCAATGCCTTCTTTAGCTGTGTCATGTAATTTAGCTAAGCTCTCATCATTCTTTTGCTCGGCTGCCAGTGACTGTCTATCCACACGTAAGCGCTGATCAATGTTCTTTGAGGCCGGTGATAATAACGACCCTGTCTCGCTTGCGATTGCGTCAGCGTGCTCTTCCTGCAGGCTTGAACTTTGACACTCTAGTGATGCGCTCTCATTGAGCTGGTCAGCTGGCAGGCTCTCCTCAACTGTTTTTTTTTGTCCCTCGGGCCTAGCTCGGATTCGGGTATTGAAGTTATTCCTTTTTCTGCTTCCGCTGGAGCAGCTTGTGCATTTTCAGCCGAAAGCAAAGCGATCTTACGAGCTTGGCCTCGGGTCAATACCTGTACTATGCCCTCTCCCAAGTTAAGCCCTTTGTCACGCAGTAACTGATTCGAACGATTCGAAAAGATGTAAGGGTGCTGCAGTGACAAATATTTGGAAACTGCAGCCTCAGTATCTAGCTCCCCGAATGGTCCACTGATTTTGACTTTCGCCATGGGCAGGCACACGCTGTGTTCTTCTACAACCTGTTTGATCCATGCTAGTTCTCCAGTGAAGTCATCTACCGTCACGTAAGACGGATGGACAAGTCCATCGTGGCGGCACTGTCTCGCAGCACCTGGCATGGTTTGCCATTAACTTGCAGGTCGTGTAGATATGGACTTAAAAGTTCCATATTCTCGTCTTTTTCCTCCACGTAGGAGAAAACTACGCTAGGTTTGCCGCAGTTTATAGCTATATGTCCCAGTTTGTGCCATTTATAACAGCGGATTGGTCTGAAAGATTCGAATTTTCTTTTCTGCTCCTTTGGTACTGTTTCCCTGTTTGATTTGTCCTCGCTCTTTGCTGAGGGTTTTTCCTCCACGTCTAAAGGCTACGGTCGTCTAGTCTGCGAACCCTTTTTGAACCTGCTGTTCATGATTTGAGAATGCCTGCCAAACGCACCCCAGCCCATTCTTACTCTTCTGGTTATTTCAGTCTCATGATCCGGATCCGTGGTCACTACCTGCCCTAAGTAGATGTATTCCCTTACCACTTCCAGTGCCTCGCTGCCTATCGTAAACTGCTGTTCTCTTCCGAGACTGTTAAACATTACTTTAGTTTTCTGTAGATTAATTTTCAGACCCACCCTTCTGCTTTGCCTCGCCAGGTCAGTGAGCATGCATTGCAATTGGTCCCCTGAGTTACTAAGCAAAACAATATCATCAGCGAATCGCAAGTTACTAAGGTATTCTCCATTAACTCTTATCCCCAATTCTTCCCAATCCACGTCTCTGAACACCTCCTGTAAACATGCTGTGAATAGCATTGGAGATATCGTATCTCCCTGTCTGACGCCTTTCTTTATTGGGATTTTGTTGCTTTCTTTGTGGAGGATTACGGTGGCTGTGGAACCGCTATAGATGGCTTCCAGTATCTTTACATATGGCTCATCTACACCCTGATTCCGTAGTGCCTTCATGACTGCTGAGGTTTCGACTGAATCAAATGCTTTTTCGTAATCAATGAAGGCTATATATAAGTGGTGGTTATATTCCGCACATTTCTCTATCACCTCATTGATAGTGTGAATATGGTCTATTGTTGAGTAGCCTTTACTGAATCCTGCCTGGTCCTTTGGTTGACAGAAGTCTAAGGTATTCCTGATTCTATTTGCGATTACCTTAGTAAATACTTTGTAGGCAACGGACAGTAAGCTGATCGGTCTATAATTTTTCAAGTCTTTGGCGTCCCCTTTCTTATGGATTAGGATTATGTTAGCGTTCTTCCAAGATTCCGGTACGTTCGAGGTCATGAGGCATTGTGTATATAGGGCGGCCAATCTTTCTAGGACAGTGTTCCCATGATTCTTCAACAAATCTGCTGTTACCTGATCCTCCCCAGCTGCCTTCCCCCTTTGCATAGCTCCCAAGGCGTTCTTTACCTCTTCCGGTGTTACTTGTAGGATTTCAAGTTCCTCTAGACTATTCTCTCTCACCTTATCCTCGTGGGTGTTACTGGTACTGTATAAATCTCTATAAAACTCTTCAGCCACTTGAACTATCTCATCCATATTAGTAATGATATTGCCGGCTTTGTCTCTTAACGCACACATCTGATTCTTGCCTATTCCTAGTTTCTTCTTTACTGCTTTTAGGCTTCCTCCGTTCCTGAGAGCCTGTTCAATTCTATCCATATTATAGGTCCTTATGTCCGCTGTCTTACGCTTGTTGATTAACTTAGAAAGTTCTGCCAGTTCTATTCTAGCTGTAGGGTTAGAGGCTTTCATACATTGGCGTCTCTTGATCAGATCGTTCGTCTCCTGCGATAGCTTACTGGTGTCCTGTTTAACGGCATTACCACCGACTTCTATTGCGCACTCCTTAATGATGCCCATAAGATTGTCGTTCATTGCTTCAACACTATGATCCTCTTCCTGGGTTAAAGCCGAATACCTGTTCTGTAGCTTGATCCGGAATTCCTCTAGTTTCCCTCTTACCGCTAACTCATTGATTGGTTTCTTATGTACCAGTTTCTTCCGTTCCCTCCTCAAGTCAAGGCTAATTCGAGTTCTTACCATCCTATGGTCACTTAAGCGCACCTTGCCGAGCACGTCTACATCTTGTATGATGCCAGGGTTCGCGCAGAGTATAAAGTCGATTTCATTTCTAGTCTCACCATTCGGGCTCCTCCACGTCCACTTTCGGCTAACCCGCTTTCGGATAGATACGAAGTGTCTATCGACTTCAAGAGTCCCAGAAAACTGGAAGAATGCAAAGATTATACTGATCCACATAAAGGGAGACGTTAAAGAATGGAAACATTATAGGCCCATTAGCATACTCACAAAATATATAAAATATTCAGCAAGATAATTTGCAATAAAATATGGGCAACACTGGACTTTAGTCAACCAAGGGAACAGGCTGGCTTCAGGAAGGGATACTCTACATTGGATCACATACATGTAATTAATTAGGTAATCGTGAAGGTATTCACCTCTCTATATGGCTTTCATAGAGTACAAAAAGACATTTGATTCAGTAGAGATACCAGCACTCATAAAAGCATTACGTAATCAAGGAGTACAGGCGGCTGACGTAAATATCTAGGAAATATCTACAGAGATTCCACAGCCACCTTAATTCTACAGAAGAAAAGTAGGAAGATACCTATAAAGAAAGGGGTCAGACAAGGATACACAAACTCTCCCATGCTATTCACTGCGTGCTTGGAAGAAGTATTCGAGCTATTAAACTGGGAAGGCTTAGGAGTAAGGATCGAAGGCGAATATCTCAGCAACCTTCGGTTTGTTGATGACATTGTCCTGTTCAGCAACACTGGAGACGAGTTACAACAAATTATTTAGGACCTTAGCAGAGAGAGTGTAAGAGTGGGGGTCGAAGATTAACATGGAGAAGAAAAAGATAATCATGAATAGCCCGGCAAGGGAAGAAGAGTTCAGGATCGCTAGTCAGCCTCTAGAGTCGATGAAGGAGTATCTTTACCTGGGTCAATTGCTCACAGGCAACCCTGATCATGAGAAAAAAATTCACATAGGAATAAAAATGGGTAGGAACGCATACGGCAGATATTTTCAGCTTCTGACTTTGACTGGAAGCTTACCATTATCATTGAAAAGGAAGGTGTACAATCAGTGCATTCTACCGGTGCTAACATATGGACAGAAACTTGGAGACTGACAAAGAAGCTTGACAACAAGTTAAGGACCGCGCAAAGAGCGATGGAACGAAGAAGGCTAGGCATAACGTTTAGAGACAGGAAGATAGCGGTTTGGATCAGGGAGCAAATGGCTATAGCCGATATACGAATTGACATTAGGAGAAAAAATGGAGCTGGGCAGGTGAGGTAATGCGTGGGTTAGATAACCGTTGGACCATAGGGTTACAGAATGGGTACCAAGACAAGGAAACCGCAGTCGAGGACGGCAGATGACTAGTTAAGGCGATGAAATTAGGAAATTCGCGGGCGCTAGTTGGAATCGGCTGGCGCAGGACATGGGTAATTGTAGATCGCAGGGTGAGGCCTTCGTCCTGCAGTGGACATAAAATAGGCTGAGGATGATGATGATAATGATTAGTAAACGACGCGGCTGTACATTTAATAGGGTTAAGCATCATTAGCCAATGTTCATTGCGTTCCTGTACATGATTGAGATCAGTTTGAAGGACGAATTGGTGAGAAACGTTAGTGATAGAACCGTAGATTACACAGTCATCGACGAACAGATGAATAGAACAACAAACATGCAGTGGTAGGTTGTTGAGCAGAAGCTTGTGGTGCACCTGATGTTATAGGAAGGGAGTTAGATGTTTGATCACCTATAACTACAAATTGGAAGCGTCTGGTTAGGAATTCTCTGGTCCATTTAGTACATTTGGGTGTCATTTTAATTGAGAAAGCTTTAAAATTAGACGTTGATATTGTGGTGCGACAAGTGACCGATGTCACGTGTGAAATCATCTCCGCCGACCTCTCAGCTTCATCGTCAGCTGCAAGTGACATCGTTCACGTGGCAAGACTAAAGCCATACCACGCACCTTTCACCGCGGATGTGTAGATTAAGCACCGGGACGGTGCTTCTACTGCCGGGGGTGATGATACGGAACAGCCGCCACAGTGTGGCTGCACTGAAGAGGAAGAAGACGACGTGTGCCCGCTTGATCTAGCGTCGCCATTTTGGCCTCCGTTAGCTTCCCTGTAAATGAATTGTAAATAGGATTGGGCATCAGCTACGCGTAACATTAATTTGCCCCGACCTACGTAACCTAGGTCGGGGCTGCAGGCGGATACGCTTGCGTAGATGAAGTGCCGCCAGCTGGAGCCGAAGTTGCATTGTCGCCGTTGCGACTGCTGCGAAGCTCCATGACAGGTACGGGGAACGACCGCCTCCACCAAATTAATGTTACGTGTAGCTGATGTCCAATCTTATTTACAATTTATTTACAGGGGAGCTAACGGAGGCCAAAATGGCGACGCTATATCAAGCGGGGCGCACACGTCGTCTTCTTCCTCCTCATTGCAGCCACACTGAGGCGGCTGTTCTGTATCAATATGGTACTTTATCGAAGGCTTTCGTGTAGTCCAGAAAACTGGCGTGGGTTTGAAGGTTACGATCAAGATTGGAATGTATGTCATGCGCGAAAATGACGAGTTGTGTTTCGCAGGACAAACCCTTGCGAAAGCCATGCTGTGAGGTATGAACAAAATTATTTGAATCTAAGAAGTTTAGATAACATGTTCCATGATATTGCAGGGCACGCTTGTTAATAAAATTGGGCAGTAGTTTAATGGGATGTTTTTGTCGCCTGATTTGAAGACTGGCACGACCTTTCGTGTTTTCCATTCAAACGGAATAGCACCTGTGGCGAGTGACTGAGAAAACACTAATGGGAGATATGCAGAACAAGTTAGTTTTGTCTTCATTAGTAGTTTTTAATTGATGCCATCATAACCTGCTGAACTTGTCAGTTTTAAGTTGTCTATTATAAATGAAACAACGTTAACTGAAAATGTAACATTAGGCATGATAGATGGTAAAGGGCAGGGTTGGCAATGCACAGTGATGTCCGATTCATTAGTAAATGTGGAAAAAACGTAGAGTTAGAAATAGTGACACATTCAACGTCGGTTACAACTTCTCCAGACTCCGTAGTAATTACGAAAGAACGCGCACCTATGGGTTTATGGTTTTCCGAAATTGTCTTGCGCTGTTTCTAAGCATATGTGGTAGGCTGGTTAGTAGCTTGGCTCTGAAGTTTTTGTGATAGGTAGGTCGCTTCAACGGCCTAATATTTGTCCCATGCGCAAGGGGGTGTTGCGCAGCTTAGCAGTGGGATACAGGCATTTCTGTACAGGTATTCCAGTATCCAAGCCTGGAAAAAAATTCAAGCCGCTTCAGCGATTTAGTGAACCACGGCTTTTGTGTGTTAGCTCGAAAGGTATTTTTGGGGATATGTGCTTGCGTTAGCTTCGTTATGGTATCAGTTTTTGCTGATGTATGAAAAAAATCTGTTTGAAACGCCGGAGAGAAGGCGTTAAGTTGGCGGTTTATTTTTTCATATTTACCTCCATCATACAAACAAATTGTTTTGATATGTGTTTGACGTGCAATCGGATTAAAGCTAAAATGCAGTGCATGACCTTGTGATCACTAATGTCTTTGAGATAAGTGAGGCTAAGGAGACTATTGGGTTCACTGGTTAGTATTAAGTCCAGTATGTTTGCAGTTCCCTGGGTATTGCGTATTGGTTGAGTTACTAATTGGGTGAGGTTCAAGTTGAGGCACACATTGATGAAATCTTTCTCTCTGTATGACCAGTAGTAGAAGAACTTGCGTTAAGCCAGTTTATGTTCGGAAAGTTGAAGTCCTCGAAGAGGAAGACGTGTGCATTAGGGGGAGACGACGTTATTTCGCTTAGGGTGTTAATAGGTTTTCGTGAAAAATCTGGATTACTGCGCGGAGGCCTGCAGCACGCACCAAGTAATAGGGTTTGCGGTGAGGCACGAGAAAAAAGCCAAAGAACTTCAAGATCAGAGGTGACATTAACCATGGAAAGCAATAAGGTCTCGTCAGCTGATATGAGAACCACCCTTCGTGCGCTTCCGGGGTCTTTCCAAGAGGCGTGGAAGTTTGGTAGGTTAGCCGCAATTATGCTGTCAGTTGTGTCACGTGTCAACCATGTTTCGTTTAGTATCAATAAATTGTTCCCAGTTGATGATATAATGTTAGATACGTGTTCTCGCGTGGGCGAAAAGCTGCGTATGTTAGTAAAAACGACAAAAAAGCAGCGCTTAGTTCGGTTGTTGTCTGGGGAGGACAGATAACTTTCTTACAAGTGCGTGGTTGCTATGCTTCCTTTACGGATTGGGATTTCTCATCATAGGTGCAGCGCTTCAAATCAATGAAAATTGTTTAATACCTGGGGCAGAAAGGCACAGATTTCGCCTTAGCAAAAGAAAGGTGTCTACGTCCAGTGCGTACCGAGCGGGAGAAGTCCTCCCCGTCGCTGTATTGCATGCCTTTAAGCTTCCGTCCTTGCGACAGAATTGATTCCTTGGTTTTGTGAAAGGTGAATTTAAGGATGACAGGGCGATAACGTGAATGGCGGCCGAGGCGATAAGCGCGTTTTATTTCTTTCGGGTGAATGCTCATGTCATAGATGGTCGCGCCAATGACGGAGGATTAAATCCTCAGATTGAAAACGTTTCCGACGGTATAGCGTCAGGAGGGTCTTAAAAAGCAGGTTATTCTGTCTCGAACAATTTTCTGCGTCGTCCATGCGAGCTTCAAGATTCCGTACTGGGCAAGCTGCCTGAGCGTTGTCTGTTCGTAGAGAAGACAATTTGGCAAAGCGGCAAGGTTCTGGTAAAGGTTTTCCATGACAACCCTCCGCTGACTTAGTTCTATTAATGTCTTGTCCGTTGTTAGTACCCGATACCGTAGTTATTTTACCTGGTTGACTAGCGTCGCTTGAGCTGCGGTCAATTTTTATCATTCAGAAAATAAGGTTGCCGTATCAGGACCAGGGTTAGTTTCTATGTCGCCCGATAGCAAACGTAATGATATAATGTCATCGACACGTTCAACAGCAATGGCTTATTTATAGGTGACGAATCAGTTGATAAAGATGGCGATGGTTCATTCCATGTATCGATGAGCGCCAAAGACGGTGAGGATGCTTCGGTGAACAAATGCGTTGCGGTTGTTGGCTGATAAATGGCTCCCTGAACGCAAGCCTGGCGAGATGACTCAGAACAGGTGCAGTTGTCCCGAATCGCCGAGCAGAACAGAACGTTCAGTGCCCAGATAACGACTGACATGTGAACCTGCATTATGAAAATCAGTGGATGAATGGTCTGTGATGTGGCCCAGCCACCGGACCCAACACCGGGCCACGGGGCCCACGTAGTTTTGTTGAAGGTGTGTGTGTTCATTGTTGTTGATAGTGGTTAACCGAACTACCCGCTTCTGGATTCGTTGCACGTCTGGCAATTTAGCAAGGCGAAAGCAAATCTGCGGGCTATGGCAAACAATCGCTAAAATATGGATATCAGTTGGAAAAGTAGTCTGCAAAATTACCAAGCTAAAAAAACAGACACTTATTTTAGAAGGAAAACTTGCTGCTATAATGCAAGGCACAGAGAACAAGGAGATCAATGCTGGAGGAACGGTAGCGTTTACTAATGTTACGGCTTCCAGCACTGGTTTCAGCTCTGCTAAAATCGTCACGAAAAGACGCCTAACATTTTTGTCGATTGCTGCTTTCTCCTTCGTTGCTTGTACTAGCGCTAGCTTTGTGATTGGCAACATATATCATATCTGAGGTTGCAAGGCGATCACTCTTTCGGTAGTGACCTAACAAGGCAGCATGCCTAAAGAGTAAGTGGCAAGTTAGTGTGTGCGTCATCACGGGTTATGTTGACGGAAAACAGGAGTAATTGAATATATCTTTAAGAGACCACTACCGGTCAGTGAACTAAAATATGCTGATTGATGACAACCATGGCTTGAGATAAAAAAAATTGAGCTGATCGGAAGTTTATTGCTGCCCGCCACACAAGCCCATGAAAGATCGCCCCATCAGCGCCATGCATTCTTGCAAAACGTCCGTAGGTTACCACTGGCAAGTCACTAAAGCTATAGAGCCTGTTTTATTTGATAACGCTCCCGGTTGTCTTTGTTATTGAACGCGAAAGCTGAAACTTTCCGGTGAATCCTACCGTTCTGCATAACTGGGCCGGTATAACGTAAAATTATTCCGATCTGCCTTTATTCCAAATTTACCATGAGCCTTCCATGATAGGTTAAAATGGCCCGAGGTCTGCCGACTTGGGCGTGGCGCCCGCCCATATGCGCTAGGCTGGACCCATTCCTACCTATCACCTAGGGCTAATGGCAGATTTGGAATAAAAACAGATTGGAGTAGTTTTACGTTATACCGTCTCTGGTTTATTTGAACACAGCGCACAATAAATCGACAGGGACTGACAGGGTAATGACAGCACAAAGCTCTATTTTGTGGTGCCGATTTATTGTACGCTGTGTTCAAGTAGACCTGTATAACCGACTAGCCCACCAGTTTGTCCTGAGCAATTCTCTGGTTTGTTTACGTTTTGTCACTTGCTGGTCACCCGTGATGTAAATGTTAAAATAAAAGCGGCGGCATAAATAAGGACACGACTTTGCTGAAGCTCAGCACTTGCGTCCCTTTCCGCTTATGCAAAGCAAATTTCGACATTGTAACACTGGACATTTGGAAATTTTAACACAACACACATCCAAGGTAATAGGTAATCAACCAACTTGTGAATTTATCACTTTAATCAAGACCCTCTGAGGCGATGTACGGTGTCCAGGCATTGATCGGATGGTCATAAGTTGTTCCCTTGGATTATCAATCATTTCTCAAAAAACTTATGCTCACTGTATCTGGCAAGTTAGTTGGGCGGCCTCGCTTATATTGTGCATGGTCTTTATTGCTTTAAAGATAAATTTTACACACTCGATCGCTGTCCTAACCTACACGATAATTTCAGCTCCAAAATGCTCTTACCCTTCGCCATTGTCGTCGCATTTGTACCTGGAGATAAACGTACGCTCACAAATCATTACCGATTTCAATTAACCTGCGATGTGATGAGGTTCGTGGTGGTACCCGAAGTTACCTTGAAGCTAATCGTATTAACGGATCGGACGATATCTTCGGCGATTTGTTGCGCGCCTTTTTGTTGTGTGTTCAACAGTGCCACTAGTCATCATCATCATCAGCCTAGTTACGCCCACTGCAGGGCAAAGGCCTCTCCCATACTTCTCCAACTGCCCCGGTCATGTACTAATTGTGGCCATGTTGTCCCTGCAAACGTCTTAATGTCATCTGCCCACCTAACTTTCTGCCGCCCCCTGCTACGCTTCCCTTCTCTTGGAATCCAGTCCGTAGCTCTTAGTGACCATCGGTTATCTTCCCTCCTCATTACATGTCCGGCCCATGCCCATTTCTTTTTCTTGATTTCAACTAAGATGTCGTTTACCCGCGTTTGTTGCCTCACCCAATCTGCTCTTTTCTTATCCCTTAACGTTACACCCATCATTCTTCTTTCCATAGCTCGTTGCGTCGTTCTCAATTTCAGCAGAACCCTTTTCGTAAGCCTCCAGGTTTCTGCCCCATATGTGAGTACTGGTAACACACAGCTGTTGTACACTTTCCTTTTGAGGGATAGTGGCAACCTACTGTTCATGATTTGAGAATGCCTGCCAAACGCACCCCAACCCATTCTTATTCTTCTGGTTATTTCAGTCTCATGATCCGGATCCGTGGTCACTACCTGCCCTAAGTAGATGTATTCCCTTACCACTTCCAGTGTTTCGCTACCTATCGTAAACTGCTGTTCTCTTCCGAGACTGTTAAACAGTACTTTAGTTTTCTGCAGATTAATTTTCAGACCCACCCTTCTGCTTTGTCTCTCTAGGTCAGTGAGCATGCATTGCAATTGGTCTCCTGAGTTACTAAGCAAGGCAATATCATCAGCGAATCGCAAGTTGCTAAGGTATTCTCCATCAACTTTTATCCCCAATTCTTCCCACTCCAGGCCTCTGAATACCTCTTGTAAACATGCTGTGAATAGCATTGGAGATATCGTATCTCCCTGTCTGACGCCTTTCTTTATAGGGATTTTGTTGCTTTCTTTGTGGAGGACTACGGTGGCTGTGGAGCCGCTATAGATATCTTCTAGTATTTTTACATATGGCTCATCTACACCCTGATTCCGTAATGCCTCCATGACGGCTGAGGTTTCGACTGAATCAAACGCTTTCTCGTAATCAATGAAAGCTATATATAAGGGTTGGTTATATTCTGCACATTTCTCTATCACTTGATTGATAGTGTGAATATGGTCTATTGTTGAGTAGCCTTTACGGAATCCTGCCTGGTCCTTTGGTTGACAGAAGTCTAAGGTGTTCCTGATTCTATTTGCGATTACCTTAGTAAATACTTTGTAGGCAACGGACAGTAAGCTGATCGGTCTATAATTTTTCAAGTCTTTGGCGTCCCCTTTCTTATGGATTAGGATTATGTTAGCGTTCTTCCAAGATTCCGGTACGCTCGAGGTTATGAGGCATTGCGTATACAGGGTGGCCAGTTTCTCTAGAACAATCTGACCACCATCCTTCAACAAATCTGCTGTTACCTGATCCTCCCCAGCTGCCTTCCCCCTTTGCATAGCTCCTAAGGCTTTCTTCACTTCTTCTGGCGTTACCTGTGGGATTTCGAATTCCTCTAGGCTATTCTCTCTTCCACTATCGTCGTGGGTGCCACTGGTACTGTATAAATCTCTATAGAACTCCTCAGCCACTTGAACTATCTCGTCCATATTAGTAACGATATTGCCGGCTTTGTCTCTTAACGCACACATCTGATTCTTGCCTATTCCTAGTTTCTTCTTCACTGTTTTTAGGCTTCCTCCTTTCCTGAGAGCCTGTTCAATTCTATCCATATTATAGTTCCTGATGTCCGCTGTCTTACGCTTGTTGATTAACTTAGAAAGTTCTGCCAGTTCTATTCTAGCTGTAGGATTAGAGGCTTTCATACATTGGCGTTTCTTGATCAGATCTTTCGTCTCCTGCGATAGCTTACTGGTTTCCTGTCTAACGGCGTTACCACCGACTTCTATTGCGCACTCCTTGATGATGCCCATGAGATTGTCGTTCATTGCTTCAACACTAAGGTCCTCTTCCTGAGTTAAAGCCGAATACCTGTTCTGTAGTTTGATCCGGAATTCCTCTAGTTTCCCTCTTACCGCTAACTCATTGATTGGCTTCTTGTGTACCAGTTTCTTTCGTTCCCTCCTCAAGTCTAGGCTAATTCGAGTTCTTACCATCCTGTGGTCACTGCAGCGTACCTTGCCGAGCACGTCTACATCTTGAATGATGCCAGGGTTCGCGCAGAGTATGAAGTCGATTTCATTTCTAGTCTCACCATTCGGGCTCCTCCACGTCCACTTTCGGCTAACCCGCTTGCGGAAAAAGGTATTCATTATACGCATATTATTCTGTTCTGCAAACTCTACTAATAATTCTCCTCTGCTATTCCTAGAGCCTATGCCATATTCCCCCACTGACTTGTCTCCAGCCTGCTTCTTGCCTACCCTGGCATTGAAGTCGCCCATCAGTATAGTGTATTTTGTTTTGACTTTACCCATCGCCGATTCTACGTCTTCATAAAAGCTTTCGACTTCCTGGTCATCATGACTAGATGTAGGAGCGTAGACCTGTACAACCTTCATTTTGCACCTCTTATTAAGTTTCACAACAAGACATGCCACCCTCTCGTTAATGCTATAGAATTCCTGTATGTTACCAGCTATTTCCTTATTAATCAGGAATCCGACTCCTAGTTCTCGTCTCTCCGCTAAGCCCCGGTAACACAGTACATGCCCGCTTTTTAGCACTGTATATGCTTCTTTTGTCCTCCTAACCTCACTGAGTCCTATTATATCCCATTTACTACCCTCTAATTCCTCCAATAACACTGCTAGACTCGCCTCACTAGATAGCGTTCTAACGTTAAACGTTGCCAGGTTCAGATTCCAATGGCGGCCTGTCCGGAGCCAGGTATTCTTAGCACCCTCTGCAGCGTCACAGATCTGACCGCCGCCGTGGTCAGTTGCTTCGCGGCTGCTGGGGACTGAGGGCCGGGGTTCGATTGTTGTATTCATATAGGAGGTTGTGGCCAAGTACTGCACCAGGGTGGCCAATCCTGCTCTGGTGAGAGAGTGCGTTACCGGTTCTGGTCACCGGGATCAGGCCGCACTCCAGGCCTGTTTGTGCAATTTTCTCAACACACGGTTTTTTTTTTTTTTTTTTTTGTATTTTCCGGTGGAGAATAGCGCGGCACCGGGATTTGAATCACGGTCCTCTTGCACTGGAGACGGATACTCTACCGTCCCCGTAGGAGTTAAATTAAAAATTAATTTATGGGGTTTTACGTGACAAAACCACTTTCTGATTATGCACGCCGTAGTGGAGGACTCCGAAAATTTCGACCACCTGGGGTTCTTTAACGTGCACTTAATTCTAAGTACACGGGTGTTTTCGCATTTCGCCCCCATCGAAATGCGGCCGCCGTGGTCGGGGTCCGATCCCGCGACCTCGTGCTCAGCAGTCTAACACCATAACCACTGAGCAACCACGGCGGGTCCCGCAGGAGTTGTACGCCTCATTTAACCTACAGTGGTGCCCTACTTGGTCAGTCAAGGTGGACCAATCTGAGCTCGGTTATACCGCATGGATGGCACTCGGCTAGAGAACCTCGTATTTATGACCTGCACATGTGAGGCCTTACATATTTGAAGATATATATCTATTTTCTTTTTTTTTTTTTTTTTTTTAGGAGGGTTCCCGTACAGTGATAAAATAAAGGAAAAGACATTAAAAGAAAGAAATAAAAGAAAGAAAAAGGGGCGGAAAAAAAAAAAAAAAAAAAAAAAAAAACGGAACATAACAGGTGATTTGAACTCGTGACCCTTCGATGTTGCCCGGAAACATAGCTCAGTCGGTTGGTTCGTCAGGCCCCAGGCTACTTTCAAGCGCCACAGCTCCTCCTCCGAGCCTCACACTTACGTGGAAAGAGACTCATGCTGTCCGCGATAGTCGATAGACACGACAAACTGCCTTAAAATATTTAGACTTGAGGGAAAGCTTCGTTAGCAAACGATAGCACGGCAATCAGCACTCGAATATAATTATAACCCTAATACTAATTGTAAATATTCATCTCATCTATGGGATCTAATGCGCGCGCTGTTTCTTTGTCTCTGCGTGTAGTAGTTGAGAGAGCCAGTTTAAGGGCGGAGAAGAAGAAAGAAAAGAAAAGCAAAAACTGCAGCGCCGTGGTTTTAAAGCGCAGCCGTGGTAGAGAAACGGAATGCGATATAAGCGTGCGTAGCCACGATACGCACACGACAAACTGCCTTAAAATATTTAGACTTGAGGGAAAGCTTCGTTAGCAAACGATAGCACGGCAATCAGCACTCGAATATAATTTTAACCCTAATACTAATTGTAAATATTCATCTCATCTATGGGATCTAAAGCGCGCGCTGTTTCTTTGTCTCTGCGTGTAGTAGTTGAGAGAGCCAGTTTAAGGGCAGAGTAGTTGGAAGGCATACTTTCTAGGAAAAATGGCCGCTCAAGGAGAAGAGCGAACTCGAGCGGCTTTAGAGGCTAGGAAAACTGCCTTAAAATATTTAGACTTGAGGGAAAGCTTCGTTAACAAACTATAACACGGCAATCAGCACTCGAATACGACGAGAGAAATTACTGAGACGTGGAAAATTCCCTTGAAAAAAATCTGGTTTGCTAGACAAATGCTCGTATGTATTGAACCTCTTAAAAGATGAGGGGTGAAATATGCGCTCACCGAGAGGGCATCTTCAGCGCGAGACATCCACAAGGCACCTTACAGAGATGTGGAGAGCTTCGCGGCCGGAACGAAGCATCCCTTCTCCGCCGGCCAAGAGGGGGAAACGTGCTTTCCGATCGCTCAAGGTTGCGCGGACAACGCATAGCTCTAGCGTCTAGGAAAAGCTTAACCAGGTGCGATGGCGGCACGCATAGCGTGGGAAGCTAGCCGCCAGAATAACTATACCAAGGACTGCTGCTGATGAGGGCGAAGTACCTTCGTGTAATTATAATAACCCTAATAGGACTACTTTCGAAAAAAAAAAAGGAAACGGCCCAGAGGGCTATACTACGAGAGCTATGACTGATAGTTTTCTATATATATATATATATGTATATATATATTGATCGCATCTATGGGATCGCATTCGCGCGCTGTTTCTTTGTCTCTGCGTGTAGTACAGTTAAGAGAGCCAGTTTAAGGGCGGAGAAGAAGAAAGAAGAGAAAAGCAAAAACTGCAGCGCCGTGGTTTTAAAGCGCACCCGTGGTAGAGAAACGGAATGCGATATAAGCGTGCGTAGCCATGATACGCACACGACAAACTGCCTTAAAATATTTAGACTTGAGGGAAAGCTTCGTTAGCAAACGATAGCACGGCAATCAGCACTCGAATATAATTATAACCCTAATACTAATTGTAAATATTCATCTCATCTATGGGATCTAATGCGCGCGCTGTTTCTTTGTCTCTGCGTGTAGTAGTTGAGAGAGCCAGTTTAAGGGCGGAGAAGAAGAAAGAAAAGAAAAGCAAAAACTGCAGCGCCGTGGTTTTAAAGCGCAGCCGTGGTAGAGAAACGGAATGCGATATAAGCGTGCGTAGCCACGATACGCACACGACAAACTGCCTTAAAATATTTAGACTTGAGGGAAAGCTTCGTTAGCAAACGATAGCACGGCAATCAGCACTCGAATATAATTTTAACCCTAATACTAATTGTAAATATTCATCTCATCTATGGGATCTAAAGCGCGCGCTGTTTCTTTGTCTCTGCGTGTAGTAGTTGAGAGAGCCAGTTTAAGGGCAGAGTAGTTGGAAGGCATACTTTCTAGGAAAAATGGCCGCTCAAGGAGAAGAGCGAACTCGAGCGGCTTTAGAGGCTAGGAAAACTGCCTTAAAATATTTAGACTTGAGGGAAAGCTTCGTTAACAAACTATAACACGGCAATCAGCACTCGAATACGACGAGAGAAATTACTGAGACGTGGAAAATTCCCTTGAAAAAAATCTGGTTTGCTAGACAAATGCTCGTATGTATTGAACCTCTTAAAAGATGAGGGGTGAAATATGCGCTCACCGAGAGGGCATCTTCAGCGCGAGACATCCACAAGGCACCTTACAGAGATGTGGAGAGCTTCGCGGCCGGAACGAAGCATCCCTTCTCCGCCGGCCAAGAGGGGGAAACGTGCTTTCCGATCGCTCAAGGTTGCGCGGACAACGCATAGCTCTAGCGTCTAGGAAAAGCTTAACCAGGTGCGATGGCGGCACGCATAGCGTGGGAAGCTAGCCGCCAGAATAACTATACCAAGGACTGCTGCTGATGAGGGCGAAGTACCTTCGTGTAATTATAATAACCCTAATAGGACTACTTTCGAAAAAAAAAAAGGAAACGGCCCAGAGGGCTATACTACGAGAGCTATGACTGATAGTTTTCTATATATATATATATATGTATATATATATTGATCGCATCTATGGGATCGCATTCGCGCGCTGTTTCTTTGTCTCTGCGTGTAGTACAGTTAAGAGAGCCAGTTTAAGGGCGGAGAAGAAGAAAGAAGAGAAAAGCAAAAACTGCAGCGCCGTGGTTTTAAAGCGCACCCGTGGTAGAGAAACGGAATGCGATATAAGCGTGCGTAGCCATGATACGCACACGACAAACTGCCTTAAAATATTTAGACTTGAGGGAAAGCTTCGTTAGCAAACGATAGCACGGCAATCAGCACTCGAATATAATTATAACCCTAATACTAATTGTAAATATTCATCTCATCTATGGGATCTAATGCGCGCGCTGTTTCTTTGTCTCTGCGTGTAGTAGTTGAGAGAGCCAGTTTAAGGGCGGAGAAGAAGAAAGAAAAGGCATATTCAAATCACGACCATGTTGAACTTGACCTCGTATTCTGCGTCTGTAATAATTGTATGTTTCTTAAATGAATCCGACGTTACTGGGGCTCTCACACCACACACATTCGAAGTGTGAAAGTACACCGGCCGAAAGTTCCTTATTGAATGTCGTTTGAGCCATAGTGAGGTGAGAGTAGAGCTAAGTTCTCACCGAGAGACCACATTGTACGGAGATACTATTGCAATACCACGATTATTATGTGCTGGCGCATCGTAGATATCCGATATAATTATTCTCCAGCGACGCAGCTGTACATACAATTATTTACATAATAAGGTGGAAAATACAGACTAAAATTGCTCAAGCTGTTGCTTCGCATCATTCAAGTGAATATGACTTTGTGAATTCAGAAAAGTGATATTCAAACGGTTGTGTGTACTTCGGCGAAACGAAACTTGTATTGTTTATGTGCTGAATGCTGTCTACCCAATCTCAGTTTTTAATGTATACAGGCCACACATAACAAATGTAACTCCAGAAAATGGAAATCCAACGTAATTTACATTATGTTATGGGTCAATTTCATTGATGCGAAAGCGTCAAATAGCTCAGCGAGCGAAAAAGGTGGCGTCTGTAGCAGCGAAACGGCACCGAAAGTCCAATTGGTTGCGACGTCACCTAACGTGCGTGCCTCGACCGAGCAGAGCAGGCTAAAGAGAACGCCTGCTGCTGCACCACGTGTTGCTTGAGGGGAGAGGGCACCGTCGTCACATTCGCTCTCGCTTGTTGGAAGCCTGTCTTATCAGCCCGTTCCTTGTCTGCGCAAGCTCTCGCCTGCATTCTAACTTCACCTCGGTAATAATGGCACAATAATAATATTAATAATAATAATAATAATAATAATAATAATAATAATAATAACCTGGAAATAAAGAAGCAAGCCGAGCCGACCAGTAGAAGGAACAGAGCGCTGGTCTTCAGGCCTTCTTCTGGCCGGCTCGGCTTGTTTCTTCCTTTCCGTGATGCGCGGTAGCAGTTTTAGAATGCAATATTACCTCAGCTAATCCTCAAGCTTAATGATATAAAGAAATCGTTGTATATATAAAAAAAAACAGAATAAATTCGAAAATAATATTTCACCGACAATTAGGATACTCGCTAATGAAAAATTTTAGTGCAGCTCTAACCATGTTTTCATTTCGCGATATATTGGGTGGCGCGGATAATCTGTCTCGTGCGGCACGTTGTAGACAGAGCGAAGTGTGCCGCTACTGCCTCGCTAATCTGGAGATCGCGAGAGCCAGCGCGTGGATGACGTGTGGGCGCGATGCACAGCAGCAACCGCCGACAGACCGCAGAACGCTTTTCTTCTCACTTGAGACAAGCAGCAGGACAGGTTGGCATGTTCTCGTGAATTCCGTTACCTGACAACGGCCGCAGATGCATGCGTTGGACGAGTGGTGTATCTGTAGAGAGATAACAGTGTGTTTTCACCGTGACGATTGTCCTGCGCTATAACAGTTAATATAACGAGACTCCAGCTAATTTTCAATGCTCTGGGAATAACATGGCATGCGCTAAGAGAACCTACACCGGGAGTAAGCGTGATGAACTCGTCATTTAGAGGCACCTAGCTTTTGCCTCGTGTGTGCAAGCACCTGTCATCTGCACCCTGCACTTCGCGCGTGCATGATGTCTCAAGGTGGTTTTATGCGGAATGGGGTTGTCAAAAACGGAATGTGGTGCCTGCGGTATCCACGTGACTCCTGCGGTATAGGATTTTCTATATCTGCCGCCATGGCCGTAAGTTGCGGCGCTGGCTAAAGACTCCCAGAGCTAGATTTAGTACACGTGTACTATTCAATATGGTGAATGGGGGCACTGCGCCGCTGTAGCTCACACATAATGCGAAGACGTGGGTTCGGATCCAACCTGGGACATGTTGGTTGTTCTTTCACTGTCATTCGTTTTTACTTTATCATTTCTACGTTGAACTTAAAAAAATTGACGCAGAAACTCCTCTGGGAGTTGTCTAAGTATGCGTAAATATTGTGCCACTAGCTCATTTCCATGCAGACCAGTGTCATTATTAATGTTATGAAACTTGATCCGATCAGTATAATGCTTATCAACACTTATCAGTCGTTATCAATCTTATAAGACTACATACGACCCTTATCAGCCGTTATTGGTTGTTATCAAGTTTATCGGACTCGATTTGACCCTTATCAACTGTCCTCCGTCCTTTTCCACCCTATCAGACTTGATCCCACCTTGATCAACCGTTATCAGTGCTTTTAGCATCACCAGAAGAGATCCGACCATTATAAGCCCTTATCGCTCTTTAGCATCTTATCCATCCGCGTTGAACCACTACCAACGTGATGATACCTATATAACCCCTGATCCCTCCTTGCTATCCTTATCGAATCATTGACTGCTATCTGTTTGTGTTGCGCGACGTGAAGCGCATGAGCCCTCATAGATCGATGACATTTTGGTCGGGAAGAAACGCCCCAACGCAATGCGCATCCTACGACCGCCGACACGCAACGGGGATGTGCCGCTTTTGGCATTACATTTTCCCAAAATAGGAGTTTTAATGATGTGTACAATGCACCAAGTCAGCTCTACATGTGGTTATAGTCGTCTAGTCGTCTTAAAGCGTGACGCAACGTCTCCCTGTCATTGTTACAACAGGGGTGATGTTTCAGATACAGTGCATGGTTTCGTCGCAATCACAAACGCTGCATGAGGCACTTCTTTCTCCGCGAGTAGCAAAAAGACTGACTGGGTGCAGCTTCTGCGTTCACCTACTTTGCTTCTAAAAGCAAAATATAACCAGTCATAAAGCTTCTTAAACACAGCAAGCAATTTTTCTGCTTTATGTTGGCTTATATATATTTCAGCCGGTGTGACCATTGACAGGCCTTTCAGGGGGTTAGACAACAAACAATACTGTGGTCTGCCCAATTTCACAGCCATGGGAACTTTTCACAGTAGTTAGTTATCATTCGTTTCAAGCGAACTCAAGCTTGCATAGAGCTCGCCGCTCACATTGAAGGAAAGTCGTACAACCCTGCTCAAATGCCCGTATTTATTGACGTATTAGGCTCCACGCACATAAAGACAGATAGAATGAAACGAAGGGTCTGAGCTGCCAACTGGGAGCGTCAACATAAATCCAATAACGCTGCTTCTCCCTCTGCGCCGCCTCCTCTCCGGCCCCTGTTCGTTTTCCTTTATGTTTTCACTTGATATTGTACGCGAGAACATGGACAGCTATTGAGCGTGGCATTTCGTTCTCTGTCCGAAAAGGGGAAAATATGAGCGGAGGTACCATGAGTGTAATTACATCTCGTCAAGCGCCTAATGTGAATGCATGCGTTGGGCCGGAAAAATTCCCGCTGGTTCACAGAGCGCAGTGAGGGTTTTTTGCCAGAAGAAATTCACCTCGCGGGGCTTCTTCCAATAGCTATCATCTGCGTCACGATAAAAGGACAGCGGTACGCGTAATGATGCTCAATACAAAGCCGTAAGATAAGGCTGGAACTGCAAACACAAGGAGCAAAAATTGAGGAGTAGAACGAAGCAAAATTTGTCTAAAACTGTTCAAATTACAATTAAGCGAAAGTACTTGCTTTAACGACTTAAAGGACAAGGGGGCTGGAACTGGCTGAAGTTTTCTTTTAGAAACACTCCTAGCGTAAGATAATTTTGGGAATACGGGCCCAGGTTCTTGCAAATATGTGAACATGCGGCTTTTTCATAGGAGCAAGTTGGAATTCTCGCTACCCCGGAACATGCACTGTACAAATACTCCTGGATGTTTTTTCTCTTTTTGCTCTTCACTTGATCTCGATTTTTATGACAAGCCCATGAAAGTGGGTTGTTCGTTGACTGCTTCCTACTTATCACTCCGTGATTGCTCTTGACACGTTCTTATTGGGGCTCGCACATCTGTGTTAACAATGCTCGTACTAAAAGACAGCCAAACGGGCAAGAACAAGTGAATCTGTTCAGTGGTGCGTCCAGGCGTATAATAGACAAAGGACAGAAAACTCTTATTACTTCAGGTACTGTTAGAAACTAACTGAAAAACAACAACAATCGGATTGGTAAATTCCCAATATATTATATGTTTGGTGAGACCAAATATTTATACCATGGTGTCACGTGCAATGGAGCTGAAAGAGCCAATTAAATAAATAACGAACAAACGAAAACACAACGCAACCTCAAGAAAGCTTTCATTAGATGTGGGCAAGGGCATTCATGTACTTAGATCTCGAACAATGAGCGCGAGCCATAGGAAAGGGCGCTGACTTTTCTCAGCTTGGGCACATGGGCGTTGTCTTCTTTTGCCGTACTTCTGTGCTAAAAAAAAAGGGGGGGGGCTTTCAAAAACTCAATTGTTATGGAACTCAAGATACTTTCGAAAGGTGGGCTGCCCAAAAATAAATCTTGTTTCCTGTGATTTGTAACAGGTCTAAAGTTTTAACTGGCATTTCACAAGTAATTTGAGAACTTGAGATTTGTATTCCCACGAAATAGAAGTCATCCGTTAATAACCTGAATGTATTTAACGAATATTCAGCAGTGGAGTTGTAGAAAAGTGCTATTTCACATTTAGAAACCCTTCTTGCGTAGCGCACAAGCTTCTTCGCTGGCGTCCTCCAGGAGAATTCCACGCCAATCACAACACTGAAAAGCGAAGAGATTTTTCAACTCCAAATTTATGCAGGAAGCTTGGGATGTCTTAACTGCGACTCACAAGTTGGCGCCTCAACACCCCATTCATCAGTCATTCACCGGAAAATTAAGCAATGGCTTCAAAAAAAAAAAAAAAAAAACTTTCACTGACGATTGCGACACTCCCAAATCCGAATTTCGGGCGCAGCTGTCTAGGTGTTTGGAATTCGCAATATATTATGTCAAAGAATTTGATTCTGAAGGACAACGTGCTCTCGGCGGCAGCGCTGAGCCTTTGCTCGGGCAGCTCGTTTAGGAGCAACGGCAGACGAAGCATTTCCATCGGTTGCGTCGATCACTGTGTAGAAAGAAAGCGTAAACACGGGAACACGTGGCTTGCGCAGAGCGCATTCTCAAGTGGCGGTGGCGGCGCCATAGAGTAACATAGTAAACGACAAGAGTGGACACTCGAGCCGTTTCGCGGCCGAGCTACGGAGATTCGCCGGTTCCGCTAGGTGGCAGAGCACACCAAGAAAAATATAGCTGCGGCCGTGGCTAGCAGCTTCACAGGCGGCACGACGCCACACGTGCGAAGCGCAGTCAGGCCCCATCGCCCGGCTCGTGGCGTCGTTATAATCTTGCGTAAGATGAGCCCGAGGATCATTGTTGGGTTCTTCTGCCAGTGTCTGACACTACTGCTTCGTCGCCGTTTCATGGTAAGGCCGCAGGAAGTTCTTTTGCACGTTGCTAAAAGTCTTATTCTTTTCGTATTTCGTTATGTCACTGGTAGCCGCATGAACGAGTGACGGAGGCGGGCATGGTGGCTTTGAAGCCATAAACAGCTGCTTCCTATCTGCAACGTTGAATTTCATTTTGCATTCTTCTTTTAATCATGCGCAGCAATGAGTGGCGATGCCAGCGATGACAGCGACATGACAGCGTCCGAGCTGCGAGACACGTTCGGTACAATGACGAAGTAAGAAAATACAATAAAATGATTCGTAATAAATGCGGCCTATGAGCACATGCCATTCGGTGCAGAGAGCTTTATGTTTATTTATTGAAGAATATTACGCGCAGCGGCTTCCTAAAAAGTATAGTGCCCCAGTTTGCATAAGGAATGTGGCTATTTCTAAAGCGGGACAGGTGGAATATTTGCAGTAGGGCAATAATGCGCGCCCTCTGAACCTCTGCAGCAAGCTATGTGCGCTCGAGCGTTGTTAGCTGTTTTGCATTGGGCTGAAGATACGTGTTATCGTGTTTTAATTGTGTATGGAGTTCTTAGCGTCGAAAATTTCTTGTTTCTTAGCATTTATAACAGTGCTTCATTGACCTTAGATCAGAAAAAATATGCATTACTCGAAGGAACGTAGCATCTACATTCAAAAGCTTTGAAGACTCCAGTATTACTTACACGAAGGAACGTAGTATTTACATTTAATAGCTTTGAAGCCTCCAGTATTGCTTACCTTCTATCTGTCATTCTACGTATTACAGGAAACTTCACCATTCCTTCCTCAATATACACTCTACAGTCAAAGGACATCATGGATATTCATGGGAAAATTTCCAAGTATCAGAAGATGATTGCAAGGCTTCGAAGACAGCAGGTGAACACCCCCAATACCGTCGAAGTTGACTGAGATGACCATATCTTGCAGCTGTTTAATGAGGACTCACTGGATGTTGGTGCGTGCCCAATGATTTTTCTAGATATTTTATTTTGACGCGCAACTATTCACATAACTTTGCTGCCTTAATTCATCCTCATTCGTAGAAGTACAAGAAAAAGCGTCATCTTTATTCCTTCTAAAACAATCAAATTTTGAGTAAATTAATTGCTGGCTTGTCTGTGTACCATTTTTTTTTCATGCTTTGGATAACTGCAACGCGTCTTGTATGTGTCGTTAGGCTTGTGTAAAGGTTATTGACATCACGCCATTAATTTCCGAGTATTCTACATTACTTCCATTTCGCAGATACTTCTCGTTTTCATGTGTCTGCCACTTTTCTCACAATCTTGCTGCAATAAATTGGTGTCTGCTGTTTTCGTGTTCTTGGCTGTCCAGCAAGCTCATTGATATTGAAGGAACATGGCACATTTATTTGCGATACTCCTTCGGTGTGAGTTATTTGAAATCATCATCACCATCATCATCATCAGCCTGGTTACGCCACTGCAGGGCAAAGGCCTTTCCCATACTTCTCCAACTACCCCGGTCATGTACTAATTGTGGCCATGTCGTCCCTGCAAACTTCTTAATCTCACCTGCCCACCTAACTTTCTGCCGCCCCCTGCTACGCTTCCCTTCCCTTGGAATCCAGTCCGTAACCCTTAATGACCATCGGTTATCTTCCCTCCTCATTATATGTCCTGCCCATGCCCATTTCTTTTTCTTGATTTCAACTAAGATGTCATTAACTCAGGTTTGTTCCCTCACCCAATCTGCTCTTTTCTTATCCCTTAACGTTACACCCATCATTCTTCTTTCCATAGCTCTTTGCGTCGTCCTCAATTTAAGTAGAACCCTTTTCGTAAGCCTCCAGGTTTCTACCCCGTAGGTGAGTACTGGTAAGACACAGCTATTATACACTTTTCTCTTGAGGGATAATGGCAACCTGCTGTTCATGATCTGAGAATGCCTGCCAAACGCGCCCCAGCCCATTCTTATTCTGATTATTCCGTCTCATGATTCGGATCCGCCGTCACTACCTGCCCTAAGTATATGTATTCCCTTACCACTTCCAGTGCCTCGCTACCTATTGTAAATTGCTGTTCTCTTCCGAGACTGTTAGACATTACTTTAGTTTTCTGCAGATTAATTTTTAGGCCCACTCTTCTGCTTTGCATCTCCAGGTCAGTGAGCATGCATTGCAATCGGTACCCTGAGTTACTAAGCAAGGCAATATCATCAGGGAATCGCAAGTTACTAAGGTATTCTTCATTAACTTTTATCCCCAATTCTTCCCAATCCAGGTCTCTGAATACCTCCTGTAAACACACTGTGAATAGCATTGGAGAGATCGTATCTCCCTGTCTGACGCCTTTCTTTATCGGGATTTTGTTGCTTTCTTTATGGAGGACTACGGTGGCTGTGGATCCGCTATAGATATCTTTCAGTATTTCTACATACGGCTCGTCTGCACGCTGATTCTGTAATGCCTCCATGACTGCTGAGGTTTCGACTGAATCAAACGCTTTCTCGTAATCAATGAAAGCTATATATAAGGGTTGGTTATATTCCGCACATTTCTCTATCACCTGATTGATAGTGTGAATATGGTCTATTGTTGAGTAGCCTTTACGGAATCCTGCCTGGTCCTTTGCTTGACAGAAGTCTAAGGTGTTCCTAATTCTATTTGCGATTACCTTAGTAAATAGTTTGTAGGCAACTGACAGTAAGCTAATCGGTCTATAATTTTTCAAGTCTTTGGCGTCCCCTTTCTTATGGATTAGGATTATGTTAGCGTTGTTCCAAGATTCCGGTACGCTCGAGGTCATGAGGCATTGCGTATACAGGATGGCCAGTTTCTCTAGAACAATCTGCCCACCATCATTCAACAAATCTGCTGTTACCTGATACTCCCCAGCTGCCTTCCCCCTTTGCATGGCTCCCAAGGCTTTGTTTACTTCTTCCGGTGTTACCTGTGGGATTTCGAATTCCTCTAGACTATTCTCTCTTCCATTATCGTCGTGGGTGCCACTGGTGTTGTATAAATCTCCATAGAACTCCTGAGCCACTTGAACTATGTCATCCATATTAGTAATGATATTGCCGGCTTTGTCCCTTAACGCATACATCTGATTCTTGCCAATTCCTAGTTTTTTCTTCACTGCTTTTAGGCTTCCTCCGTTCCTGAGAGCATGTTCAATTCTATCCATATTATTCTTCCTTATTTCAGCTGTCTTACGCTTGTTGATTAACTCCGAAAGTTCTGCCAGTTCTATTCTAGCTGTAGGGTTAGAGGCTTTCATACGTACTCCTTAGGAACAGGCAGCTTTCGATCAACAACGCCGTGAGCAGAACCTGGAACGAGCTCGTCTACGCAGTGCCGATGCTGCAGCCCGGGCACAAGAACGGGCTTGTGCAGCCGAGTGCAAGCACCGACTGCGAACCGAGGATCCGGCAGCCTACCAAGCCGTCCTTTCATGAACGATCGGGATTAACCCAGTGATAAACACCGGGGCCGCACGTTATAGCTTCGCTGGTTAACTGTCTCTACGGAGTGCTTGGGCGGTGATTTTTTTTTTCAGATAGGCCTTGGCAATTATGAGAACTTCAGTAACTGTTTCATGTTACGGTTTTTAGTGGCCATTCCTGATTACTCTAAGAGAGACGTTTTTAACCAATATTCAGTGGGGTATTAAAAGTTAAGCAAGGTCGTCCTCTACGTAATGTTTTGTTCCTATGTTTTCGTTTTACTCGCAGGATCACGTTAATACTGCTGCATTATTTTCATCGTACCGAAATCGTCCACTGACTCTCCATTTGAACAAGAACTTACTTGATGTCCACGTCGACGGTGCCTCTTTGACGGCATTAACTCATACTGGAGCACAGGTGTCCATAATGAGTGCTAACATCCGTCGTCGAGTAAAGAAGGCCCTCACGCCTGCTACTACACGAGATGTACGCATCGCCGATTGCAGCGCTGTCGCCGTCACTGGAACGAGCACTGCCTAACTGGAAACTAAATGGAATAAAGCAGGCCTTTTGTTTCGTGAGGCGTACATTTTATGTTATGTGAAAAGCTCTAGACGATATCGAAAGATTTCATCGAATATTGGAAAGTCGTTTTCTTTTAGGATATCTTCCAACATACCTAGAAGAAAAACTTGCCATCGGACGTCCCTAGCGCTGGGATTTTTGCGCAAGTCCTTAGTTTGAAACAATGCATCTTAATTTATGATTTCTGTTTGCTTGTTTCTTGTCACCTGGCTAGTCGATCCTGGCCGATGCTGGCGATAAAGTTGGCGCGGCTTCAATCGAGACAGTCACAAAGGGTGAAAAGAATTGAATACGAAATTAATCGTCGCCAAACTGAGGCATGAGTAGAAAATATAGGATGTTTGTGATTTAATACACTAATGTCACTTGGCCTCTACCGCTTACGGACACTCGAGATGCCTTTCTTTTATTGCGATAAAAATTATACGGACATTCGAGGCGCGTTCTCTTCGCCGCCATTGTGCTGTCGTGGTATCGATGGCTCATGTCCTGCCTGGCACGTAGGATTGGGCCTCCAGAGGCACGCAGTGCATTTGCCTGCAAGAACAACGGAGGCTCTGTCCCGCTGTACTCAATCGGCTCTGCAGCGCCGCCATGAAAGCCTTGAGGTGCGCACAGGCGCTGCGATCCTACTGAGTAGTTGTGTGCATTCTACACCGTCGTGCACAAGCTGGACGGACAATAAACCTCAAAATAACGCTGTCTAATCGTTTCAGTGGGTGACGCGCCGACGGTTTTCAGTCGGTCTCATCTCACGCACCACCAAGGCGCGACCACCGCACTGCCGTTGGCAGCGCTTCTAATAACGCCAGCGTTGTCAGACGCCTGCTATCCGCCAGGGTGCTATTTATGTTGCGCAGCAGCCATTGTTTCACATGCTGCGTCGTGATAAGATGTCGCCTCCACGTATTGTTAGGACACCGAGCGCAAAGATAAAAATTTCTGCCACTTTCTGGGCTTCGCACATTATGTGATGAACAAATGATCTGCCAAAATTTTATTGAGATGAAAATCAACAGAGTAATCTTTGTCACCGTATGCTGGCGATGGCTATTTCTTTTCACTTGGTTAAAATCAATCAATCAATCAATCAATCAATCAATCAATCAATCAATCAATCAATCAATCAATCAATCAATCAATCAATCAATCAATAAAATGTTTATTATAGTGCCCAGGAGCAGCCACGGAGCATCGTTACTATGTTCATCGCCGCATTTACGGCATCGAGGGGTTGACCGGCAGCGTTAATGCTGAGTGCGAAACGCCAACACTAAAGGGCCCCTGAAACGGTTCGGACAAATTTTGCAGACGCGTAGGGCACAGCTAAACTTAATCATTCGCACCACAATCTGTGTGAAGCGTCTCATATTAAGAGATCTATGGACGATTACAAATTACCCTCCTCCATTTTTTCCTTAACTCGTTCGCCGAGTGATCGTGGCTAAGCTCTGCCTTCACTAGCTCTGCGTCATGATGGCACGTCGTGTCGTCTACTTCCGCTTCTCTAGGAGCGAGCGCGCGAAGCCTCTCCAACCTCTTCGGCAGCTGCTTGGCAGTCGACCCCAAGCGAGAGCTATCGAAGCAGCGTCCGTTGTGAGCATTCTGTCGCAGCGCCGAACGTGTCTAGCATTACGATAACCACAGGCGGGCTGGTCCTTTCGACGGATGGGTGGATGCATAAACTCAAGCTGATGAAGCAACTTTAGCGTAGACGTACGTGAGCGGCCTGATGCGTCTGCACTGTCCAGCCACCTGTTCGCGCTGAGCTTAACCAGCCAAACAAAGAGCTAATATTGCTCTAACCAAGTGTAAAATATTTTAAACATATACAAAAACAGCATGTTAACGATTACGCTCCTGCGAAAAATTTACACCAGCAGCAAAGAAGAACACACTTCGTTACCGCTACTGTGTTTGGTTGAGCTCTGTGCCACCAGGTGGCTGCACCGTGCAGATCATTCACGTTTGCGCTTCTGCTCATCCCGTGAAACGCAAGGTCATGCGACCAGGCCCTGTCCCCTCGCTTGCGTTTACCCGAATACCATACGCGCGAAACGCTGTTGTGGTAGTAATCCTCCGGTGTAAAGGGACGGCCGCAAACGCGCCAATTCTGGCGGCGATCGGATAGCGACAGTTAGATGCGCTGCAGCCACTCCGCTCGTGTGCTGCCTTGCAGAGGGACACGATGTCGCAGCTGGACATATTGCTAGTCGCTACGCTTGTAGCCCACATCGCAACCAAGGCGATTCATGGTGCTCACGAAAAGACAGACCGACACTGACCACGGAGCTCTCGTCAAGACGGATGACGTTGTAATACAAGCAGACGACGCTTGCTGTGTGCCTGAAGTGCTTAAGTGTAGTGAAAAATTGTTCTTGTGCATTCTCTTTCTGTTAATTTCTTTTTATTGAAACAAATTAACTAACATTCCAACTATACGTTCATCATTTGTTCACCATAAAGGTGAAAAAATTATTGATGACACGCCCTGGGCAGCCAATCGGATAGCTCGCCCTAGTGACGTCAATTGGGTGATTTACGTTATATGGGTAGGGGCGGCTGAAAATTCCGCCGAGCAGTGTGCTGCGATCGGCAGCGATGTATATGTTGAAAACCTTATAATAAATTACACGCTTTACGCGGAGCACTTAGATGCGTCAATTAATGATCAGAAGGACCTACTCTAACGACTCAGTACCTTTGTACAAAATCGGCAAAATCGTTTTAGGGTCACTTTAAGGCACTGTAGTGCTCGTGGAGCAAGGGGTTCAACTCTGTAAATCAATGACCAGGTGACGATGATGGGCGAGTCGTCCCTGCAAACGTTGCGATAACTGTTTCAGTAGGGACCTTCTTCTCATCGCCTATCCTTGTTGAGCCTGCCGAGAAAAAGTGTAAGAATTTTGCAGGACTTAAGCTTACATCTACACTGCGGACTAGGCCTGTGCAGCAAGCTAAGAGAGGTGGGATGAAATAGCTCACCGGGTGCGTGGCAAAATTAATACGTTTTAGCAGATATTGTACACAAGCCTGGTCCTGTGAAGAGCAGAGGATCCGCCCTCGTCCAAAATGCCAAACCTCGGTGATTTCTTGGAAGTGAGTGACGACTGCCCGAAGTTCAGTTTGAATTGCTTTCAAATTCTTTATTCGGATCATCCCCCCGTTTATGGGTACTAGCGCCACTGGAACGCTGCTTCTTCCGCTTCGAAGAAACAGCTCCGCTGGTGTATACTGAGGGTGATGGAAGCAGACCAGAAGGGCTCTTCTGGCCTGCAGAGGAGACAGACATCAGTTCAAAAATAACCACGTCCTTCAATCAAAGAAGGTGTGAAATAAAACTGTAAATCTGAAACAGTAACCACCGGCTACTTGACAGCAAACCCGGAAGTAGGATCATGGCTAGGCGATCTTCTGCAAGCACACTTTCTGGAACGGCAGGAGTGTCCAACACCCAGGCGCAAGCTCCGGAAGCCCGTTGATGAGCAGATGATGATGATGATTACCTTGATGAGTTTGGCGCATACCTGTGCACTCACGGGGATTGGCCAAGAGTCGAGCAGACTTTACTTATGTGTTCAGGTAATAAATCACGAAATCTATCATTTTGTTGCATAAATTGAAGCGAGGAAAGTTCAAAACGATTCAGTAGACTCATTCAACCAAGAGAAAAAAGTATATATAATATAATTGATGCAAAAAAGCAGGAATGAAATGAATAATACGGTCAACAATGAAATCGGTTTGATTTAATTGTGAATTTTTCTAAGGCGATTCAAACATTGCTGTGTGAGTGCCCAAGCACAGACGCTCCAAAAGGCAGCAGCACCGGAGTGTTAGATGGCAGGCCGAGCTGTCGCACTGTAATTTCCAATGTCATTTTTCTCAGGGAAGAGAAGTGCCGGCATTCCAGTAAGTAGTGTTCGATCGTCTTTAATGAGTTGTCATGGCGTAGTACCTACGTATTCCAACGTCTTCTTTCTTTTCTTTGGCTACACTGGCTGGCCCCGTTTACTTAACTTCATATTTCTCCACAACAGGAATGAACTCGAGTAAAAGAAATTATCACGTTATCACAAACATTTTTCGCTGTTAAAATCATGGCCATTGCTTCTTAAGCGTACCAGTATGCATTTCCAGATTTCGGAGCGTTATTTGACAGTTTTTGATAATGATGTAGTGATCTGCAACAGGCCAAATTTTATTGAGTAACTTTCAAGGCTGCATTAAGAAACCACTTCGTATGCGAGAGTGGTTCGTAAAAACATGCTGAGCAATACTGATAGCGAATGTAGTATTACCGAAGTTAGTCCGGCAAATCCAAGAGGTATCTTACGAACAGAAGTTTGCCTGAATTCGACTGTTGAATATTTTTTTCATAAACACCCCTGCAAACCACAGATTTCTATCTACGGGACGTGAAATAGAATGAGCAAGACCTCTTCCTGGATAATTTTAATTATATTACATGAATAGAGAAAACAGTATATTACCTTACAAAAGATGAGCGTTAAATTAAGGTCGGCTCGTAATAACAAGAAGATTGATTTTTCTAAAGAGCATGTTTCTTTTTCCAATGAAAGCGAATCAGGGGCACTGTATTGTAGCAACTCATTTCACTTCCAATTCTCTTCCCCCTTTGTCAGTGGCTTCAACACCACCGTGTTGCTTTTATCACCCGGATCAGAGGATATGCGCCATCTATGACAACACATGAAGAATATAATATTACTTGCATTGTGAAAGAAATATGGGTGCACACCTTCGTAAAATGCTCTACTGATATCTTTGTCGCTATATAAGTCTGGAAAGGGGGAAATCTATGGTCAATGGCGTAAGAGAAAGCTACTTGCACTGCCTTGAATGTTTCCTCAAAGTTGCTTTATACCTCATCTTCGTTGTATTTTCCAGTCATTTCAACCTTTGCCTAATATGAGTGTTTTTCACACCATAACTCCACGACACCTTTTCTCCATTTGGCTTCGAGTTTTCTGGATGAATGTTGAAAAGAAACACGCACTTCGTAGATGCAACATGGACAGATGCTATTAATATTTAGGTTCTCTTCCTGCTTTTGCAGATCTCGCAACCTTGTCACACCAGCATGCTGTACAGGTGACCATACTGTGAGCTCGATAAACCCTCTTTTTTTCATCGATGATTCAGCTTTCCTTCTATCCGTGTTCCACTATTTTTGGCAACGCTCGCGCGGACAAGAGAAGACCGTTCGATGGAAGTGCTCTTATACAACGACTTGCTCACTGCGCGAAATATTTTTGCTTTGTAATGGAGCACATGGCCCCGAAATAAAGGAACCAACCTTTGAAAGGTATACGTCGCTATCAGAAAAAAAGGTAGTGAATGTGATTTGGAGACACCAGAGTGCAGAGTTGTGTTGTAACTGCGAGGCGGAAAGGATGTCATGCGAATTTTGCCCTTGTGTTTTCGTGCAAGTGCCAGGGAAGCAAATCCCGTTAAAACCTTGCGCTTGCTGTTGCTTGCATGGCTGCAAGGGATGCTTTTTCTCTCACTCATGAGAGATCAGGCCTGTGTCTGTAGGGGCAGCTGAAAGCGTGATATTTCCGGTTTGATATTTGACAGTCGATATGAATTGAATTTTGGCGCATGTAAGTAGGCTGCATGTGTTCTTCCAAAATTATAGTGCAAAAGGTTGAGTGGTAAGAGTGAAGCCAGAAAGAACACCAGCAACCAGTAAAATTTTATTGCTCAAAACGTCCTGCTTAAACCACATACATTTGCATTTATTCAAGCGCGTCGTTACCGTCGTTATAAACAACACAAAGCTAGAAGGACCAGGGTAATAAATGTTCGAACTGTGAACGTCTAGTAATAAATAGACTCTTTCCACTCAAAGAGACGTTTTACTAACACATGTCAATACACGTCGCCTCCTGGTATACAAGAGCTCTATCATCACTTTTTTCTGTTTTTGCCTGGCTTTCATTGGATGATTTATAAAGGGTTACATGCTGAAACTTCTGGACGCGTAATATTCAAGGGTGTTTGTTGTTGAAAATGATGGTGAATGTATGTGATTAGGCGAAAACAGAAAATTAAATACTTTGCTGTAGCAGTGTGCTTGCACCAATAAACTTAAGTTAATAGAGGATCATGTTTCGGTCTCCTGTACTTAGTAGGCCGATCTGAGGTTCTCGTGGGATCTAATTGCGTAAGTTTTCAAAAGTTTACTCTTCGTTATTATGACACATCGCTCAAGGTCGGAGAACTTGAACACAATGAGGAGAAAGCTTATCATACACGTGGCCATAGAATAATAGAAGCGATCGTTCGAGGTTTCTGCATAAATTGCATTATTTGTTTGTGCTTAATATCTGGGGCGAGCAAGTTATCTTACAGCTCCAGTTCCGCGATCTCTTGGCACGCAGCACGTCTTCAAAAAGGTATCCGGAGGACTCGCTTCCAGAAGATTTGGAGAGAGAGCTAGCATTAGACACAGCACTACAAAAGGAATAACACACCGATTCACCGATATATGAGAAATATTGCAAAATACCAGTCAGCAGCAATGCTCGTCTTCACTCCATTGCCAAGGATATGGAGTGTCGTCGGTATCCTTGCTGGGAGATCCCCACCAGACAAATTATTTAAAGCCTTCGCCTTAAATCCGAGGGAGAAGCTTGCTTCCCTGGCGAGTGATTCATGTAGAGCGTATTCATCCGACTGGTCAGCTGGAAAGTTAACCCTCGCCCGCCGCTGCCAAAGTGTTTAACGAATGCTCCCACCACACTGAGAGAGCAGTATGAAGAGCCTCCACGACCGCTTTACTGTGTGTCAGATGTTCATTAAACTACCGCTTGAGAGACGGCGCGAGCTGCCTAAATTGTTTAGATCACGTGTGTTTCTGCTGACGTCCCAGATTTATGAAAAGTAGCGTGAGTGGCGCCGGTCCTCATGCACAAAAATACTGGGGAAATGCTCATACAGAGCGATGGCACAAGCATCCTCCGGATCCATGCTAATAAAGCAGATGGTGTGCACGCGGCTCACTCTGTACATCGAGGAGTGCTGGAGACTGCTACCACGCATAACTGGGCTTCGGAAGCGCTTAACTGCTACACATAACGCATTGGACCTGTTAGGTCTTATACGGCGCGGATAGCCTCTCGATACTTGCTGTTTTTATGGATGATCCGAAGACTCACGATTGTTTAGTTTAAACAGCCATCCTCAGCGATTCGAAATATAGAGGGATGTCTGGGTCATCCACTCATTATAATTCAGCTTGACGACAAAGGGTGATGACGGACGGATCTTTCGTGGCGTTACAGAAGAAAATGTATTAAATATATTACTCTTTAACATCTTCCTGGTCAAAGGTAATTTATTGTTACTGTTTTCGGAGTGTTTACTCCACCATTTAACCAACATAGGAAGCAACGAGACTCGTAGAGCATATGAACTTTAGACTCGACTTTGAACTTCTGTTAAGGTTACGAGAAAATGCACTCTTTAAAGATGACTTTGTAGGCAGCAGCCCGCTGCACGAGTCGAGGAAGTTGCCGGTCTGCTGAGGTTAAGAGACAGAAATTTCTTTTTTTATACTCGATATCTCAAGAACACACACTCTTAAAACCTATGCCGAGCGAGGTAGTTTCGTCGTCGTGCTTATGACAGCGTTTTGAGAAGCATGGCATCGTCAAGGCCGAAGGAGCGACTGAATTTTGCCTTCTTGGCACGTACTCACTGGATGGATCGGCACGCGCCCTTGCGGCTTCCTGTTCTGTCTGGATACTTGCTTCTACTTCATACGGTAAGCACCTTTCGCTGCTCATATTCTACATTTCAGCTTACGCAACGATGTGTGCTCCCACTGCTGGTTGTCATATTGCTGACAGGTAAATTAATGGGCTAGGGCATGCTGTTATTTTATAAGGAACTATCGCCGCTATACGAGAAGGGCGAAGTCCGAGATTACAATGCCGGAGACAGTTACGCAGGCTTTGCTGACTACGGAATAGGAATGATAAGAAAGCAGAAACAGTATTGGATTATATATGTGCGCATGGTGCGCCTAATAAGATGATACGTAGTTTCTTTAGAGAGTTGTGAAACAGAGTCCTGTATTATACAACTTAACAAAATGAAAAACAGTGAACGCGCAATCCCTTTCCCGATAAATGCGGCGCAGTCATCGACCTATACATTTTGTGAAGTATTGTAGCATTGCGAAATGATTCATCGAATTAAATGGATTCATGAAATGAAATAGATGAATCAAATGTGAATCCACAAAAGGCCTGAGAATTTGTTCAGGCATTTGTTTGGCTTAATTGATTTCCTACGGTTTCGTAATCACGAAACCTGTCGCATTTAAGTGCTGTACGTGTTTGGACAAAGGCGCGGCGATCTCATCATCATCAGCAGCAGCCTATTTTATGTTCACTGCAGGACGAAGGCCTCTCCCTGCGGTCTCCAATTACCCCTGTCCTGCGCCAACTGATCCCAACTAGCGCATGCGGATTTCATTTCATCACCCCACCTAGTCTTCTGCCATCCTCGACTGCGCTTTCATTCTCTTGGCACCCATTCTGTAACCCTAATGGTTCACCGGTTATCTATCCGACGCATTATATGACCTGCCCAGCTCCATTTCTTTCTCTTGATGTCAATTAGAATATCGGCTATCCCTGTGTGCTCTCTGATCCACGCCGCTCTCTTCCTGTCTCTTAACGTTACGCCTAACATTCTTCGTTCCATCACTATTTGCGCGGTCCTTAGCTTGTTTTCGAGCTTCTTTGTCAGTCTCCCAGTTTCTGCCCCATATGTCAGCACCGGTAGAATGCATTGATTGTATACCTTTCTTTTTTGTGATAATGGCAAGCCTCCAGTTAGCATCTCACAATGTCTGCCAAATGTGCTCCAACCCATTTGTATTCTTCTGTATATTTCCTTCTCACGAACAGCGCTGAATTGTAGTGCGCTGAGTCATATACAGACTTTTGCTGCAGCAAACACATGCTTCATCCTGTTACGAATATTTGCTCCCGTATGCTTTTGTCTTCAGGCAGCCAGCTGCGGCATCAAGTAGCAAAGTGTTATCGTATGGTGTTTATGCACCAACTAGCCCAACTTTCTTACATAGTTACCGGATAAGGGGCCCTATAACGTAAAACTATTCCAATATGTTTTTATTCCAATCTCTTTAAATTATGGGGTTTAACGTGCCAAAACCACTTTCTGATTATGAGGCACGCCGTAGTGGAGGACTCCGGAAATTTCGACCACCTGGGGATCTTTAACGAGCACCTAAATCTAAGTACACGGGTGTTTTCGCATTTCGCCCCCATCGAAATGCGGCCGCCGTGGCCGGGTGTCAGGATTGGGGGCTCAATCCCATCGCTCGAGACCCGTTGCCAAGATTGGAGTCCGGCATGAATTCGAAGGTAGCTGGCCCATGCCGTCGTCCAACTTAAACACGCTGAGGACGTTGATGAAGGGAAGAACTGCTTTTCATCGAGAACGAGGAAAATGGGTTTATTTACAGAAATTAAATCAGTCTAACATGACTGCTTAAGAAAAAGAGTGTCAGTCCAACATGACTGCTCAAGAGAAAGTGTGTCAGTCCAACCTGACTGCACGAGAGAAGTGTGTCAGTCCAACCTGACTGCACGAGAGAAGTGTGTCGAGCCTCCGCCCAACAGCCGTTTTTAAACGCTCGGTCCTTTGGCGATACAAGGCAGCGAATGTTCGTTTCGTCATCGCAAAACTAACCGCCTCCCGCGACAAGGTGACGCGAGCGTTCGTTTACTCATTGTAAATTCGCCGCCGCCCCGCAAACCGGTTTACGCACACACACACGCAAACACACAGGTGTGAAGGACTGGAGCCGACGACCGAGGGGAGTCGTTCCGCAGTATCGTTTACGCCCCCACACACGCAAACACACAGGTGCGAAGGACTGGAGCCGACGACAGAGGGGAGTCGTTCCGGGAAGCTCGGAGACATTCTGGGTAGCTCGTTGTCCCGCCGCGGCTTGCTCATGCGTAGCAAAATCAGGTTCGCGCTGGGGACCTCGGGCACAATAGTTCGTCCGTCGAACCCGTTTCTTCACAACGGAGATGGGGCTCGTAGATGGAGGCGGTTTTCAGCACAAAGCCCGCTTCTTCGAACGCAGTCTAGCTGCAGCGACGGAGAGTGGGGGATGCGCGCCTTGTCCCCCAGTCGTAATTGGGTGGCAATTTTTCCTTGTAGCTCGCCATTCTTAACACGGGATATTCCGATCTCTTGACGTCAGACTTCCGCAACCACTGACGCAAGCATCGGGCGGTCACCCACAGGGTTGTCTGATCAGACCAATCAAACGCTCTCCTCGTTCATAGAAGGTCACTGTTGTTTGCTTGAAAAACCAATAACATTGCCTAACTGAGCGGCTTGTCGTATCTAATTGGCTGACAATAGGCGAGGAGCACGCTCAAGTGGAGATGGATTCGATGGCGCCGAGCCACTGCACTGAAAATCGGTAACCGGATGAAGGGGATGATGCAGGCGTCTGCGATTCGTCCGCTTTCCCAAACTTTGCTTGCGGTGGCTGGTAGAAAATCGAGGCGGCATGCGACGGAAGCTTAGGAATGACGCTAAAACGGATCCTCAGTAAAGAACAGTTGGCAGAACGAGGTCGTAAACATGCCGAAAGTGCTCGAAAACGTTACATGGCGACGCAAGAAGTTTTATTATACGCAAATAAACCCATGCTCTTCGGCAGGTGCGAGTAGCCAGTGCCTTAACGATCGTCGGTCGCCATCTTTTATTCCTTCCGGAACGGCGCAGTCTGCGGCTATCCAGAAGAAAATTCAGTTTTGTTCGGCATATTAATGCATCTTTAACGCGTACACGACACTGTGACGCGGTGAGTTCTTGCGGTTTTGTGACGTCGCGTGACAGGCAGGTGAAGTGGGTGCAGCCCGAAAACTTTTGACCAATAGCCGAGGGCTAATGGTGAAAAGGCCTGGAATCAGAAATAACCATTTTCTTTTGTTCGCCCAAATCATGCATAATCAATGTGTACGCGTCATATCAGATGGGGAACCATTGCGGTTTTCGTGACGTCGCGTGACAGATAGGTGAAGTGGGGGTGGTTCAAAAAAGTTATTGACCAATCGCGGAGGGCTGAATGCAGAATTGGAATAGAAAAGTTTAGAAAAGTTTTACGCTATAACGCCCATGGTTTTGAAATAGTGCAGTCTCATAGCGGCATTGCGAACGCTGCCGTCCGGTACCATCGACGGTACCGCGGGTTAGAGAGGGCACTGTATAAAAACTCAGTTTCCTCGCAAGTATTATCACGATAGCTGCCTACAACTCCTCCTAACTTTCGCACGCTTGCCCACGTCATTCCCACATTTTCAATGGAGCCGCAGCTACCACAGAGTCTCTGATGCGAGCGGTGGAAAACATCAGTGCCGCTTTTAGTTGGGCGTGCCGTTCACAAAAGTCTTCTCGTATCAAAAAGAAGACCCACTTCCTTGCGGCAGCTGCATCGAAGCTGCCGCATTCAGTAGCGGTGCAAAGTTTGTCAAAAATATTTTCTGCGTCTGTCTCCGCTATGACGATCACCGCGTTCTACTCTAGACGACGTTAGATCACGTGGACTCATAAATGTCACACAAAATTTTAGACCGCGGACGCATGCGTTAGCAAAGTCTTCTTGTACCATGATGTAGGAAAGTTCTAATCATCATGGTTACATGGTTACCTTCATACGGACATTTCTGTGGCGTCTTGGCTGCAGTAGGTGAAACATTCCTTCAAAAAGCGAGAGGTAAGCGGAACCCTATACTGCTAGTAAAAGTAAAAAAGCTGCGGGCTTTCGATTATGTGCACAAAGTGGCCCATAACCTGGTGAACGTGTGTGAAAAGTAACAATAGGCTAAATTATTGTTTGCTAGTCATTACGGAAGCTGTCGGGCTTGTTAAATGTGTGAATACTCCAAAAGCTATCCATAAGCATGGAGAAGCGTGGTATGCCGTATGTTGCCTGCGCGGTTGGCGTGGTGTACCAAAATCTACTTGCTTGCGGTAGGAGATTCGAGCAGCGCTCAAGACAGGATAAAGGGAAGACGACCGCCACGCTCTGTGTCTGTCGTCTTCAGTCCGTGCGGTCTTCAGCGCTGTTCGATTCCCTTCAAAACGTGCCCCAACAAGCATAGCTCAATCAACTCCTGCGCTTGGGATAGGGTTTGTATTGGCTAAACAGGCCGCTGCGTTAGTGATACAGCAAGCAAACGTGAGCTTCCTACCAGGAATAGGATTGCTGTACATTTTTTCATGCACTGTGATTCCCTCTGCGTCAGCAGGCGTTTGGTGCATTGTGACACCACGTACCCGTGCGCGGCTTAGCCGTCTCTGGGGAAAGGGGGATCCTGGGGGTTGAGCCGATGCCGGGTGTTCGGACTTTTAAGGTTTCCCGGCGGAGTCAGCGCACCTCTTTGGCCTCTGCTTCACATAGACGGCACCTCCAGACTGACCCACCTGGAGGAAAACGGCAGTCGCCTTTTCCTGTCTCTTTCTCCTGAAATCTTCGTCTCTCTCTCACACGTTTTGGCCTTTCCTGTGTTCTTTCTTCAATTTACTTCCTTTCTCCTTGGCGACAAGGGTTAGCCTGTGTGGTTATCTTACCTTGGATACATCATATTTGGTTATAATGACGGCGTACGACTGCCATCGTGCTGACTTGTACGCAAGCATGGTGGGCGGTCGGCGCTCTTGCCGAAAATAGACAGTTTTCTTATGGCAGCGCAAACCTCCGTTGTCTATGATCGGCGTCTGAAAAAATGCCGTACCGAAGCACCATTCCAATTCTCCATTGGGAGAAACGCTCCATCATTTTCCAAGTACTATGTAGTCCACAGCGAATACAACATATCAGTAAGAAAGCTCTCTCCATTCCTGGTGGCCAAGTGCATTCAAGACCAAATTGCACCGATATACAAAGCCCCCAAAATATCTAGCGGAGACCTCCTCCTAGAACTGAACGACAAAGATTAAGCATGAAAGCTCTCGAAACTTACCAGTATTGGTGATGCGACAGTGACAATTTCAGCCCAGACAGTACTAAATACAAGTAGGGGTGTGATATCCGAGCAGGACTTTCTTGGCTTGAGCGATGAGGAACTGCTGGAAGGTTTCCAGGAACAAAACGTTACCAAAGTACAAAGAACTGTGATCCGCAGAAATGACCAAGAAATCCTGACAAAACTTGTCATACTCATCTTGGGAACAAGATTAATGTCTACCTCGCTGGGCGCAGGTTACGTAAAAGTAAATGTCAGACCATATATCCCAAACCCCAGACCAGACGATGGTTCAAACACCAAATGTATGGACATGCTTCACATGCATGCCGAGGACAAACTACCTGTGCTAAATACAGCTCCAACGATCACCAATCTGACAACTGCACTTCTTCCCCACATTGCGTTCACTGCAAAGGAGACCATCCAGCTTACTCGCGGTCTTGCCCTCGCTGGAAAAAAGAAAAAAAAAAGAAGTAATCGCACTAACTGTTAAAGAAAAAATCTCGTTCTTTGAAGCAAGAAGGTGATTGTCATACCTTTCGCGAAGAAGTTATGCCGATGTGACGCACGTGGGGGCATGTCACAGAGGCCTCAGGAGTCCTCCGAGCCCACGCATAGTGGTCCCGCAGTGGCCCCTCCCGCACCCGTGGTGGAAGCAGCCAGTGCTGCTCCATCCTCTTCAAAGGCCCTGCAGACAGCAGTCCCGCAGGGCCCTAAAATCAAATGAACCCCAAGGCCCGACACACGTGTCTCGGCGCCCAACTCTCGGTCCTCCAGCACCTCAGAGAGAGCGAAGGAGGTCTGCCCAGAAACCAGGGTGTCATCGACGCCGAAGGAGAAGCGCTCTCTTGAGCGCGGAAAGAGGGAGAAAGTCTCAATAACCACATTAAATAGGAAAGCGATAACCTAAAGGTTATCGCTCCTTTGTATCAGCCTTCTTTAGATCCATGTCACCTAACATCTTTCTTATCTTTTATTCACTCTATAATGCCATTTTTTCTCTTTCAGTTTCATAATGGCGTTTATTATCCACTGGAATTGTAGAGGACTGTTACACAACTTAGGTGACATCAAAGGCATGCTAAGTAACTTCTTTCCGGTGGCCTTGTGCTTACAGGAAAGAAACGTGGGCGAAAAACATAAAAATATTTTAAAAGGCTCTACTTTTGTACGGCGCGACCGTACTCAGGCGAGCCAGCTTTCATGTGGTGTAACCATAGTTCTGCAGGGTGGTATTACAGCTAGAGACGTTACCATTAATAGTCACATAGAAGTCGTTTCTGTCATTGTTTTAGCACACAAAACCATCACCATTTGTTCAATATACACTTCACCGCATACGCATGTTACTGTAAGAGCTCTGGGGTTAATTTTAAGCCAGCTACCTGAACTTCTTTTAATGGCGAGTTATTTTAACGCACATAACACGTTATGGGGTAGCAAAACAACTGACACCAGGGGCGCGATCGGAGATATTTTGTTCGATACGCGTTCTGTTCAGTTGCTGCAACGTCACAAAGTTGCAGTATGCAAAATTTGTGACAGCGGGGCGGAGAGAGCAGCCAATCAGGCAGCGGTGACCTCCCCGGAAGTTTACCTCCGTCGTTTGTCGTCTGCTTGCAAACAGTATACTACAAAGCCAAATGTTTCTCGTCTAAATCTTTATCTAAAAAAATGTATTTTTTCTTCTCAAGCCCAAACACGTTTTCAAATAGTAGTACGTGTGACTACTGCAATTTATATCTTAGGTTCTTTGCTTCGTCCCTAGGTGGTGTCACGCACAGCGAGAAGGAAAAAAAAAAAAAAAAAACGACGGGAAGAGTGGCGCACTTTTCAAGAGGCAGCGACATCCCAGTGGCTCGCTGGCACCGATGATGTTGTCGATTTCTCTGTACAACCAACGAATTATTTCTTTCGAGAAACAAAAACGACGCCGGAGTTCACTTTCTGCCATTTCTTCAAACGCGTTTCGCACCGCCACCCGCTCGCCTCCTTCCTCTAGAAACGCCAGCGCAACAACCTAAGTTTCCAACGGAAGCGCCATTTTCTAGAATTAAACTATGGATTGGATTCAAACCTGCCATTCCGCAGCCGAAAAGGCCGCCTGTTGGATCCAATCCAATCCACCAGACGCGTCATGCGAAGCCGTATGATCGCTCCAAACTTCTCAACTCCCGTCGCGTTCGGACAAAATGCTCGGTGGGCGGATGATTGACAGGAGCGTGTCGTCATTTTGACGTCACCAAAAAGGGGGCGGTGCCCCGCGGCTGGCGACGTCGGCGCGGAGTAGGCCAATCGCGCGCGCCGGTAACCGAACGAACGCGCCGAACAACCATCTCCGATCGCACCCCTGGGGACGAACACTTGAAGATTTTATCCCAGCAAATGACACATACCTACTAAATACTGGTGCTGCAACTTACTGCTCCCCAAGCACAGCAGCTATGAACTGTGTGGAGTGTTATTGACAATCGCTATGGTAGTGACCGTATGCCTGGTATAATTAAAGAAACATCTTCTTTTTCTACAGTACCATTAAGATCATCCCATTGGAAACTCCATCTAGCAGACTGGCTTCTCTTCAGCGAAATGGTCAGTCTGGATGACAAATCAGATGATCAAACGATAAATGAAATTAATGAAAATATTACTGCCTCTATACTTGCTGCAGCAGAACAGACGATCCCGAATTCCGTCTTCTTAGGAAAAAAAATGAAAACCCTGGTGGACGAACGAATGTACAAAAACTAAAAAATTACAAAACAAAGTGGGGGGTATCTTTCGGCGATACCCAACGCAATATAATCTACTCGTTTTCAGAAAAGCAAAAGCTAAAGCCAGGTACACACGCAGACAAGCCGAAAGACAGTCCTGGAAAACCTATGTATCGTCCATAATTAGCTCGATAATATTCAAAAGAATGTGGGATCAGCTTCGTAAGTTTAGAGGCGACTACGGTCCTTACACTATTCCTATACTCGCACCCCCAGGCACGCAAATAAATTTAGGAGAACAAGAAGACATATTAGGGCAGGATTTCAATGACATCCCAAGCTCAGTAAATTATTCTGCTACATTTCAAAAATATAAGCAATCAGGAGAAAAACTAAAGCTTCCGACCACAGGAAATTCAGAGAGATCGTATAATGCCCCCTTAACAGTCCCGGAAATCAACAGAGTACTCACTACTGGCAAAAAACAAACAGTGCATGTTATGGACAGAGTACATTACGCAATGCTCCCTCACCTATCCCCTAAAGCAGCTGAAACCTTGCTTCGTTTTCTTGACATAATCTGGGAAACGGGAAAACTGCCGAATCACTGGAAGAAAGCCATCATAATCTCTTTCTTGAAAGCTGGAAACTATCCTACATCAGCCACTAGATACAGACCTACAGCACTCACAAGCTGTCCTTGCAAAGTCTTATGAAGCCATTGTAAACATAAAATTGACATGCGTCCTTAATCCGAGAACCTGCTGGATAACCATCAGTGTGGTTACAAGAAAGGTTATGCTACAACAGATCACCTAGCCCAGCTTGAACACGAGAGTCGTGCGACCTTTCTACACAAGCAATACTGTCTCACTGTTTTCTTCGATCTAGAAACGGCGTACGACACAACATAAAGGTTTGGTATTGTAAGGGACTTTACGGATTTAGGGATCCGGGGTAGAATGCTCAAATGTCTAGCCGATTTCATGTCCGAGCGAACATGTCAAGTGCGTTTAGAAACGGTGCTGTGACGCGTATTCGTCCAGTAAAATGGTGTGCCACAGGGATGTGTATTAAGCACAACCCCGTTTATGGTGAAAACGAACTCAATCAGTAATGTTATTCCATCCTCTGTAATGCACTCATTATATGTGGATGATCTACAAATTACATCTCGCGCATCGAAATTGGCAAACTGCGAACGGTAAATTCAAATTACATTAAACAAACTCACGCAGTGGATATCTGAAAACGGTTTTCGCTTCTCAACTTTAAAAAACTATTGTGTTGTCTTTTCACAGAAAAAAAAGAGGCCTACAACCAGATCCCGTCCTTAAGCTACAGGAAGCCACACTACCGGTAAAAGTTTCTGGGTGTTCTGTTTGATAAAAGGTTGAACTTTCTCGCACACATAAATGGCCTTAAAATTAAAGCGAAAAATGCACTTAACATCCTCAAAGTCCTGTCCCGGAAGCGCTAGAGCTCTGACCCTAAATGCCTGCTACGCATCTACCGCACTTTGGTATGTAGCATATTAGACTATGGTAGCATCATATATGGTTCAGCCAGACAGTCTTACGTTTAACTACTGGCAAGTGGTGCTTGCAGAGCATCAGCTGTCCAGAGCTTATACGTTGAATCTAATGGGCCTGCTTTACAGCATCGCGGAGTGCCATTAAGTTTTTCACACATACTCAGAATCCAGTGCTCACCACAACACATATGCTACAACATCGTCACACAGTGAAACTCACGCTTACACTACACAAATAAACCGAACATGGTTAGACCTCTTCTTCAGCGATATGAGGAATACTGTCACAATTATGACATTCCTGATGAGCTTCAGGTTGCTATAAGGCCACAACGACTACCACCGTAGTGCGAATTCATACAGTTATGTGACTGGGCATAGGTACCTCTAAAGAAAAAAAAACACCCCGCACCAACACATCATGCAAGAACTCCGTGCTCTTCAGGACAAATATCAAAATTGCATGGAATTTTGCACTGATGGCTCCAAAACAAAAGAATACGTGGGCGTTGGGCGCTTCCATATAAAGATAGTATCACTGCGATTAGGAAGGCCTTGATGTCAAAATGGCAACAAGAATGGGACCATTGTATAGGCAACAAGCTACATCTTACCAAACCAGTAATTGGCGAGAGTGGAAGCCGTGCAGTCACCAGCAATGGTTCTATGAGGTGATCATATGTCGACTCCGGATTGGACACACACATCTGACACACAATTTTCTCATCCGAAAAGAAAACCCGCCTACTGGCTAAAAATGAAATGAATCTCTCACAGTGGTACATATCCTTATGACATGTCCGCACTTTGAAACACAGAGACGGAAGCTTTTACACAATCTACATAATTTACATATACCTTTACACCCAGCCCTATTACGGGCAGATGACCGTCTAGTGCCATTTACTAACTTGTTTGACTTTTTAGAGACTAGTGGTTATTTACACCGATTATAATGTCAAGCAGGTTTACCTGCTTTAAAGTTGCGTTTTCTATTGTCTTGTGACTGGCGCAGCATGGCCTGAGTAGACCTTGCGCCATTAAACCCCAACTGGCTGCCCTGCTCGGCTGCTCTACCATAGAGAGCCAAAGAGCTCTCCTGGCTAAGGCCCGCGCCGCCGCGGAAGCCACATAGGTCCCGGACTGGGGACCCCTTCTATACTTTGTTAGGGGTTGGCCCTTAGGGCCTTCCGCAATTCTCTCTTGTATATATGACCATTAAAAGTTTTCCACCACCACCACCACCAACCAACCAACCAACCAACCAGCAATGTGATTCCTTCATATGTGAGCCAAGTTTTTCCAACATCCGCAAACTAGAAGAGAACAAAGATCCGCTGGCACGCGAGTGATTGGATGCACGCTACATTAAATAGAGAGAAAGGGAACAAAGAGAAGGATCAATTTGTATCGGCTATACGCTTTTTGGCCCTCCGCAGAGGTAAGATGAATTCTTATACTGTGTGTTCAAGTATATGACGATTTAATTTTCTTTCTTGTGCAAAATGATTCCAGTACGCATATGTGTTTGCGGGCTGTGGCATCTTAAAGGAGCTGTTCAAGTTGAATAAAATTTGTTGCGACTGACACTATTTGTTGTCGGGCCATTTCTTCACATTGTTGCGCGCCTTACTCCATAACATAGCAGCAGAATAACACTTTGAACGCTCTGTGTAGCAGAGCAACAACACTGCATGACAGGTAAGTGTGGGCCAATAGGACCACGACGGCAACTATCAGGAGGCCCAGGGACGCAGAGGCAGTTCCTTGCACTAACCTAACCATATTACAATCAGAGTGAGTCTATTGGGCAGATAAGCCTCCATCCTCAAAAACAAAGCCAGATAGATAGATAGATAGATAGATAGATAGATAGATAGATAGATAGATAGATAGATAGATAGATAGATAGATAGATAGATAGATAGATAGATAGATAGATAGATAGATAGATAGATAGATAGATAGATAGATAGATAGGTGGTAACTTTTGTATTAGGATGGTGACAGCTGTCATCGTCCCATATAGGAAAATTCAGATGACCTAAATTTGCTTCGCGTCCTGAAGTACATATTCTGACGGTATTCGCTAGCATTTCTCGGTGTTCTTCAGCCTATGTCTTCACGCCCTGGAGAAGCGCCACCACCTTGATTGAAATTTGCGCTTTCTGCACCAAGGGACTAAGATCTGTGGACGCAGATGGCACTAGTTTCACCTCAACTCCTAATGCAGAAAGGCACATCTGCGTCATGCAGTTCAGGGTCGGTTTTCATAAAAACGCTTTTAACTATACAAATATGTGTAAAAGCAATGACAGACAATCGAAATGCCTGACATAAAATTAGCGAAGGTGGCCAGGCAACGGCAAACAGCACTTACAAATGAAATTTTCGCTAAATTAGGCACCAGTTGTTGAAGCAGTGTTATATCATTGGCAGTTTCGAAGATATAGTAAAAGCATCAGCAGCATTCTATACTCACCTGTACAGCCCCCAGAGCATGCAGCCACGCTACTTCCATTCAAAGTAGTATTAACCAGGATGCAGAGGCTCCTTTTATATCTAGTGATGAAGTTATAAGGGCCTTGCAAGACATGAACCGGGTAGAAGTGCCAGGAAAAGATGAAACTATAGTCCATTTAATCAAAGATGGAGGAGACATCATCCTTGAAAAGCTTGCGACCCTATATAAGAAATGTCTCACGACTTCGAGGGTCCCGGAGAACTGGAAGAATACCAACATTATATTAATCAACAAAAACGGAGACGTTAAAGAATTGAACAATCATAGGCCCATTGGCTTACTTCCAGTATTGTATAAGGTATTCACCAAGATAATTTTGCAATAGAATAAGGGCAGCACTGGAATTCAGCGAACCAATAGAAGAGGCTGGCTTCTGAAAGGGATACTCTGCAATGGATCACATCCGTGTCATCAATCAGCTAATCCAGAAATCATCATCATCATAATCATCACCACCATCAGCCTGGCTACGCCCACTGCAGGGCAAAAGCCTCTCCCATACTTCTCCAACTACCACGGTCATGTACTAATAGTGGTCATGTTGTCCCTGCAAACTTCTTAATGTCATCCGCCCACCTAACTTTCTGCCGTCCCCTGCTACGATTCCCTTCTCTTGGAATCCAGTCCGTAACTCTTAATGACCATCGGTTATCTTCCCTCCTCATTACATGTCCTGCCCATGCCCATTTATTTTTTTTAATTTCAACTAAGATGTCATTAACTCGCGTTTGTTCCCTCACCCAATCTGCTCTTTTCTTATCCCTTAACGTTACACCCATCATTCTTCTTTCTATAGCTCATTGCGTCGTCCTCAATTTAAGTAGAACCCTTTTCCTAAGCCTCCAGGTTTCTGCCCCGTAGGTGAGTACTGGTAAGACACAGCTGTTATACACTTTTCTCTTGAGGGATAATGGCATCCTGCTGTTCATGATCTGAGAATGTCTCTGAGAATGCCTGCCAAACGCACTCCAGCTCATTTTTATTCTTCTGATTATTTCAGTCTAATGATCCGGATCCGCGGTCACTACTTGCCCTAAGTAGATGTATTCGCTTACCACTTCCAGTGCCCTACTATCTATCGTAAACTGCTGTTCTCTTCCGAGACTGTTAAACATTACTTTAGTTTTCTGCAGATTAATTTTTAGACCCACCCTTCTGCTTTGCTTCTCCAGGTCAGTGAGCATGCATTCCAATTGGTCGCTTGAGTTACTAAGCAAGGCAAAATCATCAGCGAATCGCAAGTTACTAAGGTATTCTCCATTAACTCTTATCCCCAATTCTTCCCAACCCAGGTCTCTGAATACCTCCTGTGAACACGCTGTTAATAGCATTGGAGAGATCGTATCTCTCTGCCTGACGCCTTTCTTTATTGGGATTTTGTTGCTTTCTTTATGGAGGACTACGGTGGCTATGGAGCCGCTATAGATATCTTTCAGTATTTTTACATACGGCTCGTCTACACCCTGATTCCGTAATGCCTCCATGACTGCTGAGGTTTCGACTGAATCAAACGCTTTGTCGTAATCAATGAAAGCTATATATAAGGGTTGGTTATATTCCGCATATTTCACTATCATCTGAGTGATAGTTTGAATATGGTCTATTGTTGAGTAGCCTTTACGAAATCCTGCTTGGTCTATTGGTTGACAGAAGTCTAAGGGGTTCCTGATTCTATTTGGGATTACCTTCGTAAATATTTTGTAGGCAACGGACAGTAAGCTGATCGGTCTATAATTTTTCAAGTCTATGGCGTCCCCTTACTTAGGGATTAGGATTATGTTGGCGTTCTTTCAAATTCCGGCACGGTCAAGGTCATGAGGCATTGCGTATACAGAATGGCCTGTTTTTCTTGAACAATCTGCCCACCATTAGTTCCAAGGCTTTTTTTACTTTATCCGGCGTTACTTGTGGGATGTCAAATTCCTCTAGACTATTCTCTCTTCCAGTATCGTCGTGGGCGCCACTGGTACTGTATAGATCTCTAAAGAAGTCCTCAGCCACTTGAACTATCTCATCCATATTAGTAATGGTATTGCTGGTTAACGCATACATCTGAGTCTTGCCTATTCCTAGTTTGTTCTTCACTGCTTTTAGGCTTCCTTCGTTCCTGAGAGCATGCTCAATTCTATTCATATGATACTTCCTTATGTCAGGTGTCTTACGCTTGTTGGATAACTTGGAAAATTTTGCCAGTTCTATTCTAGCTGTAAGGTTAGAGGCTTTCATAGTTTTTCAGTGGCGTTTCTGAATCAGATCTTTCGTATCCTACGATAGCTTACCAGTATGCTGTCTAACCAAGTTACCACCGACTTCTATTACACACTCCTAATGATTCCCATAAGATTGTCGTTCATTGCTTCCACATTAAGGTCCTCTTCCAGAGTTAAAGCCGAATGCCTATTCTGTAGCTTGATCCAGAATTCCTCTATTTTCCCTCTTACCGCTAACTCATTGATCGGCTTCTTATGTACCAATTTCTTCCGTTCCCTCCTCAAGTCTAGGCTAATTCGAGTTCTTACCATCCTATGGTCACTGCAGCGCACCTTGCCGAGCACGTCCACATCTTGTATGATGCCAGGGTTAGCGTAGAGTGTGACGTCTATTTCATTTCTAGTGTCGCCGTTCGGGCTCCTCCACGTCAACTTTCGGCTATCCCGCTTGCGGAAGAAGGTATTCATTATCCGCATATTATTCCGTTCTGCAAACTCTACTAATAACTTTCCCCTGCTATTGCTAGAACTTTTACAATATTTTCCCACTGGCTTGTCTCCAGCCTGCTTCTTGCCTACCCGGGCACTGAAGTCGCCCATCAGTATAGTGTATTTTGTTTTGACTTTACCCATCGCCGATTCCACGTCTTCATAGAAGCTTTCGAATTGCTAGTCATCATGACTGGATGTAGGGGCGTAGACCTGTACGACCTTCAATTTGTACCTAATCAAAAAATACGCAAAGTAAAATTAGCCCATTTTTATAAAGAAAGGGATTTGATTCAGTAGAGATACCAGCTGCCATAGAGGCATTGCGTAATCAAGGAGCACAGGAGGCTTACGTAAATATCTAGGTAAATATCTACAGGGATTGCACAGCAACCTTAATTCTCCGCAAGAAAAGTAGGAAGATACCTATATAGAATGGACTTAGACAAGGAGACATAACCTCTCCAATGCTATTCACTGCGTGCTTGGTAGAAGTATTCAAGCTATTAAACTAGGAAGGCTTAGGAGTGAGGTTTAACGGTGAATATCTCAGCAACCTTCGGTTTTCAGATGACATTGTCCTATTCGGCAACACTGGGGACGAGTTACAACAAATGATTCAGAACCTTAACAGAGGGTGTATTAGAGTTGGGTTGAAGATTAATATGCAGAAGACAAAAATAATGATCAATAGCCGGGCAATGGTACAAGATTTCAGGATCGCCAGTCAGCCTCTAGAGTCTGTGAAGGAATATGTTTACTTAGGTCAATTACTCATAGGGGACCCTGATCATGAGATGGAAATTTACAGAAGAATAAAAACGGCTTGGAGTGCATACGGCAGGCATTGCCAGATGCTGACTGGGTGCATACCACTATCACTGAAAAGAAAGGTGTACAATCACTGCATTCTGCCCGTGCTAACATATGGGCAGAAACATGGAGGCTGACGAAGAAGGTCGAGAACAAGGCAAGTACCGGGCAAAGAGCGATGGAACGAAGAATGATAGACGTAACGTTAAGAGAGAGGTAGGGACCGGTGTGGATCAGAGAGAAAATGAGGATAGCCGATATCTAATCGACATAAAGAGAAAAAAGAATGGAGCTGGACAGGTCATGTAATGCGTAGGATGGACAAGCAGTGGACCATTAGAGTTACAGAATGGGTGCCAAGAGAAGGGAAGCGAAGTTGAGGACGGCAGAAAACAAGGTGGGGTGATGAAATTATGAAATTCGAAGGCGCAAGTTGTAATGAGTTGGCTCAGTACAGGAGTAATTTGAGATCGCAGGGAGAAGCCTTCGTTGTGGAGTGGACATAAAATGCTCTGATGATGATTATGATTATTAAAGGGAATATCGTACATCCAGCCGTTCGTTGCAATTGCTGATTGTGAATTGATGAGTACGATGTTGAATTCAGACATTTTTTTTTTCATATGTGGCTTTCGAGTTCTCTGGAAAGGCTTCTAATGTGGTAACTGTATGCCTTTTCAGTAACGTATGTAGTGCGGTGCGACGTGTTTGGCGTCTTGGAATAGCGTACAGAAACATATTGCATTTTCCGATTTGCCTATTGTGTTCTGTGTACGCGGTACCCAGGTGCAACTTGCGTGTTTCGTTTAGGACGTAGCGGTAGGACGTGAATTTATTATTCAACTTGTACCGAAGAACTGGCAGTCTGCCGGGCGCATCACCAGCGTTAACGCACGGGGTAGGCTCTGGCTTCCTGCTACGCAAAATCTCCGCACCGAGTTTCACGTCTCTCTTCTTGCGTACCCTCTCAATAAACACCGTGAACATTTGTGGAGGTTCGGAGTGCGACTCCATCAATGCTGGAACTTCGAAGCCGAATCTTTCAATCATTTCGGCGCATGCCTGACGATCCAGACAATAGCCTTCTCGGACCATGCGGGAAGATCCAGTCCAGCAAGTTGCAGCCATGGCACCTCCTCTTATCGGTTCCGGCGTACAGCGTCAGCAGGATCCTGCGATTTTCGCGGGTATCGAAGATCACGACATCGAGGAATAGCTCGCCTCATGCGAAGTAGTCAGCGCGCACAACCACTGTGACAATACAGCATAGCTCAATAGCGTAATTTTCTACTTGAGGTACGTTGCACATTTGTTGTATAGAAACCATGAATCCGACATCCAGATAGTCAGTGTTGAAGATTAACTTCACGGAAGTGTTTGGTCGCCATGCTGTCTGTAAACGTCAGACCGAACAACGCCTACGCGGACGCGCCCAGCAACCAGGTGACAATTTCACCAGCTACATCAAATACGTTAATCGTGCAACCGAGTCGACGCAAGGATGCCAGAGGCCGATAAAATCTGGTATATCCTGAAGGGAATTGAGGATGACGTCTTCCAGGTGTTGGTCACCCGAAACCCGACCATAGTGTCTGTCGTCATTGCGCTGTACTAGAGTTACGACGAACTTGAAGGCAGTGAGTAGTTACACGACATCGGCCCTCAGAATTCGCATGTGTCTCAGGTCTGACGCTAGGTGTTGAATCCCCTCTAATTTACAAGGTAAAGGAGTTTGTGCATATAGAAGTGGCTCGGCTGTTTAACTGGTACCTTTTACGCAGACTACCATCGAGAAGCAAGTCGCCGAGTGCCTATCAGCTGCCATTCAACAGGCTACCGTGGCGGCGCCCTTGACGTAACGACGTCACTGCAAGGCCTCACTTCGCTCCACGTTCTTCCCTCCAAGCAGTTGCGCGACCGCCCCAATGCCCTTCTCGCCACTTGCACCATAGTTAACACGCCAGCCAGATCCTTGGCGGACACCAGACAACCACCCAATTTTTTACAGTTGTGGTATTCCAGGACACACTGCCCAATTTTGTCGACACCGTACGCCACCTTTTTATGATTACCGCCGATGCTTGAACACTTACGCTCCTCGACAGATACAATCCCCTGTGCCGGTGGATACAACCTCCATTCTTAACACTGCTCGTAGTTCTCACCAATGAGGCGTCCGCCAAGCCCTCTGCCTCAGGGAAACTAAGCGTCGCACTTCCCGTGAGGAAACCTGTGCCCATTTTGATGTACCAAAGGCTTCGAAATAACCTAGCAAGTTCACTGAAGTATACGTCGAAGGATTTCCAACATTCACACAGCTCGATATAGGCGCAGCAAAGAGAGAGAGAGAAAAAACAAGGATAGGAAAGGCAGGGAGGTCAACCAGAACAGCATCCGGTTCGCTACCCTACACTGGGGTGGGGAAATGGGAATAGAAAGAAGAAGAAAGTGAGAGAGTAAGCACTGAGTACGTGTGGGAGGGACACCATACACAAGGACCTTATAAACGGTCTCTTAAGCCGGTGCACTTCAAGTACTGCACTAGTGCACGAATTGCTTTTCGAGCCAGTGACGGGTGTGGCCACGGTCCGAGTATCTTTGACTCGGTGAACGGTCTCGAGTCCAGTCGGCCTAAAGTTGCCCGCAGAGAGAGGCGTTGGACATCGTAGCGAGGGCAGGTACACAATAGGTGCTCGATGGTCTCCTCGCACCCACAGGAGTCGCACATCGGGCTCTCGGTCAATCCCATACGGTAGGAGTATGCGTTCGTGAACGCCACTCCCAGCCACAAGCGACACAACAAGGTTGTTTCGCCGCGGGAAAGGCTAGATGGCAGTTGTAGCCGTAGCGTGGGGTCCAGTTTACGTAATCTGCAATTGAAGGGACTTGAAATCCAGAGTTCGTGTGACTTCTTGCGTGCAAGTAGGCGAAGTTCTCTGGCAGTGTCCGACCTCGCCAAAGGTGTTGGACGCGTCTTGGTATCTTCGTGGGCACACCGGGCAGCTTTGTCAGCTAGGTTGTTGCCGACGATGCCACAGTGAGCGGGAATCCATTGAAATATAATGTGGTGTCCTCTTTCCAGAACATGGTGGTGCACTTCCCTGATGTCAGATATCATCTGCTCGTAAGTTCTGTGACGTAATGCAGACATGATGCTGTGAAGGGTTGCCTTAGAGTCACAAAATACGACCCATTTCTCTGTTGGCTCTTCGGTGATGTACATCATAGCGGCATGGAAGCTGCAAGTTCTGCCGACGTAGATGAAGTCCTGTGCGACAATTTGAATTTAACTGTAACGTTCTTGGCTGGAACGACGAATGCGGCAGTTGAGCTGGTAAATGAGGTCGAACCATCGGTATATATATGAATGTGGTCATGATACGTCTGGTGCAGTAATAGGAGCGTAAGTTGCTTCAGAGCCGACGCTGGATGATTGGACTTTGTTGTAATTACAGGAATAGCAAAATTCACTTGAGGCTGTCGCAGGCACCACATGGGAGAGGTAGGCTTCGCCACCGGTGTAAAAGATGCCGGTATGCACTCTTGATGAGCGTTAATCACTCGTGAAAAGGTCGCTTGAGGTCTCTCGGCTGGTAGGGAGGCCAAATGATGGTCGGGGATCCTTGACAGATGGCGAATATGCGCTCTGAGAGACTCGACAGCTACATGTGTCTGGATTATATGGTCTCCCGCGATGGCGATTGTTGCTGCTGTTGAGGTGCACCGAGGCAGCCCTAAACATGTGCGTAGGGCTTGACCTTGTATGCTCTCCAAGGCGTGAAAGTTCGTCTTGCATGCATTTGACAACACTGGTAGGCTGTAACGTAGGAGTCCAGGAAACCAAACCCTGTACAGCTGCAACATAGAATGGACTTGTGTACCCCAGTTTTTCCCGCAGAGAAATTTGAAGACCTGAGCAATGGTGACTAACTTCTTCTTCAGATAGACGCAGTGAGGGCTCCACGAGAGGTTGCGGTCAATGATGGGGCCCAGAAAGCGATGCGTATTAACATAGGATACAGCTTGACCATTGATGGAAACAGGGTACAATGACATTTGTTTGCGCGTAAAACCAAGTAATGCGCACTTTTCAGTAGACACACTGAGGCCTTGTTCTCGGAGATAAGACGCCATCATGGTTGCCGCCCGCTGAAGCCTGGCTCTTAGCTGAGGGCGAGTCATCGCAGAGGCCCAGATGCAAATGTCGTCGGCGTATATCTCAGTGTCAGCAATGTCAGGGTTAAGTGAAGGACTTTGCTGACGGATCGGGAAAGTAAGGACGTCACTGGTCTGTATTTGAGTACTGCCAGTGCATGGACTGTCCAAACTTTGGGAGCCTGCGCTGCACTTGTTGTCATAGAGGACTCTGCTTATGTGGTTGAGTTCGTTATGCTGCCGTCCTGCTCCCATGATGGTATCTTAGGTGTGGACTTCTTTTCGTCCAACACTGCCATCATTGACTGTGATCGTGCAGAGGTGGAGTTTCTTTCTTCTTTCCGGTGCAGCCATGGACCACATCATGTGATGTCTACAAAAATGCTTGCTGCCGACGTTACTGATATTCATTCTCAGTCATCCGCCGTCTCCTTATATTGCGTGTCAGCACGTGACGCAACCGTACTATTCCCGCCATGTGACTTCACCCGTCACCGTTCTCTTCCATTGCCCTTTGCCGTCATAGCCCTCAGTGCTGGTCTTGGTGGCATGTGTGTGCAATGTGTCTTTCCTGCGATTACCTTTAATCGCGGAGAACGACTCCGCTACGCTCAGTGCTTTTAAACGCTCCCGATGACGCAAATTCGTCAACGCTCACTGCGCTTGACAGTGCGACTCGACCGCTGTTGGAGTGCCTAGATACGTCATTCTCGGGTGATTTTACAACCACGCAACGTGCCGAACCTCTGAGCATGCTACGCGAACTTGGAGCCTCATTCGACTGCCATCAACGTTCTATCGGCCGCACCACCACATTGTTGGACAGCATCGACTCCGGTTCACACGCGCCACTCCGGCAGCGTCCTTATCGTGTCTCAGGTTCTGAACGCCATGTCATCGACGAACAAGTCAGCGATACGATTCTACGCGGCATGATTCAGCCGTCCCATAGCCCGTGGGCATCGCCAATCGTCCTCGTAAAGAAGAAGATGGCCTCTTTTCGCTTCTGTGTTCATTACAGACATCTTACCAAAATTACTTACAAAAACGTATATGCCCTACCGCGCATAAACGATGCTCTTGACTGTTTGCAAGGTGCCGAGTTCTTTTCCTCTTTGGACTTGCGGTCCGGATAGTGGCAAAGACCTCTTCGACACCGCCTTCGTCACACCGGATGGATTACTCGAGTTTTCTGTCATGTCGTTTGGCCTATGTACTGCGCCCGTTACTTTCGAGCGCATGATGGACACTCTTGCACGGTCTCAATTGGCACACACACGTGTTTGTGCTGCCTAGATAATGTCGTTCTTTTGTCACATGACTTCTGACTCACCTCCAACGACTAAGAGGTATAAGCTGTCTTGCCAAGGCTGGCCTGCAGCTTAACCTCAAAAAATGCTTTTTGCTACTTGTTAGCTTACCATCTAAAGCCACTGGTACCCAAAGAAGGCGTGCTTCCAGATCCGGCAAAATTCCGTGAAGGAGTTCCCCAAGCCTACCAACCTGAAGACACTACTTAGCTGCGTCGGCCTCTGCTCCTAGTTTCGCCGCTTTATGAAAAACTTCGCTACGGTGATCGCTCCTTTGGCTCGACTTCTGGCTGGATACAAGGCCTTATCCGCTTGGTCGAAAGCCTGCGATGTCGCATTCACAGCCCTGCGCCATCTGCTCACTTCACCTTCTATTCTGCGACACTCTGACTCCTCTGCCTCAAGTGAAGTCCTTACTCATGCTCACAAAATGGAGATGCCAGTGGAGTCGGCCTTGGGGCGGTTCTCGCCCAATGAAGACGTGGTCGTGATGAATGCGTCATTGCTTATGCTAGCTGCATGCTCACGAAAGCGGAGCTAGACTACTCCATTATCGAAAAGCAGTGTTTAGCCATACTCTGGGCTCTTAACAAAATTTCGGCCACCAATACGGTCACCAATTTGATGTAGTAACGGACCATCACACACTGCTATAGCTCTCCTCATTGAAAGACCGCTCTGGCCATCTCGCATGCTGAGCGCTCTGCTTCTCTGCTTGCAACAAGAGATCCGGGTCGTGTACCCGTCGGGACGCAAGCACACCGATGCTGCCTTTTTCTTTCGGGAAATGATGGAATTATACATTGCTGTCTTTCCACCGCGATGACGCGAATAATAGTACACGTCGAAATTCCTTCGACAGTCTTGTTCGTCGTGGCATCACCACACTTTGAGAACTAATCTCAGGGTGTGTCATTATAGGAGTCCCTCTTTCGCTTCAAGCCTGAACCTGGATAGCCGTGTTCTCGGCGCGGCCGCTAGGCGGCGAGCAACTACTTGGAGTCACGAAGACGGGGCGGGATAGGAAGGGACGCACGCATAACGCGCAGTGCGTGTGCCTGAGTAATTGTTGTGAACACATCTGGACGTAGACCCCGAGTCAAAAATAAAGCCTTTACAAATAACGGCCCATGGATAAATTGTATCTTTCGTTATATCAGATGCTTGGCACGCGCAGCTTTAAGTTATTATCTGAATACACAACAAAGTTCAAATAAGAATGACGCGATGTCGGGAAACTGCGCCGCACTCTTCCTTGACTACATGTATACGTTCGCATGTCGGCGAGATTCGTGGGTTCGCGCATAGAGATTGCCTACAGGGATAACGTTTCTACTTCGTAGAGGGCTCGCTAACCGGTCGTGTCTTTCGATTTTTGCTTCCCAATGGCTGGCACTGCAGATAGCACGCCTCTCCTGTTGCGTGTAGCTACGGGCTTCTTCAGATTAAACCTGTTACTGTTATTAGGGTATTTATGGCGGCACTGGAGTTCTTTCAAAGTTTCAAGGAGTACTGGGTGTCCTCCCGGCGATGTGTGAAACCCTGATTTCTGGGGTTTTACTTTCCAAAACCACGATTGGATTATGAGGCACGCCATAGTAGGGGACTCCGGATTAACTTAGACCACCTGGGCTTCTTTAACGTTCACCTAAATCTAAGTACACGGGTGTTTTCGCATTTCGCCCCCATCGAAATGCGGCCGCCGCGGCCGGGATTTGGTACCGTGACGTCGTGCTTAGCAGTGCAGCACCACAGCCACTAAACAACCACGGCGGCTAGATGTGGGATACCCTAACCGTATCAAGAAGACGAGAGCTCAAGACCACTTTTCACCGCCAATGGAGTCTGCTCTATTTATCAGCCTTTTTCGCATCCTGTTAAATCGTGTTTTTCGATGTCCCGAAGCTGCACAGTGGGTATACGAGTGACGCCGCCGGTGGCGCGCTAGGAAGTATACTCGACTACCTGAGGTCGTTCAAGTGCATCCAAAGTATGGGTCACAAGTATTGTCGCATTCCGCTCCTTCAGAATGCGGCCACAAATCGAGCTCGCGAATCGCACCCTCGACCCTCGACCGAATCGCACCCTCATTCAGCAGGAGAACGTTACAGCCACTGAGTCACAGCAGCGGATAGCGCCTAGTTCCTCAAAATAGGATAACGACAAGCATATCTCCAACCATGTTGTCATTTCATGGCTCATGCCATTCACACTGGTTCGCAGTACTATACCGAAATGAGGCAGCAAGAAATAAATGGTGCATAGATGAACAATCAACAAACAAACAAACAGAGGGTATTCTACACAAGACCAGTGAAATGTCTGTAATGTATCATTTTTCAGTAAGATCCTGCGTTTTGTACAGAATATACGTCTTATAATGCACACCTATTATTTCCTTGCCCCAACATGTAAGCACCGAGTCACAGTTCACTTCAGTGGTCGGGGTGAGGTCTCTGGCACGTCTCGAATAGCGCAGCCGTGGTTTGGGATATTCAGTAGCGGAAGTTAGCCTTGAAACCATACTTTGCCCCACGCGCGCGACAAACGCCCGGGGAAAGCATGGCGTAGGTGAGCGACGTCTGGCAATGCGACCCCCAAATTGCCGATGCCCCAGAGCTGGGCATCGCCTTGCCAGCCTATCAGCTGGCAAGGAGAAAGAAAACAAGCTAAACGAGTGAGCTACAGCCCCGGCGTCACTCGAACAATGAAGGAACAATGGCTGCGGCCATTACGTTTCAACGAGGAAACTGGGGGTTTGAGCGAGAAATTCAAGCGTAAACCACGCTATAAAGATTTCGAAAATTAGAATGGCCGCAACATCAGGCTTCGCGTGTTGTTTAAACGTATATGTTATAAACACGACAACTAAAAAAACTTGATTAATGAAAAGGTCTTAACTAATTGAATCCTGCAATTGGCCTACACATAACGTGTACGGGAGTCCTTGAAATTCAGCTGCTGTGCGAGATTCTGTCTATATGCGACTGGTTATTTCTAAAGAACCTGTTCCCAAGAAACAAGACGACTCATTATGAACCACAACAATAAGTTCATAAAATAACGTTTTTCTCGTGTGTCTGTAGTCAAACAATACATTTACATATAGTACAGATATCACCTTTCCGATATGTACACAAACATATAATTTCATGCGTCTATAGTTCGACGATTGTTGTAAATTGGCACCTACAAATTTGGGCCGCACGATTAGCAGATTAGAGGCTGACGGAAGCTATTCAACATCGTTGACCTTCTGCGTAACATGTACATCTTATTTCTGCGACTTGTAGACCGAAACGGTGAAGGCCGCTGAGTTGCTTACTAGGGTGTGCGAGAGACGATGTCTTTCGCGAGGTATCAAGTCGTTTCTTTCTGCCGGTTTATTTTCTCTGCCTGTCCCCTGTAAGCAGCCCGTTCACGTTGAGGAAGCCGACAAGATTGGGACCAACGGTAGCTCGCCACGGTGCTCCTTGGGAAGACATTCCACGCGTTCCTTGCGACGTTATGCTACACCCTCCCCGAAGATAGCAGCTCGCTTGCGCCGCCCCCTTTGCGCTGTGCCCGGAGGGGGCAATGCGTCTGACGCCACAAAGCCGCTTGTGTCGTCTTTGCTTCCGGGACTTTGGTCTCTGCCTGAGAGCGTAATTAGGCGCATGTGGACGCATCTGTCTCACGATTATTTTTGTTCTTCAGAAGAGTTCTCTTTGCGCCGGCGAGATCGGCTTCCATCGGTGGGACCGCCGTCTGAGGCTCCCATTAAACCCTCCTCTGTCTTGTACCACGTGCCCCTTTCATCTCGCGCTTTCAGAGCTTGTATAGACTTTTGCTGAGCCTGCTGCGAGAGAGAAAACGATGTGTTCTTAGCAGTTGCCCGTGTTTCGGCAAAAATCACAACGCGTTTCTTCTCCCGGGACCAATGAATGTTCTGCTGCGGGCGCCGTTCGAATGCAAGCACCGCTGTTTTGTGTAGCCGTTGCATACGCGCGGCTAGCTAGATTTGTGTGCTGTTGTAAATAGCACTCGGACGGGGCGCATACACAAATGGCGCCTGTGGTTATCTGGTCTTTAGCACTCTGCGTTTGTCTTAAGAGCCGCACACACTGTTGCGAGAGAGAGAGAAATGCAAAAGAAAGACAGGGAGGTTAACTAGAGAGTATCTCCTGTTGGCTACCCTGTACTGGGGGAGGGGCAAAGGGATGGAATAGGTGAGAGAAAGAAAAGGATAAAAAAATAAAAAAGAATGAAAAACACACACACACATATGCACACACACACGATACATACGAACTGTTTCTGTGGGCACTGTCGCGCAGCCTGCAAAGGCGTTCCCGGTGTTACGCAGTGTCGCCGTACAATTCTACGTCACACAGTGTACAGTCACAATTTGTCAGAAAGTCCTGTGTCTTTTTAGTACCACAGCAGCGCCTTCATAGCGGATCGCGCTGGTGTTCGCGTAGGCCAGTTTCCAAGGACGTTGTTTTCTGTCATTGGGCGCTTGTCCAGTTTGTCTCGGGTGGCTGAGAGGACTGCTCTTTGCGGGTTGAAACGAGGGCACACACAAAGAAGGTGCACGATTGTTGCATTGCACCCGCAGAAGTTACAAAGTGGGCTGTTGGCCATTCCGATAAGAAAGGAGTACGAATTTGAATATGCCACTCCAAGCTAAAGACGGACTAGAAGGGTGCAGTTACGTCGTGGAACTTAGTACGTCGTGGAGTTATGTCGTGGAAAAGTAATACAAGAATACGAGTGCAAAAAAAAATGCGCTAAATAGCACGATTAATTAGGGTGATACGCAAAATCAAAGATAAAGTTGGATTGTTAGGGTAACGTCAAGTGGGCTATGAGGGACGTCATAGTAGAGGATTCTGGATTAATTCTGACGGCAAAGGATTTTTTCCAACGCGCACCTAAATCCATGTGCACGAGTATTCTTGCAGGTTGCCTCCATAGAAAAGTGGCTGGAAATCGTACCCGTGACCTCGTGCGCAGTAGCAGAACGCTAGAGCCAAAAATGCACACATAGCCATAGAGATCGACGCATGTTTATTTCACATCTTTAAATTCATCGTGACAACTTCAGCGGCTACACCATGCAGTTAAGCGGCAGCGGCGCGTATACAGTAGTCGTTGGTGCAGTCTCTGTAGGACAGAGCACGTCCGCACTGCAGGCAGGCTCATTAGAGGTGCCTCTCGTTCTGACTGTACCTCGCTTCGGCAACCCGTGCGTTGTGCTCTCACCAGCACTCCAGGTTTCGAGCCTCGTCGTATTGGCGCATTGGCCGCACGTAGAGCGCATGGCACTGGCGCAACTCCGTCACCAGGGCAGCAGGAAGGTGAGCTTCGCTGCCTGATGGGGCCACCTTTGAAATCGGCCGAGGTAAGTTGTTTTCTTCAATATTTGACACTATCGCTACTATGGCCGACATGATGGTGCCATGTACCATCGTTGAGGTTCGGCTGTCTGTTTTTTGGAATAGATTATGTTCCGGCGATTCCTCTATCGCTGAAAAATAACTTGTATGTCATAGATAAGACTGAAAGAGCAGCGCAGCTTGGGCACAGTAATACACCGCAAACAAACTCGTGCACAATACAATTACGGCCCGCTTAAATTTTTACCTTTTGATTTTTGGAACGATTAACGCATTAACGAGCAATATATCTTTCACCATTTGAGGGAATCTTGGTGGGCGACTGTTTCTGCAGATGCAAACTAAGCACAAGAAGTACCACTAGAACTTCTTTGTTCACGGAATATTTCACTGGTCATCCACTTTAATATGCAGCTCCACAGAGCTTATGAGCTTCAACGACCGTCGGCCCACTGAACTGTAGTCTGAGTAGTGCCATAAGATATCTGTCATTGTGCTTTGCGTCCGCCAGGCGGGAAAGTGCGAATTCACTTGTTGGGAATAACTTTCCAAGCCGATGTTACAAGGAACAGGAGAATGCAAAAATTATCACAAGGACACAGCGATATACTTTGTGTTTCTTATTCTGTGCCCTTGTGTCACATTGCAAAATCTGCTTTTTATCAAGAGTGAGTGAGGGATTTATTCTGATGAACCTGGAAACGTTGGCAACTATTGTTTCACCGGCTGCTCCTTGAATAACCAAGAAGTACCATTTAGCCCAACTGAGCGCGCAAATTTTAGACTCTCAAGAAATTTCAGGACGAAGAAACAAGGCCAGTATGATATAGTCTTTAAAGCATAAAAGGTGGGTAACTACACTTGCTGCGCGGTTGCGTTTCTGCAGCACACGGAAAACTCGAGAAGGTCTTGCTGTGGGCGTCTCCAGGCTCCGGAACAAGCTGCATTCAAGTTGGGTGCGGCCCACTTTATTCTGACGGTGACTGCATATTGCTGTGGTAACAAGCCCCATGTGCGAAATCACTAAGTATGCGTACGAGAGAGCAACGAATGAACGGGCGATCCAACGAAGGGAAAAAATTAACAAACAAACAAAAAAATAAGGAAAGAAAGAATATCGACCGATAAGACTGAGCAGCTTAGGAAGACATTTCAGATTAATGGCAGGCACGTAGATGGGCGCACAAGGAGAGAGCAGAGGGAGCCCGGACGCGCATGAGGGTGATTATTTAATGGCTAGCGCTTTTTCGCGACCGCGCTTTCCAGCTATTTGTCACGTCTCGAACATTGCTACATGAATGAGCTTGGTGCCTTAGGACACGGGCGTCTTATGTATCCTTCATCAAGCCAGTGCTACGGGAAATATTGACTGGGGTCAGTCTTCTCTTGAAACAAATGGAATACAAGAGTGGAAGGAGGAAAGCCATGCTTGGTCCGTGCTGCGCGCCATATAGTTTATGACAAGGAGGACGCATACTATGGCAAAAAGCCGAAAATTTTCGAGATGGTTCCAATTGCTATCGGCAGTGGACCTCGGTAAGTATGAAATAAACACTGAATAATCAATCAATCGTTCTGATAATTGACCCTTTATTCATGCTGTATGCAACTTCTGTACGTGGAATATCCGTGGATATGTTAGCTAGCGCCGCTCATGGCCAATGTGGCGGTCATAGAAGTTCTCACGGGCGCCTACGGCAAAAAGGGTGTCCGGCGTCTTGTACACCAACGCCGCAGGCAGTGGACCGCAGGGGTAGCTTGATTGCTAAAGCACCACGCTAATAAGGCTGCCACGTGCGGCAAGTTATCCTTTCATCCACTTTCATTTCCCTTGTAGATTTCGACTAAAAGCAAGAATTAACTACATTATATGTTTTATCTGGTTTCGTTGTCTGTTACTTTTTTATGTCGAAGTACCTTACAAGCTCCTATTTGAGGCATTGCGTAAGGGGGGCTAGTACAATAATATGGAAACGCAATAACAAGAAACTTGAGACAAGCTGTGTACCAACAATACAGATATCAATAAATATGCGGACAAAATTACAGGCATAAATTTGTACGTTTCAGCTAAAAACACAATATAAAATACGAGGGCTATCTCAAGCTACATGTTAAAGAAAAGAAATAACGCGCGAACTTTCAAACAGATATGATAAGTCAGAGAACTAAGTGACCAGTAAACAGACCAAGAATATTCGACATAAAGTGCTCGCGGCTATTTCATGTTGAACAATGCAAATGAACAGTGAAAACGTGCGCACAAAGAAAAACCAATAAAGACTTCTGATATATGTCATGCCGTGATGTGCATGGTTAGATTCTGGCGGGTTTTTTCACAACCAGATTCGGCGACGATGAAACCTAAGTTATGGGTTTTTACTTGCCAAAACCATTTTCTGATTATGAGGCACGCCGTAGTGGAGGACTCCGGAAATTTTGACCACCTGGGGTTCTTTAACGTGCACCTAAATCTAAGTACACGGGTGTTTTCGCATTTCGCCCTCATCGAAATGCGGCCGCCGTGGCCGGGATTCGATCCCGCGACCTCGTGCTCAGCAGCCTAACACCATAGCCACTGAGCAACCACGGCGGGTAACGACGATGAAACCTATAGAAGGCGATTCCGAAGGCGGATGGCGTGTGGGAGCGCTGATGAATTGAATGTCACCGTCGTGCAGTAGATATGCATAAAGCTGAGATGATTATGCAATCTGCATGATGTGCAAGATGGGGACAGACAGACATGAAGTAGAAAACCTGGCGCTATAAGCATATTTGTGAAACAAGCACAAAAGCGCGATATCATGACGGATACTTGAAGATGGCAGTGAAAGAATACGCTTCATTGCAATTATACTAGAGTGATAAACATATTATTGGGACACAAAATCAACGGACATATTCTGCACAGATTCCAGAAGGTTAATTAGATTATTGTGATACGGTGACGAGAGCGGAGCTGCATATCAAGCTGCGGGCGGGCAACTGTTTCAAAAGCCAAGTTACAGTGTTAGCCGGGAAGTTGCGGAAGTTTCGGCGTAGATATTTTAAAGATCTAGAAGCATTAGCTCATACAGTTGTCATGTGTGAAGACCAGAATAGGTTTTGCGATAGAGTATCTCCTAGGTATTTTAAGGATGAAAGACGGGATTCAAGGCTATTAATGAGACGCGAAAATTCGGAAAAGAATGGCTTACGGCAACACGACATAACTTTACATTTAGCTGAGTTAAGCAACATTAGGCAGCTGTTGCATCACTTAGTTACTTGCTGGAGGTTATTTTCTAGAGCGCTGTGGTCAGCGGCAGTGAAAATTTGTTGGCAAATGATGCAGTCATCTGCCAAAAATTGAAACACATGCCGAAATGTTACATGGAAGGTTATTAATGTATATTAAGAAAGTAGCGGGCCAAGGACGCTGCCCTGTGGTACATTAGACGTTACATAGTAAATAGCAGAGGAGCAAATATTAATGACAGTGAACTTTTCGTAATCAAAGAGAAAATTGCAGAGCCAAGATAGCATAAGTGAAACTAGCTTTAGTGCCGTCAGTTTTGTAATCATACGGCAATGGGCAACATGGTATAAAGCCCCGTTAGAGAAATCCAAAAATATTCAATTTACTTTAAGGTTACTGTTCGTGTTGAAGTGTAACTTAGTGGTGAATTTAGTAGCTGCATTTCACAGGACAAGGTCTACCTGAATCCATGTTGGCTAAGGAAAAAAAGTTGGTACATTCTAGGTGATTATCAACGTGAGAGACCACTATGTCTTCGAGCACCTCACAACAAATACATATGAAAGGTATACCTTTCAGGTTTTGTATTTATTACCGCTTTTGAAGATGGTAGGTACATTAGCAGCTTTAAAAACTCTGGGAAATTGCCCTGTTGATAATGATAGCTCAAATGTGTGATAAAACATTCTGCTGGGAGCTGTAATACTATATTTAGTATTTTAGGGTTGATATCATCTACTTCGACCGAAGTAGACCAGTTAAGGTTACATATGAGGCTGAAAATTCACCTGAATGGGGACACTAATGGGCTGCGTGTAAGCATAACCAAAGTCCAGAACAATGGACACGTTATAATGCTGGTCTACAGCGAATAGGGATGTAAAGAAGTTAAATGTGGAGGCACATTGGTTATATGGCAGAGGTATGTGGTAATCGTCACGTAAGCAACTTTTGTTAGCATATCTTCTGAGAGCTTAAAATTAAATTATGGGGTTTTACGTACCAAAACTACTTTTTGATTATGAGGCACACCGTAGTGAAGGATTCCGGAAATTTCGACCACCTGGGGTTCTTTAAAGCGCACCTAAATCTAAGTACACGGGTGTTTTCGCCTCCATAGAAATGCGGCCGCCCTGGCCGGGATTCGATCCCGCGACCTCGTGCTTAGCAGCCCAACACCATAGCCACTCAGCAACCACGGTGGGTTTTTCTGGAGCTATTGTTTGCCAGAATTTCTTTGGATTACTGTCAAGATACAGAGCAGATCTTGGGAAAAGTACTTATTTTTCGCAGCGTGAATAGCTGAACAGTAATTCTTTAGGCATTTCTCATATTTTCCCCAGGCTGCAGGGTGAGGACACGTCTAGCAGTTTTGCATAATCGTATCATACTATTTAATTCTTGATGAAAGGACCAGCGGTTGGATTCGTTGTTCTTAATTTTAATATCGGCTATTTACTGGTTCACCAATGCGCACAATTTGTTTTGGAATAGGGACACATTTTCATCAACTGATCTATTGTGAAACGAAGGAAGTAATTCAAGGTTACAGAATTAGTTAAGTTCTTCGTTAATCCTGTTATAATTGACTTTGTTGGAGTCACGCATTAGCTTGGTTGTGGCACCTGCGGTGGAAAATGGTAAAGTAAGCGTGATTTGAAGTAAGTTAGGCTAACTGAAACCATCCAGGTATACTATTTGCTTTACGGTTTCAGGGGCTTTCTCTAGATTAGGTCAAATATGTTAGAGCTACGGGTAGGCTGATTTACAGTCTGGTACAGGTGTACGGTACAAAGTTAGCCCGATGAATGCTGGTGACGCATGACAAGGGGCTGATAGCTTTGATTCATCGATAAGTGGGAAATTGGTGTTGCCGAATAAATGATGGCGGTCGCCCCGACAAACTTCAATAGCTTCATGAATGCAGTACCGCAGATCACTAACCGAAGTGAGGCCAGAGTCAGACGGGTGATAACAGACGCCAATCATCGCATTTATCTAATGGCATGAGCAAACAGGCCCAACAACTTGTAATTCCAGACATGAAGTGACCTGACGTGACTGCGCTATTTGGCAATTACGAATATAGATGCTGCTATCTACGTAGCTATTTTATTGCGTAAGAATTCAACAGGGATTGGCCTCCCTGGTGCAGCATTCAGCCACTACCTCTCTCACGACTCCTACAATAAACCTATGGCCCTCAGACCCCAGCAGCTACGAAGCACCTGTCCAAGGCGGCGGTCAGACCTGCAACGCAGCAGGAGGTGCTAAGAATCTCTGGACCCGGACAGACCGCACTGGAAACTGACCCTGTGAACCTTTAGCACCCCAACTCTTTCTAGTGAGGCTAACATATCAGGACTCTTTGAGGAACCATCACACACTATTTGGGATATCATTGGCCTTAGTGATTTTAGAAGAACTGGTGAGGCTTAACAGTGCTGACCAATGGCCACGTCCTCTGCTATAAAAGGCTCCCAGATAGGAAGTTATACGGGGTAGGATTCCTAATACATAAGGACATAGGGGGCAACATTGACAAATTCTGCACCATTAATGATAGGGCAGCAGTAGTTGTAACAAAATTGAAAAAGAGGTACAGATTAAAGGGGGTACAAGCCTACGCTCCAACTTCCAGTCATTATGATGATGATGAAGTAGATCAGTTTTATGAAAACAAAATTGAAAAAGAGGTACAGATTAAAGGGGGTACAAGCCTACGCTCCAACTTCCAGTCATTATGATGATGATGAAGTAGATCAGTTTTATGAAAACGTAGAATTAGCCATGAGAAAAGTGCAAACTCAGTATACTGTAGTAATGGGCGACTTCAATGCAAAAGTAGGGAAAAGCAGGCTTGTGAAAGAGCAATTGGCAACTGCGGCATCGACTCTAGAAACACTAGAGAGATGTTGCTTGAATTCGTGGAAAGGAATAAGCTACGAATAATGAACACCTTCTTGTGAAAGCGTAGCAACAAAAAGTGGACTTGGAAAAGCCCTAATGGTGAAACAAGGAATGAAATCGATTTCGTACTTTCTGCTGATCCCAGCATAGTGCAAGATGTAGATCTGTTAGGTAGAGCAAAGTGCAGTGATCATAAGTTAGTGAGGTCTAGGATTCACCTGAATTTGAAGAGAGAAAAAGTAAAATTGGTCAAGAAGAAACAGGCCAAACTAGACGCAGTAAGGATAAAAGGGGACCAATTCAGGCTAGTACTTGCAAATAAATATGCAGCCTTAGAACAGCGAGAGGTAGATGACATAGAGGTAATGAACGAAACCGTAACTAGGCTGGCTTCAGAAGTTCCACTTGAAGTGGGAAGCAATCCACCAAAGCAACCAGTAGGTAAGCTCTCTGAAGAAACGAAGGACCTAATAAAGAAACGACAAAGAATGAAACATTCCAACTCGAGAGATGAGATAGAATTCGCGGAACTGTCACAACTGATCAAAAGAAGAAAATAAATGATATCCGAAACTATAACGTAGGAAAGACTGAGGAAGCAGTAATAAATGGACACAACATGAAATCAGCCAGAAGAAATCTTGGGATAGAAGCAGCCAAGGTGTATACACTGAAAGATAAGCAGGGTAATATCATCAGAAATTTCGAAGATATAGTATACGCAGCGGAAATATTCTAAACTGACCTTTACAATACGAAGAGCAGCCAGGACACCTCCTTTTAAAACAGTAATGAACAGGTTACAGAGGCTCCTTCTATAACTTGCGATGAAGTTAGAAGGGCCTTAGGAGAATGAAACGAGGAAAGGAGGTAGGTGAAGATGGAATAACATTCGATTTAACCAAAGATGGAGGAGACATCATGCTTGAAAAGATTGCGGCCCTTTATACGAAATGTCTCACGACTTCAAGGGTGCCAGAGAACTGGAAGAATGTCAACATTATACTAATCGCCAAAAAGGAAAACGGTACAGAATTGAAAAATTATAGGTCCATTAGCTTACTTCCTATATTCTCTCAGCAAGGTAATCAATAATACAATAAGGGCAACACAGGACTTTAGTTAACCAAGGGAAAAGGCAGGTTTCAGGAAGGGATACTCTACAATGGATCACATCCACGTCTTCAATCAGGTAATGGAGAAATCTGCAAAGTACAATCAGCCTCTACATATGGCTTTCATAGATTATGAAATGGCATTTGACTCTGTAGAGCTACCAGCAGTCATAGAGACAGTTGCCTCCTCATACAGGAGGCTTATGTAAAGATTTTGCAAAACAGCTACAAAGATTCCACAGCTACCCTACTTCTCCATAAGAAAAGTAGGAAGGTACCTATTAAAAAAGGGGTCAGACAAGGAGACACAATCTTTCCAATATTATTCACTGCGTGCTTGGAAGAAGTATTCAAGCTATTAAATTGGGACGGCTTATGGGTAAAAATCAACGGCGAATATCTCAGCAACCTTCGGTTTGCAGATGACATTTTCCTATTCAGCAACACTGGGGACGACTTACAACAAATGATTGAGGATTTTAGCAGAGAGATTCTAAGAGTGGGGTTGAAGAATAATATGCAGAAAAAAATAGATAATGATCAATAGTCTGGCAAGCGAACAAGAGTTCAGGGTCGCCAGCCAGCCTCTAGAGTCTTTGAAGGAGTACGTTTACCTAGGACAATTACCCACAGGGGACCCTGATCATGATAAGCAAATTTGCAGAAGAATAAAATTGGGTTGGAGCGCATACGGCAGACGTACTCAGATCCTTACTGGAAGCTTAGCGTTATGACTAAAAAGAAAGGTGTACAATCAAGGCATTCTACTGGTGCTAACATATGGGGCAGAGACTCGTAGAAAGAAGCTCGAAAGCAAGTTAAGGACCGGAGAAACAGCGATGGAACTAAGAATGCTAGGCGTAACGTTAAGAGACGGGAAGAGAATGGTGTGGATCAGAGAGCAAACGAGTATAGCCGATATTCCAATCGACATGAACAGAAAGAAATGGAGCTGGGCAAGCCATGTAATGCGCAAGTTAGGTAACTGGTGGACTGTTAGGGTTACAGAATGTGTGCCAAGAGAAGAGAAGCGCAGTCGAGGACGGCAAAAAACTAGATGAAGTGATGAAATTAAGAAATTTGGGGGGCAAGTTGGAATCGATTGGCGCAGCTCAGGGGTAATTGGAGATCGGAGGGACTGGTCTTCGCCCTACAGTGGACTTCAAATAGGTTGATGATGATTCCTTGGCGAGTACCCTAGCAAAATATGTCCTACGGTTGACGCCTTATATGTGCAAAAGAAATGTAGAATTGGTTATGTTACCACATGTAATCGTTAAAATAGTGCAATAATAGAGGATTGGTAGCGTTAAAGAACTCAGTGCCCTCCCACTCCGTGAAGAAGGACGACCAGCAAAGCTGTGTATGTGGGTCCCTTAATGGGGAATTGGACCTCCGCCACGGGTCGACCCGGTATTGCACAATCTTCGGGATTGCGCCACGTATACTCTAAAAACTGTTACACCTTTTGGGGTCTATACTTGCCACAAAAGAATTATCATCATCGGTCTTGCCCGCATTTCCTTTCTTTAACGCAGCGAATCCGGTACTTACATGTCACGAACGGCATGTGCGTTATCAGGATGACAGAGCATTCTAGAGAGGCAAGTAACGAGCGCAGCGTTTTGAAGAAGGAAAACGCAAGCAAGACAGATGACAACTATTGTTGTTTGGCAAATATACGCCCCAAAGGTTGTAACTGTTTTTAGAATGTATGCAGAGTGCTTAACGCCTGCTTCACCTCCGCCGCGGTCCGGTCCGGCAGTGCACAATCTTCGGGATTGGCCAACCCATGGGGAGTGCTAAACGCCTGCTTCACCTCCGCCGCGGGCCGGCCCGGTATTGCACCATCTTCGGGATCGGTCCACGTATGTGGAGTGCTAAACGCCTGCTTTACCCCCGCCGTGGGCCGGCCCGGTATTGCACCATCTTCGGGATCGGCCAAAGTATGGGGAGTGCTGAACGCCTACTTCACCTCCACCGCGGGCCGGCCCGGCATTGCACAATCTTCTGGATCGGCCCACGTATGGGGAGTGCTTAACGCCTTCTCCGCCACAGGCCGGCCCGGCATTGCACAATCTTCAGGATCGGCCCACGTGTGTGTAGTGCTTAACGCCTGCTTCACCTCCGCCGGCCCGGCATTGCAAAATCATCGGAATCGGCCCAGGTATGGGGAGTGCTTACGCCTGGTTCACCTCTGCCGTGGGCCGGCTCGGCATTGCACCATCTTCGGGATCGGCCCAAGTATGGGGAGTGCTTAACGCCTACTTCACCTCCGCCGGCCCGGCATTGCACCATCTTCGCGATCAGCCCAGGTATGGGGAGGGCTTAACGCCTGCTCCACCTCCGCCGCAGGCCGGCCCGGCATTGCACAATCTTCGGGATCGGCCCAGGTATGGGTAGTGCTTAACGCCTGCTTCACCTCCACCGGCCCGGCATTGCAAAATCTTCGGAATCGGCCCAGGTATGGGGAGTGCTTGCGCCTGGTTCACCTCTGCCGTGGGCCGGCTCGGCATTGCACCATCTTCGGTATCGGCCCAAGTAAGGGCAGTGCTTAACGCCTACTTCACCTCCGCCGGCCCGGCATTGCGCCATCTTCAGGATCGGCCCAGGTATGGGGAGTGCTTACGCCTGCTTCACCTCTTCCGTTGGCCGGCCCGGCATTGCACCATCTTCAGTATCAGCCCAGATATGGGGAGTGCTCAAGCCTGCTTCACTTCCGCTGGCCCAGCATTGCACAATCTTCGGGATCGGCCCACGTATTGGGAGTTTTGTGTCTACACACGTACACGATCCTGGGGCAAGAAGTTCTTAACAGCTTTGCTGTAAAATTGGTTACGTCTTTGTATTGCTTAAATATTTATTGATTGATTACCTAATTATTTAATTAATGACGACGACGAACGTGGGAGCACTGCCACGAGCGCGTTCTTGCGGTAGAGCCGAGGGGCGCCAACGAGCCAGATGTGGAAGCAGCGACGACGCTGGAGCTAGTGCTGATGATGGTAGTTTTGTGTTAACGCACGGACATGATCCTTGGAAAAGCAGCCCTTAACAGCTTCGCTATAAAACACTTTTCACCGAAATTCGAATAAGCTACTACAGTGAGCCAGAGAGATGTATGTGTCAGCTACATTACATTCATGGGGGTGCAAATTGAGTTGACCTCCGTTTACATCACATCCAGTTCAAGTCAAAAGGCATTAAGAGGTTTTTCTGCATTTCCTTTGTTTCCTAAAGTCCTACAGTAACGTGTAAGCATTCTTTGGCAAGTACCCCAGCAAGATCTGCCCGTGGCGTCACGCCTTATATCTGCGAATTAAATGTGTAATTGGTCAAGTTAACCCACGTACGTAATACATACAACCCACGTACGTACGTGTAACACAACATGACTCGTAGCTATATAAAAAAAATAAAATAAATAAATAAGAAACTTGTCCCGTCGCCGTCGTCACGTTAAGGTTGTTACAAAAAAGGAAAATAAAGGAGTTAACACATGTAATCGTTTTAATAATGTAATAGTACGTGATGATAGGTAGACGATTGGTAGATGACTGGTAGATGAGTGGTAGTGCTAGAAAAAAAAAGACTTGTGACATCGCCGTCGCCGCGTCAAGGTCGTGACAAAAATAAAAATAGAAAAGGAATGTATAAAAAAGCTATGGTGTGACAAAAAAAAAGAAGAAACTGCTCTTACAGCGTTTCACCTCAGTTTACACACTATATGTAGAATTTGTGAAGGTAACACGCGTGATCGTTACATTAGTGTGATAGCAAACGATTGATAGCAACCCGTAGACATGCATAAGCTAGATAAGTAAGCAAAAGCAAAGTATTAGCCGAGCTAAAGAATGCTTACGCATTAGTAGACAATTCTCAAAACTTTTGTAGCATTTTTTCAGTTCCACAACATCTTTTCCAGCAGTGTCTTAAACATTTGTTGACGTGTCAATGCGTATCGTGGCGGCGGAAAGCTTGGAAGGCCTAGCGTACTCGAGCAGCATTCTTCTGGCCTCTCTGGTGGTGATCGAAAAAATTTCAAAGCTTGGGTGCCGCAGCCATATTGCCTTTCTTGCGTTTAAAGAACACAAGCTTTGCTACAATAAGCATGCATTTGGTGTCGGATAATGTGCGTATTCTTTGAACTCGCCCTGAGTCCGAGCTGGGGTTCCGAGTAGAATCTTACAATGTTTTGCTCTGAGTCGGCCCAGTCCTCCTTAGAGTAATCTTATAAACCGAAGAAGAGCAGATTCCACCAGAGGAGCTTGTTCTCGGCGTCATCGCACCTAGATGTGATAGTAGTCAATTGAGCGGACACACCATGCATGTAGCACACGCTGCGTTAACAGATGCGCAAGATGAGCGCTGTGGCGAGACAATTCCTTCCAGTGGAGCTATGTCCGCATTGAGACCGCTAATTTCACTGTCTTCTGCTTTTAGTGGATCGTTAGAACTTTCGAATTAATTGCGGCTAACAAAACGTGGGCCCTTCGGATTCCCTGATTATTCCTGCTCCTTTTATATTATATTTGATTTTCTGCTTCCTTGCAACAGGCCATCGCTTCGCTGCGGGAACTTAAGGTTGACGCTACTAAACCTACGCTACAAAACTAAGCGAGGCATAAATGACAGCTACGCTGCCGGCAGTATAGAAGAGAACCAAGTGGTAGTTCTCTGAATTTGAATTGACTGCCATTCCGAACTCACGAAACATTTGTTCGGTTTTCGTTCACGAGCTGACAGCTCCAATGCATGATCCACTACAAAAGAGAATTCGAACAGTCTACAAGCTATGCACAGACACCAAACAGAATATTTACCTTCCAATATAGTTTTCTTAAAATTTTATTTACAAAGTCTATCCCGTACTTTATATGTAGCTAAAGACTGAGCCATGATTTAGGGATAATTAAATAAATAAATAAATACCATTCGCACGCAAATATCGTCAAGGGGATTTATTTTGGTATACTTCAAGGTCGGTAGACTTCAAATATACCAAAAGACATGCTGCTTTTGTAGGCCCCCTATGGAGAGAAGACGATACAACGAACTATCCGTTTCCGTTTTCCCCAGAACTTGTGACACTGTTGAGGTTCAATCACAAATGTTTCTTGGGCTAAAGCATACTTTGCGTCTGTTTTGGCTACGATGACAATTCCCACTCTCAAGCTCTCGCGCAAGATCTTTCTACTAAGCCTTCTTTTTTAATCGTTCGCTTGTAATTCCGATGTGACCGTAAAAAGTTGACAGTCACTTTAGATACGATAAAGAGGATGAATGCGAAAGTCTGCGCGCTCACGAGATATTCATTAAATTACTTGACATTCTGATTCGAATGCGTTGTTACTTTCTATTACTTGTTTCCTCCCACCAAAGGTCGTGGGTTCAAGTGCCTTAAGTAGCTTCGACTTGATTAACACGAAAGGTAGTAGCTTTGACTCCCACCAACTGTCGTGGGTGCCACCATCAATTTTGGTGCCATTCAATTTTGGTCCCACCAAAGGTCGTGGGTTAGACTCCCACCAATGGGCGTGGGTTAGACTCCCACCAATAGGCGTGGGTTTGACTACCATGAATTTTGGTGCCATTGAATTTCGGTGACATAACGCCGGATGGCAAATTTTTCGATAACGGCCCACATCCGATTTTTTGACCCCTAAGCCAATTCAGGCTTTCACCTTAAATATTACGGCATCGTTTCTGTGTCCATAGTGGTTGGTGGAAGCCAGCAAAAGTTCTGCCTCTCTATAAATCGGGAGACAAGCACGTACTCGGCAACTACCGACCAATTTCGCCAAGATCCCACTCTTGTGAAATGCTTGAATACATTGTCCACAAGCACGTCATTCATTGCTTATAAACTAAAAACCTTCAAAATGCTTTTCAACATGGCTTCCGGCATGGATTCAGCACCGGAACTCGAATTGACATAATTCTCACACGACACTTCTATTCCACTACATTTAGGCAAACAGATCGACTCAATTTTTATAGGTTTTTCAAAGGCGTTCGGCGCAGTGCTTCATTCTAAAAATATTTAAACAAAGGTCGATTCTAAACAACGTAACAATAATTGACTGGATAGCCAGTTTTTGACTCGGTCAGAGTTTGTCAGTTTTAACTCCGCAGAATTGGAAAAGTAGCGAGTTTGATCCGGTGTCCCCGAAGGTTCAGTTTTAGATGCTTTCTTAATGCTTACATATGTAAATGACCAAATAATTTGTCCTCTAAAATCCGCCTATGCGCCGACGACTGTGTCCTTTACAATGTAATTGAAACCCCCGAGGACAACAAACGCCTGAACAATTAATTCGCCCTGTTTTACGTCTGGTGCGAGAAATGACACACGAACATTAACATATGAGCGTTTGCAAAACAGTTATGCTATTTACAAACTAGACTATACTCCTTGCTTTTTTATTATTCGCAATAATAACTCACCTTTAAACAGGTTATCCAACAATAGATATCTAGGTATCGTCTTCACGAGTATACTATCTTGGTCTCACCATGTTCAGACGGTAGCTAACAAAACACTAAAAAAAACTAGGATATGTGAAACGTAGAATTCCATCTTCTCCAAAACAGGCTAAGCATTTATTATAGAAAGCGCTAATCCGGCCCATACTAGAATCGACCTCAGTAGTCTGATACCGGTACCATCCTTCTCACGTAATAGAAATTGAGGTGGTAGAAAAGAATGTTGTGCGCTTTATGTACCACAGGTGTGACAGTAACTTCTACTCTTCCTCTGCCCTTCCTTCATGGAACTTATCTCCGCTCTCTGTTGGTTGTGAAATAGATTCGCTGAAATTGATGTGCAATATCATTAACTCTTTCTGACGACTCTCAAAGTGTGAATACTTGTCCGTTGCGAAGCGGTCTTCGAGTCGCAGTTTTCATGAACTTAACCTGAAACCACTTTTTGCCGAATTAACACATTTATTACAGGTTTTTACCGCGCACCCTTGAACTATGGAATTCATTGCCTGGCAATGTACGTTCTCTCCAATCGAAGCAATTTAACGCCACAACCGTTGGAAATACAGGGCAGTGCCGTTTTCTCTATCTTTCTTGTATAAATTATAATTTATTGTTACAAACTTGTTATTACTGTACTTTAGACTTGTACCCATTCCTGAAATAGCCATTTCAGGCTGCAGTATGTTGAAAAAAATGTATTAAATTATCACGTTTTACGTTGTTACGAGGCACGCCGTAGTTGAGGACTCCGGAAATTTGGACTATCTGGGGTTCTTTTACCTACACCTAAATCTAAGTACACGAGTGTTGTCGCATTTTGCCCCCATCGAAAGGCGGCCGCCGTGGCCGGGATTCAATCCCGCGACCTCATGCTTAGCAGCCCAACACCATACACACTAAGCAACCACGGTGGGTGTTTTCAAAACAAATAAATAAATAAATATTTCAAGAGAGAATTCTGTGTCTTCACAGACAAACCTTTTCTTTTGAGAGACGAACACATATTATCTTAGGCAACAGTAGATGTTCCCGAGATCGGTTCTTGTATCACGTACTTCATTTTCCCAGTTGGATTTTCCGCACTGGTTGAGCTCGAAGTATTGTCACATCAGATCTACAAAGGGGACGTTCCTTACCTAATTCAAGTCACGTGAAGTATAGAATACGAGGGAAGTCTGACAACCCGACAGACAGGATTACAATATAACTTGTTCTTGGGCTAGTTGGTTAACATTTGAAGAAGCCATTTGTAGAGCAATTACAACAGGCACAAAGAACAGAGAACCAGACACCACGGACACTGCCCTCACAATTGATTTATTTTGCAGCGAAGCTGTTTATGGCTGGGATCCCGGGATTTCTTCGTGGCGTAACGTCACCAGAAAATTGTCAACATCTATGGCTCATACCCTCAAATTCAATGGCTCATACAGAAAGAGGCTACAAGCACTCAGCTAACTAAAGCGAACAGTGCATACATTCTTCGGAATCACGCATACCACATACAGAACAGCATACGTTTCAATAAAGGATAACCTAAATACAATCGTCTGAACAACATAATTGATGATAAGTGGCTCCTACGCCTACATGCAATGCGCAGCACGTTTTGCTCTCCGCAGCATGCGTTCCCCGGTGGTGGTGGTGGTGATATACTTTATTAAAAGGGGGAAGGGTAAAGAGGGACGTGGCTGAGGGTTAGGGCTCAAGTAAGGCCCTGGGCCTGCTTGGCCTTTTCCGCCCAGTCCACCAGTTCAAGTTGTCGGTCGACGTCCCCGGAACTGAGCCAGGCTGTCCAGTCAGTCTCGCTGCTGACGGGGGGATGAGAGAACGGGAGCGAGGTGCATTCCCACATTATGTGTGTTAGTGTTCCTGTTTCTGAACAGAGCCTACATTTGTCGCTTTCCCTGCCCCCTGTGATTTTGTTAATGTATTTTGGGTGTGGGTATGTATTTGTCTGAAGTCGCCGAAACGCGACCGCTTGCGTTTTGTTGAGTTGCTTGGCCGGTGGTGGAAGCGCGCGACGCCTCAAGCGATACCGATGAGCTATTTCATAATAAGTCTCGCAGGGTTCCTCGTGTCTCTCCTCCTCATTCACGCCGTCCGCATCCGCGGACGAGGCTCGGCGCGCGAGATCTCGAGCCAAACTGTGAGCCCTCGCAGTTCCCCGGTAAAGATCGCTGTTGCGCAAGCTGCCGCGGCAACGGCATCTTGACTGTAGCACACGAATTAGGGAGCGACGTAACTACACTTTCGTGCGTGAAAGAAGAACTGCCTCGAAATTAATTTGTCTTCTTACAGTGCCATGGGAAGGCCACGTACAGCGAGGACTCCTGAAGAGCAGCGTGCGTACGAGGCGCGGCGAATTTCTCTTCTCTCTTGTGCACTCTTTGTAGGTGCACGAAGTAGCGGCGCAAGCCAAGTCGCAGGCCTCGGTGCCTCAGTCGCTGTTCGTCACTCGCTCGCCATCCGCCGAAAGGAAGTGCTGGTGGTGCCGCCGTCGCAAGGACTTGCGCGAGTTTGCACTTCCTTTTCCCGGCGTGTTAGTCATTAGGTAATATGTTTAGTGCACGTCGAACCACCACCAGCTTATGTCATAGCACCGGCTGCTACGGTAAAAAAGGCTTATTGTTACCTTTGCATGTGCAGGATATAGAAGGCTCGGGAACCTGAAACTGCTGCCACGAAGAAAACGATGCCCGTCTGCCTGATAAGCCATAATAAGGAATGGCAAAAAAATCGGATAACCACAACGAATTGGGACAGTCGAAGATCTATATAACTATGTTTGTTTTAATGGAAGGATGCGCCTTCGATGTCAAGTAGTTCTTATTTGTAACTGGCCAATGAAAAAGAAGGAAGAAAGAAAGTGAAAGACAGGCCTTTAATGTAATGAAGTACGCAGAAGCGTTAATTGCGACATTTCCTAGCGTCGCAGAACGCTTTGTTCCGTCAGACAATAACAAACGCGAAAAAAAAACTTAGACTGCATACGACGAACGGACGCGCCATACTTTCCCAAGACCACGCGGCAGCGTGTACTGCATACATCGACCGATACATGCAGGTTGTGCGATGCTTCCTTAGGGAAATAAAAATTTAATGCCTACCTGCAAAAGTGATGACCGTTATAAAGTGTTAAGCACCATCGGTATCGAGAGAAACATATACAGTTGTGAAATAGAACATTCGGTAAAATCATACAGAATAGCTATTTTAAACTCTCTAAAGGAAGGCCTTGACCCGTATTTCCCCCCCAAAAAAAGGCACTTACGTTAGAATTGTTAGCTGGAAAAAATTACACTCCACCCTAATCCAAGACATATCTACTATTAGAGAACGCATCCAGCCAACGGCAAAGACCACGAACGAAAAGCTTTGTGAATTCGGCACGTGATTTTTTTAAGTACAGAATTCGAACTTTTCTTAGTAATACGTGTTAGTTAATGAGGTTAGACGTTGAGATTAAGCTACCGTTTTCTTCTGGATATGTGTTAACCAAAAGGAGAAGCTTCATATGAAAGCTCGCCACAATTCATATGTTTAGTACAGCAGAGTCTATTTGCATGTCATATGCAGAAACGCGTTGCTCATCCTTATGTAGTCGGACCGAGCCCTAAATAATAATAACAAAAACTCACCGGATCTTTTGAAATGTTAGGTAGCTGTGAACTCTGCTGTGCAAACTGCTCACAGTGCGAGACATTTCATATTTGATTCGGCAGAACCGCCTGTGGTCTATCCACAGACAAACAGGTCTGCTATCTTGGTGCTTATACCGCTGCAGCAACGTTCGTTTACGGCAGTGAAATGCGAAACATTTCGTCATTCATCGAGCAAAGGAACTTCGAATTCTCCTTATCGCAATCGTCTCTCTTCTGAGTTGCATGGCGACACAGATGAAACAGCTGCAGTGAAATTCTGTGCTAAAATCGGGACTCGAGATCAGCGGTGGCGCTGCATTCACTGTTTTTCTTCCATTCTTCTCGCACTTCGCCATATTTTTCTATTCGTTCTTTGCGGCTGGGTGATTTCTTTTCCGTCTGTGATCTAGCCATTGAACAACAAGGTCGCGAGAACAACAAGCAGTTAAACAGCAACAAAATGAGGGTCGCCTTTAGTCGTGCTTTTGCAAGCTGTGTAGAAAACTGCGGGACGTTGACCGATGCTCCCGGACTACTGGAAAAGCCTGAAAGATGGTCCTGCGACCGCAGGAGGGGGAAAAAGGCGGCATTCTACCAGAGTACGAAGAGCGATCAAGAGACAGAAATTACACGCACATATATACATTCGGCAGTTGGGTGTGATATACTTTGGTTCATGTTGTTTCTTTGTTTGTCACTCACACGCAAATGCGGATACTTGGAAACGCGTGGATCCATTTTCATCCTCTCCACGCATAGCTGGCGATGAGCCTCTGCTGGAGCGTGAAGTCGCAGTGCGCCGATGTGCGAACGTGGCCGCGTCGTGGAAAAAAGTCATAACATTAAATACCGCTTAAGGGCTTCGAAATGTGCGTTGCGATGCCGGCTTCTAGGGAGGAAAGCGCCGAGTTCCACGCGTAGCGTGGTGTGCAGCGCCGTGGCTTAGCTGTCCGTGCCCATTTGCCGAGGAGCGCTGGAACTGTCAGAATAACGTTAATACAGCATCACACATGTTTGCACAAGCAACTTTGCAGATATATAACTCGGATTTAACAACGTACTCGGCATTAAATGTGTCGGTTGGCGCACATGAATTTTGATCCACACCGAAAAGTGGCAAGCTTTCACCATACCGCTGGAACGTACAGCTGAAACACTAGCGTACGGCTGAGACACTCGCGTGTTTATGTCCTGTTATTTCGCAATTATTATCAACAAGGCGACAGCACAGCAGAGGCAATACAGGTTCTTCTTCTTTGAAAGGGCGCTTCTTTTTGCGTTTTCCCTTGTGCTGCAGTAGGCCATGAATGTCGCCATTGTGCACTTTTAAAGCAGAGGTACGGCTACATGAAGCTGTGTAAATTAAAAAAAAAAACAAAAGAAATTAGGCCAGCATCATCAAGTATTTATGTACCCCTAAAAGCATGTTGGCATACTTGCTTGGAAGTCAAATATAAAGCCACCAACAGACAAGCATGCTTATAAACCAACCCTATAAAATCACATAGTACCGGCATTTCAGTGCTTCAGTATTTCAGATCGCTTATAGAGGCACTGTACTATTCCGTGTGCACAAATGCTGTGTTCTGTTGATTTGTCCTCTAACCCGCCTAGCGTTACCGTCATTTATGTACGTTTTAGGGTTTCGTGCGAAAACACATAGTGGATGATAATTCGACGGGCTGTTTCATTTGCTTCGGCATTGTTTATTGTTAATTGTAAATAACATCACGACTGCAAAATTTCAAATTGTGAAGGCTGCCCTGCCGTACAACACAGCGGCAGCTACCGTTTTCTTACTTGGCAACTTGCGGTGACTATGACGAAACGTGCAGCGTCCTTTGCGCCTTTAGGGAATGTGAGAGCGTTATTTAAGTGCATGTTTTTTATACATTTAGCAAACATATCGCAACATTCTGTCGGGAATTCTTAGACATTTTTCTGTTTCTATACTACGGCCCTCCACCTTTTGCGTAAGATTAAACAACAACAAAGTGCGCGCAGAAAGCAGATATAACTTTGCAGATTGAATGACACGGCGCTTGCAGTGCGACTAAAGGGAAGCAGGATACATACTCGGTAAAAGAGCGCTCCGTTGGTCAATGGAAACGTCTCGCTCAATGTGTTATCGGTCACTCTGAGCTTTCGCTCGGGGCTGGACAAATGCAGTTCTCTGATTACTCGTATTGTCGCGCACATACTCGTTCTCACTTAATTGGGATAAGAAGATGTGACATCGAACCTTTCCTTCAGAGTCTGTGCAGCAGCGGGGTTTTCGTGCACAAAAGCGCCGGCTCCCCCACCTAAGGCACAGCGGAGTGTTGACGCGGTGGTGTATAACCTCCGTGTGGTCTGAGGTAGTAATTCATCTACTCGCCCCATCCAATCAAGTTTCAGCGCTGCGCCGGTCGATTAGCGCTTTTCTGTAAATAGCAAGTTGTCGTGCTTTAATTGTGAGGTTTTACTTTAGCTGCTGATAGGGACGCCTGCGTAGTCTGCCTTCTCTTACCCTGCATAGTCTTGGGCAACTGCTCATTAGCAGAGAGATATAGAATCACGTATTGAGAGCCTCTGGCTCCAGTCCGTTACAACACTATTCGATTCATGTTTAATTGAATTTGCTACTGTGACGTCACACTAAGGGCCGACCTTTATTGAGCCTGAGAGATGCGGCGACGGACCCTCGGCACAGTCCAATATGATGCGACTACCCGCACGATGAAGAAGGGCACACACATGATGATGATAATATACAGATGATGAAGAAGTGCACAATAAATGCCCCCACTAATTTACCCCGCGCGAGAGCGGCTATCCTGGCCGCAGCCTAAAGGTACGGGAAACGCCGCGTGAAGGGCTTCATACGAGAAACGTGGACCACTTCGGTAGAGCGGCAATGGCCGTCCGTTGAGGGAACAGGGGTCACACGATAATTAACGGGAGAAGTCATTTCCAGGACCGTGTATGGGTCAATAAAGCAGGACTGAAACTTCTGACACAACCCAGGAGCGCGAACTGACGTCCATAGTAACACTTCATCGCCGGGCTGGTAGAAAACCACGCGATGCCATGCATCATAATGTTCCTTGCAATCCTGTTGTCTGGCTTCGGTGTTGCAGCGGGCACGCCGGTGACAATGGTCAAGGCGGGAAACATATTCTTCGCAGGAAGATGGAGATGGACTAACAGGGGCAGAAAAGAAAGAAACATCGAGAAAGGAACTGGGCGAACGGCCATAAACAAGGTAGAATGGCGAGTAATCGGTTGTGCGTTGAACGGCGGTGTTATACGCGAAGGTGACGAGTGGTAAAATTGCGTCCCAATTTCTGTGATCTGGTTGAATATAGGCGGCTATCATGCAGAGAGCGTACCTCCGCCGCACCTCCACCACTTGTGACGTCACAGTAAGGGCCGACCTTTATAAACCCTGAGAGACGCCGCGACGGACCCTCGGTACAGTCCACTATGATGATGCGACTACCCGCACGATGAAGAAGGGCACACACATGATGATGATAATATACAGATGATGAAGAAGTACACAATAAATGCCCACACTACATTGAATAATTGAGCTTTAACTAAACAATATTGGAGTATTTCTTTCGAGATTTATTACAAAATTGACCAGTAAGTGTAAAAAAAAAAGTCATAGCCATCTTATAATTACAAGTCGACGATGTACACTTGACATGTTCCATTCCGTTTTATTGAGGTGTTTGTTAAACGAGACTTTGCAAAACAATTTTGTTAATATATGGTAATTTAAGTCAGGTAAGTTTTCTAATACCAACATTTTCAATAGTTTCACCATAAATGGCGTTTTTCTTCATCTTAAACTGTTAACTCTTTTTCTGACTGTAGATGTCAGGGAATATGAAAGAGTCAAATGCTGGGGGTTACACGGTTGCGACAGTTCATATATTCAAGTGTAGATAACTATGCTGCAGAGAACTTCCCAAAACTACGTTCAATACTTTTCGATTGTCATATATGATAAGTTTATGCTCTTTTCTTTTGCATTTTTCTATTTCTTAACCCGTGGATTTGTATTTTTTTAGTTTTTATAATTTTTTTCGTTATATTTATTTTAACTCGCTTCAATGCTTATTGAAGTACTATTGTTTTTCTGCTCATTTGTATGCTCGCCCACGCCTCATGTAAAACACCTTCAGTTGGGGTATTTCAGGCATTGTAAATAAATAATAAATAAATAAAAGACAGTGTGCTACGCGACACATGCAAATATCCATTCTAGAAGTAGGTATCGGTATTCTCTCAGTGACATATCCGGCTCGATGTGCCACTGCACTTTTTTCCCAAATGCAGGTTAGTGGTCTTGCACCTACCATAATCTGTCTGCCTACACCTACGTGTCTGAATAAGGTGCTCATAAATGTTAATTGAGGATAATAAATACACGAGTAAAACTCATTTCGCTCATAGTACTCATGAGGAAATGTTCACTTTAGCCTATAAATTGCCATTTTTTAAACAAAGAAACGCAGTGTAAATAGAAAAAGATTTATTGAAATGAAAGAATCTCTGCAGTCTGTTTTAAAATATGTTCTGTAACAAAAATAATCTTTCATGTTTATCTGAAGTACGCAGTTTCGATAAACGCTCTCAATGGCAGCTGTAATGAAGTTGTATTAGATCGCGTCAACAAGTAGTTCAATATGACTATTTAACGCAGGAGAGAGAGGAGAACTTATTCAGGAATTACAGAAAGGTCGGCCTGAGTTTTTTATCCTCTAGCCCACTACACTATTTAGAAGGGAGAGGAGCGGAGAAAAAGAGGAGCGGCGATCAGGACAGGCATCGCAGGGTGCGACTATCAACGGCGCGAGCCATCCAGGCACTCTTAGAATTTTGAATTACCACGGACCTAAGTTCAAGACTCATAACAGACCCTTTAGACATGAATGTGTACACTCGTATTTGGCATCCTATTGATTGCACTCAATATAAACCAAAACTAAACAGAACTTTTTTCAACTTCCTAGGAGTTCAATCAAAGTTTACTATAATCTAAAAATCTATTTCTGCGTGTGGTGAGCTTTGCACAAACTAGATTGGGGTAGCCAGGAGTGGCTAGTTCATAGGGGAACGTTTTAAAATTAAATTATGGGGTTTAGGGTGCCAAAACCTGGATGTGATTATGAGGCACGCCGTGGTGGGGGACTTCGGAATAGTTTAGTCCACCTGGGGTTTTTTAACGTGCACCTAAATCTAAGTACACGTGTGTTTTCGCATTTCGCGCCCATCGAAAAGCGGCCGTCGTGGCCGGGATTCGATCCCGCTACCCGTGCTTAGCAGCACAACACCATAGACAAGAACGTTTTGTGGCACCATGCCGCTTGGAGTATAGAAAGGGAAGCTACACGACACAATGCAAAATGTGATACTTTAGTTCAACCTTTATTCTCGCGTGCACGTTGATATTAAGAATACTGCGAGTATTTCATAAGTAATTAAAAAAAGGCAAACTACGCAGCCCCGACTTATTATTATTATTATTATTATTATTATTATTATTATTATTATTATTATATATGGAAACATACAAACACACAAAGGAAACAGGGAGGGAGCAAGCTGACAACTGCCACCGAGAGGGTCACAGCGCCCGCCTACTCTGTCGGGAGGCGGGAATTAAAAGAGAAGAAAATAGGAAACAAAGAAATAGGAAAGAGAATAGGAAATAAACAAATGACAGAGACACGGACAAAAGAAAGTAGGAACACGGAAAGAATGTCTGTAAATGGGAGGCCCAATCAGTTTTCTGTATGAAAGTTAGCAAGGCTCTATGGGCCTGGTCGCGTTGAGAAACACTCCCTCTCGGAAACAGGCAATCATCAAGGGTCGTACACTTGAGTCCAGTGAGTCCATATTCCTTAATTAGCAGTGCACGTTGTGTGACGAATGCGGGACACTCCAATATAAGGTGCTCAAGTATATCACAAGAGCTACAGGACGTGCACGACGGACTGTGCACGCGTCCTTGACGATAGAAGCGTTCGCGCACCAACACAGAGTCAACTCTTAATTTCACTAACAGTGTTCTGGCACTACGAGGCGAGCCACAGCCACGAACACGGGGAAGGAACGAGCCGTTTGCAACACAGTGGTCTGGGTGCTGCTTTAGGAGGTAATGACGTAATGACTGCACTACGGAGCTACAATGTGATGCACTACTTCGAACGCGTTTTGTTTTCGCCTAAGTTTTTACTGACTTGACAAGCCTTGGCAAACCCTACGTCTACCCCACTCATGGGGACATGTATGGACGTATGGATGGATGGAAAACTTTATTCGGGTCCTTCAGGGCGCGCACTAGCCCGCAGCGCGCCGCTCCCACGCCGGGACAGAGAGGCCGAGCCTCCCCGCCGACTCGCGGGCCCGTTGGACAGCCCATAGCTGTTCTTCGAGGTTGGGGCTGTGTAGGACCGCATCCCAGCGTGAAGAAATGTCGCTTTCATCGTCGCGTAACGCGGGACATCGCCAGAGCATGTGAGGTAAGTTCGCAAAGTCATTGCATAGTGCACAGGCATTTGTTGTCTGAATTTCGGGGTACATTTTGTGAAGAAGTAGGGGGTTTGGGTATGCCCCCGTCTGTAGAAGCCTTAGTGTCAAAGCCTAAGGTCTATTGAGTTTTCAATGTGGGAGGGGGTAGATCCTCAGAGCCAAGTAAAAGTGCTTAGTAATTTCGGTGTAAGAGGAAGGAGAGTCCAGATTGTTAGTACCCCCAGCGTCACGCTGCCCGGTAGCTACGCGGTTGATGATCCCTCGCGCAGCTCCGTGTGCCGACTCATTGAGGTTGGGCGGATCACCCTCGATCTGTCCCATGTGGGCTGGAAACCAGATCAATGTGTGTGGCTTGATCTCCTTGCTTCCTAATATCCCTAGGGCCAGCTTGGATATGGTTCCTTTGGCAAATGCCCTAACAGCTGATATCGAGTCACTGTAGATGGATGTCCTCTTGTCGTCCAATAAGGCTATCGCTATTGCAGCCTGCTCTGCGATCTCAGAGGATGTCGTCCGAATCGAGATTGCGTTCGTTATTTGCATTTCATGATCTACGCTAACTGTAGCGAAGGCCTGTCCGTGCGTCTACGAAACTGTTCTCCGAAGCCCCTTCACGAGCCTTTTCCAGGAGAGCCTTCGTGCGCGCCCGACGTCTTCCCACGTTGTGTTCTGGATGGACGTTTCGTGGGATCGGGGCGACAGTGATGCGGACCCGCTGCTCTCGAGGGATGCTGCAGAACTTTGTTTTGATTACTGTGGGGGGAACGCCCAGCTCCTGTAAGATGTGTCTTCCAGCTTGTGTGGTAGATAGCCTGACGAACTGGGTCCTCTCCTGTGCTTATGCTATTTCCTCTAGCGTGTTATGCATGCCAAGTTGAAGTAAGCGTTCCGTGTGTGTGTGTATGGGGAGGCCGAGAGCTCTCTTGATTGCCTTCCTGATTAATGCATTCAGCTTATCCCGCTCCGATCTTTGCCAGTTGTGCATGGCCGCGACGTAAGTAAAATGACACATTACGAACGCATGTACCAATCTCACGAGGTTATCTTCTCCGAAGCCTTGCTGCCGGTTGGCCACTCTTCTGATTAGTCTGATGGCATTGCCCGTCTTCTTAAAGAGTCGCAGCACTGTCTGCTTGTTTGAACCACTCGACTCTACCATCATGCCGAGAATCCGTATAGCATCCACCCTCGGAATATAGCCTCCGTCGTTTGTGCGCAGTTTTATGTCGCATTCGGCGAGTGGCTTCCATCCCTTTGGTTTCGGGCCTCGGCGCTTTTGTCGATAAAGTAGCAGTTCCGACTTGTGCGGTGAGCACCGAAGGCCCGTGGACTCAAGGTATCTCTCGCTAGCATCACTCGCCTCTTCCAGGGCCGTCTCTACCTGTCCGTCACTACCTCCCGAACACCAGATGGTAACGTCGTCTGGGCATATGGTATGACTGATACCGTCGATAGCAGAGAGTGTCCTGGATAGACCAATCTTGACGAGGTTAAAGAGGGTTGGGGATATGACTGCCCCTTGTGCCGTCCCCTTAGACGCCAGGTTGATCATGTTTGAAATCAGGTCCCCGATCTTAAGGGTGGCTTCTCTGTCTGACAGGAAAGATCTCGTGTAGGAACGAAAGTGCTTCCCCAGGTTTAGGCTCGACATTTTGTTTAAAACGCACGAGTGAAGAATGTTATCAAATGCCTTTTCCAGATCTAGACCTCGTATGGCTCTCGTGTCCCGCGTATTACAGTCAATAATGTCATGCTTGATGAGCTTCATCGCGTCCTGCGTCGAGAGTCCGACCCTGAAGCCGATCATGTTGTGTGGGTAAATGTCGTGGTCCTCCAGGTAGCGTGAAAGCCTGTTTAGGATTGCGTGCTTAGCAACCTTCCCCACGCACGATGTGAGAGGAATTGGGCGGAGGTTATCGAGGCTGGGCGGCTTGCCTGGCTTGGGGATGAGAATGGTGTTGGCCGATTTCCACATTTCCGGGACTTTACCACTGCTCCATGCTTGGTTAATGATGTCCGTTAGGTATACGATGGACTTCTCGTCCAGGTTCCGTAGAGCTTTGTTTGTGATCTTGTCCGGACCCGGAGCCGATCTGCCGTTGAGGGCGTGGAGCGCCTGCCTGATCACCTCAATCCCGAATTCTGCGTCGAGCTCAGGGTTCTCGGAGCCCTAGCAGTCAGGAGAAGGTGGTGTAGGGCCCGATGCGACTGATAGGTGCTTCTTCACGAGTTTGGGTAAAATTTCCTTGCTCGAATATTCTCGCTTGGCTGTGTGTAGAATGCGCGCCAGTGTGTTGCGTTGGTTGGTTTTAGTGTTCGTCTCGTCGAGGAGATGCTTTAGGAGGTTCCAGGTGCCCCCGTTGAGCATCTGCCCGTCGATCGAGTTACACATCTCATCCCATGGCTGTTTAGAGAGGGCTCTACAGTGTTCCTCTATAGTTCTGTTGATTTCCGATATCTTTTTTTCTGAGCCTGCGGTTGAGGCGTTGCCCTTTTCACCTGGCGAGGAGGGACTGCTTGGCCTCCACCAGGTGAGCCAGACGGCTGTCCATCTTTTGCACTGGGAGGTCGGTACAAACCTCTTCGGTGGTAGCTTTGATGTCGTGTCTAACCTGTACAAACCATTGTTCGAGGGTAGGCTTGTCCTCACTCTCCGTTCGCTCTTCCATAATTTTGCGAAATTTGTCCCAGTCTGTGTACTGGAACATGCGCTGTCCCTTCTGCTCGACTTGGAGGTGCGTGGCCAAGACATAATGGTCGCTACCAAAGTCTACCCCGAGGTTCGTCCACTTGACCGCTGCAATGCTCCTGACAAAGGTGAGATCCGGTGTCGTGTCCCGGCTCGACGATGTTCAGCATCTGGTGGGGAACGCTGGGTCCGTGACTAGCATCATGTTTAGGTTTATAGCCTCACACCAGAGGTCATCCCCCTTGTTAGTGTTATATGGGTAGCCCCAGGTGTGGTACGGCGCTTTGAAGTCACCAGCTATGATCAAAGGGGAGCCGCGCGCTAGTTGCGTGGCCTTGGTGATTACGGCTTTGAAGCGTTGTCTGGGAGCTTTGGGACTACTGTAGACATTCAGGATGAATATACTTTCACGGTTCGTTGGGCTATGGATGATCTCTATTATCATGTATTCGACTTTACTTGCGGTCATCTTAAGGTCGTGAGTGATGTGGGTCAGCTTGTTGCTAACCAGTACGGCGATCCCCCGTCCTTCTCCGTGCTTTGTTACGGGCCTGTAGCCAGTTAGCGTGATGTTAGATGTTAATGTTTCATGTAAAATGATAACATTTGGCTTCTCTGCGTGTGAGCGAATATATTGTTGCAGGGGAGCCCTCTTGGGAAGGAAACCCCTGCATTTCCATTGCCATATCTTGAATGAGCTAGTTTGAGTGGCCATCGTATTGCTCTTGAGTTGCTGTGCTAACCTTCGGAGGGCCGATCGCCCCCGAGCTGTTACTAGTCGATGCTGTTGCTGGGGGTGTAGGAGCTTTAGGTACCAGCACAGGTGCTACAACGTTTTCTAAGAAGGATTCAATTTTGCTGATCCGCTGATTAGTGCGCTCCTCCTTGGAAGCCATGTTGCTTTGTCAGAGCGAGAACTTTTCCTTTATCTGCCTAATGTTGTCACTGAGAGCGGAGAGCAGGACCTCCCCACTTCAGGACCTCCCCACTGCCGGTCACCTGCGTGTGTCACGTACCTATGACCGGATCCACCAACGCTTCTTTTGGCCAGGGCTTGCTCGCTCCGTTCGAAGATACGTAGCTGCGTGTGAGAAATGCCAGCGACGCAAGACACCATCGACGCTCTCTGCTGGGTACCTTCAACCACTCGACATTCCCGCGGAACCATTCTTTCGGGTTGGTTTAAAGTTACTTGGCCCGTTCCCGCTTTCTACCTCTGGGAACAGGTGGATTGCTGTGGCCACGGATTACGCCACACGCTACGCTATCACCCGAGTGCTTCCTACAAGCTGCGCCACAGATGTCCCCGCTTTCTTCTACGCGACGTGATTTTATTACATGGAGCTCCGCGACAACTGCTCACAGACCGTGGCCGGACATTCCTATCAAAAGTTAGCGCGGACATCCTGCAATCCTGTGCCACGAGGCACAAGCTATCCACGTCATAGCATCCGCCAACAAATGGCCTCTCGGAGCGTCTCAATCGCACTCTCACAGACATGCTCGCGAAATATGTCTCTTCAGACCACACTGACTGCGACCTCGCTGTAACGTTTGTCACATTTGCTTATAATTCCTCGCGCCACGACCCCAGCCGCTTATTCCCCATTTTTCCTTCTGTTCGGCCGACAACCAGCACTGCCCCCCGACCCAACCCTCCCTGTTCACGCGGCACCGACCAGTGAATATGCACTTGACGCCATCGCCCGCTGTGCCCACGCAAGTAAAATTGCCCGCGACCGCCTTCTGAAATCCCAAGAGAGTCAAAGACGTTTGTAGGACCGGCGACACCGAGACTTGCACTTCCCACCTGGTTCTTTGGTGCTTCTAGGGTCTCCGTAGCGTCAGGTTGGCCTGTCAGAAAAACTTCTGTCTCGTTACACAGGCCCATACCGAGTGCTTCGTGCCGTGACTCCCGTCACCTACGAGATCACCCCTGATGCCCCATCTGCTTCCCAGTCCAGTGATATCTTGTACGTTACACGACTGAAGCAGTATCACCCTGACAGTGATGACATTTAGAATCTCCGGGACGTCGTTTCTGCCACCGAGGGATTATGCGGCACGCGTGTGGTATTTGATTGTTTGAACGAGGCGTGTGGGCGCCATCAGTCGAGAAAAGGGGAGGAAGAACGAACTGGGCTCGCGCTGTGAATCTAACCGGTCAGCGCTGCAACCACTGTTGTAAATATAACCTGTAAATAGTCGCTCGTCTTACTGACTCGTCCTTCGCGTAACAATATTATGATCACTACTCAAGTCTTCGTACAAGTTAGCCCTAGTGGGTTCCGTAGCGTTGCGAACAAAAGTGAGGTCGGGAGTTGTGTCTCGGTATGTCGAAACAGTTTTTTTTTCTTATAAATTATAAATGGTGCGGTAGATAACACACTCATCAGCAAAAAGACCGACAGAAGACGCGATGCTTGTAGGTAAATCATTAATGTAAATCAAAAATAGTAATGGGCCTTAAACTGAGCCCTGTGGCACTCCGGAGGAAACAGGTGCCTCTAGAGAATCGGTTCCATTCACCGTGACGAATTGAGTGCGGTTAGAAAGAAAGCCGCGTATCCAGTGTTGTACTAAAGGGTCAACGTTTAGGCCGGTTAGTTCAAGCAAAAGGAGCTCATGGTTTACACTATCAAAGGCTTTCGCAAAATCCAAGTATATGCAATCAGTGATGAGGCCGGCGTCAAGGAATGCGTGAAGGTCATTAGTAAATGTAAGTAGCTGTGTTTCACAAGAAAAATGTTTACGAAAACCATGCTGGGATAGATGAAAGAAGTTATTCAACTCCAGGAAGTTAACTAGGTGAGTAAAGATGACACGTTCTAATATTTTACACGGAACAGATGTTAGCGATATCGCACGATAATTACTTGGGTTGTGTGCGTGATCAGACGGGTAGAAAGGCACAAGCTTGGTTACTTTCCAATCCTTGGGTAAGCATCCATCGCTGAGCGATTTGGTGAAAATGTAATTCAGAATGATAGAGCTGTACTCATTAGTGTTTTGCAAGAATTTAGTGTTGATGCCATCATGGCCACATGAAGATGATCGTTTTAGTTTGTTAATAATAGCACGAGTGCTGGCTGGGTCAAGCATGATGGGATCCATTGGTGTAAGATGTGCTCTAGGATACGAAGGAAGAGTGAATATTGGGTCCCAGAACAAGTTTGTAAAGGTGTCATTAAAGATTGAGGCGCAAAGATGCTTCGGAACTGGTTCACCATTGTTATTGAGAGATACGTCGTTGTTGTTGCTGTTTTTCATTGTATTCCAAAAGCGTTTAGGGTTAGTTTTGAGTAAGGACGGAAGCGTTGAATGGAAAAGGTAAATTTCGCCGTTTTCAGTGCCTCTGAATGTGCCGTAGAAGCGGCTTTGTATACAACCCATCTCTCCGGGTTCGGCGATTTTTTCGCACTGCGAAACAGCCTGCTTTTCTTGTTCGATAACCGCTTGGGATATCTGTTGTACCAGCCAGCGTTATTGTTGCGTAAACAGCTCTTAAAGGAATAAATTTGTTAGTTAGATCAACTACTTTTGTTCTAAAAGAATTCCAAAGTTCTTCGACGGACTGCTCATTGTAGGTTGAAATGAACTTATCAAGGAAGGAGGAAAGTTCAATGTTAATAGCATCATAATTGCCACCGTTGTAGTCCCTTATTTGTTTGATCCGTTTTTGCGCACGTGTGGATGGAATAGAAAATGTAAAATGGAGCACGTCATGGTCACTTAATCCAGGCACATGAGTTACGAGTGACGTCATGTCAGGAGCAGATGTAAGGACGAGATCGAGTAAGGACCAAGTAGTAGATGTTACACGCGTCAGTAGGTGAATAATGTGCGATAGGTGAAAATCGGAATACGTGTTAAGAAATGTGACCGCGTCCACGCATGATGGTTCTGAAAAGGGACATAAATGGGACCATCTGATCGTGCGAAAGTTAAAGTTGCCTATAATAAAAAGTGGTACACCAGGGAAGCGCGCAACAATCTGGTTCAAACAATCATGAAAATCTGCACAAAAAGTGTGACTCGAGGTAGGGGGACGGTAGCAAGCACCCAAGTTCAGTTTTTTTTTAATTAACGGTAACGCAACACCACACTATTTCTAGATTGCTACTAATATGGATAGGATAAGATTCAATAATTTCATTAATGGCAATTAGAACACTTCCACCCATTCTATCAGTGTGGTCACGACGATACACGTTAAATTTTTTGTTACACTGAAATAACTCCGAATTAGGTATACGGCTAGAAAGCCAGGTTTCCGTTAGTACGGCAAGATCAGCATTACAGTCATTAATTAGCGCATTTAAGTTATCTTTTTTGGGGTAGAAACTACGTATATTAGTGAATAGTACGGACGCACCAACTGTCGAGTCACCTCCCCTCATCGTGCCCTAGCCATTTCCAGAGTACACCTTGCCCGACCGAGCTGATCTTAAGGACGACTTTTCAGCCCTGGATGCGTTAGGACTAGAACTCTGTTCTTGAACCTTGTCTTCGGCAGTGTTATAGCTGTAATATTTATTATCACTGAGAAGTTTGTTGTGGCGCAGTTTGTACTTCGTGTTAAGTGCCTTGCCGAATTCCAGTAGTTTTTTACGAGCCAATCGCGTCGCAGGTGAAAATTCTTCACTTATGCTAACCTCGTCATCTTTGAGCAAGGTTCGTTTAGAAAGAACAATCTCCTTGATTTTGGACGCACAAAACATTGCAATTATTGGCCTATGTTTTTCCCGTGTAAAACGACCGATTCGGTGGACACGCGCTATTTGGTCTGCTGCACATCTCCAGTTTGTCAGACGCAAACACGGCAATCTTGTCTTCTGACTGACTCCATGTCTCGGACGCGTCATCGGCTATTCCAAAGAATAATAAATTATCACGTCGCGACCGATCTTCTGCGTCATCTAATCTCGAATGGGCCGCGAAGGAGTAATCTTGCATGCGCCTAAGTTCCCGGCGCGTGGCTGTCATTTCTTGCTCCCACTTTTAAAACACAGCAGTTTGCTCTTCGACTGCCTCGAGGCGCTTCCTTATGTCCACAATAGCACCAGAAAACGATTCCTGCGTTGTCTTAAGCTCAGCGATTGCCTGCGCCATGCTAGTTTGATTGGCTTCTATGCGTATACATTGTTCATTAGTTTCCTTCACCATACGAAGTATCTATCCATAGGAGAGCCTGGATTTTGTTCAACGTCACTACACATAGCTAAGAATAATGCACAAAAAGGTTCAAGCAAGGCTTCTGGGCATGGAAGCACAATTGGAAAAGGGTCATTTGATTTGTAACATTTTCTGGGCAGTACGGAAAAGTGACCAACCTGCACAACGAACAAGAAGAGACGTGACTCCCGCATCTTCGTTGTGCTTCCATGCCCACTGAAGGGGAAGGCCAGGAAGCTGGCTTTTAAGTGCTCCGCCGTGCAGTCTGAGAATGTCACTGCAGCGGCCCTGTGCTGCCCAAAGAAGCAGTCAGGAGCACCATTGCCTGCAATAGTAGGTCCGTTGATAGCTGTAGGTGTCAGCTGCGCTCCACTGCTGCAATCTTGGGGCGCATGCACAGGTGTGATGCTGGCGCTGAAGAAGAGCGTAGCATGCATCCCACCGCAGTCCAGGAACATGCCGACACACTGCACAACGAACAAGAAAGAAACGTGAGTCCCGCATCTTCATTGTGCTTCCATGCCCAGTGAAGGGGAAGGCCAGGAAGCTGGCTTTTAAGTGCTCCGCCGTGCAGTCTCACGATGCTTATACGGTTCTCACACCAGAAGGCGACGAAGGTGCTACTGAAGTTTCTACGTTCAAGTGACCTGCAGTTGAACAACGCTACCGCGTTCTTTTTTATGTATGTGTGTGTGTAGGCGTCTTTTCCCCCTTGCTAATCATTTTCAGTTTTCTTTCAAGTTTACCCTTACCAACGCTCTCGTTTCACATAAGTTCCAAATAAAACAGCCTTGCCTATATTCTATCCGGAACGAACACGGCATTGATGGGAATCGGATCACTTTGGATAATGATACGCGAACCAAGTTATTTCTTTTTATTTAGATATCTATTTATTTATGTGGAACAGCTCAGAACAAAGCGGATCACACGCTTCGTGACACCTATAACATTTTATCTTTGCTTCTTGTGCAAGTTAACCGGGCAGTGCAAGGCCACTAAACTTGTTTATATCTCGAACCTGTACTTTAGCAACCTCTAATCCTTCCCATGGATCCTTGCTTCGCCTACGAAACTATTCTGATGGAGGAGTGGCATAAACAACACGCAAGTTCGATCCAAATGGGAGCGCTATTTTCGACACACATGGCGGCTGCACGGCCGCCATTATCCGCCATGTTGACTCTCTGATTGGCTGTGGAGAGCTCACGTGCCTTGAAATTTGTGCCGGGAAACGGAAGTTTTGCAAAATGCAATTTTGCGTTTTCAACAAGATGACGAAACGTGACGTGGAACTTCAAATATTATCGACTAATACATTCTTTTGGTCCTTGGCAGCTATATTGCGACGTTAGCGCTTCAAAAAGAAAGTGAGCGGTAGCGTACAGAAGCCAGTGAAATGCATCTTTAATTTCGCGAATATGCGGTGGTGATCCAAGATAGGCGCCATGTCAGCTTGCTGATTGGTTGAAGGAATATGCTGTAGGGAGCGTCACAGGAAGGCCCGTTTCGTAAGCGTCAATTTGACGTTGCGCTGGGCCGCCATTGCAGATATTTTCCGCCATAATTTGTGGTGCGACGAGCCGCGCGAATTATGCTACTGAGCAGCCATATGCAAGGCAGCCGAGAGGAATGCGTATCTCCACATTTTCCCTGTCGTTTGGCGCCATGAAAACCTTTTGTTCATAACGCCTGCTCATAGTATTTGCATCGCTCTCGGGTGGTGTTGGCGTTTGTGTTCTGGACCATCATTTTTAAAAGAACGGGTTTATATCAAATAATATTGGTTGAAGATAGCAAACCTTCTGCAACGTTGTCCACTTTTCACTGCTGGGTTTGTATTGTAATCAAGATTAATGCCTTTTCGCACAATCAAAAGTTATGACAACGGCGTCTTTTTAATTTATAAAAAGGAATGTACGTAAGGCGGCGCCTTCGAGTTTCCTCCTGCGGTTCGAGTAACCAGCGAACTGAACAAGAGATGGCAGCGCCGGCGCTTGCGTCACGCAAGCGGATACCTCTGGCCCGCGCAACGCTATCAGTGATATTCGGCCGTTTCTGAGCCAGCCGAATCGGGATGAGTCACTTGCGTTCCGCGAGATAGCGATAACGTGGCCTAGGACGTGCGCTCATCACCACTGGTAGGTCACGTATGTTGTCTCAAGGTAGAAAACAAGCGCGTTGGCGCCAACGTACTATGGCTGATTCTGTTTGCCGCGTGCGCGCATCCTAGCTAATGACGCAGACGACGTCTTGTACGCAGCAGACAACGGAAGCGAGAAGCGTTTTCGGCGGAATAATCATGCGCTTTGAGCTAGCTGCTTTATTTTTACTGCGGAGGAAAACTGTTTTGCTTTAGCGAGAACTTTACGTTGAGTGCCTTCATTTCAGTTTTTTAGGCAAAACGTCAAGTTGGCGTCACGTTACAAAAGCAAAATGGGGCCATCAGCGCCATTTTATTCGCGTCGTGTCTACGTAACGCATCGAAGAAAAGGGCGGAATGTCCAGGGGCCGAATCTTATAACGGTTCGGAATACGAACCGTTCGCTTCGCCGCTTACGTCACTAAATGTGCCACTCCCAAGCCGGTGGTGGAAGAAGGGCAGGACGCGACCAATAGATGAGAGGGTGCCACCTCTGAAGTGTACGTCATTATATGACGAGCTAATCGAGAAATTGCAGAATGTTTCTGCTTGCGAAATAAATGTAAAATATAGTTTAAATATTATACGCCAAGTTCTAAAGTATAAACGTGTGGTGCCGGGCGTTTACGCAATGCAGAAGTAATTTATTAATGTCATTATTTTTCTTTGTCCGCTGACAGGCGGTATCGCAAACATAAATGAGTGCAGAGCGCAGCGCTATGTCGTCTGCTACCAGGAGCTCGCCCGATGCACGCAACAGGAACGCACTGCCAGCACTTAAGTAGCGAGCGCGACAAAACTGTGAGCTGATTCTTAGGGACACTTTTACTTGCCCACTATATCAATTTTCCTTCTTTTTTCGCCCTTCGTCATCGGCTCGGACATGAATCGCTCGCCGCCGCGCTGCCGCTATCCCTGCGATCTGCCCCACGGCGCGTCGCGGGATAGAAGTAATGGAACTTGACATCGAACATTACGATACACGGGCCCTGCATTGCCTGCGCGAAGTAAAATCGAAGAGGGTGGTGCTGACGGTGCGCGCTGTGCCGTGAAATTGAGGAACAAAGCATGGCACTCCCGAACTAGAGAAAAAATGGCAGCCAAATAAGATATATCCGCAATACCTTCCCATCCTGACTGTACAGTTTTATCAGCCGAACGAAAGAAGCGCTGAACCAGCCTAGGTTGAACCCTTCTGATCGCTGAACGGCGATCTGCGAGCTATTCACGCTGGCGATAGCACTGGGAATTCGATCTCACCATGCAAATATCTCCTTGGCATTGGCTTTGAAGCGGAGGTCACGGGAAAGCTGATCCAGCCCTTCTACCGGCCAACACAGTAATTGCGAGAGCAACTTTGTGGACAGTGTCGGCAGCAGAGATCTAGGCCATTCCGATGAATGCTTCGCGTCCGACCGACGTCCGGGAGCTGCAGGCCAGTGGCGATGAACCGCAGCGCGCAATGTTCCTTCCTCTGCGTGGAATGACCACTGCATGGTACGCTTGCACCAGAGTCTCCTCCATTTGATAGCGTACCCGGCAATAGGTCTACTTAGAAAGCCGGCAAGGGCGGTGCAACTCATTATCCGTCGCTTCTTCGAACGCCTATCGCACTTCCAGCCGTGGTCGACACCGAAAGAGCAACGCCAAGCAGACGACGAAGGCAAGTAATAGCCTCCGAAGCAACTAACGCACGCGCGCGCGACGCCCGCGTCTCCGGGGTCGCCGGGCCAGGGTCGCAAGCCACAGCAACGGAACCCAAAGCGGACTACCCCTTCGCCGGTTCCTACGACCGGTTCGCTTTGAAGATGACTGACAGATGCGTGACGTATTGTGCGATACCACCCCGCTGCCTCTGACGACCTGTGACATAAGCAAAATTTTTGCCACTCAGGTGAGGCCAAACGAACAGTTCCCCAACCGAACCGTTATAAGATTCGGCCCCAGAATAGCGCTCTAGGTCGCGAAGCTTTCGGCGAAAAGCGGTTCAGAACAAATTGTCACCGACATCAACAAGGGTCGTATGGAAGCAGCGATCGAACCGCGACTATTTGAGGAGGAAACGAAGATTTGGAAAGAAAAATGCGTTTTAGTTTTATTAAACCGAGACGCAGTTAGATTATTTCGAGGAAAATAAAACTCCTATTCAATTTTAAGTGCGTGTGACGTGAAAAGATTTCTCTATTTTACTTCAGCATTATCAATAATTACCTTTTTTCAGCGCGCACCGTTCACGCCGTTACCACTTGCAATGTGATGCATCCATAGAAAAAGAAATATAACAAGAGGGGACACTCGGTGAAAAGTAGCAACAGGAAATACGTCACGTGATAGTATTAACGTCGACCGTTCGCTGCCGCGAGCATCGGAAAAAAGAATATGAAATGAGATTAACAGGAATTGATTATTTTTTTATTCTTTCCCGGCAAAAGTAACAATATCTGAGTATAAATTAAACTTTGCGGCTTACTTCCGTTGCCTAGCGACAGGCGAATCGGTGAATCACGAGCCATATGCATGCGTCATTCGTTGGACACACCGCCGAAGCGAGAGAGACAGGCCGCGTATCTGAGCGTTGGCCTGTTCGGTCACCCGTCTGCCTGTCTTCATATTTTTGGATTTAGCCTGGTTTGGTGGGCTCCCGGCGAATTCTTGCGTTCCTTCCGAACTTGAAACGTGGCACCACTGCACTGTAGGACTATACGGCAAGGTGAGAAAATTTGTTCGACAGTCTGCGATGCATTTCAAGCAATTAGGCTTACGGCACGGCACCTAGGCTAGACTTGTGACGCAGTTAACGAAAAACAGCGCGGCCGTCGTGGGGCACTGAATTTTCTTTAATGAATCGTACTGGGAGATGTTTGCGACGCTCTCTATGAGCTCCAATATTAACTTATTTCGGTAGTTTTTCGGCATAGTGGGCCCACAGGGTGCTTTGACGCAGTTTCGCGTGGACTGCGACAAGTTTTGGCGCTTTCTGTGACCCCCAACATTACTGTAACTAATTTCGTTACTTTTTGAGGTACTTTTCAAGCGCAGGGGGCGCGCCTGGCGTTGACACGGTTGGCGAAAAGCAGCTCGGCCGTGGTGCGCAGTTTCGCGCTTTAATGCACCGACAATTTCATGGCGCTTTCTCTGACGCCCAACATTGTTCAAAATTATTTTCCGTGCTTTTTTTTTTGTTACTTATGAAGCACGCTCGCCGCGCCTGTCGTGACGCAGCGAAGAGCAGCTCGGCTGTGGTGACAGTTTGGCACGTACTGAATCTTACTGCGACAAGTTTGTGACAATTTTTATGCCCCCGCAACAATTTAAGCCTTCTTTCAGTACTCGCGCTTGTCGAAAACGCGACGCGCAATTTGCAAGAGTGATAACACGGGAGCGTGTTGCTTGCGCCGGCAGAACGCGCAAAAGATAATGCCAAGGAGGTCAAACGCCAGGAACTTTTAACTGGAAAATTCTGTCTTCTGAACGACTGAAGACAGGCTTTGCACCCACGTATTTGTCTTGAGTGCGAGTAGAAGGAATTCTGGGAGCGTCCAGCATGGTCTGGTTGAGAGCCTATGTTGTGGCCACCTCTGTGTGTTCGTAGCGTAATATCGCGTCAGTTGTAGCCAAATTCTGGAAACGCGCAATGACCCGTGTATTCGTGCTGTTAAAGTGCAGGAAATAAGGCTCGGGAAGAGGGGAATGCTTAGAAATAGTGTTTTCGTGGTATGTACCGTATTGGTTTGGGATTAGTCCGGTATTTTCTACACCGCGTATGTAAAAGCCAACTGCCTTTGTTTGTAATGCCACCCATTCACCACTTTCGCACGCTTCATCTCTGCACGCATTATTCTTGCATGTTCATACCAAAATGACACGTGCTTGTAATTAAAAATTTTCAGCTTGCGTCTCTGGTGGAGCTTCCTACAGGAACTACTGCTGCTTACCTGGTGCCACAACGTTGAATGAGTGCACAAAAAGCCCGCAACAGCATTTATATAGAATAAAATACACATTTCCTCATTTCGCAAGGTGTCTTGCGTCTTTATGAAATTGCACGGGGCACATATTCGATGAAGGCTTGCAAAGATCGTTCGCCATCAATTTTACTTAATAAACGATTTCGCGCGAATGGCGCGCGCGGTCGAGCAGCAGAAGAAAACAAATGAGCTCGCAGCCGGCATGGCGCGTACCAGCTAGCATTCAAAGTGCGCGCGCACAGAACGGAATTCGGAAGTGTGGTTCTGGTATTAACGCCGGCGCCTTGGTGCGCTGCAGTCAATTGGGCCGCTGGGCTCTATGGGAGTGTCCCCTCTTGTTGTATTCCTTTCTCTATGATGTATCTCTTGAAGTGTTCAGAAAGGCGCGCTCGTGAAGTTCACCTCTTACAATACGCCCGCTCACACGTTGTGTTGCTTGTCGACGTTTGAATCTGATGGCGGGGGAAGTTTAATCGTTTAAACTGTTCAGCCAAATGTAGTGAGGTAAGACCGCCAGATAATTGCTTACTTTAGCTGTTTTCTTGTGACTGCGCTGGCCGATGGGCATGGCGTCCGACGATGGGACCAGCACTCTACACCCAAAGCTTTTGTCGGCCTCCAAAAGAGTATGCTCTGTCCAGCGATACGATTTGCACACCCGTACGGCTGGCCTTTTACTGCATCGCTATCCGCGCTGAAAGCTCTGCAAGTTAAACAAACGGCGGGAAGTTTGAATCTACAGCTGTAGTGGCAAGCCACCAATAGAGATTCCGCGTCTTTGAGAATAAAATGATGTCACTTCTGTTTTTAATGGATGTGGCATCACTTATAATTTTTATTCCGCCGGAAGTGTTGCTTCCTGACACAGATCGCACTGAGCCCCATGAACCGCAGATGAACCGCCATGTTTTGAACTTTTAGGCTTCTATGGAAGCTTCGCTACCAGGTACCTTGCAGCACGTGCCAACATATCAAGACATGCACAAGTGCCGCGATGGCAGCGCGCGACCGCACACAGCCGATCTCATCGGAACCCTGGCGCTGGGCCATTTTATGCTTTCGGCTTCGTTTACTCTTGCCCGTTACATGTCGTTTCGCTCTTTATGCATAGTTCCAATATTTTAATGTGACAGCATTCTTTGTCTACCCCAAGGCGCCTGGCTGCGCCTCTGTCTGGCCTCTAACGATGACTCGGGCCTGCAGCATACACAAGCGGGTATCCTCAGGGCCGCGCTAACAGTTGACAAAGGGCTCGAAATACGTGGTAAAGTTGGACGCGTCATAGGTAAGAAGATGAAGCAGTGTCTTCGCACAGATAAACAGCGAACATCCGTCTGGCCTCGAAACCATTACCTTGTAAGAAATGAATTCACAAAATCCAGTGGTCTGTGAGGAATCAAACAAGAGTCTGCAGCGTGTTAAGCAAGTGACTGCCCTGGGCGCCCCGACAAGTGTACAAGAGGCAGGGCATCGTACATAAACCTCAGCAGGCACCCGTCTTTGGCACAACAGACAAAAAATTAAATAAGTTTTGGGCTTTATGAGCCAAAACCACTATCTCATTATAAGGCTCGCCGTAGTGGAGGCCTTCGCATTAGTTATGACCACCTTGGGTTTAATGTAATCGCAAACACAGGTAAATGAGCGTTCTTGCGTGTCGCCCACATCGAACTTCGGCTGCTGCAGCCGGGATCGAACATGGACGCAATAGCTTGGCGGTACAACGCCAAAGCCACTAAGAAGCGACAAACACGTAGGTTCAATAAAATGTATCTCGTGCGAATGCTCTCCCGTAACTTCAACCATCATAACAAAAGGGTTCCAGCGATTTTTTTCTGGCAAGCGGGGATATCTTGACCAGTTACGTTTAACCATATTTGGCGTCGTCATGCGGGACTGGAATTTGCAGCTTTAAGGGATAACTTAGTATTCACAGTGGTTGGTTTGCCCGAACAGGCAGCTTAAAAAGACACTGAATTTCCCAGTACTGTTCTACAGTTTAGGTCCATCGAATTGTTCTTCCGCAGAAATTCCTGAACTATACGGACAACTCTAACGCATACCACGCGGTTTGAATGGCGTCGTTCAAAAGCACGGCATTAAGAAATTAGACCGGCTCCATCCAGAATTTGACCAGCTACAAAGGAAACTCTTGTTTTCTTTAGAAAGAAAGGTCTCACTTGAAGAAAATGTCATGATCCGGGGATCTAACCTGGAACCACCGCCTTTCCAGGGCGTCGCTCCCTTTTGTAGCTTCGCGGTGCATTCGGGTTGACAAAATGTTCTCTTTCATGACTCTTGCTTTACCCTGGAACGAATTTGCAGTAGTCATTGTCCCTGTGCTTCGAGTTGGCCATTAATTCGACCTCTCTCTGCGATCTGCTAGCCCACTGGCTATTTCAGGTGATTGAGCGACCACCCCGGAAATGCGTTGGTCCCAAGTTCTCTCCCCGGACCAGGACGAATTTTTATTCAACTGCTGAGCTTTCTTACTGAAGAACCCGTATGAGTTTCCTTTGTAGTTTTGTAGCTACAGTTGGGTGGAGGACAATTTTTTTCCTTTAAGGTAATGTACAGATAGAAGGCACGATAGATAGAAGGCAGTTTTTCCCTAGGTGGGCGTCCAGCTTGTTTTGCGTCAACTTCACCAGAAATATTCAGGCAGAAAACGGATACATACAGATGGGTCCCTCATTGGATAAAAAGAGCTATTTGGGCGAGTTGGTGAGATTTCACAGCGTGATTCTCGCAGCGCGAAGCACTGAAGTGCCGAACGAAAAAAAAAAAAGACAACGAAGGCTTAGCGAAAGAAGGACAAACACGAGTGCTAACCCTTCGTTCTTCTAGCGCTTAAGTGCTTCGCGCTGCAAAAATCACGCCATGAGATGGGTTCTGTATTCGTAATACCTCAGCGAGAGCGATTGTCATTGTAATTAGGTGACGCACCTGACAGCTGTGTTTTTTTCTCGGACGCAAACTGGGCGCTAGGCCTTCTGAATAACATGCACTCCAAGGCAGCATTATTGTTTAAATTGCACGATACGTGCCCTGCGCGGCATTTCGTGGACAAGATATTCTACTCCAGTGGGTGCGCAGCCTCATTGAATTATCTGGGAATCACCTCGCAGACGTCCTCCACCATTTGGTTCTTCGCATTTTTCCACGTTAATCAGCATTTTTACGAGTAATTTTCATCACTCTTGGTACTCAAATAACTGTGAAATGAAGCACCAGGAGGCACGTGGGTCCGACCTCTCGACTTGATCACCTATAGCAAAAACTATCCAGAATAAGTTGCTGGAAAGCTTGCGGAGACGTTTTCAGGTCGAACTTGTAGTATCGTGCTTCTGTAATATGAAATTATTGTGGAGGTTTGAGTCGCAATGCACGAATACCTCAAGCATCCATCCTGGAAAAAACAAAAAGAAATTGTGACAATAAAAGTACAGGAAAACATCACTTTCAAGGAAGCACGCAGGCGGGTATCCTACCTGCCCAAGAACATATTTGCCGATGTGACGCGTCAGGGGGCGGCGACACAACGGCTTCCGGCGGCTGGCCGACTCACAAGCAGTGAGTCGGCACTTACGCCATCTGCCCCCGCGGCGGTTGCAGCTAGTGCTGCTCCGTCACCCCAGCAGAAGGGGCCATCCACCTCCGGGCAGGTGGCCTCAAAGGTCTCGTCCAACATTCCGAGACCTTCACGTCCAACAAAGCGCTCGGAAGAGCGCGTGTCCAACGCCTCGCAAGAGGCGATGGACACAATCACCAGCAAGACGGCGCCACCAGCGCCTAAGGAGCGGCGAGGCTCTGTCGATCACTCCAAAAACGAGAAAACTCGCATCACGGCGCTTCCGAAGGGCCCGTGAACTAATCTCAATCTTTTAAGCGCACAACACATTTATCATAATGGAAACACAAATACTGCAGTGGAATGTACGAGCACTTCTACATAATCTCGACGACATTAGAGAACTACTACGCAAACGTAATCCAAGGTTGCTGTGTGCTCAATAGACACATCTGAAACCCACAGAGGCAAACTTTCTACGTCAGTACATAATCTATTGTAAAGACTGCAACGAGGCTAACGCCTTCGGCGGTGTTGCAATAGTTACGGACAAGTCTGTAGCTTGCCAGCAGATCGCCCTCCAGACGCCCCTTAAAGCAGTGTCAGTTGGGGCAATCCTTTTTTACAAACTGGTGACTGTGTGTTCTATATACATGCCGCCTAACTATCATCTGAGAAAAAACCGATTTCTATAACCTAATTAATCAGCTTCCTGACCCGTGCATACTCGCAGGAGATTTTAATGCCCACAACACGATGTGGGGAGATTCGCGATGCGACGCGAGAGGTCGATTGATTGAAAATTTTCTTCTAGCCTCTAGTGCCTGCCTATTTAACAACGAGCCGACGTATTACAGTGTCCAACCCAACACATTTTGAGCAATATATCTAGCAATCGATTCTTCTCTTGTGCCTCGCCTAGAATGGTCCGTCATCAGTAAATTCGCTGTAACGTTACACTTAATAACTCTGCATGAGAACCCTCCGCATATTCCTAGATGGAAATTAGCAGCAGCGGATTGGGAGCATTTTAAAGAATCATCTTATTTACCACCAGATTTTATAAATAACTTTACTATAGATGATGCTGTTACATATTTTACCGCTTTTATTATTGATGCAGATGAAAAGTTTATCCCGCAGACGAATGGCGGTTCACTAACGAGACGTGTTCCCTGGTGGAACGAAGAATGTAGAGAGGCGCGAAAGAGACAGAACAAGGCATGCGGCGTGTTGCGCAGATCGCCTAATGCCGAAAATCTAATTCAGATTAAACAAATTAAATCACAGGGAAGGCGGACACGACGTCAGGCAAAGACAGAAAGCTGGGTAAGGGTCCTCTCCGGCATTAATTCGTACACGCAGGAGGCAAGAGTGTGGAATGGCTTGAGAAAGCTAAAAGGGCAAGAAATCCATCCGTTGCTTCTAGTGAGCGACCAAGGAGATATCTTGCAAGACCAGGCAGACTCCCTTGGGGAACACTCTGAGCGTGTGTCGAGCTCAATACACTATTCTGAATCCTTCTTTAAATACAAAGAAATAGAAGAACTTAAGCCATTCGTATACAAATGCAGACACGACGAAGCGTATAACCGGCCATTTAGTACTGCCGAGTTGAGAGCTGCCTTGAACGCATGCAAGAGCACTGCACCGGGACCTGACCAAGTCATGTATAACATGATCACAAACTTGCACACTGACACACAAGTTACACTACTCGCACTCTTCAACACTATTTGGGCTGCCGGATACCTTCCACACACATGGAAAGAAGTGATTGGGGTCCCTGTTTTGAAGCAGGGGAAAGACCCATCCATGGCGGCAAGTTATCGCCCGATAGCTCTTACAAGCTGCCTGTGTAAGATTTTTGAAAAAATGATTAATGGCTGACTCATACATTTCCTTGAACTCAACAATATACTTGATCCCTACTATTGTGGTTTCAGAGAAGGCCGGTCGACAACAGATCATCTTATACGCATTGAAAGATATATCCGCGATGCATTTGTACATAAACAGATTTTCTTATCAATATTCCTCGATATGGAGAAGGCGTATGACACAATATGGCGTTACGGGATCTTGCGAGACTTGTCGGGAATGGGCATCTGTGGAAATATGCTGAAAATAATTGAAACCTATTTGTTGAATAGTATCTTCAGCGTAAAAAAATTGGCAGAGGCTTAGCTTGGCTAAGCCTAGTGGATTGCGAAAGCAATCTTCTGTTCAGGTTGTAGAGTTCCATACTGCTCATCGAGCGTGTAGATGCAGTCTCGTCGCCATTTAAAGCATCCATAAGGCTTGCTGTCGAACGATCAGGTGTCGCCAGAGTCGCGTCAGCATTGAGAGCATGCATGATACTTGTAGATGCACCCAGATCAAGAGAAGTTGAACGCATTCGCCTGGCTGCATAATATGCACGCCGTTTAGCTAAACGTTGTTCCCGCTCTTCATCCGTTTCTTCCGCACGCCGCCGCTTCTTAGCTGCAGCACATCGTTGCAGCTTCACCTTATACACATCATCCGACATACCGTGGAGGATTCGCTGGGACGACTGCGACGAGCCGAGTTGGGGGCCCGCTTTTCGACAGCTGGCATGACGTCACGTAGAGCGAGCGCCTCCCCCACGGCAGCGGCGCGTGCAGGATTCGCTGGGACGATCGCGACGAGCCGTATTGGGGGGGCCGCTTTTCCACAGCTGGCATGACGTCACGTACAGCGAGCGCCCATCGCGGCAGCGGCGCGCAGCTGCAGCATGGAGGATTCGCTGGGACGATCGCGACGAGCCGAGTTGGGGCCCCGCTTTTCCACAGCTGGTATGACGTCACACATAGGTCACGCTAAAGGTCAGAGGTGGATTCTCCGGGACGACGGCCAAGAGCGGAAACCTCGAGCAGTATTGCTTTCGCAATAAAATCAGCAACGTAATGTCGCGACCTTTTACACAAGAAACAGGTGTACCTCAGGGAGGCGTGCTTAGTTCTACGCTCTTTATCGCGAAGATTAACACGCTTCGTGCTTCATTACCACCTGCCATTTTTTATTCCGTCTACGTGGATGACATTCAAATCGGCTCAAATCCTGTAACCTCGCAGTATGCGAGAGACAGGTATAGCAGGGTTGGAACAAGGTGTCCAAGTGGGCAGACAAAAACGGATTTAAAATCAACCCCACAAAAGTTCTTGTGTTTTTTTACTAGAATCTGAGGCCTGGTTCCAGGCCGTTGTGTTCAACTGTGTGGACATCAAATACCTATTAACAAAGAACACACATTTCTAGGTATTATACTTGACTCCAAGCTTACTTTCCTTCCGCACATTAAATATCTTAAAGAAAAATGTCTAAGGACAATGAACTTACTTAAAATTTTATCCCACACAACATGGGGTAGCGACACGAAGTGTCTGATGAATGTTTATAAGAGGCTAATTCGATCACGATTGGACTATGATGTCGTCGTATATAACTGTGCCGCTCCGAGCGCACTAAAGATTCTAGATCCTGTCCACCATCTAGGTATCCGCGTAGCCACTGGCGCTTTCATGACAAGTCCTATTGAAAGCTTATACGCGGAATCAAATGAATGGTCACTCCATCCGCAGAGAACTTACATCAGCCTCACATATTTCCTGAATATACACTCCAATCATCAACATCCATGTTTCAATGCTGTTAACGATATGACGTGTGCTATACTTTTCTGTAATCGTCCCTCTGTAAGACAACCTTTCTCGCTGCGTGTGAGGGAACTTAGTGATGAAATGCATGCCCCACTCCTCGAGCTTCGCTTAATGCCTCCAACCAAGCGGTCACCACCTTGGGAGTGGCAGGTGGTAGAATGTGACATATCATTTCTAGACGTAACAAAACACGCACCAGAGATCGAAATCCTAATGCATTTCCTAGAACTCCAGCACAAGCACTCCTGCGCAGAGTTCTACACAGACGCTTCGAAGTCAAATGCCGGCGTGTCCTATGCTGGCGTCGGCCCATCCTTCTCGGAATCCGATGTACTGCATCCGGAAGTAAGCATCTTTACAGCCGATGCCTACGCATTACTGTCTGCTGTGAAGCATATAAGAAAATGAAAACGTCAAAAAGCAGCGATATATACAGACTCCCTAAGCGTCGTGAAGGCCTTGGTTTCACTCTATACAAACAAAAATCCAGTATTTAATGAAGTCTATTCTGTCTTCTGTAAAGCTTACATATCTAACCAGCATATCATTATATGCTGGGGGCCTGGCCCATAGGGGTATCGAGGGTATACATATTCTGGCGGACGAGATGGCCACGTCAATCGCATCGCAAGCTGTTAACCCTACCGCTTATGTGCGTGTCACAGATCTTAGGCCTTTCTTACGAAAGAAACCGCGAAACCACTGGCAGTGAATGTGGGACGCGGAAACAAATAGTAAGCTCCGCGTGATAAAGCCACAGTTTGGACTCTGGCCTTCTGCAACAAAATCACGTCGAACAGATGTCCTATTCTGTCGTCTTAGAATAGGACACACATTTGGCACCCATAACTTTTTACTCACCGGAAATGACCCTCCAACCTGTGATAGATGCGGGGAGAGGCTGACCGCTAGCACATTATACCGGCAGCACATTCCTTTTCCTCATGTAATGCTTCTCGGTCCAGAACCGCTTTTTAATACAAACACAGTCCTAGGTTTCCTCAGAGATGTTGTCTTGCATGTTATTAGTCCCATACATTCGTAACGCTTCTTCTTTTCAGAGTATGCCGCTGTGATAGTCGTACTGTATAGCACATGCCTCCAGGCCCTTGTGTTTCAAGGGCTCTGGTGAGGCAGTTGCGCTGTAGCTAATTTTTGCATCGTACATGTTCTGTATATCAGATCATTCTTCTGCAATGCAGTGTAAGGCTCATAGTACTCGTCATTAGTCATCGCCGTAATCTTATTGTACGTAGATTTTACGCACTCTACAGCGACTATTTTTCAGGCCCCTTTACAGCCACGTCACATCAACTTCACAGAACTTATCATTCCACCGCGAAATCACCAACACTGTCTTGGCGCTCTTTAGCCATACCTGGCCCTTGCGCCACTAAACAACGCACATTCATTCATTCTTATTCGAATAATTGCCTGTAAATTTAATACAAAAATAGCGCTGCATTGTCCTACTCAGGGACAGCGTGTTTATCCCCTGCAATCAAATTTATATGCTCGTTGTCTGCATATGACAGACATGTTGGTCGGGCACAATAAGCGCTACAGGGCTCGGGGGCCAAACTTACGAAGCTTTGCGCTCGTAAGGGCTGCTTGACATTGGTCGGCCGCCTTTGGCAGCTACTATTACGGATCGTTACGGGGTAAGGACTTGTTTGTGAATAGGGGATACTATTTGCTCCCTTTTTGGTCCACTAATTGGCCAGTTGCTGTGTCAACGGTATTTTTTAATGGACACCACAAGTAAAACAAGCAGAAATCTGGCCAGAGGACCAGACTATCGATCCACTTAAACAGCGCGAAACCGTCGCAGATAATTGTGACATGCTGTCACGTCTGTCATGTTTGCAATGCACCCCAATTTTCCTCTACCTTTTCTCCTTGAGCACGTCTGTGCATATTTATAATAACTCACATTGATTCTTACAATCTGCGAAAAATTGACTTTGCCAGATTTATTCAGCACTATATGGAACCACAGATTCAACATCTGAAGCTTCACGTTCCTTATGATTTCATTTTATCAAGTTAATTGATCAGTGCGGAGTGAAATGTAGAAAATACCCCAAGCGCGTGCCGCCAGCGCATCCAACTCTCGTCGCTTAATGGCAGCGGCAACTCACGAATCCGTATAAATGTTTTTGTTGGGCCAACTTTGTTCCCATACTGTTTATGTTACAGCAAGACAGCGTTATTGAAGTCCTGGAGCCTATGGAGCCCTATAGTTTGTTCGGACAGCGTCTCTAGGGAGCCTGTTTTCTAATGGTGACTCGCACGCTATAGTCACGGTTTCCTAGCGCGATTATTTTGCTCTTATATCAGGGATGCCATGCACCCTTGCTACGCGTCACGGTAGCCTATATCAAATGTGACCCCGAAGGAAAATATAATCCTGAGCATAAGTATTAACCGCTCGTGTTTACAGAACGCATGTAAACATGGAGGCCTAGGATGTGCGCCGCATCGTAATCATAGCTCGGCGACCTGAGAAGCGCTGTGAATTGCATAATGATGCCCGTGGTATATAGTAAGCGTGCCAATAAAACCGTTTTCCAGAAGGTCTAAGAAGCAGAGCAAAAATACCGTCAATGTTAGGATAACCTAACGGTCGCCTACAAAGTAGAATGAAGAAATAAAGAAATGAAGAGTAAAGCAGATACTTATGTTGTAGTTTGTACATGGTGAATCCGGCCTCGTAGAGTAAAAGTCCAAAATACTCAAAACAACAAAGCGCATGCGTTTACTATATACTCAATGTTTTTTCTGTTTTCTCAAAGGAGGAAATTCACCATCGAGGGCGATAAAATTTGCACACTTCGTGCTTAGGTGCGTGAGTTCTTCGAGAAGGTAGGCACGATCCCGACCGTCCTCAAGTTCACTTGCCCTTGTGCCTATCCCATTGCGCACTGTCAAGCATTTCTGTTTAGTGGTTGGATTCTTGCTGTCGCCGCATTGACGTAAGGGCACGGGCTATAGATGCAACCATCGTTTGTGGTCAAGGGTGTGCACCGGGAATCATGACGTGAACCAGCAGTTCCTTTCACGCGCTGCGTCAATGGAAGGCATCTGCACTCGGCAGTCGTGCTTTTCGCCGAGGAATTCTCTCACTTCAGCTTTAATTTCAACATTCACAATGCAATGGTGCAGTGCTCGTACACTTTCGGCGCGCTCGGCTAAATTCAGTAACTCAGCCTACGCGACGTGCACTGACATCTATAGTCTGACATCCAGAGCGGTAGCTGACGAATCTCTGTCGAAATATTTTACCTAAACTTACTATGTTGAAGCGAATAACTTCTCTACATTTGCATTCGTCATATTCATTTCATGACGAAAAAAATGAGGCACATTTCAAGGCTGAAATTTGTCATTGTTCTATGCATTCACACTTATTTTCAAACAGGACGTCGGTGGCTGTGGCAGTCCTGAAGCTAAAGTGGCAAATATAATTTTGGACTAGACTGTCCTCACATCGCTTATAATAAACACTAATAATCTCGCCGACAAACCAAATGGAGAGCCATCCATAATAAGTGAATTGTGGTGCTTGTGAGGGTTGGGTGTAGATGTTGTGCCATATAGCACCGCTGTCCAGAACACGATGTGCCGCACCACTCGTCCACCACTCGTACACAAATGTAAGGAAACACGACGGCTCCTTTTCAACACGTGGCAGAGTCCTTTCGGGAGCATCAGACGTTCATCACAGGCACGAGTAAACCTTATTTCCAATTATTCCTCAAATATTTTCTTTCTCTCTGCACTGGAGGGCCGGCAGGATTAGTGCTTCCCGTCGCACACCTCATTATAAAGTTCGTGCAGAGGAGACAATGTCAAAGGGCTCAGAAATGCTAGTACAAAATAATTAACAGTTTCTTTAGGGAAACAATTCGCCGCCGCTTTATTCCCTCTCGATTCCCGCGCACGAACCATGTGTAATTAGTGGACTCAGCAGAAATGACTTCATGGTTTTGAATTAGAATCCGGAAAGGGCCTTTATTAATTCCACTTAAGTTCGACTGCGCATCACTGATATGTAAGGCGTTTGAGAAAAGATTTGGCTTCTTTCATTTTTACTGCTTTATTTTAAATAACAGTGAGTGAATGAACTTGACGAAGTTCGTTTTCTTTGTGCACGCGAATAACGGCGAATATTCGGTAGTTCGTAGTCTGCAGTAAGCCTGGACGAACAGCAGTGGGCTTACGGCAAATGGAGGCTTACATTTGCAGATAAGGCTAAAATGAAGTAGGCAGAACACGCTTTTTAGAAAAGTTTGCGTTTCCATTTTGCCTGTATCGAGGCGTGCGCTGATGATCGGTGAAGCCGCTGTGAAATATTCTTCATAACAGCCACACATCCATGGATTGACGCAGAGGGGATGTCTGAGTATCCTGACCTGAGGAGATCTGAATATCCGCCCCCTTCAAATTTGCGTGCGGAACCGCCGGAGTACAACACATAACAAACTCATGAAGTCATTCTTCCCAGCTGTTAATGTTCTTTGCTCTGGAGAGACAAGGTTTAATGAATATAGAAAAGAACCAAACACCACGTAAAAACTCGCCGCCGCCGTCGTCGGCGGCGGCAGCAGAAGCAGCAAGCAAAGCAAAGCAAAGCAAAGCAAGCACCACCACCGATTACCATCTCCAAGTCGAAAGATGAGACACTCGCTTGTAATAAAATTAAATTATTGGGTTTAACGTGCCAAAACCACTTTCTGATTATGAGGCACGCCGTAGTGGAGGACTCCGGAAATTTCGACCACCTGGGGATCTTTAACGTGCACCTAAATCTAAGTACACGGTTGTTTTCGCATTTCGCCCTCATCGAAATGCGGCCGCCGTGGCCGGGATTCGATCCCGCGACCTCGTGCTCAGCAGCCCAACACCATAGCCACTGAGCAACCACGGCGGGTACGCTTGTAATAAGCAAGCAAGAAATTTGCGCCAATCAAGGGGGCTGAACTTGCAGTCTAGTGAGAATCATAAAAAGCCAAGGAAGTCACAAGGAAAATGATGTTCCTATTCTTTAAACAATGGAATGTAAAAGCAGCTACTGTGAGTGTTAAATTACAAAATATCTTAATATACTTTAAAAGGAGAGGAAATAAAATCGGATAGCGCTCTGTCCTGTCCCACCATTTTTTCCGTTAGTGTTGTTCGTGCTAGTAACTATGTCACAGACACTGTATCATCATCAGCTAGCCCAAATTTCTGAGTCAAATAAGAGTAGCAGCAGAGAGACTTTATTTCCAATAATTTGTTTATGCTCATGTGATTCAGCATTTGAAGGAAACATAAATATATTCACTGCTCAAGGTGCTCGAAAAGTAATGAGGTGTTTATTTGTATTCATAATTATTCAGCGTTACTGTTGGTGCCAATAATATTGTTGTCAAACATAAAAGGTAGGCTACAGTTCTTCTTCGATTATTCCTCCATATATTCACAAGTCCGAGACCTTCAGTGGTCTTAACGTTTAACTATGCTTAGCGTTCGCGGCTTTTAGGTCATGGTCAAATGGACACATCGTAGTACTGCGTTGCTTTGTACTTACTGTTGTTCCCCTCTATGTAATGCCTGCTGGGCCTTTATGGTATTTGAATAAATAAAATAAAGAAATAAATATATTCGAAATCTGAAAAATTTGGCACGACTAATCTCACGATGACTGTCGACGGTAGTAAGTTAGCACTGAATCAAAATCCGCCGCATAACGTATTGCCACACCCGAAACTAGTTATGTGTGGGGCGTTTACTCAAGCGGGAATCCTGTTTCGCGCTCCCCTAAGAGCACCCGGCGCCATCTCGCGCCGGCCCGGCGAAGCCTGCGTGTGACCTCCGAAATGCATGGCGCAGCGGTGCGTGCGAACGCTGAGAAACCCGTCATGCGGCAACCGAGCTCCTCTATCGCGCCTCTTTCTGGACATGCTGCGCCATCCTGGGACCTTGACTGGGAAACCCTTGCTATGTATGTGGGCCCTGAGACACTTTCACGCGGTTGTTTACCGCTTTTCGCCTGAGGGCCCCCAACTGTCGTTGGAAATAAAGATTGCAGTGATTTCACTGATTGAGCTCCAGCGGTGAAGGACAAACAAGAAAACCAAGAAAAGGCAATAGCATAGGGAAGACGCTGGCTCTCATTAGAGTAACTGACACTGGCGCCAATGAACGCACATGAGAACACAATGTTAACAGGACAGGGAGGACAGCGTCCTGTTGTCGTTTCTCTTCTTGGTTTTTCTTTTTCTCCTTTAGCGCTAGAAAAGCATGAAATATCGAAATTCTAATTAACTAGCCGAGCTCTCTGCCATAAGCTAATACCAGGCTCCCCCACATCATTAGAAAAGTCGTGGTCAAGGCATCCGCTTTGGCTACGGAACGTCGTTCGTTCTAAACTCACCGCCAGACACTCACCGGAACACAAATTGGGCAAAACCGTACCCAGGCCAGCCGCCCGGCTTTCTTAAGGGGTGATCGCTTGTGAGAGTCTTCGCTAACCCCGCCATCAACAGCAGCCTGGGAAGGTAGTATGGCTATGCGTGCAGCTCAGTCGGCGCTCTGGCACCGACGTACACTGTGTCAAGCTGTTGTGAATGTGAACGCATTATCAGTACAAGCGCTCACATGTGCTGCGCCATATATCGGCCGCTGGAAAGTGTCCCTCACTCGAATGGAGGTTTGGGCCGCTCCCATGGCCGCTATTGCCGTTGTGGCGTCCCAGTGCAGCTATAACCTATTAGGTGGGAACTCCCTCAGGCTGGGGTCGAACATCCCTTTCCAAGAATTGAGGTCTCATAAGGGCCGAGCACCTGGCCGGGAGCGCGTTTGTACCTAGTTTACCGGTAGGTACCCCGTGGCAGCACTCTTGTGCCTCCCATAGCCGCGACAGCTGCTCTTCAATAAGGGCGTCTGTGGTCGGACAAGCGACACCTAGAGACCACGCACATGATCCATATAGGCCCCCTTTCGAGAGGCGAGCCACCACAAGTAGCTAAGCACCAGACCGGGCGACATCTCTACTCATAAAAAAATCCGGTGCGTTTCCGGCCGTACTAGGATTTGAACCCAGTACGTCCCGCGCTTTAGGCGGATGCTCTACTACTATGGGACACATGCACCCTTCCCACCCCCCTCCACACTCAGAAACCGCTGTGGCTGCTTATTGGCTATGGCGTTGAGCTGCTAAGCACGAGGTGACGGGATCGAATTCCGGCCATGGCGGCCGCATTTCGAGGGGGCCGAAATGCGAAAACTCCCGTGTACTTCGATTTAGGGGCACCTTAAAGAACCCCAGGGGGTACGAATTTCCGGAGTCCCCCACTACGGCGTGCCTCATAATCAGATCGTGGTTTCGGCACATAAAACCCCATAATTTAATTTACTTAAACGCACCTACACTTACCTTACTATATATATATTTACAATTTCACTCCTTTTTTTCTTTTAAAACAGCGCCTGCATTGTACGTTGTCTTCTCAGCTACGACTGCTGAAATGGTTCAAAATGAAGCAGACGGCAATGCAGAAGTAATGCAAATGAGATCTTTGAAAGTCTTTAACCTCAGGTACGGGACATGCCGTATCAGCAGCACAGCACGAGGAAGTAATTGATTCAGCCGTCAGCGCAAGGGTATTTTAGTCAATAATGGTTCAGTCGATATGTTGTGCAAAAAGGTAATTTCGACCAGTTACGGATTACATTACGTCTGCCCCACTTTTTTCACTTCTGGATTGTTATGTTTGTTTACGTCGTAGACGAAGTTTTGACAGTTCACTGCGGTATCTGTTAACATGGTGCTAAAGAAAGGGGGAATAGAGGTTTCACATAGCTGTACGGCAAGCGTATATTCAGGTTTGAGCCCGCGCACCGCAGCGCTATTCATGTTGTTGTTAGTTGCCACAAACGCAAAAAAAAAAAAAATCAAGCATTGTTTTGGCGCTATTCAATAGAAATGTGTAGGGCTGATGAATTGTCGCTTGAACAAGCGAGATAACAACCACTGCACGCAAAGCAAACCATGCACGAGACGCTTAATTTTGTCTTAGTCTGGAACAGCCTATTGCACTTGCACTGCTCTAGCCTTCGTATACTTACGCAATCGTGTAGGTTGCGCCCTCTGACACTTGCTATTGGGTACAAGCTGTTGAGAAAACCGACATTTCCGTTAGATATACCGAAAAACGCACCCAATCGGCGTCAGGGAACATGTGCTTAAGCCAATGCGACAGCTCCTCTACTTAAGACCTCAACACTTTTCTCTGGATTGTTTTCATTATGTCTTGCTGCAAATCCTTCGAGTTAAAGAATAATGTACGCAAATGTGCACAACGCTGACATAATTCTGCTTAGTATTAGTACTGGAGAGCTTAGCTACTTGGTGTAAAATGCATAACTGTCAACAACATAATTGTTTAAAAGGGGCGAACGGAAGAACAAGTGCATTTATTTCATTCGGTTCAAGAATCGAAATCGTTCTCGTTTAGCAGCGGCCCTGTGCAGTTCTAGTTCACCGACTGGTCGTACGTAGTGACCGGAGTCATTCCTTGCGTCATCTCTGGAATTGAGAATTTTTTAGTAACGGTTTTTAACGGTAGTCAGTTGCTTTGGTAGTAATGCTTGTGTCGCACAATGGCCAACCGTCCAAGGTTGCAGCCAGCGTCCACTGGGCGCAACAAATTTGGCACGGGGCGCCCCTCAAAAATTCAGGAAATCCTCGGCAGTAAGTGGGTGAACAGAACAAGGGTGCGCACTCTCAAGTCGTCTGTTGCCTTTCTCACTGGCAGGCTTTGGGGTTCACGTCCCTCATGATAGCAATTGCGGCGATAAAAGCACGAATGCCGCTACGACGGCTAAGCGCCATCGAACTAGGAAGCTATGTAGCAGGCTACACGCCTAGCCATATATGTAATTGCTCGTTAACATACCGAGTATCCAATATTTTCCCTTTGTGGGGTCGTGTGACCAGAAAAAGTTCAGAAGCCGAACCTTAAGAACCCAGATTGACAATCAATATGACCCTTCTTAAACTTTGGCCGTAAATGCTTTATTTAGCCGTTGTTAGCAATGAACTGATAAACATAAGCGTCATTATCTGCGTGAGAAGCACTATTGGGGGTGGGTACTTACGCAGTCGCCATCTGTCGGAAGCGCCTCTCTTGCGTAGTATGAGGGATCATGCGTCACGCTCCTCATAGGTTTCGCTTACGGCGCTCAATAAAAACACCACACGGCAGCCCTCCTGGACACTTATGTAAGTACTCTCAAAATGAGGGAAGTTTTTGACTGTCGATATAATGATGTTGGGCAAACTGAAAGCACAGAATCGTTTACAGAAGCTATCTCATTACCGAATATGTACAGTGAACGCCACTACGCGCGGTCGCCGCGATGGAGTCTCCCGAACCGGATTCTTGCGTGAAAGGTAGGCTAACGCTGAGAATAAACTATGCAAAATATGTTCTTATAGTGGGTTGTCTATAACCTAATGGAGCATAACAGAATGAAGCCTCAATGAGAGCGATCGCACGGGTTCGCAGCAAGGGACTTCGCGTTTGGATGCATGTCCGCGCACAATGATTTGCTTTCGCTGTGAGCGCGTTTTCGCACCGTGCCGTGAGCTTTAGGCCGCAGCATATGGGCATATGACAGTACACTAGCGACCATTAATGAGTTGCGTGGACGCTATCAGAACTGTTCAAAAATAATTTTGTTATAGAGACTTCGACGCCTTCGGCGACTGTGATGTGCCGTCGCGACGATTCAATCTTTTTTTGTCTTCTATATTCTTGGACATTTCAATATTGTTTGTCAAGTCGTGTCGCACTGTATGTTTATCGGTCTTCTCAGCGTACGATTTCCCTCGGCTTTCTTTTCGTAATCCAGTGCATTAATTCATAACACAAACATGACCATATGCCATTCCTTTTTTAATGTGCGTCTCACCGCTCCCTTTCCGTTCCCTTGAACTTGCCAGTATCTAGCATCAATAAGTTCATAGACCAAACCGTCATAACATTAGCCGGGCATCGGGCGCGGGCGAGCGTCTCAGTACGTGTTTTCTGCTACTCACCGAACATCGCAGTCCCGGTGCCGTAGCAGAAATCTTCCTCCTGTCTGTGCTTGCTGCATACCCGAGTTGCAACCTATGGCTGTCTGCTGGTTCTAAGTTTCGCGAGCCAAGCTTCACGCAGCTCCTTGCCCTGCGGTTACGTGTGAATAAGGCTGTCACCGGGCTCCGTTGCGTACGTCCGGCACTGCGGCACCGAGGAGTAGCCTATCATGCTGCACGCCTCCAAAGGCAGCCACTGCCTATTATAGTAGTTTCAGATGTTCTCAAGTTGACACCCAAGGCGGTAAAGCCTCACCACTTAATCAGAACCGCGGCGCAGGTGGGACTTTAAACTTTCGTTTTCAGCTGGCTTTGGCTCTTCCGAAAAAGCCGACGCGGCCGCTGTGTCCACGTGATCCCTCATGCTACGTCACGCCGACTGTGGCACCAGCATTTCCAGTGGTGGAGTTCGCCCCCAATACTACTGGCTTCATCTCGTAAGTTTCTTTGTTCTAAATGACTGGGACTGCATCAGTATCATACACTGACATAAGTCAATCGTTTGTTAGGCCATGTTTGGATAGCTCCAGGACAGTTGAATCCTTCGAAAGGATCTAGGCAATCGCATGTAACATGCAGGTATTCGCGTACCACGAGCCATTTTACGCAATCGGCAGGCTGCGCCGCGGCGCAACCAAATAGGAACTGGCACTATGATGTGGCTGCGGCATGTGGCATGCTTTTGATATTTTTTCCATACATTCCAGCGAGTTCAATATTAGTATCTACCACTCATGTCCTATACCGAAGTACAAATATGCGCATAGGCGTGTAAGAAGGCAGATATAAGCAATAATATTTCGCCTGTAGATGCTGAAAGATGCCCACAGTGTGTACGAGTAACGTGTGACATTGTGCCGTCCAGAACCCAGAAGACCACCACCTCCGCTAGGAGCTTTAGTGGGAGAATGATGTCTCGATATTTTTCATTGCACTGACATTCTCAAGAGACAGAAAAGAGGGTATGAATGATCTATGGGGTGGGATGTCAGCGTCTTTCTTGTCCGTCATGCCTCCATTACTTACCTGAATTTTTTTTTTCTTCTACTCAGCTAATGTTCATAAACAATTATCAAGTAACCCAACAATCGACGGTGCTATGAGATGACTGGGAGCATTACTGTAGTTATACGGTCAATATCTTACCTAATTAGACGATTTACAAACAAAAAACGAAGACAGGTACAAGATGTAGGCGGATTGACTGATCGATTGGTTGGCTGGGTTGAACGTTCGAAAGCCACATTTGGGCTATGTCGATGATGTAGTGGGGGCTGCAGATTAATTTTGATCACCTGGGTTTTACCGAAACCTGCTGAGTACGTTGCGCTTGGGCATTCACCCCATTCGACGTAACGGCGCCTCATCCGCATCAAAAGTGAACAATATGATTTAAAAAGCACCCCAATAATCTTCGCCTCTGACCTAGACCTTCATGCACCGTATTGTCACGTGATGGCTACGTTGAAGAACACAGTAGCAATACTGTGAACGACAAAACTAACTTTTATTGGGCGAACCTGTGCCCACAAAATAGGCTACACTTATAGCACAACGATAGCGGCGAACACGGTCGGCGATCGTCGAAATCTGATCAACGGGTCAAACGCGTCGGCTTTCATACATCAATCGTCGCATGTTCCAGACTAATCGTTGGGACCCGCGTGCCTTCCACAAAGTTCAGGCGATGAAATCAGATAGCATAAGGTTCGGCGACAACAGACAGCGAATAGAAGCATCGATAACTTTCCAGAAACTTCGGATACATGCAGGTGCGTCGCGCGCTGTGCGATAACATTTGTTAGGCGGCGAAACGTGGTCGCCCGATAAGGATAAGTACACGTGTCAGTATTGTACTGATGCTTCTAAAACTTGGCCACTCACAGGTTTAGGCAATTTCTCTCCCTCTGCGTGCCTGTCTGTTGGAGGTGAAAGGGTGCTGCGTGTAAGTGATACCCCAGCTATTTAAACGCCTCTATTGCCTTATGCGTTAACTTTCTCCTCTTTCTTGGGACTCCCAAGCGTCCGACAGTTACTTTCCCACGTGCCTAAAACGTATCCGATTCGGTGGTGCTAAATTTCCCAGGGGAGATACGATCGTTCCTTGATCACTGCCTGAGAGAAAGAAAACACCGATTCAGGCGGTTTCTGTCTCTGCTTTCCAAATAGCCATAATAACACGATAAAAACATGTAGGATCCCAAGGGCCTCTATATTCCATTCGCCCCACTATACCTGCCTTTTAGAGAGTAAAGCACATTTAGTGCGCCCCTCCCCCCTCTTCCCTGCCTAACCATCTTCCTCACCCCTGCACGACTCCTCTAGAATCCTTTCATTTTATTGACCGTCGCTGAATGGGGGTCATTACCGGTAGATGCTCCGAGGTGGAGCAGAGTTCAGCTGTTTGGCCACGTTCCCTTCCTCATGGCTGACTTCCACTATTTCAAGGTCTGCATGTGTACGAACAAAACACACAGCTAGTTATGACTTCGCCTCTTTGGAAATCACTGCGCATTCTGACCAGTCTTCATTTTCGAGTTTTCCTTTCTCAGTGTTCATTGAATGCAGATTATTCTGATGGCGCCTGTTAAACGTGGGGAGAAATAAAGCTCCACCTGAAAATTTGAACCTCATATCATCATCCCACTCATGGCCGATGAAACTAGAATTCCTTAATTGCGCACTCTTGTTTTCTTGGTTCTGCTCTTGCGGCGCGGAAAGATTCTGAAGTTCCACTTTATTTGTTTTCACAAACACGCCAATGTGTTACAAAAGAATGCAAAAATGAAGAGATACACAAAAATGTTCATTTAGCTGAGGCTTTGATTAACGGCTGGAATACAGTCTTTCACGCAAAAGGTTGAGACCTGATTGTGATGACTTTTCTATCCGCTGCCGTCTACTACATAGATCAAACCTAAATTGCGAGCTCGAAGGAGCTACGCCAAAATTGATTGCTCCGCTAAATGCGCGCACAAACTAAAACAGACTCGGTACTGCTGGGACGACAGGGCACAGTAACCCTGCACTTGAGCGGAAATAGGTCTTTCGCGAAGTTTCCAGACGGTGCAGCTACGGCGGAAGCTTTCTCTACAGCACTGCAAACTCTGCCGTCTGTCTCGAGCCTCTCGTAATAGGCCGCTGCCTCTGCGCCATTTAACACGTCATTGCCCATTGAAGAAGTCGTCAGGCCTAACTAGAAACTATCGATGCTTGTCTCGCGTGAGTAACTTTGCCAAACAGGAGTCTTTTCTTTTTTGGAAAACATTTTGGACCGTTACAGCTTTAATTTAACAGTAATGTTTTTGTCTTGCTTTCTGTTGCTGTTTTTTCACATTTCATCAACTGGGATGATGGGTAAGCAAAGGAAGACGATGTGGGTAGAGGTGGCATGAACAGCATAGCATGCCGCTGAAGGCGGCCTAACATAATATGTTGCAGCACTGGGTCGCTAGCAGGTGATTTGCAGTGGTTATGGAGCAGAGAAAAGCGCTACGAACCATGTATACTTTTACTTGACCTAGTATACCTAGCTCAATAAATTATAACATGCAAAAAGCTATTATTGGTTCCCAAAATTGCGCTGACTCCTTTTAAAAGAGAGATTTTTGGGCTTCTTGGCACATTTCTGGTGAAATGGGATAACTGTGAAATTGCGAGGTGGCCAACACGAAGGGGCGAATCGGGAACAGCAAACGCAAGTGCACGTGCGCACAAATTCGGACGCACTCTCAAAGAGCACTGAACGCTTTTGAGAGATTTGGAAAACTCGAGCTGATTACGCGGCGTCGACACCGACGGCAGGTGACACCTCGGCAATTCTGCGTACGCACGAGGAAGGCCACGCGTGCAGAAGAGCGGGCGAGACGTTCCCTCGCTCGGCCGTCCGCTTACGACCTGCATACGGGCGGGCGTAATCTTCTCGGCAAACAAGGAAAAGCTCCGATATTCGCAGAAAAACGAGGGATAAGGTAGTTGGCGAGGGAGAAGCGCTAATAACAACACAATTAGTTCAGGAAAGCGACCGGATAGGCGGGAAGGCGGGGGAGCCAGTCGACGCACCGACCGCGGCCCGGATTTGGCGTACGCCGTGTTTGTCGAGCAGATTACGCACGCTCGAGATCGCAAAAGACGTGCGCATCGCATTCCCTATAGAGTGTTCCGGGCGTTTGCGGATCGTGATATAGAATTTCGCCGAATGTGTTGGGGACAAAATCATCTTAGAAAATAAATAGTACGCGGACGGAGCTTGGATATATAGTCTGCGCGTGCAGCTCACGCGTATACAAATTCTGGAACATTTCAATGGAAATCTTTCGAAAACTCGTGTGACGGAGCATTTTTGCTCTCATCTATAGCACGGCGAGGAAATTATATTTGCCTCGCGTGATAAAGGTGCGTCCAAATATATGGTGCTAACACATTTGCCTGAACAAGCTCATTCGGAAATAGGCACGCGAAAACCGATCGTGGACTGTCTCATGGCATTCAATATGGTCGGGGAACAGAGTGTTTAAGTATCTTTTTTTTATCTGTAAATTCGCTTTCTGGTTCGGTAATCATTGGAACGTCTCGTGCTTTATTGATCAATTTGTCAAGTGTTTGATTGTTTGTCTTCTCATGGTATTAGCACTAAACTATACCACAGCATTGCACTGGCCGCCGTGTGGTCATCACGTGGTTGGCATATCTGCTCTGTCCTTCGTGTTATAAGCACCTTGCATCTAACCTTTCTATAGTCAACTGAAGCGCTAGAACACACAGCTCGGACAACAGCGAAAGTAAAAGGGGAACTAGTATGTTATACTAGATTGAACCACTTAGACGGATTTCCAAATTAAGAATATTTGGTTCAGCTGTTCACCCGCTGAACTTGGATAGATGTGGCAAGATTTGTTATCTACAGGGTGTGGCACGTAACTTGACCCAAACATTAAAGATATGCAAATGCCGCGTACGCCATGCCTGCGAATACACGTGAAGTGCCTCGAGCGGCCAGTCGAGCGGCAATTTTTTGTGCTACAATAAATTTTGGTTGCTCTGCTATTACGAAGTAAAATATTACCGATATTAAAGTGTGTGTGAATCCGAGACTTTGGGTAACCTTGCCGCGTTGCTTTTGTGAATTTGTCGTAACAGCGTGTTAGCGCATCGTATCTGTCTTGACCAGAGCACGAGGTGCGTGTGTGTGTGTGTGTGTGTGTGTGTGCGTGCGTGGCTGGCACTGATGTACGAGTTGCTGGTTCACACTCGAAACGCACTCGAAACGTGCGTTTCTTCCCGCTCGGTTGGTGTGCTTTGTCCTTTATTTCATGCCTATCGGTGATTCGTGCGTGTTGCCCTCGCACGAAGTGTGCGTATTTACCGTGCGTGTAAAAAGAACATGCGAGAATTTACGACAACTGGTCATGCAGCGAAATGGCGCCTTCATTTGCCTATCCTTGCCATTTCTTGACTTATGCCATTGAAATAGGTGTAGACATGATGCATTGCCTACAACCACCGAATTTCGCGCTGTGAATCTTGCATTCCACTTCCTCGGTTTCTCTTTATACCTAAAGAAAGACTTAACCATGGAGAAAGATCGGCTCCCGCTTTAAACATCGGTTTTGACCCGTTAATCAGAGTGTACCCTTGGTTCGGTTACATAAATCGACGCTTAGCATCGAGAGGATCAGGGCGACACCAGGATTTCTACGGTGGGTCGACTTTTCGCATCTTAAGAGACTTTTTCGAGCTGCCATCGCCGCCTCCGCGCTAGGCCAGGTGCCGCCTGAGTGTGGCGATTGGAGGCGAGTCAGACATGCAAGTCATGATGGAAGGGGAGGAACTACCTCCCGACGAGTGCACCGAAGAGTACGGATGGCAGGCAGCAGTTTCTAGGCGAATTTCGTCCAGATCCGGTGTTAGCGGGAATTCAGCAGGAGCTAGGCCTCATATGGCTACGTCACCTAGAACATTCGAGAACGGCAGTCGAGTGAAGAACAGGATCGCCAGGGCGTCCCGAATGCCATACTTGCCGAAAGATCACTTTAAAATCATACTCCGACCACGCGGCGGACTCAATATTAGCAAGATTGGCTCCACCAAGATAGGTAAAACCATCGTTCAAGCAACTGGTCTGAGCTCTGACCACATTGCATCAGACATCATATGCCCGAACGTCAACCAATACATAATTGTGGCGAATACGCCGGAACGAGAGAATGCTGAGAAATATGTGAGAATAAGGTGAATTAACCTCGATGGATGCAGCTTCGAGATCAATGCATATGAGGCTGCACCTCACAACACGTGCAAGGGAGTGATAAGGAACATTGACGTAGCAGATGGTCCGGCAGAGCTGGAGAAGAACATAGTCAATCCAAGAAGCCATTTGGCTCTCGTCGTTAAAAGAATCAAGAATACTGGTACGGTGATCATCGCCTTTGATGGACACAAGGTTCCGAATTTCGTCATATACGGCCCGGTCCTTGTAAGGACCATAACGACCCGCCGCCAAGATCAAGGTTCCGAGGCAGGTCCAGGTCCCGCAGTCGCTCACGCTCCCGGGGAAGAAGCGTGTCCAGATCCGGACCCAGATCCAGATCCCAATCCAGGGCGAGATCCGGATCAAGAGATCGCAGTCAACAGGCTGCATCGAAACCCGGGGAAGGAAGCAACGGTTCCACGTGGGCCGACAAAGTCAAGGGAACGGCTATAGCGCACAAGACGCTGCCTCACCGGGACACCAATAAGACAAGACTTATCTGGGCCGACGACGCGCGTACCGATCCGGTAAGTGCCATGCTTTGTGACCCACCCCAGAGCAAAGTAGGGATTGTGAAACAGAAAGACTTAAGAAAGAGAATGCAGAACTAAAAGAAATGAATCAGAACATGATGAGAGAGATGACGGCAATAAGGAAACTCTTAAGCGACGCTAAACAAGCAGAAAACAAAGAAAGCACTAATACACGCAAAGAAGCCCCAGTCCCCGCGCCTGCTGTTGAGGGACCTATGTCAGCCAAGCGTAGGGCTGTTGAAAGTAAGCTCAAGAACACTGAAACACAGATGGAGGAAGTCAAACACGCGCTGGCGCCTTTCAAAGACAACATGCAGCTGCTTATGGACAGTGTCTGACAGTTGACAATGAATGTAGGCCAAATACAGACGGTACTGAATGACCCTAAGGAGGGACTGAAGGCTTTTGGCGAAAGAATCAAAACCCTGGAAATGATGACTATGTCAATGGACGTAAGGGAACAATGCGGGTCGTCATTCCTCAGAGCTACACTTACTCCTCAGGCGGGGGAGGTGAATATGCAATATGGCTCACACTAAGAGGGAATTTCGAATATGGCAGTGGAATTGCGGGGGGTACAATAACAAACGTACCATCATCCAGCAATACCTTAGGTCACTTCAGTCTAAACCGGAAATTATCGCACTTCAAGAGACAGGATATGGATATGTCACACTCACTGGATACAGAGCCATAGAGTGTCAAACGTGTGGTAAGGGCCTGTACATGCTTGTAAATAAGCACCTTACACACATTTCACATGACTTAGGCATCATAGACAAAAACCTAGAGTACCTCATGGTTGAGGTTGTAGTTCCAACTTCACACAAAAATCAAAGGAACAATAGCTTATTCGTGCTCAACGTCTACAGCAATCCGAAACACCAGAAACAACACTTCAAGAGATTGTTCGAAAAGGCTACTAATGTAGCTGGAAGTAGACCTCTGATTATATTAGGAGACTTCAATGCAGCGCACGAGCTATGGGGCTACGTTACGACGAATGTCAAGGGCAAGAATCTGTGGAACCACGCGGATGAGCTATACCTGGTCTTAATCACGGATAAAACACATCCCACAAGGATCGGCAATTCTGTCTGCAGAGACACCACACCTGACCTTACGTTCATTAAGAACGCAGAGCATGTGTCATGGACTAACACAAACATGAATTTTGGCAGCGATCATTACATGATAGAAGTCAAACTGGAAGTTGAGAAAGGCCGACCTCGAGAATTCGAGGTAGTAGATTGGGACCTTTTTCGTAAGCTAAGAGCCCAAAGCGGAAAAGAAACCACCAAACTCAATCTCAGAGACTGGTGCGAGGGCATCAGAAGGGACATCAAAACAGCGTCCAAAAGGTTTGTTACAGACACTAATGTAGAGATAATGGACTCGAAACTTGCCCACTTAATAGAAGCCAAGGAAGCCATAACCCGAAGGTGGCGGGCCCAAAGGCTAAATCGTAGGCTGAGAAAAAGAATCGCAGAACTTAACAAACAAATCGAACAACACTGTAACACCCTCTGCCAGCAACAGTGGGACGCGTTTTGTGAGTCAATCGATGGGCAAATGAGGAAAGGCAAGGCCTGGAAATTGATCAAGCATCTGCTGGATGAAAAAGGCACTTAATCCAACCAGAGACACAGCCTTGCCCGAGCTTTACACGTAGCCCTTAAGGATCAGCCCATCAAAACAGTTACCAAACAACTAGTTGACAAATACCTACCAGTTAGAAATGAGCAGGACCAACCACTTCCATCAGAATACAGGGGAGCCGCTCAACCTGAACTCGACCAACCCTTCACCCCTTCCGAAATCCGGAGGGCGTTAAGTGAACTAAATCGAAAGTCAGTAACAAACAGATCACTTAGCAATCTCGATGAGCCGTCAATTGAATCGCTGACAGACTTCATCAATGAAGCATGGATTTCATGCGAGGTCCCAGACGAATGGAAAACTTCCCAAGTTATACTAATACCGAAACCGGGTAAACCTCCAAGCTTGGACAACTTAAGGCCAATATCACTTACATCATGCGTGGGAAAGGTCGCTGAACACGCAATACTTAATAGGCTAAAAGACCACTTAGACGACAATAATATATACACTCACAACATGCTGGGTTTTAGGTCCGCACTTTTCACGCAGGATGCCATGAAGCAAATTGTACACCACATACTCGACGGATATTCTAGAAATACTAAGGCCATACTCGGATTAGACTTGGAAAAAGCGTTCGACAGCATTAAGCATGAGTACATCCTCAAAACGATAGAAGACATTGGACTGGGACTGAGGATGTTTAAATACATCAAATCCTTTCTCGAAGCACGCACAGCGAAGATAAAGGTCGGCGACACAAACTCGGAAGTGGTTCAGCTCGGAGATCGAGGAACCCCCCAAAGATCGGTGATCTCTCCCGTCCTTTTCAACCTGTGCATGATTGGTCTGTCCAGAAAGCTGCGCAACATTAAGGGCATTGACCATACCATATATGCTGATGATCTCACTGTATTGTGTGCTGGTGGCAGTGAAGGGCAGATACAGGACGCACTGACTGAAGCGATCAAGACGGTGGAGGAATACCTGAGACCTACTGGACTCAGGTGCTCCCCACATAAACCGGAGTTGCTACATTATAGACGTGAAAAAGTGGGCAGGCCTAAGGGCTGGAAACCTCTATCGGAAAGCAATATACACCTACATACAGAAAATGGTGTCACTACACCCACAGTCAACATGATCAGGGTACTAGGCTTTTTCATTGATGCCAACGGTGGAAACCATACGGAAGTCAAGAAAATCACCCTTAAAACGGATAACACGTGCAGGATGATCAGACACCTAGCAGGAAGAGACAAGGGCATGAAAGAAGATAACCTCATCAGGTTAATCAACTCTTTCGTACTCTGTCATATCTCATACGCCGCTGCCTTGTACAACTGGACGCAGGTTCAACTCGAGAAGCTTGACGCAGCGATCAAGAAGGTTGTTAAAAGCGCATTGGGGCTTCCAATTCGAACCAGCACTGAGAAATTGCTCAAGTTATGAATACACAACACGACCATGGAGATCGCGGAGGCTCAAGAAACATCACAAATAGCGAGACTATCTACAACCAGCACGGGAAGATCAATCCTGGACAAGATCATGATCAACCCCATTACGGATCCAGCAAGTTACAGTAAAGTTCATCAAGATTTCGCAGACAACATAATTGTCGCACCGCTACCCAGGAATATGCACCCAAAACATAACATCAACAGGAGAGCTGCACGAGCCAGGGCGTTAATCAAGAAAATGGATAAACGGGGCAGAGGAGCCTGCTTTGTGGATTCGGCTGCCTACAAGGATCGAACTAGGTTCGCGGCGGTGGTAGTGGATCATCAGAGCAAATGCACCAACTGCGCCACGGTCTACACTAGCAAACCTGAAGTCGCTGAACAAGTTGCCATTGCATTGGCACTAACAGACGATAGATTCACAGAAATATACAGTGACTCGAAAACACCTATTAGAGCTTTCAATAGGGGAAAGATTGCCCCACAGGCTGCTAGAATAATTAACCAAATGCAAACAAATGTTACACGTTACATTTATTGGTTCCCGACACACCTTGGTTCACTTGAGGACATTCCTGTGAATCCAAATGAATCGGCCAACAGCGTCGCCCGCGACCTTACAGACCGGGCCGCTTTTACATACGGTTTTGATTCTGCTGGATTGGAGAACCTACAGAGAGATACGCTCATTACATGCAATGAAATTACAAAACATTACTACATGGAAAGGAGGGAGCTTCCACCCCTCACTACAGGCTAAACAGAGCACAAGCAGTTACACTTAGGGAATTACAAACACAGTCTTATTATTCACCTGCACAAATAAAGGAATGGTATGACATTACAGACATGAATATAATATGCAAAGCATGCGAAAAGGAGATATGCACGCTTGAACATCTGCTCTGGGAGTGTGGGTCGCTCGGCCCTGGCATTCCCCGGAATCGGTTTTTAGGAATGATCAGATCTTCAGATCATATCCCTCAAGTCCTGGCTGTCCAGTGCGCCCATGATAGGGCTAGGAGGCTTGACCTCCCGGTCCCGACATGGGACTAGCCAGGCAAGTGGCAACACCTTGTACAGGACCAGAATAAATTTTTGTCCTCCTCCTCCTCCTCCACAAATGCCTATCTTTTTTACATAATAAACAAGCGCTCAAAATGATGAAGTCAACTATACTATGAATAAACGCTGTAACTTGCGCGTGACGTGCAAAGGTAGTAGTAGTGATTGGTTGTTTATCTTTAACTAGGACATAAATACTAAATAATTCAATACAAAGCAAGTGAAGGAGCGCAAGTTTACGGCTAACCTCGTTGTAACTGTCTAATGCTCACGGCTGAGACGCACCCGCCGTGGTTGCTCAGTGGCTATGGCGTTGGGCTGCTGAGCACGAGAACGAGGTCGCGGGATCGAATCCCGGCCGCGGCCGCCGCATTTCGATGGCGGCGAAATGCGAAAACACCTGTGTACTTAGATTTCGGTGCACGTTAAAGAACCCCAGGTGGTCGAATTTCTGGAGTCCTCCACTACGGCGTGCCTCATAATCAGAAAGTGGTTTTGGCACGTTAAACCCCATAATTTAATTTAACGGCTGAGACGTGAGCGGCGGTGAGCACAGGGCGTGTGCAAGATCGCTCGCGGTTACCTGGGTATTGTGGCGCTATGAATGAATGTTTATTTCGTATTGAGTACCATTTCAAGAAAGGTGCATGGGCAAAAGGCGCACAGCGCCTGACAGGGGCCCCTGTACCCGCAAAATACGAGTGTATTATACATTATTCAGTGGTAGTTCATGGGCAGTGAGCGAACACACGTAATTTTACATATTTTGACACATTGTACACGAGTTTACACAGAAACTGAGAACAACAGAAATTGACAAATTGTCAAAAAGGAAGAAAAAGCGGATTATAATATATTTATGTTGCAATAATCACTCTCTCAAATACTGTGTTAGTAACAATTCCTTCACATAAAGGAAGCTTCCAATAAGCGGCCGTTGCCAAAAGGGCCGACTGTGCAAAACGCTGCACAGATCCGATTTTTGTGTGAGGACGTCAGAGTTACTGTCTCGCTCATCGGCTGGCGAACGGTTGACATCGGTCGGCGAACTCAAGAAAATGATTGTACTTATTATAGACGTATTTCGATAATATCAAGTTTATGGCATGTGATGCAAAAAACGCGTGACATCTGTTATGAATTTTTTTTTTCAGAGGCATTCTTTATTCAAACCTGGCGGGGGGGGGGGGCAGGGGAGAGTAATCCGTAACAGTCCACCTAGTGGACATGTACATTTCGTCTACTGCTGAAGTGCTGATTGGCTGAAGTACCTGCCTCCTTCTGACGCGTACCGCAGCCCAGCCAATCAGAAGTTCAGTAGCAGGCGAAAGGGACATGACTACTACGTGGACTCTTACAGAATACCACCCCTGCACAGCATGGATTCACTGAAGGAAAAACACAATTTCACTTTTGGAAGAGTGCTCTGATCTTGTGAAAACCGCAATTGAACACAATAAGATGATTTTAGTGCTATTTTTGGAATTGTCCAGGGCTTTAGAGAGAATTAGTAATGAAGTTATTATAGACAAATCAAGTACGCTGGGATTTTGCAGTCATTTCCAAAAATTTTTTGTCAACTAGTTCACCGAGAAATTCCAGTGCGTGAAGTTTGCCAATACATACAGCATGCTCGAACATAGAATCTGGGATTCTTCAAGTAAGCTCACTAGGCCCTCGATTAATAAACATGTGCATTTCAGATCTGTCTTCTAAAAATCGGTTCTACATTATTTCAGTAGGCAGATGACACTACACCTGTACTAGAGTTATGAGGCGACGAAAAAGAATGCGACCATTTCCGAAAGGACATAAGTAGACTTGTACATTGATTTGATGAAAATTCAATTTTCGTCAACTATACCAAGAAGAAACTTGCATATTTTCGGAATCCGCACAAGCGCATCTTGTCCAGCAAATATTTATTTCTACACTCTTTCAGTTGTACTTCTTGTTCTTGTCAAGAGTTGCGTTTGGAACCAGTAGTAAAAGATTTAGGCATGTTAGTTGATCAGCCCGTCACCTGAAACCACCATGTAGTGTTCGAGTGTAATAGACTGAGAACGATCGCCTCCCCTATGTTTCAGCTGAGGGAAGACCCCGATTCATTAATGCTATCAATTTGTAGAGCATTGGTTGAGTCTGTGTTGACTTACTTCGTCACATTATATGGGTCTTGTTATGAGCGCAAAAAAACTTATAAAGTAATCAATAAAACTGCCAGAACACTAGCTTACGGAAGCGACTTACAGCAAGCAAACATGATGGAAACTCATAGCATAGCTGGGAATACTAGAGGTATACCAGCTTCTATATAGCACTGTTTGACAGTAGGCTATTTTACGAATTTATTTAAGATGTCAGTTACTACATCAGTTAGCCTTAGAAAAACAGAAAGGTACCTTAAATCCCACATATACACCAATTATGATTGGAAACCACGAAAATATTACATCCCTGAAATTTTAAAATAAACTTGGAAGCGAGTCGCATAATATTAACACAAAAAGAAAAGCGATGAAAGGAATTAGAAGCCGGTTCATGACGGCACTTTTTATGAGATTGATCTTTCTTACTATTTGCTACAAACGAGAAGAAAGGGGGTAACCCAGGGGCCCGATTTTTATTACTCATATCATGAGAAGCCAACAAGCAACGACACGAAGGAAAGCATGGGGGAAATTACTTGTACTTACTAATTCAATTAAAGAAATGATAAATTAATGGAAATTATAAGTGGATGAAAAAACTTGCCGCAGGTGGGGAACGATCCTACGTCTTCGCATTACGCGTGCGATGCTCTAACCAATTGAGCTACCGCGGCGCCGCCTTCACATCCACTTTCTTAGGTATTTATGTTTTACTACTAGAACCCTGAGAGCGTTAGCCAACGCCACCACTCACAAACCTTGGCGGCGCATGTAGAACATCCTTCATGCCGCAGGCGTCGCGAGTACGCGATCTTTTTGAGTGAAAGCAACTGGTCAATAAACCCACATATGCTACCTGAAGGCATCAGTGTTGCCGGATTTGAAACCCTGGCTATGTAATAAACGAGAAGGAAGGGAGTTAACCGACGGGCCTGATTTTGATTAATCATTTCATAAGAAGCCAACAAACAATGACACCAAGGAAAACATAGGGCAAATTACTTGTACTTACTTGCCCGATTTTTATTAATCATATCATAAGAAGCCAACGAACCATGACACCAAGGAAAACATAGGGCAAATTACTTGTACTTACTTGCCCGATTTTTATTAATCATATCATAAGAAGCCAACAAACCATGACACCAAGGAAAACATAGGGGAAATTACTAGTACTTACTTGCCCGATTTTTATTAATCATATCATAAGAAGCCAACAAACCATGACACCAAGGAAAACATAGGGGAAATTACTAGTACTTACCTGCGCCTCGGCCCTGTCTTGTCGCTCATTCTAGTCTGTGCGTGTGTCACTTCGCGCTACATCCAAGAATAAGAAAATTGAACTATTTGAATGTCCTGCAAATAAATTTGAAAAAAAAGCTGATTTTTGAATCCAACCTGATCGTCAGTGCAGCCCTCTTCTCGGCACTGACTCGTAGTGCACCTACTGGCTTCACCTGGGACAGCGCGACCACCCTGAGGGCGTCGTTCTTCGTTTGAGGCTTCATGTAGCCTGCACATGTAGCTTTTTTATCTAATATTCGGTAGCTCATTTCGCCGCTGTTCCCCCAGCACAAGCTACCTTGTGACATTGAGCACGTGCTGTGTCACTGCAGCCGCTATACCAGTGCGCTGTTAGCAGCGAACTTGACATGATATACCAGGAGAAATACACAATGCGATGAGCTACGGTGCTGGGACAGAAGTGGGGACACAGTCCGAGCAACGAGGGCCCTGTGGTTATATTTACGCCAGTCATGACTTATATACATTCTTTGAAGTTTTGTAACTTATCTGGGCTTGGGGATTTGTTTACTTATACAGAGCTTCTTATTTTTTTGCATTTGTTTATTTTTCGACTCTGTTCATGTACATTGAAACACCTAGTCTGAAGTAGAAGGTCCTGCATATTATGCAACAGAAGTGCTTGTTAGCCTAGTTGGTGCTTGCTAAAAGACATGTTTTTTGCCGCTATTGAACACTCACAAAAGGAAGACACATAAAGACAACACGGGCGGCACTTCCAACTGATTTATTTTGGGCTGTGACCCAAGAATATATATATACATACACGCATGCGCTGGCTGTTCACAGATCTACGTGACCCAGCGGTCAAACAATCTAGTTTCTGATTTATAAGAGCACGATAGATGTATCACTAATGCAATTCGTACCTTTCTTTTTTATATAGTAGGCTTCCATCAGCTCACGTGCTGTTTGAAATCTACTTCTGCCAAGAATCCTAATCTCAGAAAACCGTCGTTTGCACATGCAGGCCTTGCAGTGCGCAGGCAAATGTGCCACACCATCTTTCATTAGATTTAGTTCGTGTTCCCTAGCTCGTTCATTTATGCAGCGTCCAGTATGTCCTATATAGGACTTGCCGCACTCAAGGGGAATTTCATACACCATGCCTGTAGCGCATCTCCCGTAGGACGTGCTATGCTTCTTGCCACAGCCTTGCAAACCGGTCTCCTCGCGTGTGGTTTTCGAACAGAGTCGACCCAGTTTGACGGGGGCAGAAAAGGCAATGAGTACACCATACCGGCCTGCCACCTTCCTGAGGGTATGGAAAACCTTATGAACATAAGGAATCACTGCAGGTCTTACGGTTCTGGCTCTATCTTCCTCCCTTTTGGCGCTGGTACCTTTAACCTTCCGTAAAAGGCTTTCGGTGACTGAGGTCAGCAACGAGTCAGGAAACCGTGCTTCTTTCAGTCGTTTAATCTGAATTCGCTAATCTGAATCTGACCTCAGTCCCCGAAAGCCTTTTACGGAATGTTAAATGTACCAGCGCCAAAAGGGAGGAAGATAGAGCCAGAACCGTAAGACCTGCAGTGATTCCTTATCAGTTGGAAGTGCCGCCCGTGTTGTCTTTATGTGTCTTCCTTTTGTGAGTGTTCAATTGCGGCAAAAAACATGTCTTCCTGCATATTATCACGCGCACAACATTGTTCATAGTTGCCTTCACAATTGCCTTCACGAAAGCTTATTCAGCACTAATTGGAATGGCTGATAGTCCTGCATGTGATCTTTGCGGATGAGAGAAGAACATTCACCACTTATTGTGCCAATGTCCTCAATTTCAAGCACAAAGATCTTTGTCCAACACATTAAGGGAACTAGATGATCGTCCTCTGAGTGAACAGACAGTACTAGAGCACCGTCCCCCCCATCATCGGTTCAGAAGGTAGTGAAGACACTTGTGTGCTTTATAAGAACATCTGGTTTGCATGAGTGGCTTTGACTCAAATGATATCCATGCACGTCTCTCTCTCTCTCTCTCTCTATATATATATATATATATATATATATATATATATATTCCTTCTCTCTCGTTCCCTTCCCCCAGCGTAGGGTGGCCATCTGGCCTCTTGACTGGTTAACATCCCTGCCCTCATTAAATGCCTCTCTCTTTCTCTCTGGCCGCGCTTTTAATCACGGGGCGTCCCACATTTGTAGAAGGCGCTACCTCCGGGATCGATCCATATTTTTAGACTGCCCTATCTTCGGGGACGGCCCATATTTTTATCAGGTAGATTGGTTGCCGGAAAGAAAACTGGTCTGACAATGGGATGAATGTTATCCGCATTAAATATTTGTATATTCTGAGCAACCTGTGCAAGCCAATTCCTTATATGAGTGTCGTCCTGTGTCTGCGCTGTTCGGCAAGACAACAGCAGCACCCATCGAAAACCGCGCTGCTTGGCAAACCTGTACAATTGGGGGATCGATTGAACCTCGGTCTCCCATTCCAGCGCGACAGCCCCATCTAACAATTAGGCCAAAATGGCATGCATATCTTCTCCAGTACCAGCGCCGCAGACGCAGGAACGAAACTAGTTCAGTCCACCTTACAAGTGTCTTTCACGTCGCGCTTCTTTCTGCATATACTACTCCTCTACTTTCCTCCCTCGACAAACTTCGTCCACTTGACGTCATCGAGTCGAAGCCTCAGTGTGCATTCGCATAAGCTTCTGTTTGCCCTATAGCTTATCTTGTGAATAATCATTGTTTGACACTACCCGCTGCATATGGTGACAATATGAATTGTACGCATCGCATTTCAATTTTATAACATGCACTTAACAGCTTCAAGAAAGCTTCGATTCACATAGATTACGGCATGTGTGCTGTATCACATAATCTTATTTATTTGTTTATTTATTTATTAATTGCAATAATACACAGTAGGGCTAGGCTATGGTGTCAGCCATCGTCTTTATTCTTCACCCCCGTCCCTTCGTCGTCGTCGTTAAGACACCCTGTAACTTCTTCACAACGCCCACGTACACTCCCCCTTTTTGAAGACTCATCCCTCCTGGGATGATACATAAATAAGTTCCTAATGGTTGCAAACTCGAGCTCGCCGTCATCGTTAACGTAACCAACTCTCTTGAGAGCACCTTTTTGCACTGCAGTTTCCACCACGCGATACGGTCCCATGCACACCTGCTTCGTACCCGGAAGATCTTTTCGGAAGAGTACTAAATCGTTCAGCTGTATACGGGGTATCCGCGTGTTGTGGCAGCGGTCAAACTGCCTCTTCATATCTTCGCGGTATCGCTGGTAGGCTTCCGCAGTTTTCCGCTTCTCGCATAATTGCAGGCGGTCAGAAATACCAAGCTTTTGATCAGCAGGGAGCACCGGTGTCTTTCCAAATGCTGCGAAATAAGGACTACAGACAATACTCGCAATGTGCGACTGATTGTGATGAGCTACAGCGGCTTCCAAGCAGCACTTCCATCCGCCTTTGAAACTGGGATACATGGAAATAAACTGTTTCAAGTCTCGTATTTCTTTAAGCCATGCCATTTCCTGCAGGATGGTCGGGCGCGCAGTGTCGCAAAACAACTCCTCGCTCCTTCGCCCATTCTTGCCGACGCTTGCTTACATATGCTGGTCCATTGTCTGATATTACTACTTTGGTATTCTTAAACACCTTTCGGCTCAAAAGGGCAGTCACACTATTTGCGTCTTCCCTAACCGGTCGTGCCGCCACTATTCTCGTGCATTCGTCTATTGCTACTAGGAAAGACTGTGTTTTTCTTACTCCTATAGCCTTTTTAAACTCTGCAAAACCCACCTGGATGACTTCAAACTGTATGTCAGAATGTCGTGGTAGGACCATCTCGTCTGTTCTCTGAAGGTACTTTACTTTATGGACTTGACATTGATGGCAAGACTGGACGTACCCTGGACGTCGTCTTTCAAGTGTTTCCAGCGGAAACACTGAAGAATCTTGCGATCAGTTTGTCAGAACCCGTCGTGCCCGCCAGAGTCTGGGGAGTCATGATAAAGTTCCAAGATTCGAGGCACCATTGTTTCCAGGACTACGAACTTTCCATCGTGGAACTCCAGTTCTTCAGTTCCCTCCCACAGCAGAGTTGCGCTGACAGTGTCCTGATCTGGTGTTACCGCAAGTCTGGAGAGTGCGTCTGCATCCTTGAGGTGTTCTCCAGGTCTTTGATGGACCACGAACACAAACTGCTGGAGTTGACTCACCCACCGCGCAATTTTTCCTCTAGGCTCTGCGAGATTAACGCTATACGTTAAGGCTTGGTGATCGGTAAAGAGCGTGAAGCTCCTGCCATCCAGGTAAGGTCTAAAGTAGCGTACGGCCATTAGGACTGACAAAGCTTCTTTCTCCGTAGTCGTGTAATCCAGTTGGGCTTTCGAGAATGTATACGAATAATATCCCACGCCCTTTTGTTGCCGGCTCCAGGGAGCTTCTGAATCCATCTGGTAAAGCACTTCGCCTGTACCGTAATGAGAAGCGTCGGTGTTCAACTCGAAGGGCAACTTGAAGTCTGGAAGCGTCAGAATTGGGTCACACGAAATGATCCTCACAAGGCTTTGATAAACGGAGTCACACTCTGCTGTCCACCGAAATGGCACATTCTTCTTGGTCATTTCTGTGAGGCACTTTGTTTTCGCGGCATAATTTCTAATGAAAGCCCGAAAATGCCCCGCAAAGCCGAGAAACACCCGCAAAGAGTGTAGGTCATATGGTTTCTGCATTTTTGAGATTAGTTCGACTGATTCCTGCTTTGTTGTCTTTGTTTGACCATCAAATACTCTACCTAGAAAGACAGCTTTTTGTTGGAAGAACTCACTTTTGTTGTCATTAATCTTGAGCTCCGCATCCCTCAGTGCTTGAAGTACACTAGGAAGATGCTCTGAGTGCACCTCCGCATTGAGAATGTAAATTATTATATCGTCCATGTACACGTTACAAAACTTCCCAAGAAACGGTCGCAAGACGTCATTTATCATCTTCTGGAACCAAGCGGGTGAGTTCTTCTATCCAAACGGGAGTCGATTATACTCATAGATGTCAAAAGGCATTATGAAGGCAGAGTATTTCTTGCATTCTTCAGAAAGTGGACCTTGCCAAGGTCCTTTACATAAATCAATACGCGAAAACACTCTGCAGCCACCCGTCTCATCTATGATAGTCAATTCGTGGCATAGGAAAAGGAAAAAAAAGCTCTGTCTGCTTATTAATTTGCCTGTAATCCGTGCAGAATCGGAGGCTTCCATCTTCCATAGGCGCAATAGTGATGGGCAATGCGAATGTAAACGTACGTGGATGGACGAATTATATGTGTATCCAACATATTTTGAAGCTCGTTCTTGAGCCACATTATCTTCTCTCGTGACATATTATATGGCTTTTTTCTCACCACTGTAGTATCACCTAACTTAAATGGTACCTGAAACTTTGTATTTGCCTTGGTATATCCCTTCAAGCATGGCAATTCCGGGTAAAGCCTCTTAACATCTTTGCATGACCATGGCTTCCGCAGGCTCCTCGAAGAAGTTGAAGAAACACTGAGATTGTGCCGCTTTTCATCCGTAGTTACTTCTCCAGCCCAGTAGATGTTAAGGCGAAGTGCACTGATGGCTGGACTCGATAGGAGCGATTCATAGGGTACTCCGTCGAGTACTAGCGCCTGCGTAGCCACACTGTTGCCGAGACAGGATATGTTTAAACACGCCCATTTATCATGAATATCTCGCCTTCTGTCATATCCATGTACTTCCACAGCCAGTCCCTGTTGTACTTTCTCAGTCTCAACAATACGGGCATTTATAATTGTGATGCTTGCTCCACTGTCAACTAACGCGCTCCTTTCCTTTCCATCAACAAAAACAGATCAACAAAAACAGGTTTGCATGCGACAAATAAAGAGCTTCTCTTGGTGTCTTCAGGCGGAAGCCGAAGCCCTCTTTATTTAGTTTTTTTGTCACAGCATCTGACTCTTCGTGCTGGCTTGAGCCTCCTTGGTCAGTCAGAAAGGACACAGGAGAAGCGGTAGACTTCCAGCTTGTAAGCGGGCGTCTTTCATCAGCTTGTGTGGCAGTTGGGCACCTTGCACCAGGCATCATGGGCTGCCGCTGGGGTCCCGAGTCTTGTAGGTAGAGGTTTCGCATTCCCTGCAGAAGTTCTTCAACCGTCTTGGGCCCTCTCACTTGTATTTGCTTCTGAAGGTCCGGACTCAAACCATGAATGATAAGCGGAACCACAGACGTCTCGGGCAAGGCTGAGTCAGCCAGCTGGAGTAGCCTCCTTTTCTCATAAAAATAGTTAAATAGTTAAATAGACCCAGACCTGTACTTGAATGTGATAGCTTTATCCCATAATAATACTTGTTTTCTTTAAAAGAGCCGAGAAAATTCTCCTTCCACTCCGTCCATGGCTTGTTGCTGTGAGCGTTGACACGCAATTCGTATTGCGCCAATTTGTAATAATACACAGTAGGGCTAGGCTATGGTGTCAGCCATCTTCTTTATTCTTCACCCCCATCCCTTCGTCGTCTTCGTTAATACACCCAGTAACTTCTTCTTCACAATGTCCACGTACATTAATATTTATCTGAGACATTCCATGAGGTGTGGTCTAAGAGAAACCAGAAAACTAAAAACGCACGGCAAACAAAAACAGAAGAGCACATCAAAAGGTGGAGGTGGCCACTAGTCGCTGCCCCTTGACAAAATGCATTTGGTTAGCGGGGACTAGAAGCGCACGAGGCCACTTTTGCAGCAAATTAGCGGGAAGGGCGTATGTCTTGGGAGGCGTGTGTGCATGAAAAACGAGCGCTGCAAAATAATGGCACGGATGCTTGGAGGATGATTTGCGTGTCTTGCCCGAGAGATGCGGTGGGCCGCATTATGAATATGTTCTCCGAAGGAGCTGTAAAACGTGTAATAAAGATATCCAGTAAACCTTCTGTAGGGGCCGGTTGGTACATGTCCAGTAAAAGAGAAGAGCGCAAACCAGGTCGACCACAAAATGAGAGGGACACACACAGAAGCGCTTCTGTGTGTGTCACTCTCATTTTGTGCTATTATCTTTTACTGGAATAAAGACATCGGCGGGCCATTTTGCGAAAAGAAACAAACTAGGGTCAGGTCTAACTGACCCCTTGATGGGGATACGCTATATACTAAAGAACATTGGGTAGTAATGAAGCGGGAGCCTTCATTCTGAATTGATTCGAGAGTATTAGTAAAATCGTTTTGATGAGGGTCGAATAAGGAGCAGGCGTATTCACGCTTGGACTTCACTAGTGAGGTGAGGCAGCCTCATCTCAAGAGGTGTAAGCTAGTGCGTTCAACTGTTGCATTCTAGGGTTGTTATTGGGTATGTTATGCAGCGGCGAGTAAGAGCTTACGATTTATCTGCCAAAATTTCACTAGTGGTGAATACGCCCACTGAATATCCATCTATATGACCGGCGATGGCCTCAATACGATTGTGTGAGCTAATGCAAAACCGTAGTGAGTGCACCGAATGTAGTGAATATTCTAGTCACAGAAATCAAAATAAGAGATAGGTCCACAGGAAGTAACAAACTATGTTAGCACAAGGAATCTCACTGAGGCCAACATTCCGACAGGACGACTTGTCTTCGTCAGGGCAGCAACAACTTTTCAAAGTAGCATCTATGTGTACGCGACGCTCCGTCTCCTCACCCCTCAATGGGGGAGGAGATAAGCGGGTGCGCAGCGTAGGATATGGTACGCCAAAGTGTTCAGAAAGAAAGGGGGGGAGGAAACAAAAGAAAGAGACATAGAGGGAGCTCCCATTTAGTTTCTCTAGTGCGCGTGCTGGTAGGGATAGTGCTGTTGGCTCTTCCAGGAAGTGACGGCGTCACACACGAAAGGATCATGTCAGGATCAGGATCAAGTGCAGTTTAAGGAACAGATTGAAAGAGAAGCAAGTTCATACTTCCGCCAGGAATCAGGCTGGTAAAGGAGCTTTGCTTGACGGATAGTCTTTTTTTTTTATTGAAAAAGTGCTTTAACCAAACGTTAAACCACATCTACAGGGAATACCTTGGGCTATGGACGTATTAAATACGTAACTTTTTCCTTAAACATCCACCAATAAATTCGATTGATCGATTTTAGAAATTACGCATGCTATAATCAAGAAACTATTCTGATTCGCTGTAATTGGATGCGTAATCAGCTTTACCATAATCCCTGATATGCTTAGATTTCTTGTCAACACGCCCGACGTCTTCCTCAAGTGTGAAATGCATGAAGCAATGAAGTCAAGGAATGAACAAAGTCACTAGCAATTGTGAGGATAAGATCGAACGTGTTAGCACGCGAAGACTCAGCTCGGTGAGGTTTAGTTGCTAATTGCGTAAAGTCGGCACATAATGTTGCAAAACCTCAGGTACATTCTGAAGCTTCTGTACGTACTGGATACACGTCTGACCACGTTTGTGCCAGATTTGCCTTTTCAATTGTCTCGCGTGTTTATAAATGACTATAGTTTTTTTTAAACAGCAGCGACAACCGCACGACATGCAATGCTTCATGAGATGGAGGTGTGGAATTTCTGTAGATATTTTCCAAGAAATTTCCGTAAGCGGTCTGTACTCCTTGATTAAGTAATGCCTCTATGACTGCTGGTATATCTACTGAATCAGACGCCTTTTGTAATCTATGAAAGCCATATAGAGAGGCTTATTGTACTCTGCGGATTTCTCGATTACCTGATACATAACATGCATATCCCTTCCTGATATCCCTAGAGTATCCCTTCCTGAAAACTGCCTCTTCCCTTGGTTGACTAAAGTCCAGTGCTGCCGTTATTCTACTGGGCAATATCTTGGTGAATATTTTATATAATACTTGGAGTAAGCTAATGTGCCTATCATTTTTCAGTTCTTTAACGTCTCCCTTTTTGTGGATTAGTATAATGTTTGGCCAATGATATCCCAAACAATATCTGATCGTTCCTAAAAGAGTCCTGCTAAGCTAGCCTCACTCGACAGAGTTCGGTTGTTAAAGGTTGCCAGGGTCCGTTTCCATAGGCGGCCTGTCCGAGTCCAGAGATTCTTAGCACCCTCTGCTGCGTTACAGGTCTGACCGCCGCCTTGGTCAGATGCTCCGCAGCTGCTGGGGACTGAAGGCCATGGGATAATTGTAAGAATCATGAGGGAGGAGTGGCCGAATACTGCACCATGGAGGCCAATTCATGTTCTACTTGCTAATAATTTCAATGAACTGCAATCGAATACGTCCCGTACCAAGGTAACCAAATGCGATGAACACTTACTGTCGTGCGTGCAGTCTATTCACATATACAGATTGTCCCACCTAACTTGAGGCAAAGCTTTAAAAATGAAAGGCACTCCGGACGCTAGTTTAATCGAATGCATAATGTTGGCACAGGCCTAAAGTTACTCAGGCTATATTTATTTTCGCCTTAACGGATTAGTTTTGTTTAATTAATCACGTTTTAAGTATTGGCTGCAGACCCCAACTGTAATAAGCAAAGTTGTAGAGCACCTTGAGAAACCTCTCAATAAATTGTTTCGAACACGATATATCTCACGTGGTCCTTTTTTTCCGCGTCTCAAAGAAAGCCCACGAAATATGAAAAAACCAGGTGAAGGGGCGCTTGCACACTGTGATTGTGCTGCTCTCAACCGTGCAATGGATAAACAGAGTCGGCCGCAACGAGACTGGCCCGCGGCAGGGCGTTATGCCTAGTGTAGGTGTATGGGCATGCGGCTCTTATCGCATGACGGTGCAAATGCATGCTGCTGGACGAGCTTTGCCGAAGCGATAAAGCGTCTAAGGCCACGAAAAAGAAAAGACGAAAGCAGCATTTTGATTATGCTTGAAAGAAGGAAAGGGCGAAGTGCGTGGGAACGGTGGAAGGCGATGAAGGCTGCTACAATTTTGCCTTTGTACACAAATGACCTTGTAGTAGTTTTCGAATTGAACGGGTTGAATAACAGCGGATAACTCACACGTGGACAAAACCAACTAATGGTAAAAAAAAAAAAACTTGGCTATATTCAACGAAGATTACGCATGTCTTCTTCAGACGATGACTCTTTTTGCACTGGCCCCGTCTGCTCTCCTTCTCACACTTACTGTCTACCAGACGTTCTTTTTTGATCTGGCATCCCGCACGTGCGCGTCGCTTCGTGGTCGCAGTATCGAGTGGCCGCGTCTGTATTCACACTTCTGCACCGTGACCGGCGCGTCAGTCTCTGAGAGAGTGCGCCCGCAGGCTGTTCCAGTTTACCGGATGTAGATCATACCTTAGGTACGTCGTTTCAACCAATCCCAGCGAACTGCAATATACCCAGTGCTCCTTAGGCGCCCATATCCCCGCAGGTTCTCCACAGCAACGCTATTTGGCTGTGACCAACGTTGAGCAGCAGGTATGGATTACTCCAATGAGGAAAGAGCTGACATGAGTCTGGCTCTAGGTGCGTCAAGTGGACATAGAAGGCGCTCGGTTGAGCTATTTCAACGCCGGCATCCAGGTACGCCTTCGAGCTCAATGAAGATTGTGCGTGCATATGAAACGCGGAGACAGCCTGGGACTTTTACGAAGAAACGACATATATCTTCAATTCTCGGCGAGAACGTGGACACAGATATTGGATCAAAGTTTCCTTCAGACCCACATGCAAGTGTTCGTAGTGCGGGTGCTGAAGATGAATTGTCAAAGTCTTCATTGTGGAGAGTACTTAAGAAGAGGCAACTTCATGCGTACCACGTGCAGCTGCACCAGATGTTTGAGCTTTACGATTTCCAAAATAAAAAGGACTTTTCAAACTGGATTATAATCAAGACGGAAGAGGACCCAGGCTTTGTCAACAAAACACTGTGGACCGATGAAGCTACCTTCTCACGTAATGCCCAAGTGAACATCCACAACGCTCACTATTGGAGCGACGGAAACCCTCACTGGGTTTTGAAGACACATCATCAATATTCGTTGGTTAATGTGGGGTGTGGAATTTCCGGTGGCCCCATCATTGGCCCCGTGTTTTTTGATAACACGCTTAGACGCGAAAGATACGTCAACGACATCTTTGATGGGGCGCTTGAGGATTTTCTTTGTGAAGTTCCATTGGCTAGGATCAAGGATATTTGGTATCAGCATGATGGTGCTCCCCCGCACGGCAGCAGCAACGCTTGCAAATGGCTGCAACAGTGCATTGGATGGCATGGGCCCATTGCTTGGCCGGCACGGTCGTGAGATTTACCTCCCCTCGATTTTTCCTTTGGGGCTACGTCAACGATCAAGTATACCGGACACCAACCACAACATCAGAGAATCCAAAAGAAAAATTAAGACAAGTCGGCCACTCCATCCCTAATACCATGATCTAGAACGCCTCGGAAAATGTGCCTATGAGATGCCAAATGTGCATTGCAGCAGATGGTAACCTCTTCGAACACGCATTATAATGAAAAGTCAATTTTTGAATTGAAGGGCACTGGAAAATCATTACGGCCCCCTAACGCCACCTCCCCACCCAACCTCATTACGATCCGTCGACAGGCTGCCAGCTCTTGCCCATTTAAAGCATTAAAAAATAAAGCTATGTTGTTCGCTTTCGTCTCCTTAGACGCTTTATCGATTCGGCACCTCTCGGCCAGCAGCACGCATTTGCGCCGTCATGCGTTAACAGTGGCATGCCCAGATACCTACACCAGGCATAACGCCATGTCGCGGGCCAATCTCACTGCAGCCGACCTTGTTCATCCATCGCACGCTTTAGAGCAGCACAATAATAGGGCAGAATCGCCCCGTCTAGTGGTATTTTTTTCATATTTCGCGGGCTTTCTTTGGAACACGTAAAAAGGATCACGTGAGATAGCGTTGGAAACAATTTCTTGAGAGCTTTCTCAAGGTGCTCTACAACTTTGCGTATCACACTTGGGGTCTGCAGCCAATGCTTAAAAAGTTGGTTATTTAAACAACTAATCTTTAGTTAACGGGAAAATAAAAAATAGCCTGGGTAACTCTAGGCTAATGCCAACATTATGCATTCGGTTCAACTCGTGTCCGCAGTGCCTTTCATTTTTAAAACTTTGGCTCAAGTTTTGTGGGACCAACCTGCAGACAATTTTACAACATCATGGCGTTTGCCTTGTTAGTGCTCATATATTAATAGCCACCATCAGTTCATTGCTGTTTCTGTATTGTATTTTTGTGTTGATAGCTTTCATTTTTGTATCAACTGCTGTGTTGAAGCAAATCTTGCGCTCAAATTTTCTTACATTGAAACCGGATATTTAATTTTTCGTAAAAGCGAGGGAATTTGTCTTTTTGCAAGCTGAGGTCAAATGACGTGTGAGTGATTCAGTTGTTCGATCGCGCTGGGGAGGTATTCACAATTTTGCGAATCCTCTACACTAATGTCAAAACAACAAAGCACGCGCAAACGTCACCTCGCTGCCACCTAACAGCTTCAGATACGCAAATATTTTTTCATTCGTTTAATCATCCTTATTTGGCCGCATTCCATACCCCTGTATGCCCTGAGGCATTAACCCTCGCATTAAAGAAAAGAAAAAAAGAAATAAAACAGCTTGTTCGTCAGCCGGATAATCGCAGAGCTGAGCCTATTGAAAAAAATGCCTGTAGACGTACGCGTAAGCGGCCTTTCCGGCCTTCGTGCCACAGACAAAATATGGCAGGGAAGTTTAGGTGGGGAAGGGGCTCAGGTGCTCCGTGGCAGTGTGCGCTGTTCCACTTGATAGCATGCACTGAAGTATATCGCCTGACACAGAGGCAACATTCTCCCGACATTGGCTCCTGTTGGTAACAGGCGCAAGTTTAATTATGTTCGGTAATTTCGGTAAGGTAATTAGTTAAACACCTAATTAGTGATATTTTTAATTCGACACTTATGCGTTTCAATTTCTTTTTTGCAACTAATGTCCGCCTCTTTGAGTAGACCAGCTCGCGGACTAGAATTGTGCTATCCACTACAGGCAATGTAAAAAAAATTTTTGAGTGTTCGCTAAACACTCAGTGTATTGTCTCCTAGTAGAGACAAGCGAGGCTTGCAAACTTGCTCGTAGTTCACTGCTTGTCCGATTGGCTGCTCTCTCCTTACCGTTCTCACAAATTTTGTGGCCCGCGCACTTTGTGAAGTTGAGGCGATCGAACACGTTCTCTTCGGAACAAATATCTCCAATTCCCCCCCTATGTTATCCGTGAGCAACCTAGCCGGACAACGATCGCTGACCCAGAAAACGAACTTCCGGGAAAGCCAACGCAGGAATTATAAAGAACTTATTTATCTCGATCAAACGAAGCACGCATCTTCATCAGGGGCCCTATAATGTAAAGCTATTCAAATCTGTTTTTATTCCAATATCTTTGACGCAAAATTTACATAACCGCTGATATAAGAATGCGCCGGTGACCCGTAGCGTTGTTTGAACCAACCAATCAAACGCTCCCCTCGTTTATGTGAGTGTAAGTTTGTTTGCTTTCAAGCCGAATAGCATTGCCTAAATTTACATGTTTTTCTTGTAAAATTGGCTGACAAGAGGCGAGGAGCTCGCAGAAGTGGAGAGGGTAACGGTGGAGCCGAGCTAGCGCAGTGAAACTAGGCAACCGGTTGAGGAGAGCGGTAGTGGCATTTGGGTTTGGCCTGCTTCCACTTGCTTCGCTTTGCAGTGGCTGGAACAAAAAGAATGGTGGCGTGGAAAGGAAGGATAACAATTCCGCTGAAGCGGATCTTCAGCGAAGAAGTGTCGGTAGAGCGATGTCATAAACGTACCGAAAGGGCTCGACAACATTATACTGCCATGGAATATAGTTTATTACGCGCAAATAAATTCATGCTCCACCGCAGCTCCAAGCAGCCAGTGTCCGAGCGATTGATAGGGACATCTTCTGTTCATTTTGGGACGGACCCAGTCTCCGGCTATACGAAAAAAAAAAGTTCAGTTTTGTTCGGCATATTGATGCATCTACCATACGGACCAGCAACTTTGACTTGGTGAGTTATCGCAGTTTTGTGGGATCACGGCACAGACAGGCGAAGTGGAAACATCCCGAAACATTATCACGAACTGAGGAGGGAAAGAGAGAGAGAGAGAAAGGCAAAGGAAAGACAGGGAGGCTAACCCGAGATTATCTCCGGTTGGCTACCCTGTACTGGGGGAGGGGCAAGTGGATGCAATAGGTGAGAGAGAGAAGGATAAAAAAAAACCTAACCACACAGACGCACGTACACACGAACTGTTTCTGTGGGCACTGTCACGCAGCCCGCAAAGGCGTTCCTAGTCTTACGCAGTGTCAGCGTACAGTCCTACGTCCCACAGTGCACAGTCACAATATGTCAGAAAGTCCCGTGATTTTCAAGTATCGCAACAGCGCTTTCATAGCAGATCGCGCTGATGTTCGCGTAGGCCAGTTTCCAAGGATCTTGTTTTCTGACATTGGGCGCTTGTCCAGTTTGTCTAGGGTGGCTGAGAGGACCGCTCTTTGTCGGTTAAAACGAGAGCACTGACAAAGAAGCTGCTCGATTGTTTCATTGCACCCGCAGAAGTCACAAAGTGGGCTGCTGGCCATTCCGATAAGGAAAGAGTAGGCATTTGAAAATGCTACTCCAAGCCATAGACGGACTAGAAGGGTGCCGTCACGTCGTGGAAGCTCGGCTGGAATACGGAGCTGTAAATTAGGGTCCAGGGTATGAAGGCGTGAACTTGCGAAATCGCATGAATTCCACTGGGCTAACGTCAGGTCACGCGCAAGTGCGAAAAGTTTTTTTGTAGCGTCGGCTCTCGAAAGAGGAATGGCAACGCAGTTGACGCCATCATGGGCAGATCGGGCAGCTGCGTCTGCTCGATCATTGCCATGTATGCCACTGTGACTAGGCAACCACTGATATATTATATCGTGTCCTTCGTCAACTAGTCGATGGTGGACTTCTCTGATCTCTGCGGCGAGCTGCTCATGTGATCCATGGCGCAGTGCTGAGAGTACACTCCGTAGGGCTGCCTTGGAATCACAGAAGACTGACCATGCGTGGGATGGTTCCTCCTGAATGAAATGAAGAGCCGCACGCAGGGCTACCAGTTCAGCAGCTGTCGTTGATTATACATGTGACGCTTTTATCTGTATTTTGACGAATCGTCTTGGTACCACCACAGCGGCAGCTGCACTTGCAGATGTGACAGAGCCATCGATGTAAACGTGTACGCGGCCAATCTGCACCTCATGTAAAAGTTCTAATGTGGCCTGCTTAAAGGCAGACGACGGTATGTTGGCTTTCTTCATGATTCCTGGGATGGTGAGGCGTATTTCAGGTCTGTGCAGGCACCATAAAGGTGAGGATGGTCTTGCTGCAGGCATGTAGTTCGATGGCAATGAGGTACGATTGGCATCAATTATACGACTGAAAGTTGTGTGTGGCCTTTCTGCGGATAGAGCGGCAAGATGGTGAGAAGGTCATCGGGCAACGTGCCGAATATGCGCCCTGAGAGTGTCGGTTGCCAAGTACGTTGATATTGGATTATCTCGAGCTATGGCAATCGTTGCCGCTATAGACGCACACCTCGGAAGACCGAGACACCTCCTTGTGGCTTGAGCTTGTAGTCCCTGGAGTACACGCAGGTTTGTTTTGCAGGTGTTACCAAGCCCAGGGAGGCTGTATCTTGCGAAACCGAGGAACAAGGCGTTATAAAGCTGCAGCATTGACCGCACCGAAGTGCCCCATGACTTTCCGTCGAGAAATTTGAGGAGATGTTTTATTGTCAATAATCTCTTCTTCAGGTATGAAACATGCGGGCTCCATGATAGGTCGCGGTAAATAATTACGCCTAAAAAGCGGTGTTTCCGTGCATTTTCAGCTGCCTGCCCATTGACATTTACAGCGCAACGCTTCATTGCCTTCCGAGTGAATGTAACAAGGCAGCATTTCTCTGAAGACACCTCCAAGTTCTGTGTTCGCAAGTACAGTGATGTTAACGTAGCGGCCTTTTGTAGTCGCGCTCGTACCTGCAGTCGTGTTACAGCAGACGCCGAAATGCAGATGTCGTCGGCATAGATTGATACATGAACAGTGTTGGGCAAGCATTTGACTAGACTAACGAGCACTAGGTTGAATAGCGTCGGGCTCAACACTCCGCCTTGCGGTACTCCACGGAACGTTTGATGTTTAGTCGTGGCGCCATCCTCGGTCATCACGAAGAAATGCCTGCCGGTCAAATAGCTGCACAGCCACTGAAAAGTGCGGCCACGAATTCCGGCTTCAATGAGAGCATCTACAATGGCAAAATGTGCTATATTATCATAGGCGCCTTTTATGTCTAAGAACAATGCCGCAGTGAGTCGTTTCAGACGTTTTTGATGCTGAACAAACGTAACCAAATCAATGACATTATCTATAGATGAGCGCCCACACCGGAAGCCAGCCATAGCATCGGGGTACATGTTTTAATTTTCCAGGTACCATTCTAGGCGCGTCAAAATCATTCTTTCCATTATTTTTCCTATGAAACTGGCCAGAGCGATGGGGCGGTACGATGACAAGTTAATCGGTGATTTACCAGGTTTGAGAAGTGGAACCAAGCGGCTGCATTTCCATTCCCGTGGAACCGAACCATTGCGCCAAGACTCGTTGTACTGCTTTAGCAGCATGAGTCGTGCTTTCTTCCCAAGATTGCCGAGCGCCGCATAGGTAACGCCGTCCGGCCCAGGTGACGAAGAGCGCCTGCAAGTCGCCAGTGCCGCTTCAAGCTCCTCCACCGAAAACATTACATCCATGGGGGAACCCCGTGGCACAGCAGTGGCACATGTTGTAAGTGCGCGTTGGAGCTGCAAGCTGGCAAGTCTTGAGCAAAATTCTTCAGCAATCTCAATATCGCTGCGACCTTGGTGCAAAGCGAGGCATTTGAAAGGAACACGCTGTTGCGGTGATACGCGAAGTCCACGCACGGTTCTCCATATCTGAGATAATCGCTGACGTGGATCCAACCACTCAAAGAAACGTTTCCATCTTTGAGATTGTAGCGCATGAATGCGGCGTTGAATCTTCTTTTGCATCCGCCTTGCCTCTCTGAGATCATGGATGGATTTAGTTCTTCTATATCTTCATTCAGCCCGCCGGCGAATGGTTAGTAGTCGCTGCATTTCGGCTTCAAGTCCTTCATATTTCGTGAAAGGCTGAAAAGTACGCGTAGCCTCTTGCATGGTTTTTGAATTTCGTGTTCCAGACTTGAATGGTTCCCTTGCTGACATACTCCCTCCATGTGCGACCGAAACGCCGACCAGTCAATTCGCCGGAGGGTCACAGAGCAGCATTTAGATAGTCCATTGATCTTTAAGTACGTCGGAATATGATCGCTTCGATGTGATTCGATGTCTAGAAATCATTGCACATTTCTTTCAAGACGCCGAGAAAGAAGGGTCAAGTCTAGGCAGCTCCTATACGTCATCATTATCATCATCATCATCATCATCATCATCATCATCATCATCATCATCATCATCATCATCATCATCATCAGCCTGGTTACGCCCACTGCAGGGCAAAGGCCTCTCCCATACTTCTCCAATTACCCCAGTCATGTACTAATTGTGGCCATGTTGTCCCTGCAAACTTCTTAATCTCATCTGCCCACCTAACTTTCTGCCGTCCCCTGCTACGCTTCCCTTCCCTTGGAATCCAGTCTGTAACCCTTAATGACCATCGGTTATCTTCCCTCCTCATTACGTGTCCTGCCCATGCCCATTTCTTTTTCTTGATTTCAGCTAAGATCTCATGGACTCGCGTCTGTTCCCTCACCCAATCTGCTCTTTTCTTATCCCTTAACATTACACTTATCATTCTTCTTTCCATAGCTCGTTTCGTCGTCCTCAATTTAAGTAGAACCCTTTTCGTAAGCCTCCAAGTTTCTGCCCCGTACGTGAGTACTGGTAAGACACAGTTGTTATACACTTTTCTCTTGAAGGATAATGGCAACCTGCTGTTCATGATCTGAGAATGCCTGCCAAACGCACCCCAGCCCATTCTTATTCTTCTGATTATTTCAGTCTTATGATCCGGATCCGCGGTCACTACCTGTCCTAAGTAGATGTATTCCCTTACCCCTTCCAGTGCCTCGCTACCTATCGTAAGCTGCTGTTCTCTTCCCGAGACTGTTAAACATTACTTTAGTTTACTGCAGATTAATTTTTAGACGCACCCTTCTGCTTTGCATCTCCAGGTCAGTGAGCATGCATTGCAATTGGTCCCCTGAGTTACTAAGCAAGGCAATATCATCAGCGAATCTCAAGTTACTAATGTATTCTCCATTAACTCTTATCCCCAATTCTTTCCAATCCAGGTCTCTGAATACCTGCTGTAAACACGCTGTGAATAGCATTGGAGAGATCGTATCTCCCTGTCTGACGCCTTTCTTTATTGGGATTTTGTTGCTTTCTTTATGGAGGACTACGGTGGTTGTGGAGCCGCTATAGATATCTTTCGGTATTTTTACATACGGCTCGTCTACACCCTGATTCCGCAATGCCTCCATGACTGCTGAGGTTTCGACTGAATCAAACGTTTTCTCGTAATCAATGAAAGCTATAAGGGTTGGTTATATTCCGCACATTTCTCAATCACCTGATTGATAGTGTGAATAGGGTCTATTGTTGAGTAGCCTTTACGGAATCCTGCCTGGTCCTTTGCTTGACGGAAGTCTAAGGTGTTCCTTATTCTATTTGCAATTACCTTAGTAAATACTTTGTAGGGAACGGACAGTAAGCTGATCGGTCTATAATTTTTCAAGTCTTTGGCGTCCCCTTTCTTATGGATTAGGATTATGCTAGCGTTTTTCCAAGATTCCTGAGCGCTCGAAGTCATGAGGCATTGCGTATACAGGGTGGCCAGTTTTTCTAGAACAATCTGCCCACCATCCTTCAACAAATCTGCTGTTACCTGATCCTCCCCAGCTGCCTTCCCCCTTTGCATAGCTCCCAAGGCTTTCTTTACTTCTTCCGGCGTTACTTGTGGGATTTCAAATTACTCTAGATTATTCTCTCTTCCATTATCGTCGTGGGTGCCACTGGTACTGTATAAATCTCTATAGAACTCCTCAACCACTTGAACGATCTCATCCACATTAGTGTTGATATTGCCGGCTTTGTCTCTTAACGCATATATCTGATTCTTGCCTATTCCTAGTTTCTTCTTCACTGCTTTTAGGCTTCCTCCGTTCCTGAAAGCATGTTCAATTCTATCCATATTATACTTCCTTATGTCAGCTGTCTTACGCTTGTTGATTAACTTCGAAAGTTCTGCCAGTTCTGCTCTAGCTGTAGGGTTATTCTAGCTGTAAGGCAGGCATCAACGGCGAAACCACAAACAAAATTTTCATTACACCCAATTTCTTTCCGCATTACTCCGAACACTTTTGTCTTTGTTTCACTTAGGATAATTTGTGATACTTTGTTTAGCAGACGGTGAACAGTGACTAGACATTAACAGTTGTTTTGTACGAAATATTTGGTTAGTTTGGGTATTTGAAAATTCTGAATAGTTCATTTTCGAATACGAATAGTTCAATTTTAATTTTTATTTCAAAAAATACATTTGGTAATGATAGCATTCACTCGATTGGTCTAAGCGCATTGCGCTTGTCGACCAACCAGACAGTAGATAGAGCATCTAAATGTATATAACAAAAGTGTGCCACAGAGCTATTGTATCAACATCACCATGCTGCCCATTATTTTTCCAAATTCAACAATTCAAAATGATATTTAGGGTGTAAATAACAGAATCTTAGAAAAACCGGATTTTATACACAGAGATCAATGATGTTTTGAAAATAAGAAAAAAATGAAAGTGTATTTCATGTCAAGGCAATGCAGTACATGTAAGAAGCTTTGTGTTACATTATATAATGGCCTCCACAGACACACACTATTTTCTAATTTCTTCATGCATTTTTTTTTTGGAGGTAATTCCGAACAGGCCATCCTAAATTTGATTAAAAAGACTTGGAACATAATATTGGCGCCTCTTGCTACCATAATTGGTATGACAACGTCATTTAACGACGCGCTCGGTTGTATGTAATGTTACATTTTTGCGAACTGGTATCTTTAAATCAGCAGAAAAGTAATACCGCGAAAGCACAACAAAATTAAAGAGTTGCTGTATTCGTAGTACATCAAGAAGAACGCATGTTTTTTTTCTATGTCAGCGGATTGCAATGGAGTGCCGTAAGTTACTGTATTTACAATTCAGTTAATTGTATTGTTCAAGGTTTGCTTTCTATAATGTGAGCAAGTGCCATATAATGTTATGGCATACTTCAATACAGATTCAACTAATGCTTTATATATGGTTATCCGCAAATTCAGTGGTGTTTTCCCTCGCAAGTTGTACATCATTGCCGCAGCGGCCCTTATGATTTTAGATATGTAGGTAACATGGTTCCGTCCATGTCAAGTGCTAGCCAAAAAAAAAAAACATCCAGGTATTTAACAACTGGTTCGTACCCCAAAACCAAGCACTTACACGGGGAACACATCGAACCGTGCAGGTATAAAGGCAGCTGTAGAAAAATATTCTTGTGCGGGTTTCTGAAACATAGTAGCTTTGTTTTTTATATGATTTACATATAGACCTTTTTCTGAAAACCAGTCTAGTATTTTGTTAATATCCTGCTGAAAGGTTTGATTCTCTACTTTATATTCAGATACCTCGAGGGCAAATGCTCTATTGTCTGCATATTGAAACAACTTCGAATCAATTTTTAACCGACCCAGTTCAGATACATATATGTTGAAACAATAGTCCGAGCGTGCTACCCTGTGGTACCCTATAGTTTATTGGTTGAAAGTTGCCATAAACGTCCCCAAGTCTTACACACTGTACTGTATCTTTAAAGTAACTAAAGAACTTGTAAAACTCATTTCGAAAGCCCAAGCGGTATAACTTTTCCAACAACATAGTGTGGTCTATTATATCAAATGCTTTGGTCAGGTCTAAGAATAGTGCTAGTACTACGCGGTTATATTCTAATGCATTGTTGATAAAATTCCCAAATTCTTGAAGTAGTGTAACCGAGTTCTTGTTCTTAGTAAATTCAAACTGTGCTGTGTTATTTAAAGAAAACTTGTCGCAGAATTATTGCATGGTAGACGCAAATGGGTTTTTCCAGGATATGAGCTAAGGAAGATAAAATTTCGATTGGCCTGTATTTTGCGCCCTCTGACTTTTTGCCATTCTTACAAAATGGTCTTCATCATCATCAGCAGCAGCAGCAGCAGCATCATCATCATCAGCCAATTTATGTCCACTCCAGGACGAAGGCATCTCCCTGCGATCTCCAATTACCTCTGCCCTGCGCCAACCGATTCCAACTAGCACCCGCAAATTTCCTAATTTCGTCGCACCATCTAGTCTTCTGCCGTCCTCTACTGCGCTTCCCTTCTCTTGGCACCCATTCTGTCACCTTAATGGTCCAACGGTTATCTAATCTGCGCATTACATGACCTGCCCAGCGCCATTTTGTTTCTCTTAATGTCTATTAGAATATCCTCTATACCCGTTTGCTCTCTGATCCAAACCGCTCTCTTTCTGTCTCTTAAAGTTATGCCTAGCATTCTTCGTTCCATCGCTCTTTGCGCTGTCCTTAACTTGTTCTCAAGGTTCTAGGTTCTTTGTCAGTCTCCAAGTCTCTGCCCCATATGTCAGCACTGGTAAAATGCACTGGTTCTACACCTTCCGTTTCAATGGTAATGGTAACTAAGCTTCCAGTCAGGAGCTCACGATGTCTGCCTTATGCGATCCAACCCATTTTTATTCTGTGAATTTCCTCCTCATGATCAGGATTCCCTGTGATTAGTTGACCTAGGTAAATGTACTCCTCCACAGACTCTAGAGGCTGACTTCCGATCTTGAACTCTTGTTCCCTGGCCAAGTTGTTTATCATTATCTTTGTCTACTGCATATTAATTTTTAGCCCCATTCTTACACTCTCCCAGTTAAGTTCCTCAATCATTTGTTGTAACTCATCCGCAGTGTTGCTGCATAGAACATTGTCATCAGCAAACCGAAGGTTGCTGACGTATTCGCCGTCGATCCATTCTCCTAAACCTTCCCAGTTTAATGGCTTGAATATTTCTTCCAAGCAAGCAGTGAATAGCATTGAAGACATTGTGTATCCTTGTCTGACCCCTTTCTTTATAGGTATCTTCCTACTTTTCTTGTGTAGAATTAAGGTGGCTGTGGAGTCTCTGTAGATATCTTCCACGGTATTTACGTAAGCGGTCTGTACTCCTTGATTACGCAATGCCTCTATGAGTGCTGGTATCTCTACTGAATGAAATGCTTTTTCGTAATCTATAAAAGCCATATAGAGAGGCTCATTGTGCTCTGCGGATTTGTCGATAACCTGATTAATGACATGGATGTGATCCATTTATAGTATCCTTTCCTGAAGCCAGCCGGTTCCCTTCGTTGACTAAAGTCCGGTGTTGCCGTTATTCTATTGGAGATTATTTTGGTAAATAATTTGTATAATTCTGGGAGTAAGCTAATCGGCCTGCAATTTTTCAGTTCTTTAACGTCGCTCTTTTTGTGGATTAGTATAATGTTTGCATTCTTCCAGTTTTCTGCGACCCTTGCAGTCGATAGACACTTCGTATAGAGAGCCGCCAGTTTTCCTAGCATTATGTGTCCTCCCTCTTTGATTAAATCGACTGTTATGCCATCCTCGCCTCCCGCTTTTTTCCCCTTTCATGCCTTGCAAGGACCTTCTGACCTCATTTCTAGCTATAGGAGGAGCTTCTTTATACGGTTCATTATTGTTTCGAATAGAGTGCTCCTGAGTCCTCTGGGTACTGTGAAGGTCAGTATAGAAATCTTCCGCTGCTTTTATTATACCTTCGAGATTGCTGATGATATTACCCTGCTTATCTGCCAGTGTATACATCTTGGTTTGTCCTGTGCCAAGTTTCCTTCTCACTGATTTCAGGCTCCGGTTATCTTTAATTGGTTCTTCAGTCTTTCTCACGTTATAATATCTAATATCCCTTATTTTCGCTTTGTTGATCAGTTTTGACAGTTCCGCGAATTCTATCTTATCTCTTGAGTTGGACACTTTCAATATTTGTCGTTTCTTTATTAGGTCCTTTGTTCCATGAGAGAGCTTGCCTACTGGTTGCCTTGGCGCCTTGCCTCCCACTTCAATTGCTGCCTCTGAAGCAAGCCTCGTTACGGTTTCATTCATTACCTCTATGTGATCATCATCCTTTTTCTGTTTTAAGGCTGCATATTTGTGTGCAAGTACCAGCCTAAATTTGTCTGCTTTTACCCTTACTGCCTCTAAGTTGACCTGTTTTTTGTTGACCAATTGTACTCTGTCGCTGTTCAAATTGGGGTCAATCCTGGCCCTCACTAACCTACGATCACTGCACTTTACCCTCCTTATCACTTCTACATCCTGCATTATGCTGGGATCGGCAGAAAATATGAAATCAATTTCATTTCTTCTTTCACCATTAGGGCTCTTGCAGGTCCACTTTCTGTAGCTACGCTTCCTGAAAAAGGTGTTCATTATTCTCAGCTTATTCCTTTCTGCGAATTCTACCAGCATCTCTCCTCTAGCGTTTCTAGAATCGACAGCGTAGTTGCCAATTGACTGGTCACCCACCTGCTTTTTCCGCACTTTTGCATGGATGTACCCCATTGCTACTGTATACCGCCTTTGCACATTTCTCATCGCTAATTCAACATCTTCATAAAACTGATCTACTTCCTCATCGTCTTGACTGGACGTTGGAGCGTAGACTTGTACTACCTTTAATCTATACCTCTCATTGAGTTTGATTACGACTACTGCTACCCTCTCGTTGATGCTGTAGAATTCGTCAATGTTGCCCGCTATGCTCTTATGGATTAGGAATCCTACCCCGTATTGCTTTTTATCCGAGAGACGTCTATATTCAGGAATGTGTAAGCCTCACCAGGTCTTCTAATCTCACTAAGCCAGATAATATCCCAAACAATGTCTGATAGTTCTTCGAAGAGTCCTGCTATGCTAGCCTCACTCGAGAGGGTTCGGGTGTTAAACGTTGCAAGGGTCAGTTTCCATTGGCGGCCTGTCCGGACCCAGAGATTCTTAGCACCCTGTGCTACGTTGCAAGTCTGACCGTTTCCTTGGTCAGGTGCTCCGCAGCTGTTAGGAACTGAGGGGCATGGATTAATTGTGAAATCTTGAGAGAGGTAGTGCCTGAATACTGCACTAGGGAGGCCAATTCCTGTTCTGGTGAGGGAGTGTCATTGTTCAAGCTTAGTGGGCCTTCCTAATTTGGTTGCATCAAGATTAGTATAGCCCCACTTGCTATGGTCTTACTTTGGGTACCTTTAGTTCATCCGGTATTTCAATCATTTCGAATATTCCATTTAGTATTTTGAGGATAACTTCCTTTAGCTTATTAAAGTTGTAGAACAGATTTCTAAAGCGAATGTTATCATACCTAGGTGGTTTGTACGTTTCAATCTGACGCATTATAGCATATAGATCAGGTTAAGGAATAGGCGGCAAATACGCAGAATGCGCCCGACCAGGTTTCGACTGATACGTGCTATCTTTAACAGGGTTCATACGTCTCAGTTCTTCTGCTACACTCGTGAAGGTCGTATTGAATTTATCGCATAAGGAGTGGAAAGTTTCCCTGGGAAAGTTTTTTTTTACTGCATCGTGAATATACGTTTTCTGGGATCTGCCCATCATTTGGTTTGCCATTTCCCAAGTTTTTTTGCTATCATTTTTAAGTAAGCTGCCGCATGAGGTACGTTCGTTTTGCTTGTCGAATTTTTGCGGTTACAAGATTCTTAATGATCTGTATTGATCTCAGTATGAAAGATTTTCTGGGTCTTTATTGCACTTTTTCCAAGTTTCATCTTTCAGATAACATAAATGAACTAGCTCTTCAGCCATTCATTTATTTTCAGCGTTTCTTATTTTAATATTTGCTCGTTTCGTTGACTTGAGATAAATATCTCAATATTTCGGTTATTTTCTTGTACAACCTTACGTCACCAAGCCGCAACAGGGACCCCCAATCAAAAATTCCAATACGTTTATCAACTACGTTGTCACCTAATACCTTTTTTGTAATAGCGTAATCATCACAGTTTTCAGTATGTTTATCCGTCATCACCACAATGGACACAAAGTAATGGTCCGCTCATTTTTGTTCTGTGATACCAGAAGCATAGCGTTCATTTGCAAATCGAACCATAATAGATCAATGCAGGATCTTGTAAATTTCGAGCCACGATATTCCTCTCTAGTGTAATTTTTACCATTCTCTAGGCCAAACGCCGCTAATAAATTGATTAATTAATTAATTAAAATTAATAATGGGGTTTACGTGCCAAAACACCGATCTTTTTTTTTTATCGTGACAGCGTACCCCGATCTGATTATGAGGAGGCCGTAGTGAGGGACTACAGAAATCCGTACCATCTGGGGTTCCTTACCGCGAACCCAAATCTAAGTACACGGGTGTTTCCGCATTTCGCCCCCATCGAAATGCGGCTGCCGTGGCCGGGATTCGATCCCGCGACTTCGTGCTTAGTAATATATTGAGAGAATCTGTTACAACTCGACTATATTCCTTCATTGTGCCTATGTTAATGTCTCCAGTTAAAAGTGACCACGCTTCATTTATGTGTTTTTGAAAGAAATATGCTTAGTTCGTCTATAAAACCATTCGCGTTCATATTAGAAGGCCTATATATCTCACATAACGTAATATCCCCATCTTGTGTGTTTATAAAAAGTCCCACTACTTCTGCATCGTTAAAGCCTACTTCTATACTATTCGATATCCAGTCGTCATAAATGTATACAACACCTTCACCTTTCCTATTTTCCCTGCACCACGCATACCTAGTATTCAGGGCATACATAATTAGCGAATAGATGTCTACATTAACTTTACTTAAAACAATAACGTCACTGTGAAGAACTGCTCGTTATAGCCATAAACATAATTCATCCCCTATTATTTTCAAGCTGCGTATATTTATGTGTGCCAGATTTAGATTTATTTGCAACCCTTCGTCTTCTAACTTATCATTTACATGAGCACTACAGTCACTGAAGTTGTTAAATGTACCCATTACGTTATGTAGATAAGATCCCTTTCTGTCCTGATATGCTTTTTTGGCGCCCCTTCTACTTTTCTTATTAGTATACGTCCGTTCTGTGTCCAAACGTACTGGTAGTCTTTCTGTTTAGCAAGCTGTCGTCATTGCCAAAAAAGTTACTTCTGGTTCCTTCTCATGTTGTCATTGATAGAAATGCTGTCATGCTTTAACACTTTTCTTTTTGATAGCCAAGTGTCCTTAGTCTTCGGATCTCTGAAGCGAACAGTGATTGATGCCATTCTGCCAGGCCGTGCTCGTAGTCGATGCGCCGCATTGTTTTGTCAATGTACAATATAAAGATTCGTTAGGCGCCTCACGAATTTCATGTATATCAATGTTCCTACGCCGTGAGTACACTTCCATAGTTTCCACAGTGTCTTTCAATAGAAATATTTCGCTTACTGTTCCAGCTAATTTTTCTGTTAGCTCTTCCAATGTTTTTTTTTTCTTCGCGATCTGCGTCTTATGATCATCAACTTTTGTCAGAAGCTCGCCGTACTTAGTGGAAAACATTTCCACTGCCCTGTCCATAGCTTCAATCAAATTTCATTGTTTATAAAGTTTTTTTTTCAGCCTTCCCAATCTGACCAAAACTGCCCCAAGCTTCCGACTTAAAGCATCGATCTGTGTGCTGAATTCCTTTCGCTCACTTGCATTTTCCTTTTCATGCTCATCAGGATTGGCATCAGACTCTTGGGATTCTTTTCGTTTGCATTCATCACATTTCCATGTCACTAAAACGCTGACTACTATACTTTTCAAGGCAGACTTCGATATTCCCGAGCACTTCCAAGCATGCTACATGCTACAATACTCACTGCATGTCAAACTCTGTTGGTCTTTGCCAAAATTCTTCCGACAGGAAAAGCAGTTCTGCGCAGTTATAGTCAAAAAGTAAGACCGGATGCAGTCCAGTGGAGCACACAAAGGTAAAATGAAAACTGCCTCTCACCTAAGACCAACAAAAACCCAGTTAGAACCGCATTCAATGCTCCACCGCACTGGGGCAGCCTGGCCTCCCATGCATCTTTCTTTCTATGCAGCATGTTGCCCCCGTGTCCGTGACGTAACCGCTACGTGCTGCCCCCGCACTGAGCTGTCCTTTTCTTCGGCGCAAATCCTGGTTTTCTGCGCCCAGATTCCTTTCAGCTGTCTCAGTTACGCAGCAGGCAGGGACTGGGCACGCAGATGGCTAAGACCAACAAAAAACACGGTTAAAACTGCATTCAATGCTCCACCGGACTATAAGAGTGTAGTAGTAAGTTTGGATAGCAGCTCTCTGAATTCTCGCTCGTAACTGTAGGCGTGTTACTGCAGACGTCCATATGCAGATATCATCATAAGCGTACATTGATAGCCTCATTCTGGTTGACATGTGCTCAAGGAGAGCAATTAGAGTTAGATTATATAACACAGGGCTAAGTACACCACCCTGGGGGACGCCGCGGTAGCTATAATGTAGAGAAGTATGGCCTTCGCCGGTGCTTACAAAAATGGTCGTATGGTGAAAGAGCTGCGTATTCATTGAAACATCCGACCACGCACTCCTACGTCTTCGAGAGCAGAGAGGATGGCTTCATGCGTAACGTTGTCATACGCCCCTTTGACATCGAGGAACAAAGAAGCGCAGAGACGCTTACGGCATTTCTCATGCTGAACATAGGTGACTAGGTCGACGACTTTATCGATCGATGATCGACCGTGTCGAAAGCTCGCCATGACATCCGGGTAGGTGTTGTGGAACTCAAAGTACCACTCCAGGTGTCCTAGGACCATCCTCTACATTACTTTGTCCGCTTAGCTTGCCAAAGCTATCGGGCGATATGATGAGAGTTCCAAGGGCTACTTGCCAGGCTTCAGCAGTGGAACAAGGCAACTTGTTTTTCAGCTTATGGCTAGCGTGCCATCTCTAAAAGATCCATTGTACAGCTCAAAGAGGACAACTCTCGCTCGCTCCTCCAGGTGACGGAGAGCTCGGTAGAAAATTCCATCAAGTGCTGGCGCTGATGTACGGCCACACAAAGCTAAAGCTGCCTTAAGTTCGTGGATTGAGAATGGTAGATCCATGCGGTGATCACGCGGTGACGAACTACTCCAAAGCAGTGGAATATTGGAAGCTGTGAGTTGGCCGGATAATCTGGCGCAGAACTCCTCTGCCACGTCAATTTCCGGTCTCTTTTGATAAAAAGCCTTGAATGAGAAGCGTTATAAGGGGGATGTCCGGAGACCGCGTACCGTTCTGCATAGTTGCGATAAAGGTTTGCGTGGATTAGAGTTTGTCTAACCGGCGCTGGATCTTCTTTTGCGTGCATCTGGCGGTCCTTAAATCATCCATTGCCTTCGTGCGTCGGTACATTCGTTCGGCACGGATTGCTCGCAGTCATTGCAGTTCCACATCAAATTCCGTCAGTTGCGAAGAGCATGTGAGAGTACACATAGTGTCTTGCACCGCGCTCTTGATTGCCTCTTCCAAGTCGAAATATGGATTGGCTTCGCAATGTTTTTCATGACAGACTGAAATCTAGTCCAGTCCACTCTTTGGATCATATTCCGTATTTTGGAAGGAGACAATCTTCGGATCTTGACGTACGTGGGGATATGGTCGCTTCCGTGCGTCCCTATGTCCGTAAACCACCCAGCACGCCTGACAAGACATCGTGAGACAAAAGCCAAGTCAAGACTGCTGCTGTATGCGGAGCCACGTAGAAACGTAGGACTTCCATTATTCAACAGCCAAAGTTCATTACTGGAGGCGAAAGATACCAGAGCTCTGCCTCTCTCGTTGATATTCGAACTTCCCCAGAGTGTACGATGGGCCACGGCGGCTGCATTTTGATTGGGGCGGAATGCGAAAACACCCGTGCTCTTAGATTTAGTGCACGTTAAAGAACCCCAGGTGGTCGAAATTTCTGGAGTCCGCCACTATGGCGTGCCTCATAATCAGAAAGTGGTTTTGGCACGTAAAACCCCACAATTTCATTTTTTAGTGTACGATGGGCGTTGAAGTCTCCAATAATGGCTCATGGATCGGGAGTTGAGGAAAGGATGTCTCGTAGTCTTTTGTGTCTAAATTGACTCGACGGAGATAGGTAGGCGACCACAACAGTAAAGGTAAAATTATTTTTCTTTGCTGTTCGGCATATACATTGATTATCGTCATTAGGCGGCACAGGCTGATGAATGTAAGTGAATTCACGGTGAATAAACACCAAAACCTTACTCTTTTCACCAACAGTTGACGACATAAACTATTGATACCCGCGGATCGGGAGTTGAGGAAAGGATGTCTCGTTGTCTTTTGTGACCAAATCGACTTGATGGAGATAGGTAGGCGCCCACAGCAGTAAAAGTAAAATTCTTTTTCTTTACTGTCAGGCATATATATTGATTATCGTCATCAGATGGCACAGGCTGATGAATATAAGTGAAATTACGGTGAGTAAACACCAAAACACTACTGTTTTCACCAACAGTTGACGACATAAACGATTGATACCCAAAAAACCTGATCGTCTTCGATAAGTTAGGCTCGCAAATGACATAATGGCAAACATATTGGCATACACGAAGCGACGGAAATCCGAAATGCGCGCTCTGAGTCCGCGGGCACTCCACTGAAAATTAGCTGCTTTTCAAACCTCATCACTGAAAGACAGTGGCTGGGGAGCCATGATCTACTCAAGGGTTGCCAGCACCGGACTCAGAGCGTCCAGTACTAGAAGCACTTCTGGCAAACGGTGTTCATGTTGTTTAGCAACACGAAAATGGCATTTATTAAAGGCCTAACAAGAGCTATCACTTGCTCAACTGTTTTGCGCGACTCCTCGGATGCAGCACCTTGCTGTACTGGGGGCGGCTTCTGCCCTGGCACTTCTGCCGGTCGTGTAAGCGTAAGTGGTGTCCATCCCTTTATAGAGAGAGATCTGGCAGTTTTCTCCCTTCCAACATCGGTGTTTGCGGCGCTGGAAACTTCCGCTGACGGTGCTGCTTGACAAGTAGACTTTTTTTGAAAAGTTGATATTGTCCGTCGTGAGGACCTTCCATGTTGACGTCGTCTTCGCCGGAGTTTCTCAGCGGCCTCTTTGTGGGTAGAGCTGTCTCTTCCCATTTGTTTGATAATGGATGTTTCTTTCTTGATCTGGGGACAGTCTTTAGTGATCACCTTGACAGTTAGGACACTTCAACGTGATTGCACTGCAGTTGTCTTCTGAGTGGGGTTGGGCGCATCGAGGGCACACTGCAGAATTTCTGCGAACACCCTTCACGTGACCAATCTTTTGACAGTTGAAGCATTGCATTGGTCTTGGAATAAATGGTCGACCCCGGTGGCGAAAGTGCCCAACCTTCACGTAGGGTGGAAGACAGTCATCTTTGAACGTTAACCTCACACAACGTATGTTATCGAGGCAACCAACATGCACAATGACGTTGTGTTCACTTGCTGGTTTTATGATAACTGGGAGGTCTCTGCGTTCGGTATTTCATTGTCAGTGTCATAGATAACTCCTGTTATTGTGGCACCATTCGCTGGCACGATCGATCGGACTTTGATGTTACCCAGCTACGTTACATGTTGTAGTGTGTTCAGCGCGCTCGGGTTCATCACATCGATTGCCAGAATGTTTCTCCTAGTGTTTATCCTGACATCCTTGATCTTGTTCGGCACGGTGTTCTCTAGATACACGGCGAGTGCTTGCCTGTTGAGGACGCGTAGGTTGTCAGTAGCGTTCTCTGGCACAAACAGGATGGAGTGAGGCCATCGTTGAGGCGCAGTTTTCACGGTTGTCGAACTTGGCGCCGAAGATGCGTTGATAATTCTTCGTTTGGCCTTGCCGTAGTAGCCAAGTCCAAAGCTGCCTTCCAAGGGCTCCTCACCTGATGTGGAGTGCAGCTCTATGTCCTCGCCATCGCTCGATGTATTTCCTCGCTTCCCTGAAGCGATGTCCGCGAGTGAATGGGAACCGGGAGGATCCTCGGGGTGTTGTATGTACATCCATCACCGCGATGTAGGGGGCGGTATACCCCGCAAGTGCAGTGAGAAGTCCAGAAAAGCACAGAGACGGGCGAAATGTGTTCCACACCGCTTGATACAAAATTTGAACTTGCTTAGGTATGGTAAATATTCTATATCGATTATTTCTGTTTGTTTACAATGCCAATTACGACCATCCAGATGGTCGAATCAGTAGGGGATTCCTGTTCCAATTACGAAATCAAGGGGACTTTTACTGCAGGTTCCGGAGTCATTTCGTGTTCCTTGCGGCGAGCCGCTGCGCGCGCTTTTCTTCCGAGCAGGAGTTCAAACTGCTGAGATATCTTCGCTATATCGACTTCTACGTTGTCTGTTTTCATTCGTAGGTAATTCGGGAAACGCCGTTGTGTTGCCTGGAGAGCGGGATGCCGCATGCTGCCATTGTTTTCGCTTTTTAAAAACTGAATACATTAGGCCCGTTTTCTCAGTTGGCTCGCACTCGCATTCTCGCTCCATCGAATCTGTTCATTGCAAGACCTCAACGTTTCTATAGAGAGTTAAATCCCTGGACATGGTATAGTGAGAACATTGCCCGAAGAGTCGAGTGGAGATCTTGGTCAGGCTGCTTTCACAGATAATGTCCTGGTCATCAGACTTGCAGAGACCGCATCGGTAGCAGGAAGTCTGCACTGGCCTGGTCCTCTGGGGGGCAATGGTAGACTTGGGACAAAATCGTTACAGTTGATTAAGCTAGTAGACCATCTAGTCGCATATTGCAAGGGAACGATACAGCGTTGGGTGCACAACACAACCATCATAATGAAAAATGTTTTTGCTAAACTTAGGGGCGCTTGTATGGTGACAAGGTACTCCTGTTTTTGCTCAAACGGGCATGCTGTACATTTTCTTGATAACTTTAGAGCTCAAGTCAAATCCATCCATGGAGACTATTGATGCCGAACTCACAACCTCCGCATTACACGTGAGTTGCGCAACTAAATGTGCTACGGTGGCGTCTGTTTCCACGTCCACAGTCTTGGGTATGACCCTTGGAGTGTTGCACAGCGCAAATCATCCATGGCCATGGTGTCGGATGTAGGACATCCTTTTCACCGATTGGGTGACGCAGTGCATGAACGTTTTCGTAGCAGACTGCTTGCCATAATTTGTGGGTTCGGCTCCCACTTGCGGCAAGTTGTTCGTTCGTCCACTTTCATTTCCATTTAGATTGTCATTCCGAAACTGGAATTAAAATCACAAATAATTTCCCTTGTGCTTTCCCTGGCTTCATTGTCTGTTCCTACATTGCCCTCGGTTCCCCTTGTTCTCCTTCATCTGCCTAGCTAAAAGTTGTGAAAACATTCTTCCCTTGAATGCGCTCAGACAATCCTCCGTCTAACTCCACTAAATACAGATTATTCAAAACATGTGCTAGGCACAACTTTCCATTCTCTTTGCTCTGGCAGGTAAGTGATATTGCCTTTTTTGGACAAACATTCAAATACTTTTCACCTAGTTTTCTTGATAACAAGCTTTTTTTTCCACTGGTTGTCACAGATGCTGGTTGTATGATATTGTATCAACCTCTTCTGTCATTCAACATTTCCCATTCGAAGCTTGAAAAATGAGGGGCGGTAGAAATATGCTTCAGTAACGCGTAAACAAGTCCTGCCACCATTAGGTGAACGCTATATTCAGATTGCTGACGGCACACCTTCACGAGGCTGGCCATCTAAGCCATGCCTTGGTGTTCACAGCAGGCTTGCTCAAACAGGCACGACCAAGGCTCTTCTCAATGACACCAACAGCTTTTCGCACAACTCAAGGAAAATAGCACAGCGAGCAGATAGCAACGTCGCCTTTTCATCTCCGATCGAGCTAGGTAGCTAGGTAAATAGGAAAACAAAACACCCGAAAAAGACGGATGGAGAAGAAAAACACAGCGACAAGTTCATCTAACCAAGTGCACGTGTCATTTATCGCATTACATCAAGCTACGGATACATAGGCCGAACAGGCAGAAGTGGGAATGATACAATACGTAAGCCCAGAGCAACAGGATAAAGAAAACAATCCCACATTATTTTCTTGCTCCTCGATTGCTTGAAGTGTAGCTGCAGTCTCTTTACTAAGGATACTATAATATTCTGGACAGAAATGCGACTCGATTTATTATACAAGCTGAGCCGATTGCTAAAGTTGGTGAGGCGTCTGTTAGCAAATCCTTCATTGCCTTATTGAATAAAAAACTAAAATTCTATGCATGAGCGGAGATTGAACCATGAATTGTGTGCTGCACAAAGTATTTTGCATGTGTTTGTGACGTGCGAGGCAGGAGCTATAAGTATTTTTCACAATTTATTGCTTCGCAAAGTTGTTATAAGTTTTCACAAATATGAAATACATAGGAGATCCGATAGGCAATGAGTGTAATGGGACCTCCGGTCAAACTAGGATTATGAGAGGAATGACTATAACGCAGAAAATAAAGCAAAACCATCGTATTAACGTGCCGTTCGTATAAGAGTAGAGTAAACCTCAGCGAGAAGAAGTTTTGTGGAAATAGACAGAAATTGCGCAAGTATACTGAAGTACATACGCCATGGTTCCTGGTAATAAAGATTGTTCTCGGGAGTTAGCACACTGAATGTGCGTTCATCTTCCCTTCTGTGTCCTTGGCTTGCTTGTGCTACCCTAGTATTCGAAGATGACGCAAGTCCGCATTACGAGACTGCTTGAAGAGATGCTTATTCCAAATTATAGTCTATTTAGACGCAAGGGCATTCTGCCTAATTTGCTTAAGAATTTGTTTAGAGACTAGTGGTTGGATGGGGAAACCAAGACGTCATTGATGTATTCAATAAAACCAAGCATGTTTTCTGCAAGCCTGGAGACTGACCATACATTGTATATCGTTCACGTCCTTCACACCTCTCAGAACCGCGTGTGAAAGAGGAGAACGTCCAACTGCCCCTACTGGTCACATCAGACGCTGCGGGGGAGAAATACTGGAAGGATTGTCCACAATACGATCAACGGTGAGTCTGTTCATGGAGAAATGGGTGCTTTTGGACAGACATGCTTCTTCTCTAACCGTAATACGTGGTCCATTATCGTGGCCCTCTAAACAAAGGATGCTTTCAAATTGACATACCGAATTTTCTTCAGGCTAACTTTAAAATTTTTTTCTATATTTTCTTACAACCTCTATATAAACACAATAAGCGTCTACTCTAAGACTACTTGAAGAATGTGATATTGATGAAAATGCGCATAATATAAAGTATTTATTGAACAGGTGTGGTAATTTCGAATAATGCATTGCCATATGGACGCCTCTTTGGTTGGTTTTACATTTTGTTTTGTTTCGCCTTTTTGGCTTTCCTGGGTCTAGATTTCGCTTCAACAATACGCATCCAACCTCCGGTCTGACCAGCGGTATATGTAAGTACATTGTCACTTGGAGGGAATTTTATACATTTATGCCTGTCTGAAGCTTTGAACAGGAAGGATACAAGGTAAAAAGAAAATGGGACATGATCGATGCCCCCACTGATGAAATTTTGCGAGAGGGAAAGTCTCGTGAAAAATAAGTGACATCCAGGTCCGGCGTGTGGCAGGATCTGATTGATGCTTTTCCATGTTCCGCTCCGCACTGTTCATTGTTGCTGCTAGGATACTGTCGCAAACACGTAAGCTTCAGGTGGTTGCAGAGTTAGTAATCGGGGAAGGCTGGTATAGTTCTTCATTTTTCTGTAACAGCGAAGCTGTTAGCCTCTCGGTGGTCGGCATTCTTTGTGTCCGTCCGTGAACAAAAATTATCAGCAGCAATGGCTCATACCCCCTATGAGCAAGCAAAATGAAATGGGTAATTCCCTTCGTAATGCCGAGGCTACAAGCGCTCAACAAAGTGAAGCGAACACCGCACACATTCATTGACGTCACCCATACAACACACAGAACAGCATATGTTTCAATAAAGAACAAGTCAAAACAAGCATCCGAACCACCAATAAAGCATTGCATACCCCCCTCAGCAGTTGTACAGCTGATTTTGCAACAGCTTCGCTGGACATTCACTTTCGCGGCGTCGGGATGGGGAGTCAATTCTTTTGATATCCATAGGAGGTAAGCCTACTGTGAGTGGCAGCAAAAAAAAACCTACATTCGAGCCAACAGTATGCGAAAGGCAAAGTC